>NC_060140.1:356807825-357415258 GCF_021461385.2 Schistocerca piceifrons | reverse complement strand
GTCGCTGGTCTGAAAGCCATTTCCTTGCAATACAGGCCTCAAGCTGTAACGTGAATTTGCAGTTGTCTGCAATGATACAATGAAAATATTTAATTAAGGTTTGCTAAGTGCTTATCGTTCACCAGCTGCAACCTCTGTTTTATCTAAATAATTCTACTCCTACCACTACGCCATTAGGATCATAGTGGCTAACATGAGATGTGCAGTCATGTAAATATACATTTACTCTCCGGAAGCTACTCTGCAATGAGTGCAAGTGTTAGCAACTTTCTGACGAATCCACTTATAGAAAGACGGGTAGATGGCTCTCAATATTAGTCAGTACGTGCTCCATTCTTTCTTACCCTGTTCTCATCATTTCTACGCAAGGTAGATGATGGAGTCTGCAGAACTGTCCTAGAGTTCCCTCTACTACAGATTCTCTAAATTTATATCATAAGGGTCGCAAAAGGGACGTCACTTCCTCCCAAAGACTTTTATTTTTCATTACCAGGGCAATATTTTACATTTTTGTATGGATTATACAGATCTGTAACGATTCTAAAACAAGTATATTTAATGACGCCAAACTCTGCAGTAGCATTCAAGGTTTGGTCGCATTCCTTCCAGCAAATATACCCTTCAGCATTCTATTCGGCGCCCCTACTACTGATTTTACATTCTGGTCGCGTTTTATGTTGGTTCTTAGTTCAAATGTGTGTGAAATCTTATGGGACTTAAATGCTAAGGTCATCAGTCCCTAAGCTTACACACTACTTAACCTAAATTATCCTAAGGACAAACACACACACACCGATCCCGAGGGAGGACTCGAACCTCCTCTGGGGCTTGGTTCTTAGTATTACACCTACATATGTAACAGATGTGATAGGCCCCACAACTTATAATCAGTTGCTATGGAGTTTCTCGCTGACGGAAAAAAAATCGTAACTCCAAGAAGGATTTATGTGGCATAAATGAAAGTTGGTAGGAGCGTTTCTAGATCTGAAGACGATGTCTAATCAAATTTCACGCCAATTGCCTCAGAGTGGCACTAGAAGCTTCACTATGAGGATGCAAATCAAGTTTTCTTTAAATACACTCTGTAAAGATGGTGAGCGTGAGTTACCTTTGAGATTGGACGTGAAGAGCTGATGTTAGTCAAGAACGCCTTTAAGGGAACAAAGACGCCATTAGCAACACCTCACTGAGTTTAAACGAGGTCGTTTAACAGGGCTATGAGAAGCTGTATGTTCATTCTGTGGTACTGAAGAAAGACTTGGTAGAAATGTAGCCACTGTAAAAGATTTCTGGCAGCAGTGGTCACGAGAATGTGTAAGTAGGCTGTGTAGGTTTTTTTATTTGTAACGCCACGTAGCGCTCTGTATGAAAATCACTGGCTGTGCTGTGTGCAGTCTGTGGCTGGTTAGCATTGTTGTTGGCTATTGTAGTGTTGGGCAGCTGGATGTTAACAGCGCATAGCGTTGCGCAGTTGGAGGCGAGCCGCCAGCAGTGGTGGATGTGGGGAAGTGAGATGGCGGATTTTTGAGAATGGATAATCTGGAGGTGTGTCCATCAGAAACAGTACATTTGTAAGAATGGATGTCATGAACTGCTGTATATATTATGACTATTAAGGTAAATACATTGTTTGTTCTCTATCAAAATCTTTCATTTGCTAACTATGCCTATCAGTAGTTAGTGTCTTCCGTAGTTTGAATCTTTTATTTAGCTGGCAGTAGTGGCGCTCGCTGTATTGCCGTAGTTCGAGTAACGAAGATTTTTGTGAGGTAAGTGATTTGTGAAACGTATAGGTTAATTTAGTGAGGGCCATTCTCTTGTAGGGATTACTGAAAGTCAGATTGCGTTGCGCTAAAAAAATATTGTGTGTCAGTTTAAGCACAGTCATGTATAATTGTTCAAAGGGGATGTTTCAAATGTACGGACGCTTGAAGACCAGGTTCCATATGACCACGTGGCACTACCGACAGAGAAGACCATCGCTTTTGATGTATGTCTCTGGTGCATCGTAGCTGTTGGCCTCACACTGACACAACGAACTGTTGCAAATCAGTTAGTTCACGGAAAGCTCCGAGCCAGGCGCTAGTCCCCTTTTGTACTCTTTCATGCGAAAAGTCCGTGCAAAAATAAAAACTACTTACCTGTTTGGGATAAACGTTTTTTATTTTCCGAGATAGTCTCCTTTTAGACTTATACACTTAGTCTAACGCTGTTCTAATTTGTTGATCCCTTCCGAATAATAGGAATTGTCCAAATCTGCAAAATAGTTATTAGTAAGTGCAATCACCTCCTTGTTTGAATAAAATCTTTGTCCCGCCAGCCATTTCTTCAAATTGTAGAACAAATAGCAGTCCGAGAGAGCCAAGTCTGGAGAAGAGGGGGGATGTGAAATAAGTTGGATCCTATTTCCATTAATTTTGCGACCGAAACTGCTGTGGTGTGTGTTGGTGATTGTCGTTATGGAAAAGGACCTTTTTGCGGTCCAATCGCCAGTGTTTTTCTTGAAGCTCGGTTTTAAAACGGTCCAATAACGATGACTAATATGCACTTGTAATAGTTTTACCCTTTTCCAGATAGTCGATGAGGATTATCCCCTGCGAATCCCAAAAGACAGTCGCCATAACCTTTAAGGCCGAAGAGCTGGCCTTCGCCTTTTTTGATGCAGATTCTCCCTTGGTAACTCATTGTTTAGATTGTTGTTTGGTCTCAGGAATATAGTAGTGTATCCATGTTTCATCCACAGTGACGAAACAACGCTTGAAGTCCTGCGGATTCTTCCTGAACAGCTGCAAACCATCCTTGCAACACTGCAGACGGATCCGTTTTCGGTCAAGCGTGAGCAACTGCGGAACCCATCTTGCGGATGGCTTTCTCATGTGCAAATGTTTATGCAAAATATAATGTACCTGTTCATTCGAGATGCCCACAGCACTAGCAGTCTCACGCACCTTAGCTCTTCTGTCATCCATAACCATACCATTGATTTTATCAATGATTTCTGGAGTCGTAACCTCCACAGGGCATCCAGAACGTTCAGCATCACTTGTGCCCATATGGCCTCTCCGAAAATTTTGAAACCACTTATAAATTGTTCTAATCGAAGATGCAGAGTTACCGTAATGTTCACCAACCTTTTCTTTAGTCTCCTGAGGCGTTTTGCCTTTCATAAAGTAATGTTTAATCAGCACACGAAATTCTTCTTCGTCAATTTTTTTGACAATCACTCGACTTCCATGATTCACACGAATGCGAAACACAAAGAAATAGACCAATATGGCTGACATTTGGTGTGAGGTCTTTCCAAAGAAGATGAATAAGTAAACATGACCTTGTTACGCGCTGGTGGTGCCATCTCTCGAACTTTGCACGGACTTTTCAAACGCCCCTTCTATGTTGATAACGGTGTCTCACACGCGTACACCGCATCTTCGTGTACCTCACAGTGGTCACTCAACATTTGGCGATGTTAACGCCCCTCGTTTGCTCTGCTAAGATTGGTAGCAACACCACACGAACAACACTGATGCACTCTGGTAACCGTTCTGTCTGTCACAGAGAATTACAACTCTGATCACACAGATGGCGTGCACGAGTATGAAGTTACACCGACATCCTTCTGGGAGGTTTTTTTGTCAGGTAGTGTACTTCGTATGATAAAGTTTAAATGCGTTTTTCAGTGCCAACGTGGCAGTGCTGCATATATAAAACTCGTAATACATTCTTGTATTAGAAAAACATAATTTACTCCATTGTCAGGCTCGTAGATTACAATAAATAACAAGTTTCAGCCGATGATGATTATCTTTATCTCTTGTTCAGCTATGCTGGAGTATATCTACTTTAAAATTTCTACATAACAAACGAAACCAAGCAACAATCTATAAAATCGTACTCGTTACACATGAGTCGTCCGGCAGGCAGGTTACAAGTTTGTACGACAAGAGCTAAACGCCGAATCAGTTAAGAAGAAAATATTGTGCTGCCGACGTAGAGCAATGTTTACTTCCTACCAGCAAGCAATACTGTTGGACTTTATAGCGCCTTCGCGTAATAATTAATCTAATTCTCCTATTATTGCCCGACAGTATCTGAAAACTGATGTGTTATTGTTTTCATCTTCTCTTTGACTAAGCCGATACTATTGACCTTCAGTTAAAGCATCTACACTGAAATTCGCTCTGCCGCATACTACATTCACATTTCTACTTACTGTTATCATCGACTGGAAATTAAAAGAATGCTGTTATATGGACGAAAGTTTGTTTGGTTTTTAATCTAGACGCGCGTAAATTAGATTTCATAATGTTTCATTCCTGCAATGAAAAGAGCATTGGCAATAGATAGCCACTTTAAGTTACTAAGAAAATCTATCAGCAGATATTCTCCTGTAGGAGATAACTCGGCCGAGATGAAGTGGGCTGCTATCATACATTTTTATACAACCATAGTGCCTGCAGCCACAGTTTATTTTTAGACCATCACCCTTCTGAGTATCCAGTGCGTAAATACTCCAATAGTCTCTTTTAGAAAAGTTAACACAGAGAATGCGAAAGACTGTTTCCCTTTTTTCAACTATATTTACAGGCGCTAGATATACACGGTATCCATTTCCTACTAGCGCAGCTTCACCTTCTAGCGCGTTAATAAAACGCATCAATCACTCGAGATCCTATCAAGGCGCCTGGAGACGAAGCTTCGTCGAATTGATAGCGTGCGGTGCTAACACTAGTAAATGACGCCGTAGGAAAAAGGAAAGAAAAGGTATTTCATCAATACTGAGTAGCTCATGTCCATGAATCTTTGACCAACATGTAAAATACGACAGATTATCTACACTTATGCAATGATTGATTACGACCGTTCGGTCCTGACAGGAACCTTACTATTTCCATGTCTGTCCTATGCCTTGCGCTCCAGTCCTACTACTTTGAACTCTTCATCTTTTTAGATTTCATTGGTCTTAACTGTCTGAAACCTTTGGCTCTTACTTGATACGGTAACGTCGTAGCCCATATTTTTTTTTCTTGTCGTTTATCGGTGCTTGCAGCCGATATCGCTTATATAGAAATGTTGACTCATTTGTACATTGCCAACTGGTAACTAATATTTGCTATGTCCTAATGACATACAATAATTTCTAACTGCAGAGACTACTCTAATGCCAGGAATACAGTTTTTGGTGTAGTATATTTCGTACAAAATTTTTGCAGAGACGTAGTTTCCAATGTATATCCACACGTCACAGCAAGAGAAACAACGCATTATACCAACGACAAAATCACTTACATTATTGTAGTTAACAGCTGTAGACATTTGGCCTTTTCACTCATTCTATGCATCCCTAATAAACTGATTATAAAGGACTCCAGACAATGGCAGCAACGGACGACATCAGTCGGCCGATTAACATTGGATTTATGAACGATTTAAATCAGTATTTAGGTAGTTTTTTGTCTTCACTTAAAACAGTAACGGTAGACTGTCATGCAAACGGCGAAAGACAATGTAGATTTACGTATGACAGCTACATAGAGCCTACATTTACATGAATTGGAAAATATTTTTTGCAGAGTTATTTGTGGTTTTATGCGAGAAAACCAGTAACCGCTCCATTTCTGTTTGCAAATATTGGGGATAGAACAGAGTGTGATTTCAGACAACAACATATAGACTGCGTGTGGATGTATAATTTCCTATATTTAATAATCTCAGCCCTACTCCATTAACTACGTAATAACTAATATTACTCGTTATGGATTCCCAGCTAACGACTTCCTACGGGAATACATTCAGATACGGATATTAGATATAAAAAATACCAAGAAGCCCTCTAAAGGTTAGGATGTTGGTACACACAAATGTTAACTTCGTTGGCATAACACCTAAGCTTCAGTAACTCTTCTGTAAATATTTTGTGTCACAGGAAAGGATAGGAAAGGAAAGTCTAATCATGACTTATTATACAGGGCTATTACAAATGATTGAAGCGATTTCATAAATTCACTGTAGCTCCATTCATTGACATATGGTCACGACACACTACAGATACGTAGAAAAACTCATAAAGTTTTGTTCGGCTGAAGCCGCACTTCAGGTTTCTGCCGTCAGAGCGCTCGAGAGCGCAGTGAGACAAAATGGCGACAGGAGCCGAGAAAGCGTATGTCGTGCTTGAAATGCATTCACATCAGTCAGTCATAACAGTGCAACGACACTTCAGGACGAAGTTCAACAAAGATCCACCAGATGCTAACTCCATTCGGCGATGGTATGCGCAGTTTAAAGCTTCTGGATGTCTCTGTAAGGGGAAATCAACGGGTCGGCCTGCAGTGAGCGAAGAAACGGTTGAACGCGTGCGGGCAAGTTTCACGCGTAGCCCGCGGAAGTCGACGAATAAAGCAAGCAGAGAGCTAAACGTACCACAGCCAACGGTTTGGAAAATCTTACGGAAAAGGCTAAAGCAGGAACCTTACCGTTTACAATTGCTACAAGCCCTGACACCCGATGACAAAGTCAAACGCTTTGAATTTTCGGCGCGGTTGCAACAGCTCATGGAAGAGGATGCGTTCAGTGCGAAACTTGTTTTCAGTGATGAAGCAACATTTTTTTTCTTAATGGTGAAGTGAACTGACACAATGTCTGAATCTGGGCGGTAGAGAATCCTCACGCATTCCTGCAGCAAATTCGCAATTAACCAAAAGCTAACGTGTTTTGTACAATCTCACGGTTTAAAGTTTACGGCCCCATTTTCTTCTGCGAAAAAAACGTTACAGGACACGTGTATCTGGACATGCAGGAAAATTGGCTCACGCCGCAACTGGAGACCGACAGCGCCAACTTCATCTTTCAACAGGATGGTGCTGCACCGCACTTCCATCATGATGTTCGGCATTTCTTAAACAGGAGATTGGAAAACCGATGGATCGGTCGTGGTGGAGATCATGATCAGCAATTCATGACATGGCCTCCACGATCTCCCGACTTAACCCCATGTGATTTCTTTCTGTGGGGTTATGTGAAAGATTCAGTGTTTAAACCTCCTCTACCAAGAAACGTGCCAGAACTGCGAGCTCGCATCAACGATGCTTTCGAACTCATTGATGGGGACATGCTGCGCCGAGTGTGCGAGGAACTTGATTATCGGCTTGATGTCTGCCGAATCACTAAAGGGGCACATATCGAACATTTATGAATGCCTAAAAAAACTTTTTGAGTTTTTGTATGTGTGTGCAAAGCATTGTGAAAATATCTCAAATAATAAAGTTATCGTAGAGCTGTGAAATCGCTTCAATCATTTGTAATAACCCTGTATTTATGGTTGTGTAACATGCATACATGTCAGCACCTGTCACGTTTTCATATTGAATTAATACATTTTTCTTGAAGTTTGGGAGTATGTCGCCTGCCTTATACGTCATGTTACTACGTGACCCTAATGCGTAACTCGCTTAGTTAACAAGACGCTAAAATTACAGAAATTCTGTTGTATACAGAATGCTGCCGGCAATCTTTCTTTCTGCGTGGAATCTGGGAGAAGAATACGTAGACGGGGGATAGGATGAGAGTGTTGTGGTACACTATGTGTACTCTGTTCACTTGTGGAGTACAGACGTAGTTGATGTGAATGTTCTTAACACTTCATTTCGTCCCCTTAACGCATGGGTGCTCAATCCGTCGATCGCGAGCGACCAGTCGATCGCTACGGCTGTATGAGTCAATCTTTCAAAATCTTTGTTCGAAATGAACTGTTTTTTGTAAAATACCAGTTTGTTGACAATGAGCGTTGTGCACGGTATTTGTAGGCGGTAAATCCAACAACACCGTCTCAGCCTGTTTCATCTTTAACTGCGTTTCACTGCCTTTAACGCTCGCGCCAAGCAACTATCTTTCTTTCTGCACGATGATGTTACAACTACCTTTGGGAAGAATAGTTACAGAAATTAAAAGTGGAATACTTTTCTCAAATACAGTCTGAACTGTCGGCTCAAAAATCATCACTGGATGAAAAAGTTGCAAAGTAGTCTACGGCCAACCTGACAACACTGAAGGCAGAGTTTGAAAACCGATTTTCAGACTGCAAGACAATGGAACCTGTTCTAGTTTTCACAGCTTATCCTTTCAAGAAACTGCATGTGGAAGATATTTCAAGCAAAATGATTACTCTTTCCTGTTGCAGTGAGACTGAACTTGGAAGAGGAAATAATTCAATTTCAAAATCACGCTTCCTTAAAGTCAGAATACAATGAAGATAACTTTTGGCAATTGGTGAGTGCAAAACCTACTGTTAAGTTGTAAAATTGGCGTCATATGCTTTATCATGTTTTTGAATTAACTTACCTATGTGAAACAGCGTTTTCAGCGATCAACATAGCGACATATAAGTGTAAAAATAAACTGAGTGATAGTCATCTTTCCGACCGTGTAAGGTTGGCTCTGAAAAATTATTCACCAAATTATAATGAACTCGCCAATGATCTTGCAGTGCAAAGTATCTCGTTAACTTGAATAAACGTTTTTTATGGTGTGAGATTTTTCTCACATATTCCGAAAATTGAGTAGTGGGATTTCAACTATTGATGGAACGAAAATTGCCTTTCATGTATTTCGTGTAATTAAAATGGTTAGTTTTGGCTATGGCGTTGCTTGGTGCTTAAACCTTTATTAATTTTTAAGTTAGTAGATCTCTAAATGGATTAAATTGCACGTAGCAGATCTAAAGCCTAAACGGGTGGAGTTCCCCTGTGACTTTGTAGGCCTTCTCGGCGTAACAAGTCTTAAAAGGCTTTTCGGGTTTGCTGCCTGATTCTAAAATCAGCTTGATTCAATATTTCGGCAACTGAATCGTTCGCCACCTTCAGGAGAAAGCTGCTGCTAAGTCCCGCTGAAAACTGATAACAAGGCTGCAGATAGTCGTCCTATTTAGGCCTCAGTACCGTATAAGGCTCATGCGCCGCCCATTGCAGTTACTGCCCTCCAAGACAGGGCAGATGGCGCCGCCCTCGTAGAGCACAGATGGAGATGGTATATAGCACTCAGAGACTATTTTCACTTTCGAACTGGCTACACCGAAGAACGTCGTGTTTGATGCGAGTAATGCGTTGTTCCACGTCCCGCAAAGAGGAAAGCCTTTGTCTCTATTAATCAATTTATCTGCCAACATAATTTCAATACCCTCTTTAAAACACTGTCCCAAAAACCGAAGTGTTAACAACTAACACAGTATCCTCAAGTTTCATCCCGTGTCCATCGTTTGAACAACGTTCTGCCACCAACGATTTTTCCGGCTGTTGTAGCCTCGTATTGTGGCGGAGTTCCACGCACGTTTTCCGAACTGTGCGAATCGAACAGCCGATGTAAGTATTCCCACACTGACACGGAATTTTATATACACCAGGCTTCCCAAGCGCCAAATCATCTTCCACAGAGCCGAGGAGTGCCCTAGTCTTCGGAGGTGGACGGAACATACTCTTACTGTTAAAATTCTTTAAATTATTCCAATCTTAAACGATAAGGTCCTAGTGTAAAGAATAAAGGTCACAGATCTACGCTACGCTTCACGCACCTCCTGGGATGGACCAAACTCCCTCCGAATCTGCTTCTCAGAGCATCCACTTTCCTTATAAACAGCCATGAAATACACAAGTTCTTGGGTTAAACTGCCCGCGTCGGAAATGGCATATGTTCTGTGTACCAGAGCCTTAAGGACACTACTGTGTGGATCACAGGCCCTGCCATGCAAATACCGGTAGGTGTGTGTCGGCTTTCGATGAACACTGCATCCCAGAGTACCATCTCTTTTTTCTTTTTTATAAACGATGACGTCCAACAATGCAAGCATCCCATCACTTTCAACCTACATGGTAAATTTAATGCTAGAAGTGAGGACAGCTGTAGGGGTATAAAAATCAGTTGAGAGCATAACGTCCAAGAGGCCAGACGATGATGTTATCATGTGCGTACCTCCGGAAGCACTTTGTTTGCAAAGCTGAAGTTCTCAGTGCTGTATTCTCGAAGATTTTGGGACAGTGTTTGTGAAGAGCGCTATTCGTCCACGAGACTCAGAGGGCCATAGACACGAGTTCCCAGGTAGATGCCGTGTTTCTTGAATTCCGCAAGGCGTTCGATACAGTTCCCCACAGTCGTTCAATGAACAAAGTAAGAGCATATGGGCTATAAGACCAATTGTGTGATTGGATTGAAGAGTTCCTAGATAACAGAACGCAGCATCTCATTCTCAATGGAGAGAAGTCTTCCGAAGTAAGAATGATTTCAGGTGTGCCGCAAGGGAGTGTCGTAGGACCGTTGCTATTCACAATATACATAAATGACCTTATGGGTAACATCGGAAGTTCACTGAGGCTTTTTGCGGATGATGCTGTAGTATATCGAGAGGTTGTAACAATGGAAAATTGTACTGAAATGCAGGAGGATCTACAGCGAATTGACGCATGGTGCAGGGAATGGCAATTGAATCTCAATGTAGACAAGTGTAATTTGCTGCGAATACATAGAAAAAAAGATCCCTTATCATTTAGCTGCAATATAGCAGGTCAGCGACTGGAAGCAGTTAATTCCATAAATTATCTTGGAGTAGGCATTAGGAGTGATTTGAAATGGAATGACCACATAAAATTAATCGTCGGTAAAGCAGATGCCAGACTGAGATTCATTGGAAGGATCCTAAGGAAATGCAATCCCAAAACAAAGGAAGTAGGTTACAGTACACTTGTTCGCCCACTGCTTGAATACTGCTCACTAGTGTGGGATCCGTACCAGATAGGGTTGATAGAAGAGATAGAGAAGATCCAACGGAGAGCAGCGCGCTTCGTTACAGGATCATTTAGTAATCGCGAAAGCGTTACGGAGATGATAGATAAACTCCAGTGGAAGACTCTGCAGGAGAGATGCTCAGTAGCTCGGTACGGGCTTTTGTTGAAGTTTCGAGAACATACCTTCACCGAATAGTCAAGCAGTATATTGCTCCCTCCTACGTATATCTCGCGAAGAGACCATTAGGATAAAATCAGAGAGATTAGAGCCCACACAGAAGCATACCGACAATCTTTCTTTCGACGAACAATACGAGGCTGGAATAGAAGGGAGAACCGCTAGAGGTACACAAAGTACCCTCCGCCACCCACCGTCAGGTGGGTTGCGGAGTATGGATGTAGATGCAGATGTAGAAAGGGACAGCTAAAATTAGGTTGGCAGATAATTTTATTATTACATACAATGGCTTTCGTCTTAGGACGTGGAAGTCTGTACTAGCCAGCATCAAAGCAAAATGAGTGCGATTTATAGTTGCCGCCGGTCTACTGCTAAGGGCGGCGCCACCTGCCCAATCTTGGGTGGCAGCAACCTCGATGAGCAGCGCATGGGCCGTGTACGGTACGGAGGCCTATATAGGGCGGCCATGTGGAGCCTCGGCATTAGTTTTCTACAGGACTCAGCAGCGTTCTCCTGAAGGTAGCAAACAGCTAGGTCGCTGAAATATTGAATGAAGTTGATTTTACGATCCGGCAGCAAACCCGAAGAGACTTCGAGTACCCCTGCTTTAATGGAACATGTGTTGCTGATCGTAGAGAGAGAAGAGTACGCTTCGATTGTACCGTGGAATCCCGGCGACGCTGCAATACCGGTGCCAGCCCGCGACGGAGCAAGAGGAAAAAGACGACGAGACCTACGCGCGGAAGCCTGGGCCCAGGTGCGGTGACAGACAGAAGGAGGCTGCCGGCAGGCGAATCAAATAAGCGGATCGACAGGCGGTGGCAGCTGTCGCGCGCTTGCCAGGGACACCACGACGCCGGCTGCGGCTGCGGCTCTCTGCGCGGCGTGTGCTCAACCGGAGAAAGCACAAACAATCTTGTAAGGCGGTGCGCGCGGATCCAATCCGCGCCGTGCATGCGACACCGCGGCCCAGCGTCGCGACGGCGCGCACGCGACTCGAATGCCGACCGCTCGCGCCGCACCCTGACACAGCGCCGGCATTTGCGCCACTCCAGCCGTGCGCTACCGATCCAGTGAGCCAGACGCGTTTCACAGTCGTGGCGATAGCGGGAAAAGCGAAAATCAGTGGTTGATCAATTTTCAGCACCTTAGCCGACAAATAAATCGCCAGGTCCTGATGGCATTCCTATTCGGTTTACAGAGAGTACTCTACTGCATTGGCTCCTTACTTAGCTTGCATTTATCGCGAATCTCTTGCCCAACGTAAAGTCCCGAGCGACTGAAAGAAAGCGCAGGTTACGCTTGTATACAGGGTGTTACATAAAGGTACGACCAAACTTTCAGGAAACATTCCTCAAACACAAAGAAAGAAAATATGTTATGTGGACATGTGTCCGGAAACGCTTACTTTCCATGTTAGAGTTCATTTTATTACTTCTCTTCAAATCACATTAATCATGGAATGGAAACACACAGCAACAGAACGTACTAGCGTGCCTTCAAACGCTTTATTAGAGGAAATGTTCAAAATGTCCTCCGTTGGCGAGGATACATGCATCCACCCTCCGTCGCACGGAATCCCTGATGCGTTGATGCAGCCCTGGAGAATGGCGTATTGTATCACAGCCGTCCACAATACGAGCACGAAGAGTCTCTACATTTGGTACCGGAGTTGCGTAGACAAGAGCTTTCAAATTCCCCCATAAATGAAAGTCAAGAGGGTTGAGGTCAGGAGAGCGTGGAGGCCATGGGATTGGTCCGCCTCTGCCAATCCATCGGTCACCGAATCTGTTGTTGAGAAGCGTTCGGACACTTCGACTGAAATGTGCAGGAGCTCCATCGTGCATGAACCACATGTTCTGTCGTACTTGTAAAGACACATGTTCTAGCAGCACAGGGAGAGTATCCCATATGAAATCATGATAACGTGCTCCATTGAGCGTAGGTGGCAGAACATGGGGCCCAATCGAGACATCACCAACAATGCCTGCCCAAACGTTCACAGAAAATCTGTGTTGATGACGTGATTGCACAATTGAGTGCGGATTCTCGTCAGGCCACACATGTTGATTGTGAAAATTTACAATTTGATCACGTTGGAATGAAGCCTCATCCGTAAAGAGAACATTTGCACTGAAATGAGGATTGACACATTGTTGGATGAACCATTCGCAGACGTGTACCCGTGGAGGCTAATCAGCTGCTGATAGTGCCTGCACACGCTGTACATGGTACGAAAACAACTAGTTCTCCCGTAGCACTCTCCATACAGTGACGTGGTCAACGTTACCTTGTACAGCTGCAACTTCTCTGACGCTGACATTAGGGTTATCGTCAGCTGCACGAAGAATTGCCTCGTCCATTGCAGGTGTCCTCATCGTTCTAGGTCTTCCCCAGTCGCGAGTCATAGGCTGGAATGTTCCGTGCTCCCTAAGACGTCGATCAATTGCTTCGAACGTCTTCCTGTCGGGACACCTTCGTTCTGGAAATCTGTCTCGAAACAAACGTGCCGCGCCACGGCTATTGCCCCGTGCTAATCCATACATCAAATGGGCATCTGCCAACTCCGCATTTGTAAACACTGCACTGACTGCAAAACCACGTTCGTTATGAACACTAACCTGTTGATGTTACGTACTGATATGCTAGTGCTGTAGAGCAATGAGTCACATGTCAACTCAAGCACCGAAGTGAACATTACCTTCCTTCAATTGGGCCAACTGGCGGTGAATCGAGGACATACTGACGAAACTAAAATTAGCTCTAACATGGAAATTAAGCGGTTCCGGACACATGTCCACATAACATCTTTCCTTTATTTGTGTGTGAGGAATGTTTTCTGAAAGTTTGGCCGTACCTTTTTGTAACACCCTGTATAAGAAGGGTAGAACGACGGATCCTCAAAATTACAGACCAATATCCATAACATCGGTTTGTTGCAGGGTTCTCGAAGATATTCTTAGTTCGAATATAATGAATTTCCTTGAGACAGAGAAGCTTCTGTTCATGCATCAGCACGGCTTTAGAAAGTATCGCTCATGCGAAACGCAACTCGCCCTTTTTTCACATGATATCTTGCGAACCATGGATGAAGGGTATCAGACGGATGCCACATTCATTGACTTCCGGAAATCGTTTGTCTCGGTGCCCCACTGCAGACTCCTAACTAAGGTACGAGCATATGGGATTGGTTCCCAAATACGTGAGTGGCTCGAAGATTTCTTAAGTAATACAACCCAGTACGTTGCCCTCGATGGTGAGTGTTCATCGGAGGTGAGGGTATCATCTGGTGTGTCCCAGGGAAGTGTGGTAGGACCGCTGTTGTTTTCTGTCTACATAAATGATCTTTTGGATAGGGTGGATAGCAATGCGCTGTGTTTGCTGATGATGCTATGGTGTACGGGAAGGCGTCGTCGTCTAGTGACTGTAGGAGGATACAAGATAGCTTTGACATGATTTGTGATTGGTGTACAGAATGGCAGATAACTCTAAATATAGATAAATGTAAATTAATGCAGACGAATAGGAAAAAGAATCCTGTAATGTTTGAATACTCCATTGGTAGTGTAGCGCTTGACAGAGTTACTTCGATTAAATATTTGAGCGGAACACTGCAGAGGGATATGAAGTGGGACAAGCATGTAATGGCAGTTGCGGGGAAGGCGGATATTCGTCTTCGGTTCATTGGTAGAATTTTGGGAAAATGTGGTTCATCTGTAAAGGCGACCGCTTATAAAACGCTAATACGACCTATTCTTGAGTACTGCTCGAGCGTTTGGGTTCCCTATCAGGTGGGATTGAGAGAGGACATAGAAGCAATTTAGAGACGAGCTGTTAGATTTGTTAATGGTAGGTTTGATCATCACGCGAGTGTTACGGAAATGCTTCAGGAACTCGGGTGGGAGTCTCTGGAGGAAAGGAGGCGTTCTTTTTGTGAATCGCTACTGAGGAAATTTAGGGAACCAGCATTTGAGGTTGACTGCAGTACAGTTTTACTGTCGCCACTTATATTTCTCGGAAAGACCACAAAGATAAGATAAGAGAGATTAGGGCTCGTACAGAGGCATATAGGCAGTCACTTTTCCCTCGTTCTGTTTGGGTGTGGAACAGGGAGAGAAGATGCTAGTTGTGGTACGAGGTACCCTCCGCCACGCACCGTATGGTGGATTGCAGAGTATGTATGTAGATGTAGTTGTAGCTTGAATACGACAAAGCCAGCCACCTGTGGGACTATGCGCTTGCTTACACCCATTCAAACAACCAGCCGAACTGAAGCAGCAATGGGAATGTTGCAGCTGCGTCTGGCCGGTTACTCATTATTGACGATTACTGTGTCTATAAAAGGAACCAACCCAGTCTGTATTGGTTCAGGGTGCGTGCGCAGACAGCAGAGGTTGTTAAAGCGACCGCTCATGATAAACGGGAAATCGTGGTTCGAGTTCTGGCTTGTAAAAGAATTTCATGTGGCACTATTGGGTAGTTATAACTCATAATAAAATTCTAAGTGAATGGAGAACTAGTATTACTGTTTTCGTGAAAAAAAAGGGGTGATAAGAAAGACACATCAAGTTACAGAGATCGATCTACTGACAAGGAAACCTCCCCATCGCACCCCCCTCAGATTTAGTTATAAGTTGGCACAGTGGATAGGCCTTGAAAAACTGAACACAGATCAGTCGAGAAAACAGGAAGAAGTTGTGTGGAACTATGAAAAAAATAAGCAAAATATACAAACTGAGTAGTCCATGCGAAGATATGCAACATCATTGACAACAAGCGTTAAGGAGCGCCGTGGTCCCGTGGTTAGCGAGAGCAGCTACGGAACGAGAGGTCCTATGTTCAAGTCTTCCCTCCGGAGAAAAGTTTAATTTTTTATTTTCAGTTTATGTGACAATCTCTTATATTTTCATCGCTTTTTTGGGAGTGATTATCACATCCTCAAGAAAACCTAAATCGGGCAAGGTAGAAGAATCTTTTTACCCACTCGCTAACAGTACAAGTTAGGTGGGTCGACAACATATTCCTGTCATGTGACGCACATGCCGTCACCAGTGTCGTGTAAAATATATCAGAAGTGTTTTCCTGTGGAGGAATCGGTTGACATATGATCTTGCGATCAAATGTTTTCGGTTCGCATTGGAGAGGCACGTCCTTTCGTCTACTAATCGCACGGTTTTGCGGTGCGGTCGCAAAACACAGACACTAAACTTATTACAGTGAACAGAGACGGCAATGAACGAACGGACAGATCATAACTTTGCGAAAATAAAGAAAGTAAAATTTTCAGTCAAGTGAAGACTTGAACCAAGGACCTCTTATTCCGCAGCTACGCACGCTAACCACGAGACCAGGGCGCTCCTAAGCTCATATGCTC
Organism: Schistocerca piceifrons; assembly: GCF_021461385.2. NCBI lineage: Eukaryota > Metazoa > Arthropoda > Insecta > Orthoptera > Acrididae > Schistocerca > Schistocerca piceifrons. Next base: position 357,398,940 of record NC_060140.1, on the reverse strand, counting down.
CTTGTTGTTGCTTATCTTGCGCATGGACTACTCAGTTTGTATATTTTGCTTGTTTTTTTCATAGTTCCACACAATTTCATCCTGTTTTCTCGATTGATCTGTGTTCAGTTTTTCAAGGCCTATCCACTGTGCCAACTTATAACTAAATCTGAGGGGGGTGCGATTGGGAGGTTCCCTTGTGAGTTCAGTTCTAAAGAGGGGGGGGGGGAGGGGGGAAGCTATACAGAGTTGCAATACTTCGGAAAAACCTTATGAAGTGTAAAGTTTTCAAGGCAATGTACGAAGCGTGTTTTTGTTTTTTAAGTAAGTACCATTTTGAAATTAAAAAAAGACGTGCTAAGGTATCTCAATAATTTTATTTTTACATGAAAGCCTGTACCTTAATCTACGCACAACTGACGCCATTACAGTCTGATTCTTCCTTGATTACCTTGTGTACTGAGTGTTTAAGATGCCACCGATAATCGTGAATCCCGCCGACTGTGAAGTACGGGCAGTTATAAGATTTCTTAATGCTCAAGGCCTAAAAGTGATCGATATTCATCGTGAGATCTGTGCAGATTACGGAGAAAACATTATGAGTGATGGAATGGTAAGATAGTGGGTAGAGCATTTAAAGTTGGCCACACAAATGTGCATGATTAGCAACGGAGTGGGCGTCCTTCGGTCGTTAATGAAAGTTTGGTGCAGGAAGTGGACAATAAGGTGAGAGAAAAGAGACGCTTTACGATTTCCTCCTTGCGGGATGACTTTCCTAATGTTTCTCGTAGTGAAGAAACACCTAGGCGGTCATCATCTTCAAGACGATGACGATGTCAATACAGTGGTGATGCAGTGGTTACCAAGTCAAGCGGCAGACTTATATGAGGAGGGTATTCAAAAACTGGTACAAAGTTATGACAGGTGCCTCAATATTGATGGAAATTATGTAGAAAAGTAGATTAAGGTATAGGCTTTCATGTAAAAATAAAATTATTCACATATCTTAACATGCCTTTTTTAATTCCAAAACGGTACTTACTTAAAAAACACGACTCGTAACTAAATTTGGCACAGTTGTTAAGGAATGTTATGTAAATATACATATACGTTTTCATGGTTATTGAAGCTACACGTTTGTAATGGTAAACGATTGAAATTTTTGCTACAAGGTGAGTACAAATGTTCCGTTCTTGAAAAATCTGTCACAATTAATGTATTCTTGTACAAAGTTTAATATACCATTGTTACATATATCGTGTAAAAGAATTCTGATATCCTCTTTTGGTAGATCTTTACAATTGTCCAAATTTCTGTGAAAAATGTACACCAAATCTTAAGCCTTTCTCATACATAAATGCCTTACTATTGCAGCAAAAGAAAATTCGTGCCAAAGACTGTTTCACTATAGTTTTCACTACTTGCATGCCAGATGTAAGTACTGTAATGTCAGTAATTTGTGAGGGAAAGGAATATTAAGTTCTCAAAATATAGGTTACAGGAAACTTGAATCAAACATTAGACAGTTTTTCTATTCGGCCTTATCTTATCCGAGTGAACTAATGCAAACAACACGCATTCTCCTCTTCATCCTCAAGCAGTCTTTTCTTTGCTTGTCCACTTAGGTTAACTTGATTTTCGAATTCAGTAACAATAATTTCAGCTGCATCAATTCTCCTGTTATCGATTTCCTTCGCTATCGACAGTGTGAAAAGTCCTGGATGAAATACAAGCCTCCCAACAGTCCGTAGTCTGCCAAGATTAGCACAGTGAGGAAATAAACAAGCATCATAAGCTGAAACGTCGTCAGCAGTTGTGGAAACATATGTTGTCTCTTGGCATGGCTTTCCTATCGGAGAGTTGTAACTTCTGTAGAGTTTCTGGTTCCGCTTATCACCTAAACATTACACACACTGTGACTATATAAAACTGGATGAAAACACCACAGGAATTAATAGTAAGAGTAAATACAGAACAACAAAGGGGAGTGGCCCCTGCAAACTCCCGTTAATTATTATTTTTATCACACTTAGGAGCCTAATTGGAACGTAATACTCAGGAATTGAAATTTCAATACCATGTAGTAAATGAGAATTTAATAAAAAAACTTTTACGACGTTGGTTGCTTTCGCGTGTGTTACCCCTTAAATTCACAGACCAAATTACAACCTATGCAGAGGAGCAATATGGTTTTAGATCCGGTAGCTCATGAACGGGTACAGTATTCATTCTTAGACAAGTTGTAGAGAAGTCCATTGAATACAACAGACCAACTTATCTTTATGTCATTCATTTACAGAAGGCTGTTAATCAGATTCAATTAACACATGTAAACCTACTATGCAGCCTGGAGCTGCTGCAGATTTGATACGAGGGGCGTTCTGAAAGTATGTTTCGTCATTGTTCTTGGAAGAGAAGACAGTGACACAAACAAACGCATAGGAATCCACTCCTGTCGCTTGTTTAACTACGGAGGGGGCGTCGGAGTGGGATGAATGACGCATCCGCTAAGTGTCGAAGAAGAGAGTGGCAACAGACCTGTGAGCACGAGGGTATCCGAGCACACATCACCATTACTGATGGAAGCGTAGTAACAACCTGGTCGCTAGTGGATGTGCGTGCTGCTATTCGATATGAATGGGTACTGTGACGAGTGTGTGTGTCATCTAAGAACGCCTGAAGACCGTGTAAGGTGAAGAGGTAATGTCTCGTCAGATGGTTGGTCGCGGGTGTTGCATGTTCACAGAATGAAGGCAGAGTGAGGAGGATGAAGGTCAAAGTGGGCTTCCCTCCACATCCAAGAATTGAAACAACATTGCTGAAGTACAGGACATACCACAGCTGAGATGTAACAGGCTGTGCGACAATTCCTTGCATCGTAAGGCACCAAATTTTACCTGACTGGTTTCTTCAAACTGATTAGATGCTACGACAAACGACTCAACGTCGGTGACGACTGTACAGGAGAACAGTGTAATGTGTCTTTTTCATGATGCCGTGGTATACCTGTCTTTGGCAATAAGAACTCTGTGTGAAAAGTTGTGACTAAGCTTATTTTCGGAACGTCCTTGGTAAAAACAACTGAAGACATTTATTCCTACAACATCTACATCCAGGCGAAAGTTGATTCCAGGCTAACTAACTGTACAGCAGTTAAGAGTGGTATTGGGCAAAGTGACTCCTTGAGTCCACTACTTTTTAGAACAATCATCGACGATTATAAAAAAGGTATTGGCTGGTGGTGATTATACAATGGGGAACTAAGAAATCAAAATAATTTATTATGCTAAGATGCAGTTATGCTAGCAAACAGTGAAGAAAACCTGCATAAACTTTTACTTGTATTAAAGCGGCACTCCAAAACTTAAATATTTTCGTATCCACTCAAAAAGAAAAAGTCATCATTTCTGCGGAACCGGTTCGATGTAAACTGGAAGTGGATGGAAAAATTATTCAGCGGGAAAATTTGTGAAAAACGTAAGAAATAAATACCAGCTGGTGAAAGAAATATTGGTCGTCCAAGGAAAATATCGAGTGACATCCTCAGCGAAGACTGAGGATAGTGGAGGAAGCAGTCTTTAGCCTAGGTTGAAGGGAAGAAGAAGTTCATACCTAATACACCTACTATCAAGGAATTCACAGCCAGTGAATTAATATGGAACTATTAATACCACTATTTAATACCACTATCAAATTTCATGCTCCACTCCCCTCTCCTTGCTGGACGAAAGCTGGCGCATATAATTTCTTCCACCGCCATGACGTGAAGCGGTTAGCCTCGACTAGAAAGCTCATATGATATGTATGAAATGATGGCATAGCATTTTCTACCAAGATACCGTCTACAGTAGTTCGAGCATCTAGTGCAAGTCTTCGTATTCGACGCCATGTGCTCGTTGATGATAACGAGAGGGCAACACAGACATTCAGTCAAGAAGTGGAGCACTTCTCCGTCCCGGCAACAACTCGAACTCGGGACCCCACGATCTAGAGGCGGCAGGACTAACCACTAGGCCTCAAGACACAGAGAACATGTATGGCAGGTTGTCTCATTTCATATTCCAGCCGAGGTGATTATAAAGCAGCGGAATTTAACCAGAAACGTGATTGGAATATGATAGAGTAACAAGACGATCATTCAGCCTGGGAGGATCTCGTTGGGAGAACACCGTGGCGAGGTGTGTATAATGGCCGCCGGTAATAGAACCAACAAGGTCGCATAGGTGTGTCCACTACAGCATAACTGTAAACAAAGTGACAATTCGTACGGCAGTTATCGTGCAGGGATGTTCGTCATGATGCTTTGACATAAGGCGACCTCTCCTTAGTGGACGTCCTACGAATCGTGCAGGCTTTCATTTTGGCACAAAGGGCACATTCAGAAATACATCCACAAAGAGATACAGTACAGGACGTGAAGGCTGTCATCGTACCTTTGACGACTGGAGACACCACACTGCTTCACAGTGCCAGCCACACAGGCAGCAAGTAACGTTGGTGCCTCAGTGTCGGACAGACACAGATGTTGGAGAGGGCGCAGCACAGCCAGCGAACATCGCGTTCCCCGAGGCACACACAAACCACTTCCGTTGGGCCTACAGTGCTTCAGAGCTAGCGCGTGATTGTCCTTTCCGTTGTGATTCCTGAACGCTTTCTGTCAAGCGTGTGTCCCAGTAACCCAGCGTATTCGCACACTCAGTTCGTGCCTCAGCCGGACGGAAACGCTTTACAAACAGAGTTTTGTCAGAGCTCAGGCATACCGTGTCAAATGTCCATAACATTGATCGTACACCAGCACCCACTTTGTTTCCAAGCCAATACGTGCGCTGCAGTAGCTTTAATTAATTTCTAAACCTTTCAACAAATAAGCGCATTTGTTTCCAGGGTATGCAATCGATCAATACAACGAACAGTGTATTTCTGTTAGAGTCATACGCAATGCTGACTCTATCTACAAGCAGTTCGCCCGCCAAATTCGCGTTCTGGTAATGTCACAACATACATTTTGCATTTATGCGGGACAGATGAAAGCTACTACTTTCATTAGGCCAGGGGTCACAGGAAGATACCAAGCCGCGCGGGATTAGCTGAGCGGTCTAAGACGCTGCAGTCAAGGACTGTGTTGCTGGTCCCAGAGGAGGTGTGTGTGTGTGTGTGTGTGTGTGTGTGTGTGTGTGTGTGTGTGCGTGTGTCTGTGTGTGTGTGTTTGTCCTTAGGATAATTTAGGTTAAGTAGTGTGTACGCTTAGGGAATGATGACCTTTGCAGTTAAGTCTCATAAGATTTCACACACATTTTACCATTTCTTGAAGATACCAAAATGGATTCTATCAAGGTGCAACAGATATTACTAAATCATGATTGGACTGTAAGTTGTAACAAGGAGAACATACATACTAAGACCACAAATTACCTGTGATGAAGCATCTGCTGAAGATTAAGAGGGAAATTATGGATAACGTATTTGGACACTGAGGAGTGAAGAAATGCGTACGAAATTCTCTGGGGCTATAAATACTACTACAATGATTACCATTCTGGGTAGCTCAGTTTCAGAGGAATTGTGATGCCTAAAAACGGGTAAGCTACAATGACAAGGCTCCAGGAAAAATATGAAGAAACTTGGAAGACACTGGTCAATGGAAAGAAGATTCAACATTGAGAAAAAGTCAGTGAAACATTCGCAGAAGTTCGAAGCAAAGACAGCAACATTAAGAGCGCAAAAGAAATTGCACTGTTGAGTGCAGAAGAAAAAGCGGATATTAAAAGGCTTTCTAGAGATCGCTACCAGTCACAAAGCTTTCACTGAGTTACTTAAATTGTAAATTGTTAAGGAAAGATATGTTTTGAGGAATAAACCCCATCTTCAGGGTACAATGGCTGTATAAAACTCGTTTAAGAAATATACATGTAGATAGTTAAGTTGTTCTTTACAGTCTTGGCTTAGCATCCTGTGAGAAAAGAGAAGGATAACTGTTTTTTGTATTCGCATTGTAGCCTGAAGCTCCGGTTTGTATCTCAAAACATATAGCTCCATTAAATAATGTAAGTGACTTACCAAAATTTTGGGGACGAAGCGGCTGCTGAAAAACCTTATCATATTGTTAAAGTCGCGGTCGATTAATAGTCAGCTGACGGGTGGAAAGAGTGAGAAACTATTAGAGCGGGAGCAACTGAAAACATATAAATAGTGAACTAAATAACTGATGAATGTGTGATGTAAATTCTTATCATAAATGTTCACTCAAGCTTCGGCAATCGGACGACTAAGGGGTTCGTCATATGAGATGCACAGTGGCTGCCCAATAATCACCCTGTGTTCTGCATCCTACAATAATAGGACACTGCACTTACAGACTGTTCAGTAATAATAAACCAATTTAAAAATTGTTTATTTTACATGGGGATTACGTTGGCCCTAATTAGTTTCACTCAGTTAAGTTAGACACTTGCCGCATAGCCACGTAGCTCAGTATCTTTCATTGGGTTCGCGTTGGGAAAAATATTACTGATTTAGCTGCATCGTACCAATTTGTTTAACGCTTTTTCCGGTATCCAATACTTTATACGCTGTCGCGTGTAAAGAAAATCGTTTTATATGCACTACAAATGGCTACATACACATGTCATCCTCCAGTCTTCAAGTGACAATAACTCACACTTAATTCTCTGACCAGCGTCAATCTGCATTTCCAAGAATTTATACTTGAAAATGGCACGATTGCCCAAATTGCAATAGTAAAATAAAGTCTGTAACAGCTAAAAGCAACATGACATAATTTAGAAACAAGTTGGAAGTGCTGCTGAACGGGTGGGACTCCACCAGTAGTTGTGGAACAGCTACTAACTACTTGAGGGGAGCTTGACAGAAATTGCTGCAGACAACGTGTAAGGTGGTTAAGAGCAGGCTAGTATGTATCATATGTAATGTGAAGAAATATCTGAATGAAATGGTTGGGAAGCTTGGTTTTTCTGAGATACTTCTTATTTTTTATTTTTACGGTTCCGTGCATAATCGGTAAAAACTGAACACATTGTGGTCAGTCCGTCTGTCTGTCTGTCTGCCCATCCGACTATTAAGGCCCTTTTTTTTGGCTGAACGAGTAGAATTATCAAGTTTAAATACGTTTCTGTTGCTAGGGTATACGGTTCGTCAGCTGTGCGAAAAATTTAAGCTTCTAAGGCAGGCATTTATGTCACATATTTCGACACTCGCGAACTCACACATCAAAACCCACAGGGTACTTCGTCTACATCTACATCTATACTCCGCGAGCCACCTTACGGTGTGTGGCGGAGGGTACTTATTGTACCACTATCTGATCCCCCCTTCCCTGTTCCATTCACGAATTATGCGTGGGAAGAACGACTGCTTGTAAGTCTCCGTATTTGCTCTAATTTCTCGGATCTTTTCGTTGTGATCATTACGCGAGATATATGTGGGCGGTAGTAATATGTTGCCCATCTCTTCCCGGAATGTGCTCTCTCGTAATTTCGATAATAAACCTCTCCGTATTGCGTAACGCCTTTCTTGAAGTGTCCGCCACTGGAGCTTGTTCGTCTTGACAAAAATCGTGAAATTTGACGTCAAGCAAGGTTTTACAACACAAGTAAAGGAAATAATTCGAAAATTGTTTACTTGTTAATAAATTATATAAAAATATTTTGTTGCCTTTTGTTATCCACCTGTCTGTCGGCCCGAAAGTTAAGACCACTAATTCTCATGAACGGATAGAGAGTTATCAAGTTGAAATTTAAGTCAGGTACTAAGGCCGACGGTCCCTTGGCTATGCACAACATTTAAGTCATTAAGTCAATATAATCAAAAATTTGGCCATTCTTATCAAACATTCTGATGCTCGCAAACTCACTCAAAATCCATAGGGTACTTCCCGTCGATCTAGAATCATAAAATATAGCAAGAGGCAATTTTTCGCTGTAAAACTAAAGTAAAAAACCCGAAAACAGTTGCTTTGTTACTATACCACATGAAACTATACTTTTTGCCATTTTCCATGTCTGTCTCTCTGTTGAGATTTTTTATCTCAGGAACGGACAGAAGTATCAAGCTGTAATTTATGTCTCATATTGAGGTTGACTATCCCTTGGCAGTATAAATCATATAGTTTCTAAGTCAATGCAGTCAAAAGATACGAGCAGATTTTTCGTATATTTTGATATTCGCAAAATCAGTCATGGAAACCTACAGATGAGTTATCTACATAAATGTCGAGGCTAGTAGTCTAGCGGTTAGTCTGCCTTCGACAGCGGTGAGCCGAGCACGCCTTTTTTTCTGTCTCCGCTGTTATGATGCTACCGAGCGAGCTCGCGTTTGTTTACTTCTGCGTAGCAAAAAATGGTTCAAATGGCTCTGAGCACTTTGGGACTTAACATCTGAGGTCATCAGTCCCCTAGAACTTAGAACTACTTAAACCTAACTAACCTAAGGACATCACACACACCCATGCCCGAGGCAGGATTCGAACCTGCAACAGTAGCGGTCGCGCGGTTCCAGACTGTATCGCCTGGAATCGCTCGGCCACCCCGGCCGGCTTCTGCGTAGCAGCTTGTATTAGAGTTCGACTTTATCGACCATCATGGCATGTTCTTACTGCCAAGCCACAATTAAATTAACTTTTCCTTTAGATCATGAAAGACCAAAGGCGTATGAAATAGAAAGGTTAATACCGCACGAAATGCGTCTCCCGCCGCTAGATGTTCTTGGAATTCGTTTTTCGATCCTCAATACTACCGTGTACATAATGCTGGGGAATGAAGAACTGTGCGCTGACGTTTCGCGGCGCCACGATAACGGCCCAAGTTCCTATACTCTGGCTGACATACAGGGACGGTCGTGACTAATCACGCTGGTTTTGGCCTCCGAACGATAGGGTGTTCGAACTCCCGTTTGAGATACTGACGGACGTTGCGGTGGCCACCTTTAAAACTTACGTAAACGTCGTCAGTCACATTGCTGAGAACGTGGAAGACGTTCGAAACCTTCTGTGTAGTCAATAATGTCCGTCAGATAAAAACTGAACTGAGGAAATACGTGCCTTCCCACTTGATTATTGTCAGCTGCAGAGCTGTCGTCGTGTACGACGGCCAGCCACGCACTCAGCTTTTGGCCAGGAATGCCATGTCCATTGTGAATGTCTCCGACGTAGACTGGTTCTGATACCGGTCGGAGATGTCGCTCTCCTTGCGGAGCCCGCTGTGTTATCTCGATCTTACGCGCCTGCAGCGGTGCTGCCTGCGGCGCCCCCTCTGAGTCAGTCGATACCGGCGTCGACTCCCTTCGAAGACGCGATGGACGTTCTGGCTCTCTCTCCTACAGTACTACCGGAGGCAGTACCGTCGCACGATGACCGTTAGCAGACACAAGCCATCTGTACCGACCCCATGGTTGTTGATCATGTAGTAGTACCTACCTTCACTTTTCTGCATCTGGCCACATGTCGGCCATCCGAGACGGAACAACATGTTTTAGGAAGCAACGGTCGCGAGGAAACTAAAGAGGTTACGCCATGCCCCTGTTGATGACCGCCTCCATCCAATGTGTGCACAGGATGACGACCCTCCAGCTGATGATACCCTGTGCTCCGACGCCCTGGCACCAGACGCCGCGCCGGCCGAGGTGGCCGAGCGGTTCTAGGCGCTTCAGTCTGGAACCGCGCGACCGCTACGGTCGCAGGTTCGAATCCTGCCACGGGCATGGATGTGTGTGGTGTCCTTAGGTTAGTTAGGTTTAACTAGTTCTAAGTCTAGGGGACTTATGACCTCAGATGTTAAGTCCCAGAGCCATTTGAACCACTTTTGAACCAGACGCCACGACGTCTCTGTCTATCTCCGTCTTCAGTCAGCATGCACCTACGAAGACCGATCTCCCCCAGTTGCGTCTGATGATGTTGCATCTCTTTCAGGAAGTGCTCACTGTGGATTTACAACACACATCCCCCATGCTTCCCCTACTGGCGGTGGGTGGCGATTCTCCTACATGACAATATCCACACTGAAACAGTTGCCTATCTCCCTGATGCCAGAAGTATGGCTCTCACGTTCTGTGGCGTTAGCGTCATCAACGTCTATGCATCATCCGGTTCAGGTCTCTACTATGAACGTCCCACTTTCTTCACCCAAGCAATTACGGCTCCCTTCCTGGGTCGGGAGGATACACTAGTCATGGCAGGCGACGAACTCCACCCAGATGCCCAAAACAGCCGCATCCCTCTCCCTGCACGGCGCTAACAGCAATTCTCCAGCATCTCAATCTTTTAGACTCTTCAGAGCACATACATGGCGTTCGTAGAGGGTTTACTCATTTCACTAGCCATTGTTCGAGTTGAATCGATCCTGTTTATACCCCCCGCGATATTGTTGGTGACGTGCAGGCTGCTAATTCTAACCCATTGTGTTCTCTGAGATGAAGCATATATCACTGCCATCAGTCTCTGCCTCCAATGGATGTGGCGCGCTGGCGACATGGAAACTGTACACAATCCATTTCAGTTTACCAAACTGCTGGCACCACATCGAGACCACGGGGACAGCATGTCTTCGACGCCGTGATGCATATCAGTCAGCCCTGCCATGGTGGGTCCTCTGCACAAAGCCTTCCCTCCACAAGGCCTTGACTAGTTTTGGTAGGCAGGGTTTATGCTTCACCTCCCTCTGGGAACGTACTGTGACGCTGTATTCGCCAGAACGTCAGACGTTGGTGAATTGTGCTGAGGAACAGTTCACGTCCCTCTCTCGATGTCATCTTGAAGGAGCTATCGTCAGGGCACACATTCACCATGGGTTTTCGCAGGAGCGTCTATGCAACATGTGACAGCCTAAGGGACCACACTCGAACTTTGGTTAATGTTCTTTCGACTGATGATGGAGCAGATAGATACCCCATGCGATATAGGATCTGCCCTCCATGCACATTATGTTATGCTGTACTCTGTACAATGTCACCACACTCTTAACATTATGGCGGTCTTGCACCACTCCTTTGGCTCAGTTCCTGGTGATGCAAAGATGGATCTTGTTGCTGACATCACGAAGTCATGCTGCTATCCAAGCGGGATCTACAAACAAGACGCCTGGACCTGACGGCCTTCTACTAGAGTTTTACAGGACATTTCTCCTCTAATGACGCCAGTGTGGACGGAAATTTGTGGGGACATTATGTCACCTCTCGTGCAGACCCCGGATAGTTTCCTCATTTTCGTTCACAAGCCTCAGGGTATATCACGGATATACGCTTACCGCCCATTGACATTACTCAATAGCGACATGAGATCTTTACCTAGCTTTTGGCTGCAACGCTTAAATGGACGGTACGTGGTTTTAGTTTCCCCTGATCAGACTTCATTGGGAGGTGCTAATAACATCCGCACTGCCCTCTTTCTCTTAATTGTCTTACTCACGCTCGTCATTTGCCTGGACTTTTGGGAGCCCTTGACTTCAGTCAGGCTTTTGATCGGGTCCACCACGACTAAAGGGTTGCTTTGCAATATGTATGATACCATGATACTGCTATAGACGTCGTGATGCGTCTCCTTTGTGAAGCTACCTCCTGTGTGCTCTACAATGGCTGTCTCATTCCTCCCATCCCAATCCGTCGTTCGGTGCATCAAGCCCGCCCGCTCACCTAATTCTTGTATGCATTCACCTTGGAACTGTTGCCTATCTGAAATAAGAGGGTGGTCATGAATTCAGCTGCACTGCTTATGCGGACAATGTCGTCATCGTTCTTCGTAGCGGTGCTCAGGTCAGGGAGTCACTAAGATAGGTACTCTTATGGCGAAGCTTCTGGTAGCTGCCTTAACGTCCGAAAATCGAGCGCCGTGGACTTACTGTGACAGCGCTGGTCTATTGCGTGTAGCTGGTACTATCCTCAACTTTCGGCGCCTACTGTCCCAGCTACGAGCTGGGTTCCTAGACTACCATTCAGCCTACGATCTTCTGCAAAGACACAATATGGAAACGCATATCTGGCATCACGTGTCCCCCATGTGGCCCAGACACTTCCTATCCCACTGCCCGTCATATGCTAGCGGCATTGGGTTCATACGTTTGCCAGGGAGTGCTGTTCAAGGTAATGTACGGGACCCTCACACTCCCACGGTGAAGGGGCGGTTTAGGTCTTTATCATGTCTCTGACAGAGCGATAGCCCTTTTTGTCAGCTCTCATGCTGTGGCGCCGTTGTCCTACGTGCCTTACCAGTCAGTTGCTGGAGGCCACTGACCACGCTCCCTCTCAGCCCCTATTCAGCTATCGAACGCCCCACCCCATTTCTTTTACTTCAGCTATTTTTTTGATCGAACCATGGCCGCACTGCAATACTGCCAACGTGTTTGACATCCACACAGGCGGTCTATGCTTTTCTTCAGCAGTACAAGTTGCTGAATGTGGTTGAGACAAAGAATCCCCACGTCGACTGGCTTGCCGTCTGGCGATCGGTATGCGCTCCTTATCTTGCCGCTGACGTCAAGTCTGCATGCTGCCTTACGGTCAATGAGAATCAAGTATGCCATCACGCATACACGCGATTCACCTCGCAAACAACCCGTTGTGTGTCTTCTGTGATTTTCTGGACTCGAACGAGCATCGTCCAATGTGCGGATCGGCGACAGGCCTCGGTTCTTGGTGCAACAGATGCCAGCCATAATTACCCGTACGACTCTCATCAAATACCCCCTGCCGGCCGCGGTGGTCTCGCGGTTCTAGGCGCGCAGTCCGGAACCGCGCGACTGCTACGGTCGCAGGTTCGAATCCTGCCTCGGGCATGGATGTGTGTGATGTCCTTAGGTTAGTTAGGTTTAAGTAGTTCTAAGTTCTAGGGGACTGATGACCACAGCTGTTAAGTCCCATAGTGCTCAGAGCCATTTGAACCAGCCAAATACCCCCTCACCTGCTCCTCTTCCCGGACTCAGAATACTTCCCACAAACGAAGACGAACTCCCTAAAGTTGATTTGTGGACACACAGGTTACTACGTGTTTGCTGTTGGCGACGGAAGAGTCCTTGATTTCTGACACTACCTTAATGAACGCCATTACAGACAAGTTTTCTCCAGTTTCCTTTGTCTTGTCTTCCTTAATCCACGACAGCGCTGGGGTGTTACTGCAATGAGGAGTTGATCCACACCTTTTCCACTTTGAGAACAGGTACTTTGTCTGGTCATCGGAATGTTCATCTCCATAAAACTTTGCGTCGATAGTCTCACTGAATCCAGTGACTTTCCGCTCACTCCTCCTCACGACGTTGGTTTTCTGCTATTGTCGATGGTATTTGTAAAAATAAAAAAATGTAAAATAAATGAAGAACTAAATCAGTAATGGTCTTTGTACCTCTAGTCTACGTTCCCTACGCTTTCCTTGGTTCCTGGGAGGAGGGGATCATAGCCAGACCTCGGGTTGCGACCCCTGCCCACTTTTCCCGCACCCATTCTTTTGGGGGCCAGGCAGGAAACCGAGAGATTTCGGGATCGAACCTGTATCGGACCACGGATTTTTCAGTCTTCGTTTTAATGTAGCCTTTACCCCTCTACGATGCGAGGAGTCACCAGAGACAACTTGTGGTTCAGATTCCACACAAAAACTGTAGGTTTCCTTTCCCTGTTTGGATAACTGTGTTAGGTTAGAGACTCGAAAGTTACCGGAGAACCTTTCAATAGAAAGAAATGCACCAGGCTCTTGGAAAAAAAACGACAGTCTGTCAATTGTGTGAGTAAAAATTTTTTGTTTCTTTACAGACGCAATCACAGTCATAATCGGTTTCGGTCATACATTGACCATCTTCAGATTCTAAACGTGGCACACATGTTCATGCGTTGTCAGGCTCTGTTGATCCATTTCGGAACTGGGACAGCAGGTGGTCAAACATTTAACAAAGAAATTCGCCCAACAGCTGCGCAAGTTGAGAAGTTTCTTTACTTTAATTCTGCTATCAGTTTCGGCAATTCATTATGCCATAAAAAAAATGGCTCTAAGCACTATGGAACTTAACATCAGAGATCATCAGTCCCCTACACTTAGGACTACTTAAGCCTAACTTACCTAAGGACATCACACACATCCATGCCCGAGGCAGGATTCGAACCTGCGACCGTAGCAGCAGCGCGGTTCCAGACTGAAGTGCCTAGAACCGATCGGCCACAGCGTCCGGCTTATTATGACATCTTCAGACCCCATACGCACGTCTCAAAAATAATCGATAGTGACATATTTTTGGTAACATATTTCTGGATGTCGTAAATTCGTACTTCAAGTGCTTCCTTCGAAAACTTGGTTGCAGTGACATAATGAATTACCGAAATTAGTAGCGAAAATAAAATAAAAGGACTTCCCAATATGCACGTCTGTTTGGCGGATTTATTTGCTAAATAAAGAATTGCACCAGGCCACTAAACCACGCGAAATTATTATAATTACTTTTATTGTTATTTACATAATTAAGGTTGTACAGAACCGTCGCAGCGCGAACGCTACTCTCATTTGTCAGTTTTCTTATTGGCTGTGACATGTGTTTTTATTATGTTTATAATTGTACCAAAGAGTGTGATAATTATGGTGAATTTTTTTTCTAGTAAGTATTGTGAAGGATAACCCACAAAATCAACTGAATTCCTACCATTCACCTGTCGCTATGATACAGTATCACAACGTTTCAGATGTGGGGAAGTAATTTGTTAGCCTAATGCTACTTCATTTTGTATCTAACGCTATACAACATTTTACGATTTCTCTCACTTTTTACGTCACATTGCTTCACCCGTAGCGCAGTAGCTTTCTAGTCTAACGGTTCTACTTTTTAGGTCTGGTGTTATATTCAGTTATAATGGCATTACTTCTAGTCTGACGGTTATGCATTTTGCAACCAGTTCTGATTGGTACAACAAGAGTCCAGACTATATGCAAGCTGAAGTGTTACACAATAATTGACTGTTTACTCAAGCGGCTGGGTAGCAACGTAGATAACATGCGAGTTGACGTAGGGTAAGGTATTACTGTTACCGTCATCATCCAACGATTTGATAAGCAGAAATATTTTGTGCGAGAGTCTTAAATGACAGTGGAACAATTTTTTTTTTTTTTTCGAAAGTAATACAGTTAACGTTTCACGCCAAAGAGAGAGAAAATAACATACGTCTGTTTCTGACAGATAAAAACGTGGCTGTACACCAGCTGCCAGTTGCAGAACCGTCAATATGAAAAGCGACTCTTGAATGCGGAATGCGAAGATAACAGCCTTTCGCCGGCGCGGTGCCCGTCGCGCTACGGGGTACGGCATGGGAAGCTGTGGGGTGGGTTTTGGGGGGGCATCGGGGACGGGTGAGCGTTTTTACGAACTCGCGCCAGCGTGGCGTCAGGTCGCAATTTAGGGGGTGACAGTACGTCGCTGCTGTAGCCGACGGCAGTAGCAGCGGCGGCGACGGCGGCAGCGCGCTAATTTAGACGGTGGCCGGGGCTGTCAGCGGGGGACAAGGTGTCCGCCTCAGCCGGGCGCCCATCGATCGATCGCCCCCATCGATTGGTCGAACGGGCGCGCCCTGATGAGAGCTGGCCGCAGGGGGCGGGCGCTCGGGCTGGGGGAGGGGGTGGCTGCCCCTTACCCAGGTCAGCCGCACCCCGCCGGCCGCACCGCGCGGGCGATACCGGGAGTCGTTAATTCCGCCACGATTTGCCTGCGAACGGCCCGGCGCCGTATTCGCACGTCGCCCTTTTTCTCGCCGGCCCAGTGGAGCCGCACCAAGAAATGGTGCTCGGCGCCGGAAATTCAGCCCTTCCAACTGCGTGACGTCAGCGGGGCAGTGAACGGCTGTTGCTGGTAGCAGCGTGACCCTATAGGAGGCGTGTTTTGTTCGTGCCCTTGTAGTGGTCGCCACTATGTGAACACACTTGTTCTCCGATCAAGCACCCTCTTTGTTTCGCTGGTAAATGATCATCTTATAAAATTTCCCTGAATGAGATGATTAAATTAAAAAAAAAAAAAAAAAACATGGTTCAAATGGCTCTGAGCACTATGGGACTTAACATCTGTGGTCAACAGTCCCCTAGAACTTTGAACTACTTAAACCTAACTAATATAAGCACATCACACACATCCGTGCCCGAGGCAGGATTCGAACCTGCGATCGCAGCAATCACGCGGTTCCGGACTGAAGCGCCTAGAACCGATGAATAAATTACCTGAAGGTTTTAGCTGGATGATGAAGCCAGTATATTTATTCACTGAATAAGTCGAGAAAGCTTCAATGTCTTACGAATTTCGCGTCAAACATTTAACATTCACTACTGGATAACGCCTTCCTCGAGGCTTCTCCATACATTGTCGTCTTCAGGTGTATGCGTTCAGATTGCCTTCATTTCTGGAAAGTGTTTGACACAGTATCCACCGGAGACTGTTAACGAAGGTCCGAGCATATGGAATACATTCCCACGTATGTGAGTGGCTCGAAGGCTTCTGAAGTAATAGAGGACAGAGTGTCCTAGGCGGCCAGCATTCCTCAGAGAAACAGTCTCTACAGGAGTGCCCCAGAGAAGTTTGATAGGATAGTTATTGTCTCTATTCCGCAGCTTCTTCAAGTACCGTAGAAGCTAAGCTCTGAAATTTTTAACAGATCGTCTGTCATCCTGTCCCTTCTTCCTGTCAAGCCGGCCGCTGTGGCCGAGCGGTTCTAGGCGCTTCAGTCTGGAACCGTGCGACCACTACGGTCCCAGGTTCGAATCCTGCCTCGAGCATGGATGTGTGTGATATTCTTAGGTTAGTTAGGTTTAAGTGGTTCTAAGTTGTAGGGGACTGATGACCCTCATTTGTTAAGTCCCATAGTGCTCAGAGCCATTTGAACCAGCCTTCTTGTCAATGATTTTTCCTCTGTTCTCCTGAGGATCTACATCATTCTTATCAGACCACCTTATTCTCACTAACCTTCTATTGCACTGCATCTCAAAGGCTTGGATTTTCTTCTTTTTCGTTTTTCCCGCAGTCCATGATTCACTTCCATACAATGATTTCCTTTAAATGTACATTCTCAGAACTGTTTTTCTTATATTATAGTTATTATATTCATCATTATCACCAGTTTCCTGTGACCCGTTGCGTCCTTCTGAATGTTGCTGCATGTGGTGCCGATCATCACATCATCCAGGATCTGAAATCTCTTTCTCGCTCGTCTACTCTGTCCTTCTACATACCCCTCTAAGACTCTTTTTATAAGTCCGTTTTTTCTCTTAATGTATATCCAATCCAGTTTAGTTCCCTTCTTTTTATTACGTACAGTAATTGTCTTTGCTCTCCCACACGTCTCAGTACCTCTTCGTTTTTCCCGCTATCCATCCAACTTATTCTTTCCGTCCTCCGCCATGTCCACATTTCAAAACCATGCAGCCTTGCTGTATCTTTCTTCCTCAGTATCCACATTTCGGCACCTTGTAGGTGGATACTCTGTACAAAACATTTCATTACTTTTTTCATCAAATCTTTGTCCACACACCTTCAGAATATAAAATACCTCTTTCGCCATTGCTACTCTGGTTTCAACTTCTGTTCTGTTCTTCGAATTTGTTTCTAGCCTGCTTCCGAGGTATTTCATGCTTTGCACATATTCTAATACTCCACCATTCAGCACTAAATATATCTTTTAATTTGGTCCTAGTGCCAGTACTTTGCCTTTCTCTTAATTGATTTCCGTTCCATAAATCTTTCCTCTAGCTTTTGTTTTATGCAATATTTCCTATAATTCCTTTTCACCTGTTGCTATTATAACCATATCATCTGCAGACCTCAATCATCATATTCTTCTCTTTCCAATTTATGACATTTGTAGACTTCTTTTTATGAGGGTCTTCCTTACGTATGTTCAGTACCACTGTCAGACCTATACCGAAGTAGCTAACAGTTGTAATTCGCCCTTATACATGGCGGTGCGCAACGTAACTATGCCAGTACTTGAGAAACAACGTGTTTTAATCTAGTTTATGACTGCACAAAATGTGACTCCAATTGGGCACCATCCCAAAAGTGTCTATCAAAAACTTCAACACTAGACACTGACAGGTGTATGTGTCCTATTGTAACGCTCGCAGCTCAGTTGTCGAATACTAAGTCAGCCAAGAGAGCGGAGTTCGACAGTGGAGGGGGCCATGGCGAGCTGGACGAACTTTGCAACTCTGTCAGCAGATATCGTGACCTTTGACGTGCGGTGATATGCAGAGGTCAAACAATGAGAAATCCTGATTGCACATCAACTGGCAGAAGACACAGGCCACATGGTGCGTAAAACTCGACCGTTTGAACTAGCGAGGGTAGCCGCCATGGCCAAACTAATTGAATAAAGAAAGTACGAAATAAGGAAAAGTCTAAATAAAACCTAAACCAAACAAGCGACGGAGAAACCAGTCCCATGATTTTAAAGACAAAAATTAGACGAGTGTGATAAGAGAAGTGATTTAGTTTACAAATTATTAAATGTTAAATGCTTTGGGTATGAAATGATCTAGAAAAATTAATAACTCACCTTGTGCGATTTAGACAAACTTAGTGTCAGTGCTTACGTAGCAGCGAACTCTATAGAACCGTTAGACAGATTTTCTGCGAATATTACGTATTACAGACTACAGGCCAGGATGTATATTCTGCTTATTAAAAAGCGAATTTCCTAGTAAATAATACACGAAACATTAAATAGAGATAGCTATAGATGTATGACGGAAATCAGCTTTAATATTTATTAGTGAAATAACAACCAAAAATAGCACCATATGAGCAAAAACACTATTTGCATGAAAACCATTAAATGTAAATTTCCATCCAAATGCATGTGTAATATGTATATACAAGATTAAATTTATAGTCTTTATTTGTTTTAGTAAGTCGTATGTGCATCAGCTTAACTCATGTCAGTTCGAGATTATAAGTAACAGCACACATTTTTGAGAACGCAGACTTATATTTCGGTTGGCAGCCACAGTAGAATTTGCATACAGACAGGACGCATGTGCGTCTGGAAGTCGCCTCGTGTGTATATTGCAAATATTTTCTAAGTCTTCGGTTGTGACCTTGTAAAAGTTTCACGTGTGATTATCGCGAGGAGCTCTGAAATATTTTTAGTTTGTTGTATGAACTAACATTTGGGGCCTGTAAATACTTCGCGAGTGTGGATAGCAATGAGTCAAACATTTATCAGCGTGAGGACTCTGAATAATTTAGGTTCAGGGGATTACTCTAAACGTCTATGTACTGTTCTCCAGTTAACTTTGATGCTGATCCGCAGTTAAAAAAATATTAGTTCATGTTTACAAAACTTCACTACAGAAGTATGCTGGAGCACTTTCAATATTTTCCATGGATTTTCTAAAGGTTAAGCAAACACGTGATGCTGGTCGATTTACTTAGGATCTCGCACTGATAAATATTAATAATATACTGTTGTGAATTATGTGAACGGACATTTGATTTAATTTTTCTGCAAAAATTCAGTCTGTGAAAAGTAAACATTATTTCACAGCAATTTCATACTTGCCTATTTATTACAGTTACGACTGACTGCATTTCGGGGATTGCAACAGATGCATTGGTTGACCTCTGGACAGTGACGTAGTCAATATTTTAAAATCTTACCACGCATTAGTAGGGCCTATGAGCAGTGTTTTTCTTGCGTTATTCATTTTCTCATTCGTGCAAATGCATATGGATTTCTGGTGGAAACAGCAGTGGCTAACTTCACCATTAATCATTTAATTCTTAGACAGAAAGCAGCAAGAAGAGCAGCGTCAGCGTTGCATTTGTATTCCACATTCCTCAAAAATTTCCCTACCTTTGCAGTGTGCTAACATCTCATATGGTGCACGTAGACATTTGATCATAACTTTCGCGTCTGTTAACATCAGTATGCAGTGAGATTTTTTCATGCAAAATGCTACGTGATAACACCATTAATAAACAAATTTAGGCCGACAAAGGGCATTAAATCTTGACACTTCCTAGAAGTGAATTTGAGTTTAAAAATGTTGTTTTCCATAATAGTTTTTCGCATTTGTTACGATTTTTTTTTCAAATGAAATAAGTTATAAAGAAATTAGGGTTAATAAATAAACACTTTCATATCAGTGTTGTAAGATTGGAAAAAACTAACACGTTTGGGAAACTTTGAGGTTTTGGTTCCATGAAATACTGTTCTGTAATGATGTGGACACTTATATTCAGATAACAGTTACCAACATACTACTGAACAGTGTCTATACTGCTGTCTGCTTTCTGTCAAGTGGTCAGTCTTCCAGCATTTATTCACCATAAACGCATGTTAATATCTTTACAGCTGTGTACTTCCTCTTCGTACCGAGAGCAAAAAAATGGTTCAAATGGCTCTGAGCACTATGGGACTCAACTGCTGAGGTCATTAGTCCCCTAGAGCTTAGAGCTAGTTAAACCTAACTAACCTAAGGACATCACAAACATCCATGTCCGAGGCAGGATTCGAACCTGCGACCGGAGCGGTCTTGCGGTTCCAGACTGCAGCGCCTTTAACCGCACGGCCACTTTTTTTTTTTTTTTTTTTTTTTTGATGTTCAAATACTTTTATTGACCTTCCTCCACAGCATTTACAAGGGTTGGTTGTCTTACACAGGAGAATTGATACAATAGTGACTTGTTCTTTTCTTGACATCGACAATAGCATAGGTAACCAAGAAGCACTGTGGATACATACAGAAAATACTAAGGAAATATATACACACAGTTTCTTATAGGTTACATAATTTTACAGCTGCATTTCTGCTTTCCATTTTTCACTTTTGCAACAGGTAAACAACTAGAAGAAAATGTTAAACACGTATCTGAAATCTATATAGTTTCTTTTATGTATACATATATATTATTCATTTATATGATTGTTGTATATATATTCATACCTATCCTCTGTAAATTGATCACAACAGCAAATCACAACTGGTAAAACCGTCAGTATAAGACATGACGGTCACATGTACAAGTGTAAGCTAAAACTGGACTCCATTAACACTGATTACTTGAGTTAACCATCTAAAATAGGAGAAAATGCGTCAAATGTTATTACAAACTTTATGTGTATTTTTTTTTCCAGATGGTGTTCACGGCACGGCCTTTGTGACCCACATATAGTCTACCCATAGTTCTTATTTTATTTTTTGCTCTTGGGAAATTAGTAAGCATGATCCTTGATGAAAAGACCAACATCAGCAGCTGCTCCCTGTACACCTCCAGCATAAACTCCTTGTGCAGCATCACCATTGGCCTTAGCCCTCTTCTTCAGTTCTTCCTGAGCAGCAGCAACATTTTCAGGCTTCCCACTCCATGCACGCAGAACAGAAGCCTGCAGAGCTCTGCCATAGCTGAAGGTCAGTGGCCAGGGTTTCTTGCCTGGGAATTTATTGATGGCATCAAGGTTCACTGACGCCTTCTCCTCAGACTGTCCACCAGACAGAAACACGATGCCTGCCACGGCGGCGGGCACGGTACGGTTCAGGGCGGTCACTGTTGCCTGCGCTATTTCCATTGGTGCAGCCTTCTTAGGACATGACTGGCCACTTGTCACCATGTTAGGTTTCAGCAAAGTACCTTCCAGGTACACATGATGGTCGTTAAGTGCCTTGTATACAGCAGCCAAGACTGTTTCAGTTACCTTCTGGGCTCGCTCCAGGTCATGTTCACCATCAGGCAACACCTCTGGCTCCACAATTGGCACAATGCGGTTGCACTGGCATATGGAGGCATAGCGAGCCAGTACATTAGCATTTTCCAGAATAGCCTGATATGATGGTGTGTTGCGCTTGATCTTCAGCACACAGCGCCATTTGGCAAAATGGCAACCATCCTTCTTGTACTGTGCACATCGCTGTGCCAAGTCGTCGAGTCCCTGAGTGGTGCACTCATCCTCAGAGCCGAACAATGGAACAACGCCCTTGTCAACCTTTATGCCAGGAATGATGTTGCGCTGCTTTAGTAGCTCCACAAAAGGAGTTCCATCATCTGCCTTCTGATAGAGGGTTTCGTGGAAAAGGATGACACCAGAGATATTTTCACCCACAGAAGGATCCGCTGTGAAAAGCAGCTGCCTATAAAGACGTCTGTTTTCTTCAGTGTTCTCAACACCAATTTCTGAAAATCTCTTGCCTATGGTAGCAGTGGACTCATCAGCAGCTAAGATACCTTTGCCAGGTGCCACTATGGCCTGTGCAATCTGACGCAGTTCCTGCTGCAGTTCAGGTGGTGGGTAGTTGAAGTAGGTTGTCATGTTGAATGGGGATCACACACGAACGTAAAGTTTCTCTACCACTTCGGCCGGCCGAGAGCAACAGTGTGGTGTCTGCACTGTAGAAACGAATTACTAAAGCAAGTGATTTTTACGATGGTTCTTAATCAACAATGTTTCAGCTAGTCGTGTTAGGCATCTTCGATGATCTGCAGAGAAACAGAAGAGTTAACTGTTTAACGATATTGTCGTGTCACCACTCACATGAGGTACTGGTGGAAGTACAGCTGTGAGGTCGGGTACTTAGGGAGCTCAGCTGGTTGAAGTCTTGCCTGCAAAAGGTAAAGTTCGAGTCTCTCTCCGGCTTGCAGTTTTAATCTACTGTGAAGTTGCAACACATTTATAGTTAACTATAAAATTATCTTTTTTATTTCTTTGTAGACCATTGAAGATGCCTAACAAAATTAGTTGAGACACGCTAGGTGGATAAATAATTTTCGCATCCCAGCAGACGCCTGTATGTCGGTCGAAGAGGTGTTCAAGGTCCAGAGTTGGGATGATTCGCGACTCCACCGTAAGCGACGTTAGTGTCGCGTTCATTGGACAGTGGGTCTGGAGTCGTAACTGGTACAACTATGCAGACTCCCAAGTCAGTCGCATGGTAGCACGAGCACGGATTCTTGTTTATTTGACTTACATTCGAGCTGTGAATTCATCGCAATGTCGCGGTCGTGCAGTTCCTTGTTTGTCTAACCGTGCTTTAGGACTTTCTGCTTGCCGCTTAGGTTGACACTCAATGTTTACAGCTGTCGCACGCGTCACAGTACATCGCATTCATCCTGAGCGTTTTTCGTACCCGCTGTCCTTGCGCTACGTGAGATATAAAATATCAGTTACAAAAAGTAATTATTATTGTTATTAATACGATGAACAGCACTGAGTAGCATCTGAGGAAGAAGGCTACAAAAATTAACAGTACCAAAGTTCCTTGCTTTATATTCCAGTCTATGCGGTATCCCGAAGTGTTTCACCTGTACTGCTCCCTCCAGTTTTTGTTTATAAGAAGGAAGGAAGATTTTGGTTTAATACGTCGTGGAAAATGGATCTTAAACTGAAACGGAGAAAGAATTATTCTGCGTCCTATCAAAGTAACTATATGCCACCAATGTCTAGTTCAAACCTGCTTCTTTCCTTTAATCTCTCTTCTTTACCCCTTATAGTTATCAATACCTAACAGACGTATTAGATTTTAAAAACTTCCAATTTTACTTCTCCAAGGTACCCAACTTCCAACTTTCGTATACAGTATTGCACCGTGCTACGTTCAACGTGTGCTGTGCGAAGAACTAGGACGATCTGCGACACCATTAGTTTTTTTCGTACTAGGGAGAGCGTTTTCGCCCATGTGAGACTCAACTGAGATATCCTGTACTTTGGTCATCCCTCGGGAATTTATTTATTGTGGTACAGCTGCATCCACGAGTCTGTGGTTAGTTGTTGCGCTAATATTTACTACATTATCATCCGTTTTGTTAATTCAAAATCCATTTTTTAGGATGAACTTAAATACTAACTGTTAAGTGTGGAAAAAGTTTCTGTAATATAAAAATTAACATTTTATGTCAAAGGGATAACTGTGACTGTTATGTCAATAATAGCTTTTATCTAACAGTTTAGGACTGCCAAGTGACTCTCACAGCTGAGTGTCTTCTAATTTACAGTAAGTCCATACTCAGATCTATTCCTGTTACAAACTACCTTGTCAGTTTAGGAGTTAAATTTCCCCTTGTGTCTAAAGAGTTCCTTTGACATATAGAGATTTTTCAGCTTCTAATGGGCTGATCATTTTGCAGTAAGTATAGATATGAGGAGGGACTGTTTGAAAATATGAAGTCACTAAAATGTAATAAAATGGCGATCCGAAAGTACCACATAAGATCTCTTATTACTTCATCTTAGAATTACTATATTCGCACCATTTCAGGATCTCGCGGGAGAATCGGTACAGAACAATCCGAATACAGTATGTCTTTATATGGTGAATACAAATGCTCTACGCGTTCAAATGAAGGAAGCAGTTTCTATTTAGACGTACGATGCTGTGTGCTACGTTAAAACGATACTGAAGTGCGAAATGTGTATTGATCTCCTTCTTAAGTGCTTTTGAACGTACTGCGGTTCCCCACTATAGTCGTGGTTGTGGTTATCATCAACATATTTAACAATATTTAGTTTTCACATTTTACCGACCGATTTCGAAAATACAATATGCAGCATATTCTGAACTAAACCACCAAATTTAGTGCTGATTTTATGGGGATACTCGTACTAGTAGCGTAGCGTAGTGTTTTGCTGGTGAATTGCACGTACTGGGCGCGGGATGAAAGCAAGAATGACTATATAGTTGGAGGCTTGATCGACGTAGTGTTACTCAGAAAATACAACAGTGCAAATGCAACTTGTATGTATATTTATACTCAATGATATTTGTGTAGTCATGATTGCCAGTTGATGAAGCTTAAGCCTTGGAACATGTATCTGAAGAATGGTCGCCGCACAATTTTGGCTGTTGTTATTACAAATACGTATTTTATTGATTATACCAAAGTAATGTAATAAAGGCTATAGATTGTAAGATGTGTATGTAATAGACTACTGGAAGCTTGTAGCGAAGGAGAAATCGGCTGTCACCTTTAAATTATCTGGCACCTTAGTATTCGCCGTGTTATGCACATTATAAACGTGGGAAGTTTTAACTATAATCTTCGGATATATTGTTTTATGGGATTTTGCCACGGCTTTATTTTTTGCTGACACTTTTCCATATTTTATCCAATTGGCTAATTTTTAATTTTTTCTTTATTTTCTTTTAAAATGGCCATACGCCGTAAATGTTTTGATCTATGCCTGTAGAAGTCGTTAGATGAGACCGACGTATCCGACTGAAAGCAGTCGGAAAGTTCCCCGCCATTATGCATATTTCCTTTTAAGTGTTATATGACGCACCTAAACCAGCATAGCTCCAGGGAAAAGAGTTTGCTCCTGATACTGTGTTCTAATATTTGTCTTATTACAAGAGGTTGAAGGCACGCTGAGACAGTTTAAATCTTTAGTGTTCGAAGCGAAACCCGGGGGAAGCTTAGAAAGCTACATGGGCCCACGTTTCCTTCCGTATTTAATAAGCGCGAGCGTTGATCTCAACTCTTATCAAAAATTATGGCGCCCGTAGATTTCCCTCTTGCAGCCGGGCAAGAGTGCTTCTTTTATTGCTTTTCCGGCCTCAAAGCTCACTTACTTTCCCATTAAGGCAACGTTTCTCTGCAGAAGCTCGCTTTACGAAAACAAACAACTCCAAGGAATATTGCTTACAGAGCCAATAATTCGCGTACCTCTCGCCATATATCACAAAGCAGATTGCATGGCTGGGGAAGAAGTGGAACATATTGCATCTCACTGTCAAGTTCAATATGCAAAAGACAAAAAATGAAATATTACGAGAAATCTGGAAAATTAAAAATGTGTTCTTATTATCCACGCCTTCAACGCAAACAATAAAATTAATAAGATTTGTTGTGTAGCTCGACACCCTTGTAATACCCATCCGTATTCAGAACCTAAACTTGATAACGGTACGTTTTTTGGAAGATGCTTTATGGGCATATATGTAGCTCAGTGAAAATTTACTGTCATCTTTCTGTTTCCAGTGCTCGATATGAAGTAAGAGTTGCATAACCACAACGAACTATTACCAAGAAAATGTCAAAGTTTTAGAGTTGTTATGAACATTAGTCTATAAATCTGTAGATTTTAACATTTAAATCATTAGCTGGTCCTAGTATTGCGTCCAGAGTCTTATTATATTGGTTTCATCTCTTACATCATCTGATAGTGGAAAAACAATAGAGAGAACTTAAATCCGAGTAGCACGATGGAGACATTTGAACCCTGACCTCCTGAAAGTTTGCCCAATGTCTTAACCACAACTGCACCTCACTAAGTTGCGAAACATGGTTTAAGCAAATAATACTTCAAACACAAATGACAAACGATGGTCGTGCTAAAGTTTGATACTTACGTAAGACCTGAAGAACAGTTATCTGTTCTGTGAATAAAACGGTCTAGGTCGCTAAATACTTTTTATTGCGTCATTTCAGCAACTGCCGTCATCAAATATTAGTAGGCTTTGAACTTGTGGAAAAGGGCTCAGTGTCTGTACTAATTCCTACTGTCAATCGGGGCGTTGGTAGTTGACGCTCCGAGTAGGCCAAGTTGTAGTACTGACACTGAACCGTGTTCCGCAAGTTCAGTGTTTACTAATATCAGATGAGGGCAGTAAGTGAAACGACGCAATAAATAAAGTAATGTATTGAGCGATCTAGATGGTTTTATTCCCAAAATATTCACAACGATCGCAGACTCATACAGGAAATTTATTTCATTTATTAGCAGTTCTTGGTATTTGGCGGTGTGCGTCCTGTACCACATATAACAGCATATGACACTGGAAGGAAAAGGAATTCCATAGCGTCAGTAGAAGTGTCAGCTTGATCTAGACGCTCTATTTAATTCAATGATGCAACAATTGCCATATTTTTCCTGGGCTGCAGCTGGGAAGTATAATACGATAACTTCCATTTACGGAACACATGCAATGTAATTCGAGCCCAGACTTCAGTCGAAATATACGTAGGGCTTTAACAGCTACCCTGCTTCGCTTTCTGTAAATCATGAAACTGAGTTATTTGCTGTGGATTTAAGGAAAATTTATTAACCACCTGATTGTAAGAGCTTACGAATCACTTGTTATCCTGTATATTTGACTGAACCATCTTATACGTCCCAAATACTGTATCACTGCAGAGTGACCAAACTATATCAACAACTTTAAGCTGCCTGAGCACTTAGTTTCTAACACGACTTCATGGTAGAAAAAAAAATATTGAAAAAGAGTACGTTGGGAAATTATATCGCTAGTTATTTGAAACATACGTTCCATTTTTTGGTTACGCTCTTTACTTATACCCTCAATTTTTCCCATGTATTACCTTTATCATTACATTTGCCGTACTCATATGTCTCTAGTACATCAATTTAATATTTAAAATACCAGTCTGTGGATCAGATGCTACTCAGATCCATTCTCTCTATATTAGGAGCAGTTTAGGGATTTTAAAACACCAGATACCGGTTTAGCTAGGCTAAGAATTGTGGACAAACATTAGCGTTTGTGGCAACGTTCTTGAAGATTATGATAACAGTGTGGTATCTGCGCACAGGATGGATAAAATCTGAACCAGTCGATTGACTCATGGATCAAATTACAAGTTTTCGTTTTCAAAGATCAGAAGGGTACTATTAATCAAGAGCACATCTGTTCTGTAGTGAAGACGGCAGTTTATAGGGATATCAACTACTTGTATTATAAAAATATTCCGTCAGAAAAAATAGTAAACTGATTTCTACAATACTGCGTTATCATGCAAAAGCCTATCAAGTACACATGCTGAACACTCTTAAGTCTCATTAGCTCAAATTCAGTTCTTTAGCACTTTATAACTGAACGATACATATTACTAACAAGTCAGAAAGCAAATTACCGACTCATAAACTCTTAATACGGTCTGCTTTGATGGCAGATAACCAAGCTTAGCCGCACACGTCCTAGCACCATGCCATCATACTACCACTGTATGGTCATTAATTACGAGAATGACACGCGAGGTGAGAGTGTGAAGGACTAAAATCGTCATAACGTTGCAATACTAAGGTCTCCCAAACTGGTTGGAATGTGTCAGAAGATGCAATTAATGAATGAAATATACTGGTTAGCATGCGTGCAATAGGATAATTACCTGTAGGTTTCACTACAGCAACCAATAAAACTGATAATCAGTTCTACTGGCGCAAATTCTTAAGTGTGCTGCATCATCAGATATGATTACCTCATCACAACTTGTGATGTCGTAGGCAATCAGTTCACGTACTCGTATAATCTACTGGAATAAATTAATTTACTTCAAGAAGCATAAACACTTCATTAGATATAGTTGCCTACGTACAACTAAAATTAAACACTCCTGTGGCGTATCGGAAGACCAAAGTTCAAATTTTCAGACGCTGTAAGCTTACGGATACCTGTGTATAGTGTTGAAGAGGCTCGTTGTAGAGCATAAATGAATCACTAAAATATAGATTTAATGCTACCAGCTGTATCTGCAGTGGATCGGCAATTTTAATCTCACCGTAACTAATCTGCTGCTGCGCAGCTGCCTCGACTGTAACTGTAATACGAGAACCAGGCACGAGTTTCGATACCGAATCCGGGACGAGTCTTAAGCATGTCGAACGACCCACGAATTCCCTAAGCCAGGGGTAATATATCATTCCAGAACATCAATATTGGTCTTGTGACTGTTTGCCCGTGCTGGCTGTTTGTCTTGCTCGCAGCAGGGTGTGACTAAGAGTTTGAGTGACAGAGCCTCCGACGAGGTGAGATTGTCGGCCCCAAACGCTCTCTGTCTCCACCTCTACAGCTCTGCGACAGCTCTTCGCCTTTTCACACATGTTACACAATTCGTGGGAAGAGCGATTTTTGGTAAGGCTCGAAAATCTCTAATTTTACTTTTATGGTCTTTCCGCGAGATATACCCTGGAGTTATCCGAACGGGACTGAGATCGTTAGATATGGTGTACACGTGCAAACAAACAAATGATTGCAATTTCAGAGAAAAATTGGATGATTTATTTAGGAGAATCAGCTTCACAAATTCAGCAAATCAATAACACGCTGGTCCATCTCTGATCCTTATGCGACATGTTATTCGACTTAACATTGATTCATAGAGTTGTTACGTGCCTTCTTGACGAACGTTGTGACAAATACCTTCCAACTGGTACGTTAGATCGTCAAAATGGAGAGCCCTGCCCTTAATGCACCTAAAGTTCTCAATCTGGAGAGATTCCGCGACCTTGCTTGCCAAAGAAGGATTTGCTAAGTACGAAGAGAGGCAGTATAAATCTAGCAGTATGGAGGCGGGCATTTTGTTGCTGAAATGTAAACAAGGGATGGTTTCCCATGAACGGTAAAATAACGCCATGTAGAATATTGTCGACGCACCACTGCGTTGTAAGGGTGGCACTGATAATAAAGAAAGTGGTCCTGCTATGAAAAGGAATAGCACCCCAGACCATTCTTGGTGGTCGGGCCATACGGCGGGCAACAATAAGGTTGACATCCCACTGCTGTTCAGTGAGTTTCCAGTCACGTCTTCGTTGGTCATCTGGGTCTTCTCGAAGCGGGATTCATCACTGAGGACTATTCTACTCCTGTAGTGAGATTCCAGGCCGAAGACTTCTCTGGAGACGCTCTGGACCCTGGTGGAATATGAACCTTACTGTGGCCCGCCAAATGACCGACAAGATGGAAGCATTATCTAAGATGCCATTTTGATTCACAGCAGGACCTCTCTTGTTATGATAAGTGCACCCTTTCATCACAGCGATAGGTCGACGATATTCGATGCCCCGTTTGGTTGCCCTTCACGGCACGCCATTCGGCTTACACTTCAGCAAGATAATGCTGTGTCTTGTCTTAGAGTGTACGTAGCAGGAATATTATATTGGGTGATTCTCCTCAGGAGGTACAGTCATTGGTCGAACGATGTTTTTGTAAGCTTTGTGGATGGACTAGGCTTCCCGACGGTTATTTAAGTGAATCTGGGTCTGACATCTGCCATAGCTGTTTCATGCTTTCTGTGATTATTCTGCAATCGTATAATCATATAATAATGAGCAATTCTGGCTATTTATATGCAAGAGCTTCCATTCCCTTTATGCCGAGCGGTCAATTGCCACTCCCTTCACCCTCTGCCGATCGTCTGCAAATCTTCCATCATTCCGCATCAATTATCCAATGTTGCGACTTTTCTGTATACAACAGCATCATCCCCAAGAAGCCCCACGGAAGTTCAGATGTCATCCTTTGGAAGATTTAAATGTTTTGTGAAAATCACTGGTCCTATAACACTCCCTTGGTGTACGCCCAAAATTAATTTTACTTCTGGAGATTTCTCTGCGTCGAGAACTACATGCTGTGTTCTGTTTGTTCTGACACTCCAATATCGCACCGCTGGTCTGATATTCCGTAGG
This sequence comes from Schistocerca piceifrons, assembly GCF_021461385.2. NCBI lineage: Eukaryota > Metazoa > Arthropoda > Insecta > Orthoptera > Acrididae > Schistocerca > Schistocerca piceifrons. Next base: position 357,368,592 of record NC_060140.1, on the reverse strand, counting down.
CTCGTATTTTGTTTATTAAGAGGCAGTGCGGAAATGTATCGATCGACTTTTGGAAGCCACAGAACACGACATCGTACTAGGCTTCAGTACCCGCTGCTTTCTTGGTCTCGTGGACGAACGAAGCGAGCTGAATTTCTCGTGATCTTTGTTTCCGGACCACATGTTGATTCATAAGGATATTTTAGGCCACCAGAAACGCCATAACACGTGTCCAAAGAACATGTTCCACAATTCTACTACAGACCGACGTCAGAGATACAGAGTGTATCATAATTAATGATGTAAACGCATACAGCTGAAATTACACGATACTAGAAGCAAAAAAGTCTCAGTAAACATTGGGTCTAAAATGCATACATTAAGAGCTACGAGCAATTTTTCATCTTTAATACTGTGAAACAAATCGCTTCTACTGCAAGTTCCTCGCTTTCCATATTTTGGAAAGTGGTAGTATGGACCAAAATAAAAGAAAGACATGTACAGCTAACATGTGCGCTGAAACGTATGCCTCAAAAGTTACGAGCACTTGATCATTAGAAGAGTTGTGTTTCAAAGTAGCAAAGATGAACAAGTGTTCATAGCTCTCAAGGAATGCATTTTAGAGCATATGTTTACTGGACTTTTTTTGTTGTTTTGGTTCGTACTACAGTTCCAAAAGTATGGAAGGCAAAGAAGTTGCAGTATAAGAGATTTGTTTCATACTATCGCAGATGAAAAATATCTCGTAGGTCTTAAGGTATGCATTTTCGACTGTATGTTTACTGAGGCTTCTTTGCTTCTAGTATCGTGTACTTTCAACTGTATGAGTTTACGCCATTAATTATGGAACAAGCCGACCATTGTGGCCGAGCGGTCCTAGGCGCTTCAGTCCGGAACCACGCTGCTGCTACGGTCGCAGGTTCGAATCCTGCCTCGGGCTTGGATGTGTGTGATGTCCTTAGGATAGTTAGGTGTAAGTTGTTCTAAGTCTAGGGGACTGATGACCTCAGATATTAAGTCCCATAGTGCTTAGAGCCAATTATGATACATCCTGTATATGCGTTTAGTTTTGTACATCTTCTTTCCAATCATTAGGAACGCTTTACTCCTCCAGCAACACGCGGTACACTGCTACTGGAGAAGGACCAAGTTCTTCCTCGTACTCTACGTAGAGTCGTGTAGATAACCCGTCAGGTCCAACGCCCTTTCCCTCGTTGAGCATATTTAGTTTGTTTTCTGTCCCGTAGTCACTTGTTTCGGTGTATGTCATACAGATGTTTGTGTGACAATTTGAAGGCGGAAACACAGTAAGATTTTGTTCAGTGAAACAGTTTTGGAAAAAATCGTTTCGTCTTTCGGGCTTCCATCTGCCATCCTCCGTTTCAACGCCGTTGTGGTCACTGAGAGCCTGGACAGATGATTTTCGTCCGTTTACTGTTTTAATGCAAGAATAAAACATCTTTACCCCTACCATCCTTATAAATACATCACGGAACTTTTAATCTGAGTTGCCGCGCTCACTCGGTGAACACAAGAGAGGAAAGTGATTTTCATCTGGGTAACACTTATTTAAGGATTACGTGATAAGTGTAAGTTATTCCGTAGATTTAATGTTTCAAGAATGTTCCTGAGTATCATAATTTTGAGGTGCAATTTGAGATTTTCTGATCTAAGTTAAGCGACTTCTTTGTTGTACACTCATTCTGTGCTGTACAAGAGTTAGTCGCATTAGTTTACAGCCTCGCATTCTTATGTATTAGTGTACACACTAATTTTTATATCAAAATTAAAATAATTATCATCGGTTTTAATACTGTTATTAGTTTTGTGTTCAAATCTATTTGTCTCGCATGGTCACATTAAATGTCATGGATTAAGTTAACTTAAATATCTAAATATACGAACATAAGAGACATGCCACCAGGCGAATGCAGGACTTACTTGATTTAAAAAAACAAAATTATCCTTGTCAGAAGTAAGAACGCAATTGATTCAGCACTTCTAACACTAAATACGACGTACAATATAATAAATAAGAAAAGAAGCCGTAATATCTTGAAGGAACCAGAATCACCCTAGTGACTGAAATTTATTTCCGTCTAGATCACTACAATTAATTAAGTCAATTACTATTTCGAGTTGCACACCAGATCATCTTCAGACCCGATCATATCCACTTCCTGTAAATGCAGAATGTCGCAAACTATTGACAGTCAAAGTTATTACATGTTTGACGACGAGAGTCAGTCATGTGTCCTGCGACCAGAGAATTGCCTTGTTGCTTATCTTTCTAGAGGTTTGTAATGCTTAATATACATAACAGACTACAGGGATGATAAACATTTCAATAAAGCTACCTTCTGCTTCCACCAACTTGTGATACTGATCATCCCCCGCGTTTCTATATTCTGACGGAACAATAGTAATTTGACTGAATGAAAATTGCTAACGATTCTCCTTCGGTGCTTGAAAGGAACTTGACAACGTCAAAAAGCAACACGTGCTTGCAGTTATTATCTGTTCAGTTATGAATAAGTTTCGAATTTCTTAGGCCATTGTCAGGTTTCAGCTCATGTTGCAACCAAAGATAAAATGAAGTACGATCTTCACAAGATACATTTCAGCGAGACAAGATACAGCGTGTTTACAAAAGAAAGTATGACTTACTCATTTTATAAACTAAGTTATTACATTTATTAATACTAAAGCCGATGTTACTCTTAAAATCCAACACCTTACATATCAAAAGTCACACATCATTATATCTTTGGTTGTAACGGCAGCTGGTGCTAAGATATCGAAAACGAGTTGGTGATAAATTAAATAATAGATGCAGACCATCAGAAAGGAATTACCTATCTGAGGTATAAATAGCTTATAACTTTATGCCCATTACCGATACCAGTCACGTAACAAATTATATGACTGATCGCGGCCGTAGCAACATAAGTATATTTTTGTCGTAGTCAGGGACTAAATAATCAAGTGGTATTGTGGCTCACTGAGAAACGCATAGATTGTTATATATCAGAGTACCTGTGAAAAAGGATTAGTCAGTGAAAAGCACTATATATTTGCCGCAACAGTTTTTTTGTTCAAAGTTACCAGGAGAATTTTCAAAGAATGGGTTAAAATACTGAACAAAGACTAACAACTCAAAGCTCCATATCTGTTAATAACCAATCCTTGTCACCCCATTCATGAACTAACATTTGTTACGTTCAGGTGATTCACTGTAATGTGACGTCTTTCACACTGTTAAGTAGGACATCTATAAATTAATTTCCTCTCACTGGGTTCGAAAAAAATTGTCAAAATTTTTCCCTTAATATTATCTTATACTTTCCACCACAGACGACCTAAGCTGCTGGAGGTGACAAAACTCGCAAAGAGAGACGAATCTTCAGAAAACTTGTGGTGTCAGGCATTTCCGATAATATGGCTGCCAACTCAGTCAGTTTACTAGTTTTGTGCTAGAGCCTACTATCAAGAGACAAGTATTGCACACTAGTATGATCAATCAATATTTTTTTATGATTCGGACTTTCTTTAACAAAATAACTTTTAAAATATGTTGCACAGGTATATGAGATTGTGGGGGAGAAAAACTATATAGAAATTGGAAATGGCCGGCCACGCAGTCAAATGAAAAAAGGTTGCAGGAAGACAAACTCAGTGCAACTAAGCAAGAAAAAGAAAATAAAACGACCGAGGACACAAGTTCAGTGGAATAAGGAGAAATTTCAAAAAATTATTTGAAGAAAATCATGTCTGAGAGAAACCGAGAACTACTGATCAAACAAACTGTTACTTACTAGTTTGGATCAATCATCATCCAGTTCCCTGTATAATAACGAAGAGAACACGTGATATTCATTGCATTAACTATCAATGCAACGATTCATGGTGAAAATGCTCAGGAAATATCGAAACACAGTTGTTTAACAACGGTTTTCGTGAGTATTTTCACCACATATCTTTGCACTCATAGATGATCAAATGCACAGCATACCTGATGATGATCAGTTGGTAGAAGTGGCAGACAGTTAAGCAATTTTTCGTTACAAGTTTTTGACGGTTCAGAAAAATCACTTTTTAGTGATATTTGAGTTTTTGGGAACCGTTTCGGAAAAGCATAATCTTAAAATCGTTAGAGTTAAGTGGAAGAAGACGATAAGAAGATCCTGCCGCAATGTGTTTCGGGAATAGGTGAATTTTTGGAATTGGTTAGGTGTAGCTTTGTCAGTACCAACTTCTTTATTTGGTTAGTACCACCACTTCTTATACACACTATCGCACAGCTTGTTAAATTACAGATTAAATAGGGCCCTGCTGTAAGCCGTAACTCGCAATATGGAAACATGTTTAAACAGTTCATCAGGATCGGCAGCAGACTTCATTATCCAGGAAAGAGAGAAATGAGTGGACTCGCTGTTCACATTAGGGCAGCGAATCCACTTTTGAAAAATATGTCGTGTCACGCGGAGAAAGTTGAGTGCAGCTATGATCATACTTTCGCACCCGGAGTAATCGTTCAGTGACGTTTAAGTTACATAAATTTATTACCACTTGCTTCCAAAACCATTCTGAAATATTAAGACACGTAAATAAATGGCAGCAAGTTATCTACAGATCTAGACCTAGGTATTCATCCAATCACCAGTGTGCAATACGGCACTTCCAAGGAACTTCCACTCGTCCTTAGCTTTACTCAGCAAATCTCATGGAGCAGAGCTCATCCTCCATTTATTTGGTCACAGCCACTGCGTTCGCCAGATGACCCACCACAAATCAGTCCACTTTCCATTTTTCAAACCACTAAAATTAAATAACACACATGCAGTATACGTCTTCCTTTAATAAGAGTACTTTTTCTTTTTGAAACTTGTTATTGCTCCAGATGACTCAATGCTCTAATAATTCGTCATGTTAGATGCACAGTTTTGCACCATGATCTCTTCCCATGTTTCTCTTTTCATACAGCACTCCTGACGATTATGAGGGGGGCGGGGGAGACTATCTCCCGTTTTCTACCGACTCTTTCGAGGGGAAAAAAGAATACCTCATTTGTTGCTAGAATGTGCAAACCTATTACCACATCAGCGCAAGATGTTTCCTGACAGTTGCAGTGAGTTGGTCACAGAAACGTCCCGCACCTACTTCAGCCAAACGTGTAACGCGATTTTGTAAACGTCCATATGACAATTCTTCAGTGGTGCAGCAGATACGTATAAGGGGCGACCAAATAATTTTCGTTTCGAGGTCGTACAGTCCAGAACCGGTATGCTGATCAGCGAAATCACCGTGAGCATTGAGGAGATCATCCCACCGACGTCCCAGGTTGAAGGTACCTCGTTCTGCTGCATGATGATGACCGTAACTGCCTGCTGCATATTCACGTCCAACAGGAACCGCCGGCACTTCGAGTCCTGTTCTAACAGACCGAGAATACAACGATCACGTTGGGAGAGATTAGGAGTATAGGGCGGATGCGCGAGTAACTCCCACTGGAGTTTGCGTAATTGATGAGGCTGATCTCCCACATCGACCGGCAGCTTGTGTCAAATCCCAAGTAATGCGGAACTTGGCGCTCCATTCCAGAATGGTGGATTTCGACAGAGATTCTTCCCCATACACACTTTACATTCTCCAATGGACGTCTACGGGTGTTTGTCCTCCGGCAGCAAAGAAAAACGTAACAGGACGTCAGTCCTATAAACCAGTTCTAAAAAAAAATGGTTCAAATGGCTCTGAGCACTATGGGACTTAACATCTTAGGTCATCAGTCCCCTAGAACTTAGAACTACTTAAACCTAACTAACCTAAGGACATCACACAACACCCAGCCATCACGAGGCAGAGAAAATCCCTGACCCCGCCGGGAATCGAACCCGGGAACCCGGGCGTGGGAAGCGAGAACGCTACCGCACGACCACGAGATGCGGGCAAACCAGTTCTATATTTACTACATGCACATAGGAAAGACATGCATGCCCCTCTAATCCGTTGCCTACTTAAACCATAATTTTGTGACCACCATTTGTAGGCAGACGGGAAGAAGAACTGCAACACCAAAAAGGTGTAACATAAAAGAAAGTTGGTAGACTTGTGTCTACATCTGGAAGATGATGTCTGTTCCAGTTTCGCGCCAGTCGCGTAAGAGTAGTACTAGCAGCGTCACTATGAGGATGCAAATCAGGTTTGCTTTAAATACATGCTGCAACGGTCTTAGAATTCGTCGTGACGAGTTGATGTTAACCAAGAATGCCTTCAAGGCGACAAAGACGCCATTATCAACACCTCACGGAGTTTGAACGAGGTCGCGTAACAGGCCTACGAGGAGATAAATGTTCCTTACTGCAGCAAATTTTGTCAGGAACGTAGCCGCAGTATATGATTGCTCGCAGTGGTGATCACGAGAATGTACGGTCGCAAGAAGACCAGGCTTCGGAGAATTCAAATGGCTCTGAGCACTATAGGACTTAACATCTGTGGTCATCAGTCACCTAGAACTTAGAACTACTTAAACCTAATTAACCTAAAGACATCACACACATCCATGCCCGAGGCAGGATTCGAACCTGCGACCGTAGCGGTCACGCGGTTCCAGACTGAAGCGCCTAGAACCGCACGGCCATATCGGCCGGCGGCTTCGGACGGCCACGTACCACTATCGAGAGGGACTACCATCGTGTTCGGCGTAATGCTGTGGCACAACGTACATCATAAGCAGCAGCAATTCGATCCCCAGTTGGCACCATAGTGACACAATGGACTGTTACAAATGCCCTGTATCGCGCTTTCCACTGACCCCAAGCCACCGCCATCTGTGGCTTCAGTGGACTTCATTGGTGTAAAACGAAAGCTCATTTGTAAGCAGGGTGCAACTGTTGTATTTTCACATGAAAGTTGGTTCCGCCACAGTGCCACTGATGGCTGTGTGTTGGAAGGTGCGAGCAACCAACCTGCCTGATCTGTAGACACATTGGACCTACACTTAGAGTTATGGAGTGCGACTTCGTGTGACAGTGGGAGCACTCTCGTGGTTATCCCATCCACCCTGACTGCAAATTTGCACGTCAATATGTTGACCCGTGGTCTAGGGGTAGCGTCTTTGATTCATAATCAAAACGTCTTCGGTCCCGGGTTCGATCCCCGCCACTGCCTAAATTTTGATAAATAATCAGCATTGGCGGCCGAAGACTTCCGGCATAAGAAGTCAGCCTCATTCTGCCAATGGCCTTGTCAAAGAGGGAGGAGGAGCGGATAGATGTTCAGGGCACTCTCTTGTCCTAGGGGTGGGAAATTGCCCCTAAAGGCGGAAGAATCAGCAATGATCAACGACATGAGGATGCAGAAGGCAATGGAAACCACTGCATTAAAGACACATAACGTATATCCACAGGACATGTGGCCTGTATTTGAAGAAGTGTCATGATGATTTCTCCATTGGCAAAAGATTCCAGAATAGTCCCCCATTCGGATCTCCAGGAGGGGACTGCCAGGGGGGAGGTTACCATGAGAAAATGATTGAATAATCAACGGAAGGATAACGTTCTACGAGTCGGGGCGTGGAATGTCAGAAGCTTGAACGTGGTAGGGAAACTAGAAAATCTGAAAAGGGAAATGCAAAGGCTGAATCTAGATATAGTAACGGTCAGTGAAGTGAAGTGGAAGGAAGACGAGGATTTCTGGTCAGATGAGTATCGGGTAATATCAACAGCAGCAGAAAATGGTATAACAGTTGAAGAGGAATGGACATCTCTAAAAAGGGCCATCACAGAAGTTGGGAAGGAAAACATAGGTAGCTGCGAAGAAACCATGGGTAACAGAAGAAATACTTCAGTTGATTGATGTTCCGGGAAAATCAGGAATACAGAAATACAAGTCGCTGAGGAATGAAATAAATAGGAAGAGCAGGGAAGCTAAGACGAAATGGCTGCAGGAAAAATGTGAAGACATCGAAAAAGATATGATTGTCGGAAGGACAGACTCAGCATACAGGAAAGTCAAAACAACCTTTGGTGACATTAAAAGCAACGGTGGTAACATTAAGAGTGCAACGGGAATTCCACTGTTAAATGCAGAGGAGAGAGCAGATAGGTGGAAAGAATACATTGAAAGCCTCTATGGGGGTGGAGATTTGTCTGATGTGATAGAAGAAGAAACAGGAGTCGATGTAGAAGAGATTGGGGGATCCAGTATTAGAATCGGAATTTAAAAGAGCTTTGGAGGACTTACGGTCAAATAAGGCAGAAGGGATAGATAACATTCCATCAAAATTTCGAAAATCATTGGGGGAAGTGGCAACAAAACGACTATTCACGTTGGTGTGTAGAATATATGAGTCTGGCGATATACCATCTGACTTTCGGAAAAGCATCATCCACACAATTCCGAAGACGGCAAGAGCTGACAAGGGCGAGAATTATCGCACAATCAGCTTAACAGCTCATGCATCGAAGCTGCTTACAAGAATAATATACAGAAGAATGGAAAAGAAAATTGAGAATGCGCTAGGTGACGATCAGTTTGGCTTTAGGAAAAGTAAAGGGACGAGAGAGGCAATTCTGACGTTACGGCTAATAATGGAAGCAAGGCTAAAGAAAAATCAAGACACTTTCATAGGATTTGTCGACCTGGAAAAAGCGTTCGACGATATAATATGGTGCAAGCTGTTCGAGATTCTGAAAAAAGTAGGGGTAAGCTATAGGGAGAGACGGGTCATATACAATATGTACAACAACCAAGAGGGAATAATAAGAGTGGACGATCAAGAACGATGTGCTCGTATTAAGAAGGGTGTAAGACAAGGCTGTAGCCTTTCGCCCCTACTCTTCAATCTATACATCGAGGAAGCAATGATGGAAATAAAAGAAAGGTTCAGGAGTGGAATTAAAATACAAGGTGAAAGGATATCAATGATACGATTCGCTGATGACATTGCTATCCTGAGTGAAAGTGAAGAAGAATTAACTGATCTGCTGAACGGAATGAACAGTCTAATGAGTACACAGTATGGTTTGAGAGTAAATCGGAGAAAGACGAAGGTAATGAGAAGTAGTAGAAATGAGAACAGCGAGAAACTTAACATCAGGATTGATGGACACGAAGTCAATGAAGTTAAGGAATTCTGCTACCTAGGCAGTAAAATAACCAATGACGGACGGAGCATGGAGGACTTCAAAAATAGACTCGCTATGGCAAAAAAGGCATTTCTGGCCAAGAGAAGTGTACTAATATCAAATACCGGCCTTAATTTGAGGAAGAAATTTCTGAGGATGTACGTCTGGAGTACAGCATTGTATGGTAGTGAAACAAGGACTGTGGGAAAACCGGAACAGAAGAGAATCGAAGCATTTGAGATGTGGTGCTATAGACGAATGTTGAAAATTAGGTGGACTGATAAGGTAAGGAATGGGGAGGTTCTACGCAGAATCGGAGAGGAAAGGAATATGTGGAAAACACTGATAAGGAGAAGGGACAGGATGATAGGACATCTGCTAAGACATGAGGGAATGACTTCCATGGTAGCAGTAGAGGGCAAAAACTGTAGAGGAAGACAGAGATTGGAATACGTCAAGCAAATAATTGAGGACGTAGGTTGCAAGTGCTACTCTGAGATGAAGAGGTTAGCACAGGAAAGGAATTCGTGGCGGGCCGCATCAAACCAGTCAGTAGTCGATGACCAAAAAAAAAAAAAAAAACGTTGATCAGAACTGTTGAGCTGCCATTCATGAATAGCATTCCAGGGGGTGTTTTCCAACAGGATAATGCTCGCCCATATACCGCTGTTGTAACCAAGTAATCTTTACAGTGTGTCACCAGACCTGTCTCCAGTCGAGCTCATAAGGGACGTCATCGGACGGCAACTCTAGCGTCATCCACGAACAGCAATATCCGTCACCGTATTGACCAACCAATTGCATGAGTCATGGAACTGCATCCCACAAACTGTCATCCGGCAGCTGTACAACACAATGCAGGCCCGCTTTCGTGCTTGCATTAAATTTTCTGGCAGTTACACCTGTTAGTAATGTACCAGCATTTCGTATTTGCAATGGCTTATCTCGCGCATTAACCTGTGATGTTAAACATGCTACCCCCCCCCCCCCACCCCCCCACAATTGTATTCCCGAAATTTCATTATTCAACATTAATTAATTTTTGGTGTTATGATTTTATTTCTCAGAGAATATAGGAAAGTATCGTTTTCACTTGAAGTTGTCAGTGGTATGCATCTGGAAGCTAATAACTGCTCTGCTTGCTACTAGAGACCTTCTGCCCACTCGACCAGATGGATTTAGATTTCTCTGGCAGGACAGGTGCCCTCCCTCCACACTGCCGCTTCCCCTCCCCCGTCCCCCCTCCCCCCTCTGCTGGGCCAGGCAGCAGACCGGCTTTGTCAAACAACAGCCAAAGACATCAGTTTACCCGCAAAACTGCCGCTATCTCACTACCTTACGATGTCCCTTGTTATGTTAAAATGCATACGGCTGTAGATAAGGATAATGTGTGCATCACGTAATCACTAGCATGTAACCGCTACGTTACACAGAAGAATTACTTCTGCATAACACTGAGGCTGTCATAGTGCACTCTACTTGTTCGAAAATAGCTTGTTTTCTCCGTCGTTTGGCTACGTAACTTACGACTCTCATACGAAAATAAGTTACGTAAGGAATAAATTAGTTTAGCAGATGTAGCCTGATTAACGTCAATTGTACTTAGAGCTGGAGACGCTTCGCCTAACTCGGGTGCAGTGCTGGATTTCCTCCTCTTCCTTCCCCCACCGCCGCCCCCGCAGTGGTGGAACACTCGCAGGCGCTGGCAACGAGTTCATGCAGAAGGGAGGCGGCGCGCGCCGGCGACAAGAGAGAAAATTAGCTGAATCAAATTACGTGATAATTTTGTGTGCTTTGTAAGTAAGGAGCGCTGTCCTTGGTCGACAAGTCTTGTATTTGAGTTGCTGTATATTTGCCTTATTCACCGCACAAAGGCACTTCAGCGGGGGCAGTAATGGCGCCGGGGTGCGCCGTGGAATCCCCCGTGCTTCCGTGCTGCTAGCTGCACGCATACTAAAACTGCTCTCCTTCCCCCATTTCGTTCGCATCCACAGCGGGAACTTGGTCTCTTCGTAGGAATTTAAACGGCAATCTCATTTCCGGCACGGAATTTAAGGCTTGATTTTTGGGTAAATATGTGTTTAGTAAAACTCTACGGTGAGACGCCAAAGATATTCGTGACATTTCGCATCACGGAGTCTTACTCTGAGGAAGGTGAAACACGGCACCTTCACACTAACGGGCTACAAATAAGTGAAGGATCAAACATTCTTGTTATTATTACAAGTTTAATGATATAAAACAGCAACCATCGACAAGTGTAGTCTAAAAACGTTCATTTAAATAAATTATGAATGGCTTCAGATTTGTTGCAAATCATACTTCAGATGCCTCGTGCAGATTTTCTTGCATTTCTGCTGGTACCTCATTACGTTGTCGTTACTGATTGTGCCATGTTATGCAGCACGGCACAAACAGTGACGACAACGAAACGGGGGCCCATAAGTCGTTTTCGTTGCGTATCTGTGTTATACATTTTAAAGTTAACACACTTTAGTGCGTAGGCCTAAGCTTTGTAATCGCTGTTAAATTCTGACATGGAGCACGGGCGAATATGTGTAACGGAAATGGAATACGAGGAGAAATATATGTGAAAAACATCAAGTAGACTGTGGAAAAGGGTAATAGAACTTACATGAAGATATTAGGGAATAACTCCAATGGTACTAGAGGAAGCCACTGATGTCAAAAACAGTGGAGGAAGAAAAATGATTGACAACACTGGTTGCATTTGCTGTGGTCAAATGAATTTTCTTATTAACTTTTTCTAGCGAAACTATATCAAGGGCGTGCTGAAAAGTAGTACCTCCGAATTTTTACGTAAAAACTGTGAAAACTTTTTAAATAAACAAATGCTATTAACATTCCCCGTCTTTATCCTTCATGTCTACATATTTATTTCTCAACATAGTCACCCTGGCGACGAAAACATTTCTCCCAACGCGAAACCGAGCAGGGTAGCGCAGTGGTTGGCACACTGAACTCGCATTCGGGAGAACGACGGGTCAAACCAAATTCCGGCCATTCGGATGTAGGTTTTCCGTGACTTCCCTAAAGCACTTAAGGCAAATGCTGAGATGGTTCGTTCGAAAGATCACGGCCGCTTTCCTTCTCCCCCTTTTCCTAATCCGAGGTTGTTCTCCGTTCTAATGACCCTGTTTTCGATGGGACGTTTAACACTAACATCCTCCTCCTCCCAGCGAGTAAGTAGTTTATTAATATTGTCTCTGTGGAATGTTTGTCTCCGTTGACGGAGCTGCAACCTCAGACCCACTTGCACCGCTTCTTCACTAGCAAAGTCAAGTCTTCGAAGCATTTAATTAACTTCGGAAACAGAGGGAAATCGGATGGAGGCAAGTCGGGACTGTATGGAGGATGATGGATAACAGTGATTCCCTGATATCGAGCAACTGCAGATGTCGCTGCACTCGCGTTTGCCCGTACTCTTCGAATTCGAAACTGGATTACAGCACGCTGTTTCTCAAGCAACGACAGAGTTACATCACACACCACCATGTTACACGCAACAGTTCGGAGCCTACTTAGACCCAGAGGGCTGCAAATATGCAGACATGAAGAAATGGCTCTGAGCACTATGGGACTTAAGATCTGTGGTCATCAGTCCCCTAGAACTTAAAACTACTTAAACCTAACTAATCAAAGGACATCACACACATCAATGCCCGAGGCAGGATTCGAACCTGCGACCCTAGCGGTCACACGGTTCCAAACTGAAGCGCCTACAACCTCTAGTTTTATTAATTAATAAATTTTACGAATTTTCACAAAAACTTTACTTTTCAAATAATGTGTGGTTTATTTAGACATTAAGTTCACATTAATAGAAAGGCAATTTTTAAAGATCTGAGGATAGTTGATAAAGAATCGAAAATGGTAACCAGAAAATTATAATTTTACACTTTCCTGCAATCAAAACTGTTAAAAAATGTTTGATAAATAATGCAGATGGCAGTCTCTCTTTCAACCAATGATGTCACATCTTGCAAATTATAATTTTCTGAATTTATAACATACTGATGGAGGACAGGTAAATATTTCTATTTTCTTCCAGTACCCGACACAGTTGCAAAAAGTCATTTCTCTGTGGCGACTAGTTTCGGACCATTAGGTCCATTTTCAAACCATAACTTTAGACCTAATTGTAATCATACCCTTTGCAAACGTAATTATGTGTAACCAAATGTTCATTATACGTCACTAAAAATCGTTACATGAATCCAAAATGTTCTGCGCGGTGTGGGATCCTTACCAGATAGGATTGATTGAGTTCATCGACAAAGTTCAAAGACGGATAGCACGTTTTGTATTATCGCAAAATAGGGGAGAGAGTGTCACTGAAATGATACACGATCTGTGGGTGGACATGATTAAAACAAAGGCGTTTTCCTTACGGTGCAGCCTTCTGACGAAATTCCGATCACCATCTTGCTCCCCCGAATGCGAAAATATTTTGCTGTCACCCACCTACATAGGGAGAAACGATCACAATGATGAAATAATAGATTGGTATAATAGAGAATTGCGAAGGTGGTTCGATGAACACTCTGTCAGGTACTTAAATGTTATTTGCAGAGTACGTATCCAGGTAGAAGAAGATGTAGATGTAGATGTAGACTATACAGTGTGATTTGTTTCCAGTCGAACGCAGCTGCTTTCACCACAAAGAAATTACTACTATAATTTTGCGCCGAAAATATTTGTTTATCGACAACACCAAACTGTTTCAAACAGTCACCAGTTTCTTCATCTTCGACATTGTCACGCTGATGTCAGTTTTCGGAACTGATGCATACAATTGGTTGAATAACGTTGAAATAGAGTATATAATAATTAGTTAATATTGTGATGAAAAACGTGGCTACAACCAGTCATCAAAATGCTTGCAGTTTTGATAGCACCCAGCGGAAGACGAGGTGTTCTTGCCACATGCAACCCCATATGTCCTCCGCCCTGTACGGCTGCTACAACTTTGCTTTTGGACTGCCTTCTGAATTTGTTCTTGCTCGCTTTTGATGTTCCAGTCAGCTCTTACATTGTTTCCCAAGGATGGTTTCAGCTAGTAAGAGGTTTCTTTTTTGTATCAAGATTAATTTTGGATAATGCTGCATGTCTTTTCGAGTTTCTGTATCCTCACAGTATTGGGCGCTAATAGCCAGATTATCGAATGCCGTGAATCAACTGCTGCAGTAGATATTGTACAAGAGGAGCTGTCATATCTATGGATTTCTTACGGTCTTCTTGTCATTACCTTCGACATTAACAGATGGTGTGTTAGGTATACTATTTCTTCTTTAATTGTTTTATATCTGTTAGACTTCTATCAATTTTTAAATCGGTTTTTCATTTGTATTTACATTGACTACCTACTATTTGTTTTACTCTATGCTTATTCACTGTATTTTCAGACATGTGAACGTCGCCTAGCGGAACTTCCGCCCATTGTGTCTCATGCAGTGTGTGCACATTCAAGGGCACAAAAATTTATACTCCAGTACCTGTGTCAGCATCGTAAGTAGTGGCCCTGTCTTAGGATAGCTGCATGCCTTTGCCAAAGGTAAGTATCCTCCTCTCTTTCAGGGTACCACTACGAATTTGGCTCTTTGTTGTTTGTGTAGGCCAACGATTCCTATTTTTAGCAGTCTAGGTGCAGATCAAAGGTTTTGACTGATTATGACTCATGTGTTGCCCGCAGTTTCTAAACGTAAGTCCCTTTCAATCTACTCTTTTTGTAGTATTTTAAAAAAAAATACCGCCATATGATGCTAGAGAGGAACAAATCTCTAATTTGTTTTCATGTACTTTTCCGAATCGAGAAATTTTGAGGATGCCTCGAAAAGGCGAAACTTGTTAGTAAACCTTATTCTGCCATTCCAACCTAGACTGTCTTCACCCTACTGAAAATATATCTCGATTCTTGCATCATAGCTATAGAAAGGGAGGATTTATAGTATAACAGTCCGCCCATGGTAGTTGAGTGATCAGCGCGACGGAATGTCACACCTAACGGCGGGGGTTCGATTCCCGGGTGGTTCGGAGATTTTCTCCGCTAAGAGACTGGGTGTTGCGTTGTCCTTATCATCGTCATTTCATCCCCATCGACACGCAAGTCGTCGAAGTGGCTTCAACTCGAAATACTTGCACCAGGTGAACGGTCTACCCGATGGGAGGCCCCCGCCACACGGCATTTACATTTATTCATAGCATAACAGAGTAATAATTAATTAATAAATTGTGTCGCTTCAATAAAATGAGTAACACGTATGATCAAAATGTCAGTAACCATATAAAAGAAAAATCTTTTTAGATTACTTCCAGTACAACCACTTAGAGGCTAAAACTTCAGGTTTTCCGTGGTGTCCACAAATCTAAGGAAGCTTCGGGATGATTTTCATGAACATTAGACGACAGATTACCAACACAACTCCTCCCTAAACCGAACTAGTGCGCTGTCTCTAATGACTCCGAAGTCGACAGGACGTAATACTCTCATTTCCATTGCTCTTGGAATTTCTTATGTAGAAACATAGTCTTCCAGAGTTCCGAAATGTAATTCTGAAATTCGCTCATTACATACATAAACTACAAACAAAAATATTTGTGGCAAAGGGTATGACTTTGTTGCTGCTCTGATCTACAGGGTAAGGGAAGGCGATGGGAAGGCTAGAGGAAAGAAGGGAAATAGGCGACATGAAGAGTGAAGTAAGAGAGGCAAGTGAGAGTGGCAGAGGAAAGATAGGAAAGGAGCAGAAAGGAATGGGAGCAAAGCAAAAGGAGGAAAGTAAGAGGAGTCGAGTCGTGCCGGCGGTAGAGATATTCGAAGATGAGTACAAGGCCCGGATATCCCGTCGCCTCCTGCATGCATAAGAGGCGAGCACGAGATGGAGCAGCCAAGATTACACGGAAGGGGCCGGCGCGGCGGCACGACAAAGTGCATTATAAATTTCCATCCCTCAGCGGCCAAATTCGCCCGGAAAATTGCGGCAGTGCGCCCGACCATCTTGGGGCCGTGCTGGTTAGCTGTTTGGCTGATGGACTTCATGGTATGTGTAAATGTTGGCGCTCATTCGTCTCACGAGAGAACGCTGGAGCCATTCTGAATCTACTACAGCCCAGTCGAAAGTCACAGTATTCCACAGCTTACTGCATGTAACAGTTCATGTACTTGTTACGTCGACCAGCAACTAGTCTGCAGATTTAACTGTCTCGTTCAAGCTCAGTGGCCTGGTTATGCCTGTATATACAGGGTAATCCATTGATCGTGACCGGGCCAAATATCTCACGAAAAAACTACAAAGAACCAAACTTGTCTTGCTTGAAGGGGGAAACCAGATGGCGCTATGGTTGGCCCGCTAGATGGCGCTGCCATAGGTCAAACGGACAACAACTGCGATTTTTTAAATAGGAACCCCCATTTTTATTACATATTCGTGTAGTACGCAAAGATACGTGAATGTTTTAGTTGAACCATTTTTTTCGCTTTGTGGTAGATGGCGCTGTAATACTCACAAACATATGGCTCACAGATCTAGACGTACAACTGGTAGCAGGTAGGTTTTTTAAATTAAAATATAGAACGTAGTTACGTTTGAACATTTTATTTCCGTTGTTCCAATGTGATACATGTACCTTTGTGAACTTATCATTTCCGAGAACACATGCTGTTACAGCGTGATTACCTGTAAATACCACATTAATGCAATAAATACTCAAAATGATGTCCGTCAACCTCAATTCATTTGGCAATACGTGTAACGACATTCCTCTCAATTCGCCATCCGTAATGTTCGCACATGCATTGACAACGCACTGACGCATGTTGTCAGACGTTGTCGGTGGATCACGATAGCAAATATTCTTAAACTTTCCCCACAGAATGAAATCCGGGGACGTCAGATCCGGTGAACGTGCGGGCCATGGTATGGTGCTTCGACGACCAATCAATCTGCCATTAAATATGCTATTCAGTACCGCTTCAACTGCAAGCGAGCTATGTGCCGGACATCCATCGTCTTGGAAGTACATCTCCATTCTGTCATGCAGTGAAACATCTTGTAGTAACATCCGTAGAACATTACGTAGGAAATCAGCATACATTGCACAATTTAGATTGCCATCCATAAAATGGGGGGCAAATATCCTTCCTCCCATAATGCCACACCATACATTAACCCGCCAGGTCGCTGATGTTTCATTTGTTGCAGCCATCGTGGGTTTTCCGTTACCCAATGGTGCATATTATGCCGGTTTACTTTACCGCCGTCGGTGAATGACGCTTCGTCGCTAAATAGAATGCGTCCAAAAAGTTTGTCATCGCCCTGTAATTTCTTTTGTTCTCAGTGGCAAAACTGTATACGACATTCAAAGTCGTCGCCATGCAATTCCTGGTTCATAGAAATATGGTACCGGTGCTATCGATGTTGATGTAGCATTCTCAACACTGACATTTTTGAGATTCCCGATTCTCGCGCAATTTGTTTGCTGCTGATGTACGGATTAGCCGCGACAGCAGCTAAAACACCTACTTGGGCATCATCCTTTTTTGCAGGTCGTGGTTGACTTTTCACATGTGGCTGAACACTTCCTGTTTACTTAAATAACGTAACCATCCGGCGAACGGTCCTGACACATGGATGACGTTTTCGAGGATACGGAGCAACATACATAGCACACGCCCGTTGGGCATTTTGATCACAATAGCCATACATCAACACGATATCGACCTTTTCCGCAATTGGTAAACGGTCCATTTTAGCACGGGTAATGTATCACGAAGTAAATACCGTCCGCACTGGCGGAATGTTACGTGACACCACGTACTTATACGTTTGTGACTATTACAGCGCCATCTATCACAAAGCGAAAAAATTGGTCCAACTGAAACATTCATATTTCCTTGCGTACTACACGAACATGTAATAAAAAAATGGGGGTTCCTATTCAAAAAACGCAGGTGATATCCATTTGACCTATGGCAGCGCCATCTAGCGGGCCACCCATAGCGCCATCTAGTTTCCTTTTTCAAGCTAGGCAAGTTTCGTTCTTTGTAGTTTCTTCGTTTGACGCTTATTTCATGAGATATTTGGCCCGGTCACGATCAATGGACCACCCTGTATAGTGATGGATCAAAATTCCACAAGTGGGGTATACTGGATGCGATTTTTATACCCTCAGACCCAAAACAGTAAAGTATACAAACTGCCTAAAAGTGCTTCAGTTTTTATGGTAGAGACTGTGCCTCTTTGAGAAGGAATTAAGTTTGTATCTTTACCTTCATTTTTAAAAGTATTAATCGTGTCGACTTATAGACTATTCAAGGTATTCCACAGCGAATCGTATTTTAGATGTGGTGCTGGGATATATTCGCTATAAACGGAGAGGGCAGACAGTCATATTATGGTGGATGCATTCACACTGTGGTATCCACCATAACAAAAATCTTGATGTCAGCACGAAGTAACCTGCATCTACAGGAACTATTCTCGATTCTAAATGAGCATATACTGACTACTTACATGAAGTCAAGAGTCACGGATACTAGCAATGGTAAGAGATGTTGAGTGTGTCGCAACAAATTAAAGGTGGATATTATGCAGAATTACAATTTCAA
The DNA here is from genome assembly GCF_021461385.2 of Schistocerca piceifrons. Lineage (NCBI taxonomy): Eukaryota > Metazoa > Arthropoda > Insecta > Orthoptera > Acrididae > Schistocerca > Schistocerca piceifrons. Next base: position 357,349,860 of record NC_060140.1, on the reverse strand, counting down.
ATTCCTAAAATTCCGTCGTTTACCAGGACGCATTTGGCCCAATTTGCGATTTCTACCATCATTCGGCTTCACTTTAACCATGTCTCGTTTCCAGTAGATGAGTGTAGGATCAACATTTGCAATTACCCTGCATGTGAATGTGATTCCGAGTCAGAAGCTGATGTAAGTCACATCTTGTTTTCATGTTCCAAATTTGACAACGAACGATCCGTATTTCTGAAGACTTTGATGAGTACGGGTTACCTCCTCCCTCAATCAGCGTCTTCTCCTTTGATCTTGAAGACATTCACCTGTACTGAGTGATTTCCAGTTTCCTTAGGAATATAGACAAAAAATCTGTAGGATTCATTTCTACCTTTATGAGTTATTATAGCATTTACGAAGTAGTGTGAATGGATAATATAAATATGTCTAGTTTGTTTATCATTTTATTCGTTAAACATTTATTGTGGCAAAAATTGACAGCTTGAGATTTCAATTTTATAAATTGTATTTACTCAGTACAATTATGTGTTCCATTTAAATCTGTGTTTTCTATGGCTAAACAGAGTACAAAATGAAGAGGTGAACTAAAATAAGCCTTATTACCAGTAATACCGATAAGCATCCTGAAAACATGACTCGTGTTAGGACGACCAATGGCTCAATGGACTCGACAGATTGCTTTCACAGAAGCCTCTGATATTGATCAGTCCCCTAGAACTTAGAAATACTTGAACCTAACTAACCTAAGGACATCACCCACATCCATGCCCGAGGCAGGATTCGAACCTGCGACCGTAGCGGTCGCGCGGTTCCAGACTGAAGCGTCTAGAACGGCTCGGCCACAAAGGCTTGTACAACAACACAGGGACTCTATTCAAGATATGTAAATACTTCAAGTTCATGTAAACAGAGAACCCTGCTAATCCATCTGTGCATTTGTCTTGTAGAAAGAGGATACCGGCCACCCATAATAACATCCTCTCCCTTGCTTTCTACGGTGAAAAGCACTACAATGCGGCGAGGATATTACATATTTTACACTACAGGCCATTAAAATTGCTACACCAAGAAAAAATGCAGATGATAAACGGCTATTCATTGGACAAATATATTACACTAGAACTGACATGTGATTACATTTTCACGGAATTTGGGTGCATAGATCCTGAGAAATCAGTACCCAGAACAACCACCTCTGGCCGTAATAACGGCCTTGATGCGCCTAGGCATTGAGTCAAAAAAAGCTTGGATGGCGTGTACAGGTTCAGGTACAGCTGCCCATGCAGCTTCATCACGATACCACAGTTCATCAAGAGTAGTGACTGGCGTATTGTGACGAGCCAGTTGCTTGGCCACCACTGACCAGACGTTCTCAATTGGTGAGAGATCTGGAGAATGTGCTGGCCAGGGCAGCAGTCGAACATTTTCTGTATCCAGAAAGGTCCGTACAGTGCATTATCCTGCTGAAATGTAGGGTTTCGCAGGGATCGAATAAAGGGTAGAGCCATGTGTCGTAACACATCTGAAATGTAACGTCCACTGTTCAAAGTGCCGTCAATGCGAACAAGAGGTGACCGAGACGTGTAACCAATGGCACCCCATACTATCACCCCGGGTGATACGCCAGTATGGCGATGACGAATACACGCTTCCAATGTGCGTTCACCGCGATGTCGCCAAACACGGATGCGACCATCATGATGCTGTAAACAGAACCTGGATTCATCCGAAAAAATGACGTTTCGCCATTCGTGCACCCAGGTTCGTCGTTGAGTACACCATCGCAGGTGCTCCTGTCTGTGATGCAGCGTCATAGACAACTGCAGTCATGGTCTCCGAGCTGCTGCAAACGTCGTCGAACTGTTCGTGGAGATGGTTGTTGCCTTGCAAACGTCCCCATCTGTTGACTCAGGGATCGAGACGTGGCTGCACGATCTGTTACAGCCATGCAGATAAGATGCCTGTCATCTCGACTGCTAGTGATACGAGGCCGTTGGGATCCAGCACGGCGTTCCGTATTACCGTCCTGAACCCACCGATTCCATATTCTGCTAACAGTCATTGGATCTCGACCAACGCGAGCAGTAATGTCGCGATAGGACAAACCGCAATGGTGGTAGGCTACAATCCGACCTTGGTGATGGTACGCATTTCTCCTCCTTACACGAGGCATCACAACAACGTTTCACCCGGCAGTGCCGGTGAACTGCTGTTTGTGTATGAGAGATCGGTTGGAAACTTTACTCATGTCAGCACGTTGTAGGTGTCGCCAGCGGCGCCAACCTTGTGTGAATGCTCTGAAAAGCTAATCATTTGCATATCACAGCATCTTCTTCCTGTCGGTTAAATTTCGCATCTGTAGCACGTCATCTTCGTGGTGTAGCAATTTTAGTGGCCAGTAGTCTACTTAAGTTTATGTGAGATTCTATACGAACATTATGGCAGAAGTAAGAAATAAAAGAAATAAAATACTAAAAAAGTGAGTGGCTGAAAAACGCATTTTATATTGAAGAAAGAATGTGGCCCAACTGTCCTGAATTTGCGATATCTAGTAAAGAGATCATTATAGTAAGATACAAAAGATTAGCGAGCTCGGTGAGTCATATTCCGTAAGAATTGGGACAAAAAACCGCTGGTACTTGTACAAAGAACCCACCACCACGCACTGTTCAGTGGTTTGTAGAGTATGTACTTACATTTACATGTACGAATCTTCAAATCAAACGAGAGACTGACGAACTTGTATAACTGTTTCGTAGGCCTGTTCTGAACGCATCGTCAGCAGCCGCTGCCCTCACTTCGTACCCGGGGTAGGGTGCAGGTGCGTGTTTACACAGCGCTGGGCCGTGGCGTTACGTGACGAATTGCAGGTCGCGCTGTGCCATATTTCAGGACCTTGGTGGGGCTTAGAGCAAAGCGTGGGCGGCGGCATCGGCGGCCTGTAATCCACGCTCGCCGCTAAGCCTCTCGCTGTGGGAAAGGCCAGATTGCGTCTTTCGCGGCGCCGCGCTACTCTCTCCTCTCTCCCTGCCGCATTCAGATTTTCCGATCGCAGCGGCAGGCGGCCGGCCCGGAGCGGTGGACGCTGATGAATAATTTAGCCTGCGCTCGGTCGATCAGGTGAGACGGTCCGATTTCCCCCACCTGCACTATCGACACCTGAGTTTAAGTGGATGGAGTTTCCGATCGGTCGCGGGGCTGCTTTTACTTCTGTCCTCCAATGCGCGTTTCAAGCCTCCGTAGCGACGAACATACGATGGGAGTTCCATAAGTAATACAGCACTTTTTTTTCTGAAAGTAATTTGGTTTTATTTAGGATTACAGTATGGCTTCAGAACCATATTTTTCAACGTAATCGCCGTTCAATGCGACGGGCTGTATGCCCGCACGATACCACTCTGCTGATCGACGTCAAAGCCAACGTCTTGATGCATCAATAACCTCTTCATCATTCACGTACTGCTCCCTGCGGAGTACATCCTTCATAGGGTCCATCAGATGGAAGTCCGATGTCTTCATGACGTCGATTTTTAATAATTTGTGAATATTTACCAATTATACAATTATAGTATTCTTCAAGTGACACAAATGTGGTGGCGAACAGGCACACCGCTCTGTCTCTACAAACAGCTCCACTGCACAAAAGTTGACTCAAGAGTGTTCTATCGACAATGCTGAGCGCTTCTCGCCGCGCTAACTATGTACCAATGCGTGGGCTCTCGCCCCAGCAAAGAGCTTGGTGCAGATTCTTCTCACGATAGTTTTCAGCGGCGACAGTACATGAAAACTAACCCGCCGTGGTTTCACTGTTGTTTCATGTGAAACGACGTTTCTAACGCTAGCAACTGTGCAGAAGTCTACGACAGCTGCAACAGGATTGGTGAATTCTCCCAGCATTTCTGCATAGTGCATCCAGAAATAAGGGTCAACCTACCGAAAATCATAACTGCTGGGATATTCCATCTTAATACGACATACGAGGACAGTCTAAAAACAATCCGATTTTTGGCCAAAAAAAATATTTCCAATACCTGACCAGGTTGGGGCCCTAATTCCATTCAAAGTAGGCCCATTGTGCTTGCACACACATAGCCCACCGATCCTTCCACTGTCGGAAACACCTCTGGAAGCCTTCTTTTGGAATGGTGTTCAGATCCATCTTCGTGTTCCGCCCTATCTCTTCTCTACTCTCAAAACGGGATCCTCTCAGTGGCATCTTCAATTTTGAAAACAACCAGTAGTCGCAAGGAGCCAAGTCTGGAGAGTAGGGATGTTGGCGAACGGCTGTAATTCCATGTTTGGCCAAGAAATTTTGGATCAAGCGGGATGAATGTGCGGGGGCCGTTATCGTGATGCAGTTGCCAGTTTTGCGCTTGCCACATGTCTGGTCTTTTGCTCCGAACTGCGTCAAGGAGTCGCCGGATAACATCTTGACAGTACTCCTTTGTCGCTGTTTGTCCTTGCGGTGCGTATTCGTGATGCACAGTTCACAATTCCACGGACATCAAGGAAGAAAGTCAGCATCACCTTGATTTTGCTTCGCAGCTGCCGCACTTTCTTCGGCCTTGGAGACTCGGGATACTTCCATTGCAACGACTGTGTTCTTTTTTTCTGGGTCGTACTCGTACACCCATGAGTCACCTCCAGTTATCACGGTATTCAGAAACCCAGGGTCAGTGTTGGTGGTGCCCACAAGGCCCTGTGCAACGTCAAAACGAAGGTCTTTTTGTTCCTGCGACAACAATTTTGGCACGAATTTCGCACCCACGAGGGTGCATGTTCAAACCATCACGCAAATTGCATGTGCAGAATCTTTGCTCACTCCAACCTCTTGGGCAATCTCCTACATGGTCAAACGACGATCTGCCATCACCAAATTTTGATCCATCTCAACAACAGCTTCACTGCGAATAGTTTGGGGCCTGACAGAACGATGGTCACCCTCGCTGATGTGCGGCCATTTTTGAATCAGTTGAACCGCGCCTTAATTTGTGTTACACCCATCGCATCTTCTCCAAACACCTGTTGAATCTTACGAATTTTTTCGCTTTGAGAATCACCAAGCTTTTGACAAAATTTGATGCAGCATCTTTGCACAAAATGTTCAGTCATCTTGAGAGAATCTTTAATCCGACTAACACGTTGTGAAGCACCTCACTCAGCGACCGACAGGCAGCGACTGACGCGCTGGGAGGCGGGGACAAAATTCAAGTAAAGGTCTCTACCTTTACTGTGTACAGTGGCGCCGCGCTATCGTCTCTATTTTGTGCAGGAAAATCAAAGGTCAGATACCTTTTAAATAGAGCTCGTACGTCACAAATGTCTTAGTCCAAGGAACTTAAAAGTACGAAACGTTTTACGAAAGAAAATAGATAAGTTGGCAGCCTTAGGTCGCGTGACGTACAGGCGTTCGACAAAAATATGAAAACATCGCGACAAATGCATGTTTGAACATAAATGCAGATGTTAGCCAGGCCTGCGATTTGCGTTGTTGTATTTGACTACGAACAGCTACTGTGCGGTGTCACCAATAAAAGTTGCAATTGTCAGTAGTGATCAGAACAGTGTTCAAATGTTTCAAATGGCTCGAAGCACTATGGGACTTAACATCTGAGGTCATCAGTCCCCTAGAACTTAGAACTACGTAAACCTAACTAACGTAATGACATCACACACATCCATGCCCGAGGCAGGATTCGAACCTGCTGCCGTAGCGGCCGCGTAGTTCCGGACTGAAGCGCGTAGAACCGCTAGATCACAGTGGCCGTCTCAGAACAGTGTCTGTGTAGTTATGACTGTAATATGTCGGAGATAAGTGACTTCGAAGTTGGGAAAATTGTTGATGCTCGTGTGGTGGGTACGTCCGTAACCAACGTAGCCAAAGTGTTTGGTGCTTCCTGAGGCACCGTATGGGAGTTTTATACTGCCTACGGGAAAAGTAGAAAAACATCAACCGCTAAGCTCACAGCGCGGACCAACGTGTATGTTGTGTGATACTAACAGACTGTCATTGAAGAATGTTGTGACGCGAACCCTGTCAACACCAAAGCAACACGAAAGGGGCTCCAGGAAAAGGGAATTTCATGGTGAGCTGGGATTCTAAAACCACTCATCAGTGATGCAAATAAAACGTTGTGACAAAGCCATTGAACCTGATTGTGGAATAATGGAAGTATCTCATTTGTCGGATTAGCCTTGTTGCACACTAACTTCTAAACGATTTTACGCCCCAAGAGCGAAAGATGTTGGGGGTTTAGTGATGAACTGGTCAGCCATACTATGGTATTCCATGGGCCCCATGGGTACTGTGCAAGGTGAACTACTACCAAAGGATTATGTGAACATTTTGACCGGTCAGGTCTATCCCATGGTACAGTATTTTTCTCCAATGTTGATGCTGTGTTCCAAGACGATAAAGCTCTAAAGCTCTTGGTCACAAATCTTGCATCGTCCAGGGCTGATTTTGTGAGCACGAGGGTGAATTCTAGCATTTCCTCTGGCCACGACAGTCACTAGATCTCAATGTTATTAACTCTTTGTTGTCCTTTTGGAGAGAAAGGTGAGTGATTGCTACCCACCTCCATCATCCAGTCGCCAGTATTTTGCTGGTAGAGTGGTATAAGATTCCCTTGAAAATTATACAGGACCTGTGTTTATCTATTCCAAGACGGTCAGCGTTGTTGGGCACGCGAAGTGTTTTCCTACCCCGTATTAGGCACGGTAATGTGTTGTTCTTTTGGTGTTTTTATATTTTTGTCCATCCCCTGTTTATAACATTTATCGGATATAGTGAAAATGAGAAAAAATGGCATATGTTGAAAAATATCGCGACGAACCGTATGGAAGCGTTCTTATATCGGAGTGGGAATAGAGAGAGCTGATAATTCCCCTAGCGCTTGCGGAAGCACAGTCGGCAGCTGTATTTTAGGCACACTGCCAGGAAATGTCGCTGCTGGAAGTGCTAGCTACGAGATAGGCGTGGCGAACTCTTCTGCAGGGATTCGGCCATCCCTCAAGGCGATCTTGAGACCGGCTGCCTCGCGTCTTTGCAAATCCCGCGGACTAATCCCTGCCGCCGCTAATGACCGCATCCCGGCAGGACGTATCGCCAGAAGTCCAGACCCGACCCTGCTTAGTCTAGCACCTGCACCGCAACAAAACGCACTGCATCTCGTTAAGGCTGCCCGCAGAATGGTAGGAGATTAGCGTTTGCGGTAGGACTCGGTATAAACTACCGGTGCTGGCCTCGGCGCGGCGTCATATAAATCCGGGTGCTTTTCCTCAGAGTAAGCCAGATGGAAAAAAGTTAATTACTAGTTTCTCCATGTTCGGATAGAGCTGATACTGCAACTGCATGTTCAATTAGTGAAAACTTGTTCCAGTTGTTAATAAGAACTTTATAAAGTTCGGCTTTTACATCAGGCCGTTTTAAGTGGGTCTCAAACTTCTATTGTTAATCCGAATATGAGAGAGATATAAATAACCTCAACGAGAGGGTTATTTTGTTCCGACGTAGTTGTTCACCTGCAGTTTCACCTGAAGATGCCGGCCAGAGGAACCGTCGAAAGATCGTGTCGTCAAGACGATAAAATCCGACTGCGTACCCGTAAATAACATCATTATTTATTACGCCACAAAAATCTACGTAATCACAACACGATGCATGTTTGTGGACTTAGCATCGCATCTGTATCCATCAGTGATATTAAAATATCTTTTCAAAAACAAATAATATCTCTACCAAAGACATTATTACATAAACATACCTTATCTAGAAGTTTTACAGAAAGTCTCGTAAATCATAACGTAATTATATAAAAGGCATGTTAAGCCTTCAAAAATCTGGAGGAAGGGAAAGTTTAGAACTGTTTCATTATGGTGTTCGCTCCATCCGAATTTAAACTTCACACTGGAAGTGGGAAAAGATGGTACTTTAGCTTTTATTGATGTGTTGGTACGAAGGAAAGCAGACGGAACCTTGTGACACAGCGCCTACCGCAAGCCAACGCATACAGATCTACTGCATATCTGCAGGCCACAGGTTACTATCACCCTGTATAATGCGGTAGTGCATTGTACGTTAGTTCACTGAGCGCATGTGGAGTCTGATCCTGAAAGGCTGTCGAGTGAGATACAACGTTTGAAGACAGAGTCATGACTGAACGGTTACTCTGGAGACAAATACGACAAGCGAGCTAAATCCATGGTGTAGAATGGAGATACGAAGACACCCACCACTTTGGCCTTCTTGCCGTATTTTGGTGCTGTGTCGTCAAGAGTCGGAAGAGTTCTCGGAAGATATGACATCGACCATCTGCGAGATTGAGGAACCTGTTGGGCTCGGTTAAGGATGATCTTGGCCTGAGGAAACGTGGTGTATATGCTCGGTTAAGGATGATCTTGGCCTGAGGAAACGTGGTGTATATAAGATTCTTTGTCAGTCTGGGGCGGCATATATAGGCCAGACATGTCGCACAGTACAAAAACGCTGCAATGAACATCAGCGTCATACACGCCTACTCCAACAGGAGAAGTCGGCAACTGCAGAACACTGTCTGAATACAGGATATTACATGATTTATGAAAAGACGGAAGTTTTATCCCCGGCATCATCCGTCTCAGATTGCGTCATTAAGGAAGCAATACATATCCATACAACTGAAAATCTCATCAACAGGTATGCCGGATTTCAAATGAGCATAGCCTGAAACCCAGCACTGGCTGCTATTAAATCACGACGAGAAAATCAAGATTTTTCGATAAAAGGCCCGTCGTTGCATTGGTCTAGTATGGTCTGTTTCAGTGAGTAACGTCTGGCCACACTGTCAGTAAACATAGCGTACAGCGCACGAGCATAAGGGCCACTCTGGGGTTTTCGGCAGCGTTTCAGTATGGCGCCATCTATCTGTAAATCACTGCTCATGCGGGAGTTACGCGCCTGCGCATTTTTCGCGCGCGTGTTCGACATACAAGGGCGTTCGTTGTGCGGATACCATCAGTCGTACCTTGCCGTCAGCAAGGTTCAACCACCTGAAGATGCCGGACAGTTGCTCCGAGGGAATATTGTGGAATTTGCGCAATGTCATCCGGCGGCAAACCAGTGAAAACTATTTATAACATATCCGCCGGGAAAGCTTGAAGAGTCACATGTTTCATTATGTATTTGGAAGGAAAATTGCCAGAAAAATTAAATAAAGATTAACATATAAGCAAATACTATGGCATCGCTCTTACAAAAAGCTATAGTATTATAATGCATGTTCTTTCTCCTCCTTCTGTTTATGTATTCCCTTCCTTTATATAATGTGCAATACCATCTTACGCCACAGATGAAAACTTTCATAAAATTTTATACATCATAAAATTGTTGTGGATGCTTCCCAGTGTAAAATAATTCTTTCAGCTTTGACAGTAAAGACTTGTCTAGCTCTACTAACGATTTTTATTTAACTTATCTTCCGTGGTAACGCTTCGGTAATAATTACCTTGTCAGGTTCGTTCTTTTACTATATTACGACAAATCAAATGTGAAGCTTGGTAAAATTTCTCATTTCTGACGTTTCGTGCCAGGTAATTCTCAATACGTGTTTGTTCTGCGCTCAGGTAACCCTTAAGAAAATATGCGACGTTTCGCGGTCGAGAGAGGTCCGATTTCTACCGCCCATCTGAGCCGTTGGACCGGAAGCTAACGTTGCTGTTGCTCTTAGAAATACCGCCGACGCAGGGAACACAAATGCCGCGAGGAGGTGCAAAATAAAGAAGCAGAGCAGGCGGCGCGGCTGTGACACGCCACGTGGGAGCCACGTGTCTTGGCGCACGCACATCGATCCCAGCGAGTCGACTGCGTGCTGCGCCACGCGACGTCGACCCGTCCCGCGCCGGTACCACTGTATATCTCACTCCGCCCTCCTCTCCAGAGTTTTAAACGTTACGCAAATGGCGAGACCAAAGACCTCCCACAGTTCCTCTTCATCGATATCCGTTACCGAACGACAGAGCAAGCTGCCGCTTTTTCCACGTGCAGAAGACGTACGCAACAGGAACCCCTCTCAGTCCCAGGACGAAGGCTTCATATAAACAGCACGGTTCTGTCAGAGGCAACTAACGAATACCACAGATTTGAAATGTCCACAGTCTTGGTGCAATATCGAATGAGAAAACGTCTCGGCGCGTTTCCTACCATACTAAGTTCGCATTGAGATTGTAAGCCGAACAATGAAAAACTTTGTGCATACATCTAATAAGGACAGACATCTGCGATACGTACAGTGAACTATAACGAGACACTCTGGAGCAAATGATTTTTGTGGAACAGTCACAGTAGTTTGGCAACCTAGTAAAGAAAGTGCACAGAGTGGTCAACAGAACAGCGCAGAGCAATTTTGATGCAAAAACATTCACGGCACCAAACGTTGACGCTGTCTGTGTATGTTAGAGGTCAGCCATTATATGGACAGTTGCCCCAATAGCACACGCTGTCTTCCATCTACAGCACACCAAGAAATTGCAATTTCTAACTTACCTGTTGGGGCGAATAAGAAAAGGACAAATCGAAACCATAACAAAATATTAGTGAACTTCCTAATCAAAGCGTGCACATGGCATTTAGAAAACTGTTAATAACACGACCAACCACGCCAACCAGCAAACTGTTCAAGCCCACCAAATAGACTGGCTGGTATCAACAACAAGACATAGGAGTGAGTTTATAGGGTTACTTGATAAAGGGGGGGGGGGTGTTATATGCTGCTGTCTTAGTACTAACTCCTTCATTAGCTTACTACATCCTTTATTCCTTTTCCACACTGTCCCACAGTTTGTTACATTAAGGTCAAACTATTGCCCTGTTGCAGCTAACTGTTAGGTCTTGTAATGTCTCTTAGCAAAAGACATATTATCTAATAAAGAGAAAGCATTATGTGTTATGCTTTGTTCTTGTATAGAATTAAGTACTGTTTTTTTTTTATTTAGATAATATCTGTGTCGGCGAGTACTGGAACCGCCACAGACGATACTTATTAAATATCAGACAAAGATGAGAATATGCGACTACTATAAAACGTACAGAACGAACATTAATTTCTCTGTCGTCTTCTTGTAGTTACGTGAGTAGGAAGAGCCTGTGACGTTATATTGTAAGCTTGCGTAGCATTCTTTTGTCAAGATTGTGAGAGGGACGCCATTAGACATAGCCTTGGAAAGGTGTGTAATAACTTGATTTGTTTAAATGTTTTGAATAGAGTTACTTAGTGAAACCTTGCATTATGATTTGTAATAAGCTTGCCTGGTATTTTATCCCATTCCTTTAAGACATTTTCAGTTATTTAAATAATATTCGTGGTGCAGAGCTGCGCTACGAACGAACGAGCCGCTGCCGCGGCGCATTCAAACTGCATTAAATGAAATCAATCATACCGCAAAGAAGCGGGCAGGTAATAGTGAACTAAAATTATTTCTTTCAGCTTTCGGAATTGCAGAGCAGAGCAGCAGAATTTACGATGTGTTTTACAGGTTGACGCGGGCTGCTGATAATATATTATTAGCAGTGCAAAAAGATAATTTACCTTCATAACATAAAAGAAATCTTGCTGTGCGTAGTTCTGGTCTGGCCAACCTTATAGTAAAAACATCTTTTTCTATGACAATAGTCTCATGTTCTCGTGTTAGTCGTGGTACTTATTGGTGTTTTACTGTTAACAAAAATCCACTGCAAAATTTTGATGTTGAACAATCATTGCGTACTATAACATCAGTATTGATAACGAAGTAATTTTCATTAACCTTTTCAATAACTATAAAGTAAGGAAGATATGTTGAACTTTATGGCGAGTTACAGTAACGAAAAAAATGTTCCTTTAACAGAAAGCCAGATCCAGAATAATAAGAACATAATATATTTTGTTTTGTTGAAAATTAATGATCCAAAGAAAGTCATAGCACAGCATCACTAAAAGGTATTTCGGGGCTCTTTTCGTAGCAACATATTTTATCTCATATATTAGTTGTTACGCGAGTAATAGTAAAACAAAGCAAATAGTAAAGAGCCAGCGAAAGTCTGAAAAGTGATATTAATAAATGAAGTGGAGTATACCATTGTCGCCTCCACATTTTAATACGAGTGTTGTCCAGAAAGTAAGTTCCGATTGGTGGCGAAATGGACACTACAGTGAACACCCGATGAAGCTATGTACAGATGTGTTGGGTAGGGTCTTTAGTATGACCGTCGACCGCATCAAGACGCTCTTTTCAGTTGTGGGTGCACTGTGAGCGAGTAAAGTTGCCTGGGACATCGATGTCTCCGCCAAGTAGGAGGGCCCGCTGAGAGGCTTCGCCTTAATCAATGCAGCCCACCTAACACAACTGCCACGCACTTCCTTCTTCATGGCAATTCTCAGCCACACTCTGCATGGACAGTGAAGACCCTCCTGCAGCCTTTCCGATGGGGAGTGTTCGATCACCCACAACACAGCCCTGTTCACATAAAACGCTGGATACGAGTACAGCACTTGGGCGTAGGCCACGCGCTATAGACCAATGTAGAGAATTATAAGAAAAAACAGGCGAATGCCTTCTATGCCGATGGTGTTGGAAATTTGGTACAACGCTCCGACAAATGTGTAAGTCGGAGCGGCGACTATGTAGAGAAGTATCTGGAAAATCTGGCTAACTCTTGCAAATAAAATATTTCTGATTTTCACTGTTTTCACTGTGGTTTCAATTTAGCGACAGATCGGAACTTGCTTTCTGGACAACCCTCGTACATTGAAAAAAAAATGTTATCTTGCCCTTCACGGCTACTTCAGAGCAGAAAAACTAATTTTCTAACATCATAATTGTATTGTCAACTGGAGGAACTTACTGAAGAGTTATGACAAGACTTCCGCACCATGAGGCACAGTAAAAATTTATCGACATTTAAATAAATTTATTACCTAGAAATATTAAACAACTAAATGAATGGTAGCAAAATATCTTCACATCTAAGCCATGTAAGCGATATGTGCAGCTGCATTTCCGTGGAAGCTTTCACTCATTCTAACAAATTGCAACAAAGAGTGACTTCCTGCCCAGCAGTCTTAGCGGGCCAGTGTTTGAATTACATTCAATTGCGCGATTCCGAATTGATGTAATAGGCGTTCGCCATATAACCCACAATAAGGAAGAGCAGCTCCCCATGTTGCGAAATTTTATTCAAATTCCCTTATTTAATGGGAAGACTTAGTGTCTTTACACCGTTTTTCTGTTCATTCAAAATCCTCTCCCGAGGGTTAGATGAGGAATCAAGGGCGACGAGCGTTACGTAACCGCTTCTTCAAAGGGGAAAACATTTCATCATAGCTGGAATGCGACGAGCTAGGGGAGCAGATTTCTCTAGTCGGATGCAACTCCTTCTCTCCGCATTCCTCCCTCCCCTCTCTATCACGCCACTGTCTCAGATAGGATTGCAGTTTTCTTTCAGACTGTTGTCATCACATTACCTTACAGTTTGACATAATTCCAGAAGTCGTACAATCTGACTTAAGCAGCGACTGACCTAGCGGCACACGAAATCAAAGTACCACTGCAGGCTCATCGCAAAAGACGTTCGTGTTCCTGACGAAACTCGAGCGTTGAGTAACGTCTCATTACGCTAAATTTCAGTACATCGCGCCAACTTCGCCAGTTGTGGATCGACAAGATGTCGGCGATTGTTTCGTAAAACTCCTGCAACGAAGGTAATTAGAATCAGAATTAGCACAAAAAATTATTTATCCACTGGTCTCTATCTTTGACGTCTCCCTGTTTCAGTTAATCATTGTTCTTAAAGTGTTCCATTTGGGCGCTCAAAGTGAAAGTTGACCCGTCGTCTAGTTGCTAGCTTCCGTGGCTCTTCTCAGTCCACTAGGCTTCAATACAGGACCACCTATGCATGTGTTGGTGTGGCCAATCGCTGTCTATCTAAAGTACTGCTCGCGTCCCTTACAACTAACGCTTTATAATCCACGTCCGTATTTATTATTAGTTGCAAAAATAAAATCAAAATGCATATTATGTGCGTCACGTTTCTGAGGGAATTGTCAAAACCAATGAAATAAAATGAAAGTAAAAACCAACTGTAAGGGAATCCAGCACAATCAAGGCATTTTACACGAGAACCTTCAAAGATTGTAGTCCTCTGACGATCGTGTCATCGTTTTACGTAACCAGCACACTGTCCAGAATTTTCTACTTCTATACCGTCGATATCTCAGTGAACTTTTTGTTCAATTGAGGTCATGGTTGGACTGAATTACCAGAGCCATGGTATTTAATTGCTTGATAACTTCATTTGGGCATTCATATTAATTGCAATGTTCCAGAGAACTACAGGTGGAACAATTTATTGGTCATAGTATCTCTCGCTTCATGATTAGACCTCACGTAGCGCTCAGCGAGAACTGAATTGCTAATTACTTGAGTTTTTTAGCATTTTGTCACCCAAACACAAGACGCGCCTCACTGTTGGATATTAGAAATAAAATTCACATTTATCTTCACTGTTCAGAGGTTGAAGTACAATGGACATATTTTTCGTCGTTCTACCCAATTCCCCGGTAGTTGAGAAAGCGTGTGGTAGATAAATGATCCATGCTTTCACAGGCGTTTGCTGATTTTGTTTTCAGCGACCACTGAGGGATATGGAAAAGTAGTCAAAGGTATCGTAATTCCTCAGTGAGGTGTCATTGCCCTAAGCACCAATACTGTATATACTCAGCATGCTACTTTTTATTTTTATCTTGTCTGTGATGTGCGTGACAATGAGACTTTCGGAGGTGCATTTGGTATGTGTATCTCGTCTATGTACTTCGTGGTCTGTTCTGCTGTAAATCAAAACAGCAAACAATAACAGGTGGTCCTCCTTTTCTAGATGTATCGTGAATTTTACCGTTGTACTGATGGGAAACACACAACATTTTGTCCACGAATATCTAGGCACACATCGCTCTAAACATATTCTAACGCCTTTACATAAAGGGACTACAAGAAGACTTGATCAATCGTAGAAATTGCTCGGGAAATTGAGTTCTCGATGCACAACTGAAAACATCCCATCAGCGTGTTGTGAAACAGTCAACTTTCTCCTAAACATACCTGTGCATTAAAATTTTCTTATCCGTAAATGGAGAATCAGCTCGTTATATGAGTAGCTACGTACATCACCTGAAAATCAATGTAAGGGAGAGAAATTTGGGACTAAAGTTCCATACCTGACGAGGTCGTTAGAAATGGAACACAAATTCAGATTGGGGAAACTTAGGGAATGAAATCGGAATGGTGTCTGATATGAAACGTTCTGGAATTCACACTGATTTAGGTAAATCAGGGAAAAACTAAATCTAGATGCACAGAAAGGTTCAAATGGCTCTGAGCACTATGGGACTTAACATCTGAGGTCATCAGCCCCTAGAATGTAGAACTATTAAACCTAACTAACCTAAGGACATCACACACGTCTATGCCCGAGGCAGGATTCGAACCTGCGACCGTAGCGGTCGCGCGGTTCCAGACTGAAGCGCCGGTCACACCGGCCGGCGTACAGAAAGGGATGTGCACTGCAATACTAATGAAAACGTGTTCAGTTCATTAACCACTACGTCACCCCGCATTATTGGGCTGATATATTAGACTGCTACGTGAAAGTGATTCGGGTCTACTCACAGCCCTGTACTACGAACTGAGCTGTTTCATCCCAAATAATGCTACGATAGAAGAGTAACTGTTACTCTTATACAGCCTGAATTTTATCAGGAAACACTTGACGTTGCTTTCCACCATTTTCCCTTGCGTATCAAGTAGTTAATAAAGCACCCATGGTGTTTCCGAAGGGTAGAGCATATTTATTGTTGAATGCCTGAATTATCCGCAATAGTCCGGCTTATATACTCCTGGTCCTTCTCAGAACGCCACAGAATTTCAGCTCTGGCGTGAATGAGTGCGTGACTGTGATTCAGATCCCGTTCCCATTTCCCACTTGAAGTGATAGAATGACAAACGCTGATAAAAATGGTTTGATGGTGCGGGTCAACGTTTAAACGATATTTCATGTGAGCCTGAGAATGCCCGAGGGGAGTGAATATTGACGATGAGGGGAACTCCCTGATTATGTCTCAACGCTATAAATCACTTGTTCGGGAGGGGAGCAAGACAGATGGAATGTAATCAGTTCAGAGGATCCCAGTCCGAAGCCATCCAACACCTTCATTCATAATTACTAGAAATAAATTTGTTGAAGGAAATTAATATTTGTTTTTAACGTTCTCGTACCCCCTCAGAGTGTCTGCGAGGGAATGAGAAATGAGCCACGGCCGTTTATTTCGTGCAACGCAGCGCGTAGTTTACCAGATCCACAGAGCAGCAGCAGCAATGCGGAGGAAAGCAAAAAAACGTGGTACAGGCAGAAGTGATTAACAAACAAATAGGCGAACTGCAATTACTCGCCTGCTGATGACCAAACAGATAATTACGATTTCTATATAGATAAGCTTTAAACAATTATCGCCAGATATGTTTGTCGTCTGCACCGAAACCTTCATTTATTATGTAATTTTGAGTTTAATTTCGGATCCGTAGTTGACGGCACGTTTTGTATACATAGATACGATTCGTACAGGTAATGAGCATAAAGGTAACAAACCCACCATGTAACTAAAGTGTGCGTAGCACGCAAAATACACGGCCGAACGCGTTTCATCTAGACTGCCATAATTATATTGATTTTGCGATTCACTGAAACATTCCGACGGAAAGCACAAACGGCCATGAAAGTGTGTTCTGAAACAAATAGCCACATGTTTGAACGATACAAATAGTATCACTGGGAAAATAAGCACCAGAAGATTTAACTGTGCAGTATCTGCGTGAACTTATCCTCTTATTTGTTCCTGCAAAACAGTTTACTGAAACTGTATGTGACTAAAATGTGATGTAAATCAGTCTAGTCATATCGATGCAAGAACTGTACAAATTAGAATATTCACAATTTGATTAAATTAGAGTGTAGCTCAATTTTAGCATCAGACACCAAATTCCTGAAATTTTTTGAATGTCGACTGAGTTGCGACCTCTTGAACTGGAAATAAATATATATAGTCACTTCTGTAGTACTTATATCGGCACTTAAAATTATGTTGTTTTACTGGAACGTAGAAAACAGTAAACTACTGATTTTTAGTGATACTAATCAGAATACCATGAGGATTTCACTTACACAATGGGAGCTAATGAGTAGTCGTAAAAAATCATTCCATTTAACGGGGCGAAAGTTGGTGTGACGGTAGAATATACCGAGACAGAAAGGATGAAATGTTACGCCTTCACCATCAATTGAAATCTTTCTTCTTCAATTTTCTGGGACGTACGCCCGGGTAGATACGGCCTTCACACGTCTGTGGGGAGTAGACAAAGTAGAAAACATCATCCGAACAGTCTTCGGAATGCCCAACGGTACCGACGGACCGCCCTGTCATACTGAGCCGACAGGCTTCACAAAATGCGGATAGGCAGGGGCGTATGCTCAACACACCACTCCCACGGCGGTTGTCTGTCTTCGTGACCGGAGCCGTCACCTCTCAAACAGCTCCTCAACTGGCCCCACAAGGGCTGAGTGCGGATTGTCAATCCAAGTGTTAGCCAAGACCGACAACACTTAACTTCGGTGACCTGATGGGAATCGGTGTTACCACTGCGGAAAGGACGTTGGCTGCAACGTTGTTGGCAGCGTATGATATTCTAAATTCCTAAGTATTGTATTGTAGTACAAAGGAAACATAAGATCAATAAAATAGTTAACAAAGGATGTAATATATGTAGCTTTTATCTTTGCTAATCTAGAATGTTGATACACCTTGGAGCATCTTATATGCATTTTACAGATCGTGCGTCGTACTAGAACTTCAGGCTAATAACTCACATGTGTGAACTTCGAGGGTAATCCCAAAAGTAAGGTCTCCTATTTTTCTATAAGTACATAGACCTGTTTATTTATACAATGGTTTACATCAGTTTACAGCTTGGACATTTAGCTATTTTTTGACATAATCACCATACCTGTCGATGCATTTTTGTAGACGCTGTGGCAGTTTTTGTATGCCCATGTCATACCAGCTCGCCGTCATGCTGTTCAGAAAGTTATGAACTTCTTCTTTCACCTCGTCGTCGGAGCTGAATCGTTGGTCGGGACCACAATTAACGCTGATAGGTACTGTGAGACTCTGAAAAAGCTCAAACAGGCAGTTCAGAACCGGAGAAGAAATATGTCGAGCAAGGGCGTGCACATTCTCCACGACAACGCTCGGCAAACCGTTGTTCTCCTGCAGCAGTTTCAGTGGAACATTGTCACTCACCCACCCTATAGTCCTGACTTGGCTTCCAGTGACTATCACCTGTTTCATAGGTTAAAAGAGCCTTTGGCCAGAAAGCGATTCAGCTGCGAAAGAAGAGGTTGATAACGTTCTGAACAGTATGGCAGCGAGCTGGTGTGACATGGGCATACATAAACTGCCACAGTGTCTACAAAAATGCATCGACAGAAATGGTGATTATGTCGATAGCTAAATGTTCAAGCTGTAAACTGATGTAAACCATTGTAGAAATAAACAGGTCTATGTACTTATAAAAAAATAGGAGACCTTACTTTTGGGATTACACTCGCAATAAAATGAGACAGAGTAGTAGGGCCTCACTACAATTCTACATGGTGTCTCTCTAAGTATCTACATATGAGATACTTCATGTACAAATATAACGTGTTTACAACGAATTGAAAAAAAATGACTCTGAGCACTATGGGACGTAACATCTGAGGTCATCAGTCCCCTAGAACTTAAAAGTACTTAAACCTAACTAACCTAAGGACATCACACACATCCATGCCCGAGGCAGGATTCGAATCTGCGACCGTAGCAGTCGCGCGGTTGCGGACTGAAATGTCCAGAACCGCTCGGCCACCGCGGCCGGCCATCGAACTGAAGAGAATATTTATAAACTTCAGCATCTACATAAAGTACAGGACTGTAATATTTACCAAAGCTCAAAACGTAAGGCTGTTAGGCGCAGTGGGCTCAAAACGGATGTTATAAGGTAAATGATATTTGCCGTTATCGTCGTAAGATAACTTTGATGCATAGTAAAGCTATAGCGAAAGATGGATACAAGACCTAAGAGTGGCAAATATATACGGAAGACCAAGAATGAAATGCCTGGAGTAGAAAGGATATAATTCATGCACTTAGCCTTTCATCCCTTCTGCTCAACCTGGACATCGAATAAACAACAGAACTGAGCGAAAGGCTCAGTAGTGGGATTAAAATTAAGAGTGAAACGGTAATTAATGATAAAATTCGTTGATGACAATGCTATTCTTCGTGAAAGTGAGAGAGAATGGAGGTCTTGTTGAATGAAATGAACAGTCAAAGGACCACGTACTGTGGCTTGAGAGTAAATCGAAGAAAGACGAAAGTGAGTAGCATAAATCAGTTTAGCAATAAACATAACAACAAAATTGAGAACGTAGAGAAAGTGAAGAAATTCTCCTACCTTGGAAACCCATAATGGACGTAACAAGGAGGACATAAATAGCAGTCTACCACAGGTAAAGAGAAGTCTGCTAGCATCACACACTGGCCTTAATCTATTTTATGCGAGTGTACGTTTGGATCACAGAATCGTGTGGAAGTGAGAAACTGCAGGCAACCCGTAAAAGAATAGAATCGAACCGCTTGAAATGTAGTGCTGTACGGTCGCAGGTTCGAATCCTGCCTCGGGCATGGATGTGTGTGATGTCCTTAGGTTAGTTCGGTTTAAGTAGTTCTAAGTTCTAGGGGACTGATGACCACAGCAGTTAAGTCCCACAGCGCTCAGAACCATTTGAACCATTTTTTGTAGTGCTGTAGGAGGATTTGAAAATTTGTTGGACTGATAAGGTGAGAAAAGAGATGGTTCTTCGCAGAACCGGTGAATAGAAGAACATACGGGAAACCATAACAAGAAAAAAGGACGAGGTAATAGGAACTGTTATAAGATATTAAGTAATAAGTTTGAGGGAGTTGTAGAAGGTAATAATAGCAGGAGAAGACAAAGATAGGAATACATCCATTAAATAATTGAGGATAATGGATGAAACTGCTACGCTGAATTGTACACCTAAGCGAAGACGAATTCATAGCGGGCCGCATCAGACCAGTCACAAGACTGATGACGAAAAATAAAAAATAAAATAAAATGTGTACAATGCGTCGTATAAGTTTAGTATGAAACGAGCTAAACAAACCAAGTGCGAACATTCTCAGGCAGCATTAAAAGGGAAAGTTAAATGTTCGTATGACCATTAATGGCGTGTGTTCAAGTACCAGTAATAACTGGGAACGCCCAGTGAGATTCGCAAGGAAATTTTGGAAATGTGTGGTAAGGTCTTACGGGACCAAACGGCTGAGGCCCTCGGTCTCTAAGCTTACACACTGCTTCATCTAACGTAAACTAACTTACGATGAGGGGGGGGGAGGGAGGTCAGCCGCGCAAACCGTGACGAGGCGCCTTAGATCGCTCGACTACCCCGCGCGGCGATTCGTAAGGCCGCCACCTTTACTGTAGGGGCCAAGAGACTGTTACCACACAAGTTTAATGTTGTGCTACATTTAAACTTCCTATCGCGATGGAACGAGGGAACGTCTCCATGGCAAAGTCTTCACTGTGGCGGTAAATAGAACAAAAGCTATCCTCCGTCTACAGTTCGCCAATCCTCATACGTTGCCAAGAAGGCTACTGTAAAAAAGTTGATGATACGTGATGATGATCAAGAGATAGGAACCGTTAGTAAGCAAGTAATGAATGATTTTAACACAAGCCCTTGGCGGAATTGAAATATTGTTCTTTTGGTATTCTACATAACTTTGGGGCACCATCTGCCCAAAAAATATAAATTTGTTAGCTGGTTGTGGTACGTGCAGTGCAGAGTAATCTGAAAGGACGATTTTGCCACAAATGGTACAAAAAGAAGAGCATTATCACATATTATGACATAACATACAATATTCAAGTTTTCACTCTGCTAATGAAACAGAAATGAAAAGCAGAATATTAGAATGAAGTATACACCACATGCTGTAGAAATGCAGATACGAAATTCGTGATCGTTCTATATTTGGTAGAGAACTCACGAATTTAGCAATGCTACTTTGTCGAAAATTGACACTTAATACAATGAATAAAGAAAAGTACAAGCAACAACCAAGCACTGTTAATAATGCAATTGATAAAAACAACTAGCGTCGGTACACGTTTTGACACGTCAGTTTCGTCATTAGACAATCGTTCAAATTTGAAATTACATTTATCTTATTCTGAACATGGCACGTTGGATATTTATTTTGAGGTGGTGGTGCCCTACAGCAGAAAATTTGCTCGAAAAATGGACACTTTACTGTATTTATATCTAACAGTTAACTAAAACAGCAGAAACTACAGATAGTAACAGTCAGGTATGCGTTACTTATGTCAGAAATATTGCGTCATTTTATAGCAATGTTGGCTGTTGTTGACGAAGTTCATATTACGCTGAATAGGGACTTCAAACTTCATAACTGTCGAAGGTGCTATAGCATGTTCAGAACATTCGAAATAAGTAGAACAAAACTAATTCAATCTTTATCTTAGGAAGTTGAGTACTTTGATGTCGAACAATCTTGAAACTCCCACAATGGAAAACAGACATCATATGTAAAGCGTAAGCCGAATGTAGCTTTAAACGCGAACAGAGATATGACTGTGAACTTGTGTCTAATAGTCCAGTAACGAAAGTATTTGTCATACCACTACAAGTTGTCACGATGGATTTATAGATCCATGGCCTGGTCGTTGTCAGTGGATTCGATGATATATCTGCCCGCAGCAATCTATGGGTTCTAGCTAACGGAAAAGACCAGTCTCAGGTCGGCAGGTGTTATAAGACCATTTGTTAAGGCTTCATCAACTAGATGATACCTCTCGTCAGTAAAGACAGTGTATTTTCGGATAGTTATAATGTCTTTTCGTTGTGTACGCTTGCTAGGACACAAATTAGGGTAGTCATTATTCTCAAGAGAAAATAGTTTCTTGAAATGTTTAGGAACTCGCTCATGATTTTTTTGATTCAGTCATATTAATGTGACCACACCTTACATTCGACGTCAACGTTCAACAGCGATTCACACATCGAAGGTGGCAGCATTAGCAGGGGAGGTTATACAAAGCGTGTCAGGGAAGATACAGTAGAGTCGCTGTTGTAGTGCGGAAATTGAGCGATTAATCTGACGTCCGAAAAGGCATGCTCATTGGTTTTCGGGAAAAGGGTGGAAGCATTTCCAGAACAACTAAGTCTGTGAACTGTTTGCGTGCCCACTCGTTAAAGTATGTCGTGCATGGCAAAATAGCGCTACCCAATACCGGCGTGGTGTGCGAAGGGCCACAGACGGCAGGCGTGAACGGCAGCTGGAGAGACGTGTGCTGACGAACAGAGGTGCAAGTGTTGAGCAACTGACCGTCCGGATGAACCAAGGAACAGTGTCCCCTCAACGATCGTTCAGCCAACGTTGTTGCCTATGGGCCTCTGCAGCAGACGCTTCGCTCATGCATCCAGGCATGCTGCTGTTCATCGAAGACGAAGGCTGGAATTTGCACCTCAGTACCGCATGAATCACGTTTTATGCTCCGACAGACAGATGGTCTTTCGCGTGGTCGGCCCTTCAGCAATCGTCGGAAGGGTGCAGGCCGGGAGAAGGAGCAATACGGCGTGGGTATTGTTTTCCTGCCAATCCTTGTGTGATCTCGTCATTCTGGAAGGAACAATGAATCAACACAAGTATGGGTCTATCCTAGAGAACTACGCCGACCATTAGAAGCAGTTCGTTTTTCCTCGACACGATGACATCTACCAGCAGGACATTGCAACGTGTCACAGAGCTCGCACGGCAGTACAGTGTTGGAAGAGCACCAGTATAATTTTACCATTCTCCCTGGCCACCAAACCGCCCCAGAGTCTGTGGGACCAGCTCGATTGGGCTGTTTGTGCCATGGGTCCCCAGCTTTGAAACCTATTGCCGCTGGCTATGTCACTGGAGCCGGCATGACTCCATATACCTGTCAGTACCTTTCACAATCTCACTGACTTTCTTCCTGCACGTCCGTGTTGCAAGGGGGCGTTGTTCAGGCTTTTGACAGGAGGTCACATTAATGTGACTGGACCATGTAGTTGGCAAATTAACCAGTGAAAACACGGACGTTGTCGGCACCATGTGGAGAACCGGAAAAGGGTTTTCTGATATAGAATGAAATTTTCACTCTACAGCGGAGTGTGCGCTGATATGAAATTCTAGAAACATCCCCCAGGCTGTGGGTAAGCCATGTCTCCGCAATATCCTTTCTTTCAGGAATGCTAGTTCTGCAAGGTTCGCAGGAGAGCTTCTGTAAAGTTTGGAAGGTGGGAGACGAGGTACTGACAGAAGCGAAGCTGTGAGGACGGGGCGTGAGTCGTGCTTGGGTAGCTCAGTCGGTAAAACACTTGCCCGCGAAAGCCAAAGGTCCCGAGTTCGAGTCTCGGTCCAGCACACAGTTTTAATCTGCCAGGAAGTTTCGGGTTTTCTGATGTTCTGAAAAATGAAAAACTGAATAAGGGTAATCATATACTGAAATACAGAAGCCCGGCCGTTTTGGTTGTAGGCGCGAAGTCTGGAAAGGCGCGACCACTACGGTCGCGGGTTCGAATCCTGCCTCGGGCATGGATATGTATGATGTCCTTAGGATAGTTAGGTTTAAGTAGTTCTCAGATATTAAGTCCCATAGTGCTCAGAGCCATTTGAACCATTTTGAAGTACAGACACAAGCAGATGTTGATGAAATGGTAGGACAGGAGAGACGTAGTGACAGTCAGCAAGTTTCATGGCAATAACTTCTGAATCACAACATGCCAAAGCGAAGTGTTGTAAATTGGAAATTGGTGGTGAGATCTTATGGGACCAAACTGCTGAGGTCATCGATCCCTAAACTTTCTTTTTCTTTGGGTCATCAGTCTACTGACTGGTTTGATGCGGCCCGCCACGAATTCTTTCCTGTGCTAACCTCTTCATCTCAGCGTAGCACTTGCAACCCACGTCCTCAATTATTTGCTTGACGTATTCCAATCTCTGTCTTCCTCTACAGCTTTTGCGCTCTACAGCTCCCTCTAGTACCATGGAAGTCACTCCCTCATGTCTTAGCAGATGTCCTATCATCCTGTTCCTTCTCCTTATCAGTGTTTTCCACATATTCCTTTCCTTTCCGATTCTGCGTAGAACCTCCTCACTCCTTACCTTATCAATCCACCTAATTTTCAACATTCGTCTATAGCACCACATCTCAAATGCTTCGATTCTCTTCTGTTCCGGTTTTCCCACAGTCCATGTATCACTACCATACAATGCTGTACTCCAGACGTACATCCTCAGAAATTTCTTCCTCAAATTAAGGCCGGTATTTGATATTAGTAGACTTCACTTGGCCAGAAATGCCTTTTTTGCCATAGCGAGTCTGCTTTTGATGTCCTCCTTGCTCCGACAATCATTGGTTATTTTACTGCCTGTGTAGCAGAATTCCTTACTTCATTGACTTCGTGACCATCAATCCTGATGTTAAGTTTCTCGCTGTTCTCATTTCTACTACTTCTCATTACCTTCGTCTTTCTCCGATTTACTCTCAAACCACACTGTGTACTCATTAGACTGTTCATTCCGTTCAGCAGATCATTTAATTCTTCTTCACTTTCACTCAGGATAGCAATGTCATCAGCGAATCGTATCATTGATATCCTTTCACCTTGTATTTTAATTCCACTCCTGAACCTTTCTTTTATTTCCATCATTGCATCCTCGATGTACAGATTGAAGAGCAGGGGCGAATGGCTACAGCCTTGTCTTACACCCTTCTTAATACGAGCACATCGTTCTTGATCGTCCACTCTTATTATTCCCTCTTGGTTGTTGTACATATTGTATTTGACCCGTCTCTCCCCATAGCTTACCCCTACTTTTTTCAGAATCTCGAACAGCTTGCACCATTTTATATCGTCGAACGCTTTTTCCAGGTCGACAAATCCTATGAAAGTGTCTTGATTTTTCTTTAGCCTTGCTTCCATTATTAGCCGTAACGTCAAAATTGCCTCTCTCGTCCCTTTACTTTTCCTAAAGCCAAACTGATCGTCACCTAGCGCATTCTCAATTTTCTTTTCCATTCTTCTATATATTATTCTTGTAAGCAGCTTCGATGCATGAGCTGTTAAGCTGATTGTACGATAATTCTCGCCCTTGTCAGCTCTTGCCGTCTTCGGAATTGTGTGGATGGTGCTCTTCCGAAAGTCAGATGGTATATCGCCAGACTCATATATTCTACACACCAACGTGAATAGTCGTTTTGTTGCCACTTCCCCCAATGATTTTAGAAATTCTGATGGAACGTTATCTATCCCTTCTGCCTTATTTGACCGTAAGTCCTCCAAGGCTCTTTTAAAATCCGATTCTAATACTGGATCCTCTATCTCTTCTAAATCGACTCCTGTTTCTTCTTCTATCACATCAGGCAAATCTTCACCCTCATAGAGGCTTTCAATGTATTCTTTCCACCTATCTGCTCTCTCCTCTGCATTTAACAGTGGAATTCCCGTTGCACTCTTAAGGTTACCACCGTTGCTTTTAATGTCACCAAAGGTTGTTTTGACCTTCCTGTATGCTGAGTCTGTCCTTCCGACAATCATATCTTTTTCGATGTCTTCACATTTTTCCTGCAGCCATTTCGTCTTAGCTTCCCTGCACTTCCTATTTATTTCATTCCTCAGCGACTTGTATTTCTGTATTCCTGATTTTCCCGGAACATGTTTGTACTTCCTCCTTTCATCCAATCAACTGAAGTATTTCTTCTGTTACCCATGGTTTCTTCGCAGCTACCTTCTTTGTACCTATGTATTCCTTCCCAACTTCTGTGATGGACCTTTATAGAGATGTCCATTCCTCTTCAACTGTACTGCCTACTGCGCTATTCCTTATTGCTGTATCTATAGCGTTAGAGAACTTCAAACGTATCTCGTCATTCCTTAGTACTTCCGTATCCCACTTCTTTGCATATTGATTCTTACTGACTAATGTCTTGAACTTCAGCCTACTCTTCAGCACTACTATATTGTGATCTGAGTCTATATCTGCTCCTGGGTACGCCTTACAATCCAGTATCTGATTTCGGAATCTCTGTCTGACCATGATGTAATCTAATTGAAATCTTCCCGTATCTCCCGGCCTTTTCCAAGTATACCTCCTCCTATTGTGATTCTTGAACAGGGTATTCGCTATTACTAGCTGAAACTTGTTACAGAACTCAATTGGTCTTTCTCCTCTTTCATTCCTTGTCCCAAGCCCATATTCTCCTGTAACCTTTTCTTCTACTCCTTCCCCTACAACTGCATTCCAGTCGCCCATGACTATTAGATTTTCGTCCCCCTTTACATACTGCATTACCCTTTCAATATCCTCATACACTTTCTCTATCTGTTCATCTTCAGCTTGCGACGTCGGCATGTATACCTGAACTATCGTTGTCGGTGTTGGTCTGCTGTCGATTCTGATTAGAACAACCCAGTCACTGAACTGTTCACAGTAACACACCCTCTGCCCTACCTTCCTATTCGTAACGATTCCTACACCTGTTATACCATTTTCTGCTGCTGTTGATATTACCCGATACTCATCTGACCAGAAATCCTTGTCTTCCTTCCACTTCACTTCACTGACCCCTACTATATCTAGATTGAGCCTTTGCATTTCCCTTTTCAGATTTTCTAGTTTCCCTACCACGTTCAAGCTTCTGACATTCCACGCCCCGACTCGTAGAACGTTATCCTTCCGTTGATTATTCAATCTTTTTCTCATGGTAACCTCCCCCTTGGCAGTCCCCTCCCGGAGATCCGAATGGGGGACTATTCTGGAATCTTTTGCCAATGGAGAGATCATCATGACACTTCTTCAAATACAGGCCACATGTCCTGTGGATACACGTTACGTGTCTTTAATGCAGTGGTTTCCATTGCCTTCTGCATCCTCATGTCGTTGATCATTGCTGATTCTTCCGCCTTTAGGGGCAATTTCCCACCCCTAGGATGAGAGAGTGCCCTGGACCTCTATCCGCTCCACCGCCTCTTTGACAAGGCCGTTGGCAGAATGAGGCTGACTTCTTATGCCGGAAGTCTTCGGCCGCCAATGCTGATTATTTATCAAAATTTAGGCAGTGGCGGGGATCGAACCCCTAGACCACGGGTTACCTAACCTAACACACTACTTAATCTAACTTAAACTAACTTATGCAAAGGACAGCAAACACACCCTTGCCCGAGGGAGGACTCGAACCTCCGACGGGGGCAGCCGCACGGCACGGACCGTAATAAGGCGCCTTAGACCACGCAGCTACCCCACGCGGCGCCAAGTGTTGTCACGGACTGAAATAAGAATATGTGAGGCGTGAATGGGAGCGAGTGTCCACCTGTAAAGCTACCAAATGACCGGAAGCAACTGTAAAAATATTATCAGATGAATTTTTTCCATGTAGTGGAGGTCACATATTGTGCACAAAAAAATGTCAACGAAGAAAGCAGGATGGAATTCATATTTGGTTTGGGGAGTAGTTGACCACATGCAGTCCACAAGAAAGATGATCAGATGCACGCCCGCGTCAATAACCAAAATCGACACTTCTTGTAGCAAGGCGTTTTCCTGAATTTTTGCCAGGTACAATAGAGAAGAGAACAGTGACGACGTGTGGACGGCTTTGAAAAGAGACATCTTAGTAGTGTCTAGAATATGGACTCGGACCCTCTCTCTGTTCTGTACCATGGTTTAAAATATCTTACTCAGCTAACGACATGTAACTATGTAATAATGAAATTTCATTCATTTCCTTAATATGTTGTATCGACCCTAATCCACTGTAGTTCTGGTCCAGTAACTACAATGAACAAAGAAGTTTTTAATTATGAGTTAGCAAGGAGGTAGCATGACTGCTTTTCTTTACTGCAGGAAAGTCTCTGTAAGTTTAATAACACTTGCTCACTCTTGAATGTGACTAAGAGGTAGTGAAAGTGTGCCGTGTGGTGCCGCTCTGAGTGTGTTTGTGCGATGTTGCCATTCTGGAACGCGTGGCGCCTGCGGCGCCGGCAACCCGCGGCACAGTGCCCACCACCTGCCGACAAAGTGCTTTGTAGCGGCGCGGGACAGCCGAGGCCGTCGGCACTCGCCAAACTCGCTTTTTGTCCGCAAACTTTCGCCGCGGGCAGGTCGGGCCGCCAGCCAGAAGCGGAAACCCTGACAAGTTGCTGCACCTCGATGCTCCTATTTTGCCGAGTGATGGCCACAATACATTTTTGACGTTCCATGTACTACGTCCGATAAGGTTATCTACAGGGTGTTTCAAGTTGTTTTTTTCTGAAAGTTACAAATTAAGAAGTAAAAAAACATTTATTTACGTGCGTAAACGTGAGAAACATTCTTTGTACCGAGTTTTCAACATAGTTCATTTGCAAGAATTGAAGACGTTTGGACCTTGGAATGTAATCAAACCCAATATACCAGTGGAAATCGACATGTTAGTTTACCTAAATTTCATATAAAAACTGTTATATCACGCATCGGTACCATCCCACAGGCGTCAAAGCTGGAAAGGGGCTTGGAAGGTTCCGTCAGAGGCCTATAGCGCTGTGCAGAATCCTGAAGAAACAGTGGTGAACGGCTGCTGTGTCACGTCTCCATTGGCTCTGGACTACGTGCGCGCTCTGCCGTTCCAATACGGAATGGCCGGAGGCAGCTGGGCTGCGCACTTGTTCTCTGAGTCTCTTCACTACTTGACGATATGCAGACGTCGCGTAGGCACAGCACCAACACCATGATTCGTGCTTAATTCAGAGACCCTAACTTGGTTCAAATGGCTCCAAGCACTCGGGGACATAAAATCTAAGGTCATCAGTCAGTTAGACTTAGAAATACTTAAATCTAACTAACCTAATGACATCACACACATCCATGCCCGAGGCAGGACTCGAACCTGCGAACGTAGCAGCAGCGCGGTTCCGGACTGAAGCGCCTAGAACCGCTCGACCACAGCGGCTGGCCTCAGAGACCTTAATCCTTGTAGCTATTGTATAAGCTGGACTTAAATTTCTTGCTGCATTATTTGTAATGAGTCTTCGTATGCTTGGAGAAATACAAATTAAGTAAATCTTCTATTTACTGTGTTAACTTGTTCGCTAATTATTTCTGCTGCCATCCAGATTTCATTTGACGACAGGTACCCCACCCCTCTGTATCCCATCTCTCCTTACGATAGTGTACAAGATCGTATGCAACAAAAACTATATCAATAAAAATTTATTATTTTACGCCTAAACATTTATATTCCACGTATTTAAGTTAATTCTGAAGTTTCAATATTTTTGTAAATTCAGTGGTATTAATTTTCTTAAATATATACTGACTGTTGTCCATGAGGTAGATGTAAACTCTTGGTACCTGTAGTATTTCTCTTCCTCTTCACTGTGAACAATCTTGGCTGGACTCTGTGATGAATGGTGGTCAAGTCGTTTTGTGAGGCTGCAGTAAGCGGATGTGTTACATTAATTACTAGTTCAAACTGTGATATCATAATGTGTGAAAAGTTTCATAATACGAATTTTTAAACGTTCTGATATTTTACGCCATTTATTAATCTGAGAATGACCCGAGTCTCAAAATCCTTTCATTAGTTAATTTTCTACGTACTAGAAAAACCTGTGAACGTTGTCACGCCTCTAAAGAAGACAATGAAGGCATCATCAAGTCAGTCAGCTAAATAAAACTTAGTATTGTAATATGTGGAAATGCAATTTATTTGGTAATAATGTCTGTCGTCCGGTCCGAGGACACGTCATTGAACATCCAGCACTGAAGAGACACTTCACAGCCTATTGCAGAGACCGATGACCCTTACATTGCGTTATATTATAAAAGTCACTGTGTTGGTCACATGATACTATATTTAAATTTGTAACCGGTTTGGTTTTTGTAACCACTACCGGACCTAAAAGTTAAAGTAACGACACGTAGGCACATAGCCAGTAAATGGGGGTTGTGGCATCATGCTGTGCCTTCATGACAGTGTTCAGGTCGATGTTTTGGTGGCGAAAAGTTCATTTAAGTCAGCATTCAAACCAGAGTCCATTTACTGACTACGCACCTTCGTGCCTCTGCTGTTTTCTTTAGGTTTGATGATGGCTCTAAAGCCAAAACTGGTAAAATCATGTTTAATAAGCAACTTGTGACCAAGACAATGACTTCTTGTTGCTGTGGTCTACAGTCCGAAGACTGGTATGATGCAGCTTTTCAAGCTACTCTGTTCTGTGCAAACCTCTTCATCTTCGAATAACTACTGAAATCTATATCCTCCTACACTCATGCTCATAAATTAAGGATAATGCTGATACATGGTGAAATAACGCTCTGGTGGGCGGTTTGCGGGTTTAAATCACCTCGGGGTAAGACCATGCGGTGCATCTGACCTGCGGTCGTCGCACGGTGGTGCTGGCAGCAGTCCACATACGCAGAGTTGTGTTGATGCATGTCAAAGTACCGTGCAGCGAGTAAGTGTGCAGATTTTTTCAGACGTGCTAATGGTGACTGTGTATTGAAAATGGTTCAAAGAACACATGTTGATGACGTTGTGAGGGGTAGAATACAAGGGCGACTGGAGGCTAGCCAAACACTGTAGGTCGTAGCACGGGCCCTCCGTGTGCCACAAAGACTGGTCTGAAGATTATGGCAACGATTCCAGCAGACAGGAAGCGTGTCCAGGTGCTATGGTACTGGACGTCCACAGTGTGCAACACCACAATAAGACCGGTATCTCACCATCAGTGCCTGCAGACGGCCACGGAGTACAGCATGTAGCCTTCCTCGGGACCATACTGCAGCCACTGGAACAGTTGTCTCTAGACACACAGTCTACAGCCGACTGAACAGACATGGTTTATTCACCCAGAGACCTTCAAGGTGCATTCCACTGA
Source organism: Schistocerca piceifrons (assembly GCF_021461385.2). Classification (NCBI taxonomy): domain Eukaryota; kingdom Metazoa; phylum Arthropoda; class Insecta; order Orthoptera; family Acrididae; genus Schistocerca; species Schistocerca piceifrons. Next base: position 357,318,782 of record NC_060140.1, on the reverse strand, counting down.
CTCCTGATCACAGGAGAGCCTGTAAAGCCTGGTGTCAAGAACACAGTACATGGTCACTGGAACAGTGGTCCCGGGTTATGTTCACGGACGAGTCCAGGTATAGTCTGAACAGTGATTCTCGCCGGGTTTTCATCTTTCGTGAACCAGAAACCAGATACCAACCCCTTCATGCCCTTGAGAGGGAGCTGTATGGAGGTCGTGGTTTGACGGTGTGGGGTGGGATTGTGATTGGTGCACGTACACCCCTGTAACAGGTCAGGTGTATCGAGACGTCATTTTCCACAAGTATGACCGCCTTTTCAGGGGTGCAGTGGGTCCCACCTTCCTCCTGTTGCATGATAACGCACGGCCCCACCGAGCTGTCATCGTAAAGGAGTACCTTGAAATTGTAGATATTAGACAAATGGAGTGGCCTGCCTGTTCTCCAGACCTGAAGTCCATTGAGCACATGTGGGATGCTCTCGGTCGACGTTTCGCTGCACGTCTTCAAACACCTATGACACTTCAGGAGCTCCGACAGGCATTGGTGCAAGAATGGGAGGCTATACCCCAGCAGCTGCTCTACCACCTGATCCAGAGTACGCCAACCCGTTGTGCGGCCTGTGTACATGTGCATGGTGATCATATCGGGACGGATTTCTCAACTTATCACCAATACAGTGGACTTACAGATCTGTGTCGTGTGTGTTCCCTATGTGCCTATGGTGTTAGTGCCAGTTATGTATAGTGCCACGTTGTGTGGCACCACATTCTAAAATTATCCTTAATTTATGAGAATGAGTGTAAGTCAACTTTGCGTATTCATCTTTTTGTCTCCCTCTATGATTTTTACACCCCCGCCCTCCTCCACATTTCCTTCCAGTACTATATTGGTTATCCTTTGAAATCTCAGAATATACCCTACCAGCTGGTCACTTCCTCAAGTCAGGTCGTGCCCCCAATTTCGTTACTCCCCAGTTCTGTTCAGTGTTTCCTCGTTAGTTACATGATCTGCCCACCTAATATTCACAATTCTTCTGTTGCACCGCATCTCAAAAGCTTCTATTCTCCTCTTGTCTAAACTCTTTATGTTCTATGTCTCACATCCTTACTTGGCTACACTCCATAAGAATACTTTCAGAAAAGACATCCCGACACAAACCTAAACTTGGTGTTAACAAATTTCTCTTCTTCAGAAGCGCCTTCCTAGCCATAGTCTGTATATCATCTCTACTTTGGCCATCAACAGTTATTTTGCTGCACTTCCAGCATTCTTTAATTCAATAATAGTAGGCATTGTTCCTTTCGTTTATACTTATTTTTGTTAATTTTCGTTTTATTGACGTGCACGAATAATCAGCCGCTCAATATCTGTTCGAAACTAAACTTTCCGAAGCATCTAAGATTTTAAGCTACCACGATATGGGGGAAGTAATATCTGACGATTGTATAGAGCAATTTAGTGGTACAGGTCATTGGCAATATTTTATTGGATATTTGTGCCCACAATCCGACCACAAAGTAGATGTTATTATATCTAATGAGTATAAAACGTAGTGAAACGGTATTGAAGGTAAATGTGTTATGTGGTCTGTGGGCTGTGTATTTAAAACAGGTATTACCATAAACAAATTCGGTCACTCCGCAACATTACGTAAAGTTAGATCGTAAAGGTTAGCTGTTGCCCAGTCTGTTGAAATAATGAGCTGTATCACTCGGATACTTTATTTATGTGGCAGCTGTCGAATAGTTGAAGGGGATCTTCATATGGTTAAGCACCTAACATCAAAGCCTTCAGTATGTGTGGATGTGGAACTAGTATCTATCACTTTAAATGGTGAAAATCTTAAATTTCTTGATATGTCGTTGGGTCTATCTTGATAAGAAATTATTTACTTGTTTTACTAAAAACGTTTTCTACAATGTTCTGTGATTATCTATGACGTCCTCGTCCGGATTCACAGAAAAATTTCTGACGACATCGAGGAGATTATTTGAAGTGTGTGTTAATAGTTATAGAGTGATGAACCTTAGTGATTAAGACACGGATTTAGAATGACGGTGGTCCAAATCTCCTATCACCCAGATTAAAATAATCCATGGATTCCCTACCCGTCTACTTCTCTTAACTGTCTACTTCTCTTCCAAAGCTCTTTCGGCTCTGACTCTACTACTGCATCCAAATGTCTTCCTTATCGACTCCAATTTCTTCTTTGGTCAAGTCTTAATACAAGTCCTCCCCCTCAACGAGGCCCCCCAATGTATTCTTTCCACCCAGCAGCTGGAATTTCCATTGCACTTCCTATTTATTTCATTCCTAAGGGATTTTTATTGCTGCAGTGCTGTCTTTCCCTGAACGTCATTGCAATTCCTTCTTTCGTCGATCAGTTGAAGTATTTCTTCTGTTACATCTACATACAGATCTGCCTAAATATTGCAAAGACACGGTACGGTGCGTGGTGGAGGGTACGCTGTACCACTACTAGTCAGTTCCTTTATGTTCCACTCTCAAATAGAGCGAGAGAAAAACGACTATCTACATGCTTCCGCACGAGCCATAATTTCCCTTATCTTATCTGTGTGATTCTTACGTGAAATGTACGCTGGAGGCAGTAGACTTGTTTTACAGTCAGCTTCAAATGCCGGTTCTCTACAGTTTGTCAGTAATGTTCCTCGAAAAGAATGTCTTCTTTCCTCCAGGATTCCCATTTGAGTTCCCGAAGCATCTCTGGAATATTTGCGTGTTGTTCTACCCTACCGTTAACAAATCTAGCAGCCCGTCTCTAAGTCGCTTCGAAGTCTTCCATTAATCCATCCTGGTACGGATCCCAAGCACTCCCGCAGTGCTCATGAGTGGGTCGCACTAGTGTGCATCATACGGTCTGCTATATAGATGAATCAGACATTCCTAAAATTCCTCCAATATACTGAAGTCGAGTATTCATCTTCCCTAATACAGTACTTAAACACTCGTTCCATTTCACATCGCCATGTGACTTTACGCTTAGATATTCAACTGACGTGACTGTGTCAGGCAGCACACTACTAATACTGTATTCGATTATTGCACGTTTGTATTTCCTACTCATCTGCATTAAGTTACGTTTTTCTACATTAAGAGCAAGCTGCCATTCACGATAGCAACAAGAAATTTTGTCTAAGTCATCTAATATCCCCCTACAGTCACTCATGGACGACACCACCCCGTGTACATCAACATCATCAGCAAACAGCCGCAGACGGCTGCACCCCATCTCCGACATATGATTTATGTGTATAGTGAATAATCGCGGTCCTATCACACTTCTCTTGGACACTCCTGAAGATGCTCTTGTCTCTGAAGGACACTCACCGTCGAAGACTACAAACAGGTTTTAATTATTTAAAAAGTCTTCAAGGCACTCACATATGTGGGAACCTTTTTCATATACTCGCCCCATAAAACAATTTCTGGAAATCTAGGAATATGGAATCTGTCTGTTGATTTTTATCTATAGTTCGTAGGATGTCATGCGAGAAAATTACAAGCTGTTAGTCGCTCAAGCGATGATTTCTGAATACCGTGCTATTTAGTATCACGTTAATTTGTTATACCCAAGATTTCCTCGCGGCTACCTTTCATGTTCTAACGTTTGACTGTATAAAATCTGCTCCTGCCTATTTTAGAGATGTTCACTCCTCTTCAGCTGAAATGACAACTCTTATATTCTTTATCACAGGTCCCACATTATTAGCGAACGTCAAACCTGTCTCATCGTTCCTAAGCCGAAGAGGTAATGAGTAGAGTTGAGTAAATTGGTTCAAATGACTCTGAGTACTATGGGACGTAACTTCTGAGGTAATCAGTCCCCTTGAACTTAGAACTACTTAAACCAAACTAACCTAAGGACATCACACACATCTATGCCAGAGGCAGGATTCGAACCTGCGACCGTAGCGGTGGCGCAGCTCGAGACTGTAGCGCCTAGAACCGCTCGGCCACTTCGGCCGGCAGAGTTGGGTCGAAAAGAGGGTAACTGCGCAAGTCGATTAAAGAGAGGGATATGTTGATAAGGCACGTCTTAAGGCATCGAGGAAAAGCAAACATTGTTATGGATAGAATTGTTTCGGGGGGGGAGGGGGTTAAAAATTGTAAAGGGAATCAAACTTTGACTACAGTAAAAAGGTTTAAGTGGTTGCAAATTGCAATAGCTATGCTGAGATGAAGAGACCTGCAATACTACAAGACTAGCCTGGAGAGACGCAGCAGATCAGTCTTCTGACAGAAGGCCCCAACAACACTAGCTGTCAGCGCCGGGTCCACTACGAGATCATTAGTGATTGGGAAACGTCGTATCCTTTATAAAGCTATCGTCCTCGCTGTTTCTCTGTCCGATTTAGGAAAATAATGTAAATTATTAATAGCCGGATCTGAGATTCCATCCACCCAATTCGAATCGAGTTTGCTAATCATTGTGGACGATCTGTTGGTGATGTTCTCTTCAGTACCTCATGTCTTAGACATTACTAAATTAGTGATATACGTTGTTCTCATCCACTGCTACATCTTAAGAAGAGAAGTAAATTTAATATTACATCATCCAATCCTTTTTGAATATTCCTGACAGAGTTGTAGTCGACAATGAATTAGAATATTCTCTTCCAAACAACATATAACTAAAAAGCAGAAATAGCAGAGTTTATCGTTCCGTCGAAAGTTAGTTCATTTGAGACGAACCACAATTATGGATTGAGGAAACATTGTGAATGAAATCGGCTGTGCACTTTGGAAGTAAATCAAACTGGCAATCGCCTTAAATGATTTAAGGGAAGTACGGAAAACTTTCGTTTGGCTGGCTGGACGGGGATTCGAATTGCCTTACTCGCGAATACGAGTCCAATGTTCCTTCGCTGTACCACTGCGTTCGCTCAACACCACATACCGGTCTCTGAAATCGGATAACGAATTTTTGATAATGACACCAAGGTTGTAGGTAAGTAGAATTCCTAACACTGTATGTTGAATTAATACTTGCAGGATTCACGGTAACCCGCCACAAGTGTCAGGACAACACTGCGTCATCCTTTGTAAAACTAAACGTAGATGGACGTGATATGTTTGCTTTTTCACACAATTATTGAAGTTCAACGTTACATAGGATGAAACTGTTGCTCATTAGTGCGCGACTCCGTCATCAGTTTTGAAGACTTTTCACGTTAAAACTTTCCTAAAATTTGTAAGTTTATATAATTAATTAAATCACTTGTCAACAGTGTTGAATTCATAATAAAGTTACATGAGACCGTCCGTCATAATCGGTAAATATCGTTTGGATGTTTGAATAAAGTGTGCTCGTTACGGAACTAAGGTAGTATTTAGTATCCTAGTTACCTCAATAGCCACAGGATTAAATGCAATCGTCTTTTCACGATGACGCATTTTCTCCATTGACATAGGAGGAACGGCTTTTACCTAAGGAGAGAAACTGTTTACTTCAACCATCTAGTTTATTTTACTGAATGCAAATGTGAAGAATCACTTTAGTTTTCGACGTAACAATACCATACATGGTTTTTATGTGGCGAAGTAAGAGGGATATAAATAAGAACAGCAAAATGTTTTGCTTTAAATAGGTCCTGCCAATTTTGCGATATTTTTTTGAAAAGAGTGGCAGATGAAACTTCCTGGCAGATTAAAACTGTGTGCCCGACCGAGACTCGAACTCGGGACCTTTGCCTTTCGCGGGCAAGTGCTCTACCAACTGAGCTACCGAAGCACGACTTACGACCGGTACTCACAGCTTTACTTCTGCCAGTACCTCGTCTCCTACCTTCCAAACTTTACTTTTCTAGAGTGGCAGATGTTTCCTTCAAGCATCAGGTCACGTGTACATTAAGCACATCATAGTCTTAGGGATATGAAGTTATGAAACCAATGACAGGTGAAACTGTTGCCGAATTTTTTGCGAAATCCGTTTGCGAAATTTTCAGGGTGGCAATGTGACAATTACTGAATTATATAAAATAAAACCATTATAAATTCTGAACGGTTTGTGCTAGGACGTTCAAACTGCACGTTTGGCCGTGGTGCTTGATGGGAATTAGTATCCGCTGCATGGTTTGGCATAGCGACGGAAGGTCACTTCATTCGAATGGTTTCATCAATAAACAAAACTGGCGCATTTGTGGGACTGAGAATCCGCATTTCGCGATCGGAAACTGTCTTCACCTGCAACGGGTAACTGTATGGTGTGCTAAGTCCGGTCACGGGATAATCGGTGCGATAATCCTTGATGGCAAGGTGACTACCGAACGGTACATGAATGTTTTGGAAGATGATGTCATCCCCGTTATGCAAAGTGACCCTGATTTCGACAAGATGTGGTTCATGAAAGACCTAACTCAACCCCATCGAAGCAGGAGGGTGTTTGATGTCCTGGAGGAGTACTTTCGGGACCGAATTCTCGCTTCGGTGTACCCAGTGTCCACTGGCATGGACCTCGATTGGCCACCATATTCTCCGGCCCTGAAAACATGCGACTCATTTTTGTGGGGCTATATTAAAAACTAGGTGTACATCAAGAACCCCAAAATCACTGCTCAGCTGAAAACAGCCATTCAGGAGGTCATCGACGTCACGGATGTTCCGACACTTCAGTGGGTCATGCAGAGCTGCGCTATTCGTCTGTGTGACATCATCGCCAATGATGGCAGGCGTATCGAACATGTGATATCGTAAATTCGAATATTATATCGACGTTTAAATGTTGAATAAGGTGTGTGCACGGCGCAGTTTTTAAATAATTTTCGTTTTTTTTTCATATAGTTCAATAATTGTAATCCTGTATCATTAGTGCATTTGTAGTTCTTTACTCTGAAGGTATGGGAAGCTTCCCATCCCACACCGGATACGTCAAATGCGGCGTCGTCAAAGTTCTGAAATTGCTAAAATGCTGATTGATAAAGCACCTGATATGTCACGAGTGCCCGTGAGCTCACCATCGAATGAAGCAGCCTCCCACGAGATCAGAGAAAGTGTAGAAAGGGATAAAACGAAAAATAAAAGGAAACTCGTATTAGGAAAAGTCACTAAAGTGTAACATAGGTGACAACAAGAGAGCTAAAGAAAGGTGAAGAAAGGTGTGCTAACACGCTGCTGCAAGTTCTTTCAGCATCTTAGAGACAGAGAAATAGCTCAGGAGAACAAAAAAGAGGAAGCATGAAAGTATAGGATCAGCGCAGGACCTGTTGAATTTGAGGAAGCTGTGCTATCTATCATATTCAGGGAAAACGTGAACAAGGACAATCAGACTCTAAATCGAGTTAGTGTCCTCCTGATAAGACGGGAAGCAATTCAGGGCTCGCACATTACTTCGTGAAGAGCTTGGAAAGGAATGAAGCAAGGTTGGCTAATTAACGTGCCATCGTCGAGAAGGTAATAAAACTCGGAGTGAGCCGTTCCGGCACTCACATTAATCATTTTAGCTATACCGTGGAGATATCAGATCTGGATATCCGAAAGAAGATCTGAAGCCTGCAGCATCTCTGAGTTTATATGTAAATATATCCTTCGTAGCAATCTTCAAATCGCGAAAGGTGTACGGGGCTAATAATCGTGGTTATTATCAGCAATAAATGTTAGCACTGAACTTTAACTGCACTTCAGACAATACAAAAACGATTTCCGAGACACAATGCTCCCATTGTCAAGTTACCAAGGCTGAGCACATAACGTACAAGGAATGTCCATGGTTCTTTCAGTGGCTGCCCATGCACAATGGTACCTCCGACACAGCTACTCATAACTACAACAGAACACCAGGAAGGACGTCTGGGACATACTTGGTGCTTACTGCTGATAAAGAGAACAAAGCTTGCTTCGTGGATGCGGTGTCTTAGGGTCTGACAACGACAAAGAGAATGACTGTAATGCAAGACGAGAACCCATAGACCGAAGTGTCCAGTGTTAGCAGCTTTTGGTATTTTAGTCACAGCCCGTCCCCAGGTCGCTTGAGAGAGGAGGAGGGGGAGGAGAAAAATCTCATTAAAAACTGGTAAACCAATTCCTGGTCATAGTGCCTCTTGAGGGCCACTTTCCAGTGTTATCGTTAAGATTGCAATGATTGACGAGTCAACGGGGACCAGGCGTTCCCTGCAATGACTTGAAGAGTGAAAGCAGCAACCCTCTCTGCTGGAGTTAAACTAATACAGAAGATTCTTTTTGGTTTTGGTCTTATCGTACAAGAGATCGGTTTATCGAAGGCAAGGAGGAAAAGACATGAATACCAATTTACCTAGTCCTGCAGGTTTGTAGTTGTGGCGATGACCTAGCTCCCCATTCCATGAAGATAGCTTTACACTATAACAAACGGCTGGTATAAGTCTCGGATTTTGGACAGGACTAAAGGTGTACGATAACGGTTACGGAAACGGTTGGTTGCCATACGTACATGGAACATACAAGGTATACGAACAAAACAAACTGAAGTACTGAATCAGATTGAAAATATGTAGTTGAATGTAGATGTGCTCAACGAAATGAAGAAAAAGGGAGCAGGTATATAAATGCTAAATAACAACATAGATTTCTGGAGTGGTGTACCAAAACATCTTAAAACAAGAAGTGAGGCCTCAGTATTAATTAAATCGAAAAGTTCCAAGCAACTGATAGAGGTAGAGCATATAAGTGATCGAATATTAAAGCTTGCCCTCATGATCTACGGACAACCTGCTACTACAATAGGGATATTTACAGTAAATGACAATAAAATTTGCAATGAGAAGCACATATTTTTTTCGCAAGCTTTACGAATCTTAGAAAAAATATCTAGCCACAACGAAGAAATATTAGGAGAATATTTAAACAATAGGATTGGATGCAAAGATAAAAATGTGGTAGAATATTACGGAGAGCAAGTAGTAAATAACAATGGACACAGACTAATACAGCTGTGAAGGTAATATAAATACCTAATTGCAAAAACCTTATTTCAAAACAAGAAATTACACATGTATATTTGAGAGGGCACAGAGCGAGATACCAGATCTGACATTGACTTGATGGTAGAGCACAGTTAAAGAAAATGCAAGGTGCAAGAGGCGTAGGAGAATTTAGACAACCTAGATGGTGAGGTAGCAGTCAAAATTTAATACGGAAAATTATGTATTTCTTCAAAGTAAACAGATCTACTACAAGACAACACAGAAGTGAAAAAGTACTACAGGAATCCATATTTAAAACAGATCTGTTGTGAGAATATAGTCTTAGGATGTTTACCAAAATAGGCTGGAGAACGAGTTGTTTCTCGATAGAATTGGTGTACCAGGACAATTATTAGATCACTTGAAGAGCGCTGTCACGTAAGTGGACAGGAAAAGCTTCAGGGACTGAAACAAAAAGGAAGAAATATGTGGAACAGTTCAGTGAGGATTTGGAACAGTGGATTATCGAGAATGGTTATCAGATAAGACCCTTAAGCTAAAACAGAATACTTTATTTTAATACAATCAAAGTGATGGTAAAAAACCCTGGGAAGAAGTGTGTACACGAAGTGGTAATACCATTGGCTACAACAAATAAAGTAAGGAAAGGGAGTCCATAAAGAGTATGACAACTAGTATAATGGAGAGAGATTACAGATATCACCGGATTAGTAGATAAAATATTACAAAGGGTTGTTACAAGAACACAGACAACAGTGTATGACAAAAGCGCTGGGTTTAGAATGCCACAAGACAGAGGAGAACACAACAAGGAAAGATGTGAAGAAAGCGCAAATGAGGGCAAAAAGTAACAGTTCCCTTAGTTCAGGACATTTTAGAATGAAACTCATGAAATATGGTGATGAAAAGATAGCAGGATATTAGTATGTGATTATTAACGAAATAGAACAGAGGAGCAAATATATGCAGAGTGGAAGATTCTTTTCATTAATAATGTATATATAAAGCGGCACAAGAAGCCCCGTTGAAATCGCAAGGGAACTAGTGTAGCACCTTCGGTAGCAAAAGTTTTCCCTAATATTCTTAAAGCAAATATTGGAAATAATATAACAAATTTCTCATACTAACAAACAAGCTTTAGGCCTAGTATGAGTACATGATGTCTAGATTACATCCATTGTCTTAGGTAAGTAGCATGAAAAAACAGAGTTAGTAACAATGACTTTGTGGGTTTAGAAAAAGACTCCGACAGCAACCCAAAGTCTCTGGAGCATCTGCCATGAAGAAAATAAGATTACGGTATGAATGGATTAATGTACCAGAAAGCTTTAAAACCACCAAAAAACCTTAAGCAAGGTTGCAGCTTACACCAATTATTTTTAACATACATTTACACCAAGGGCAGAAGACATGGTAAGAAAATTGATTAACACTGGGTGTGTTCTCTTTTTTTTTTTCAGGTGACAAAATAATTTTTGCAAACAGCGGGAAAGATATTGAACACATGGTGGATAAATTGAAGAAGGATCAGGTCTAAAAAATAATTTTGACAAGACAGAGAACATGTGTCATGTCCATTATAATTATTCGGGCTGTTATGCCGTGGTCGGTTGATGAATCCTGTGATGATTCCCAACGTTTCGTCTTCGACTGCGGGAGACATCTTCAAGGGGGTCCGTAGCTCGATGGAAGGTCCAACACACCCACTGGCTCGCTACTGACTGCCGCTAAATTCCGTGTCCGCGCGCTCCCGCGCCGCGGCGTGACGTCACGTGTTTTGAAAACGTCAGTGCAACTGGCCGCTGTCCGTCGCCGTTTCCATTACCCTGTAGTGGACGGGTGGTACACATCTTCTTTAACACCAGCATCCATATACCGTTTAATTTCACGCCCTCCTCCTTTCGGTTGAAATTATTTGGGTGTTTAGCGATTTCGATTGCCTCCCTGTAGAGCCTTTCGTAATATCCGCTTGTGACCGCTAGTACTTGCGTCTCCTCGAAACGAATATTGTGGTTCCCTGGCTGGAAAGCATGCTCCGCAACAGCTGATCGTTCCGTTTCTCCTCTTCTACAATTTCCCTTGTCCTCTTCCAAACGTTTAGAAACAGTTCTTTTGGTGGTACCCACATAAACATCACCACAGCTGCATGAGATCCTATACACTCCAGCTTTTTCCAATGGTTTGCGAGCGTCCTTGGCAGGCTTAACGTATTCCTGTATCTTCCTAGTGGGCTTGTAAATTACGGTAATATTCCGCCGAAATAAAACGTGCGTTGAGGCAGCCACGCAGAAATCATACTGACGTACAGGCTACTGCAAAATCTAAGGTTTTCCTGCCGTTTGTTAAAAATGTAACGGAAAGAATAGGGAGGATCTTGACGAAGTCTTCTCGCGAGATATGCCTATGAGGAAGCAATATGTTGTTGACCCATGCGAGGAGAAATTGAAATGAACCTGAAGTTTACCTCATGTCTTGCTGTAATCTCATCGAACTGTTAGAAATAATATGAAAAGTTTCACACACACTGGACTGAAAAGCAGAAAGTAACTATTTAAATAGAAAAACTTTTAATATAACGCGGTATTAAAACGGACTAATAAATACTGAGTAATCCCTGCTAGCTCCATACAGACTCCTAAAGTCGTAGAGATAGTACTAAAAATGTACTTGTGAATTTTTAATAGCTATGACATTATCAGTAAAACTGAAAACGTGGGGCGTACGTATGTAGCTGGCGACATAGATTCCTGTACAAAACATTTACCTTCCACACAAATAAATGGATGAATATTCAAATGATTTTACATTTGTGCACTTCACCACACGTTGCCTATAAAACGGAATGCAAAGTATCGATAAAACGAGGCAATGTTCCCTTCTTCTTCACATATCCTTAAGGGAACTATGGCGCTCACCCTTGTACATGATTTAACTATTATCAGACGATTTACCCCGAATTGTATGTTCGTTTCACCTGCATTGGTATGCTATTACTGAAAGGGTATTTTCCCAAGTGAGTACTGTATGGAACAGTGAAAAAAAAAGTTTGTTGTAGAGACTACGAAAGCAATGTTAGTGACCAGAGCGAATTAATATGAAGCTTGAGGTGAATATTTTCATACCGTTGTTGAAGAATGCAGACATGCTGAAGCAAATTTACAGCACTGATAAGTACTATATGCCCCTTCGCACCGTGTCACACTCAGCCCACAGGTGTCACCGGATGCGGATATAGGGGTCATGTGGTCAGCACACCGCTCTCCCGGCCATATGTCAGTTTCCGAGACCGGAGCCGCTAAATCTCAATCAAGTAGCTCCTCAATATGCCTCACAAGGGCTGAGTGCACCCAACTTGCCAAAAGCGCTCGGCAGACCGTTTGGTCAACTATCCAAGTGCTGGCCCAGCCCGACAGCGCTTTACTGCGATGATCTAACGGGAACCGGTGTTAGGACTTCGGCAAGGCCGTTGCCCTCCTTCATCTTACAAGGTGCTAATAAAATATAAATTAATGTACTTTTTGTAACAAATTGAAGTGATAGTTTGCATTTATTACGTTCAATTCAGACTTGTTTTGTAATATCAAATATTTTTAATGTACACCGAATTTGGCTGTACAAAATATGGTCACCTTAACACACTGAACTCTGTTAAGCAACTCCTAGAACCTTAGGTGCATATGAACACTACGCCACAAACTGCGCTTTTATAGCTGTAACCACTTCTGAAATATATGTGCCGGCCGGGATGGCTGAGCAGTTCTAGGCGCTACAGTCTGGAACCGCGCGACCGCTACGGACGCAGGTTCCAATCCTGCCTCGGGCATGGATGTGTGTGATGTCCTTAGGTTAGTTCGGTTTAAGTAGTTCTAAGTTCTAGGGGACTGATGACCTTAGAAGTTAAGTCCCATAGTGCTCAGAGCCATTTGAACCATTTTTGAAATATATGTGATCAAAGTTCTAGAGACAATGTTGGAACACCCTATGTTTTCCATACTTCTTTACTTGACAATGAGAAGCCGCCGACAATGGGCGATCGCATAAACCACGACGTCGCCCCGCACCAGACAACTGAATGTCTTAAATGTCATTCGCCTTTTACTCATTGAGCTGTATAACACGGATTTCATTTACGCTCATTTTCCTTACTGTAAATTAATACTACGTCTCTATAATGAGCTTTCAAAAGTCCTTGCTACTCTTAGTAGTAATTTATATCTGATGCTCGGTGAGAGGCGCGCCGCCGCTGGCGTTGTTAGCTCTCAAACTTACACGTGGGAACATTCCCCCCTCTTATGTCCCCACTCCCCGTGGAACATCGTAGCCATCTGCCAACTTATCATCTACAGACTGTTTGTGTCCGGGAAAATAACCCGATTTGACCCACATGTCCTGGGTTATCGTAGTCTTCAAATGTTCAAATGTGTGTGGAATCCTATGGGACTTAACTACTAAGGTCATCAGTCCCTAAGCTTACACACTACTTAACCTAAATTATCCTAAGGACAAACACACACACTCATGCCCGAGGGAGGACTCGAACCTCCCCCGGGACCAGCCGCACAGTCCATAACTGCAGCGCTTTACACCGCTCGGCTAATCCCACGCGGCTTATCGTAATCTTCGTCTGGGGTTGGCAGATAAGTGATGGCAGGCCTACCCAAATGATACATCACATTAATTAGTTATCCGTTAATGGTACCTAGAACAATTTGATCCACAACAGTATGTGAAGCAGCTTTAAATTTTTAAAAGCAAAATTTTTAAAAGCAAAATGAACGTGTATGCTGCTTATGTTAACTTCGGCATATCCCTAAGATACGACTTCACTTAGGACCATCCTCTGTCAGTATAATGTAGCACTGCTTAAGTTTAGCTAATTGAAGTACCGCAGGCTAGTTTCAACCAGAGAAATGAATGGATAGCTCTATCAGCTAAAATTGCACTACTGGCCATTAAAGCTGCTACACCAAGAAGAAATGTATTGGACAAATATATTATACTAGAACTGACATGTGATTACGTTTTCAAGCAATTTGGGTGCATAGATCCTGAGTAATCAGTACCCAGAACCACCTATTGTCGTAATAACGGCCTTAATAAGCCTGGACATTGAGTCAAACATGGGTTGGATGGCGTGTACAGCTACAGCTGCCCATGCATCATCAACACGATACCACAGTTCATCAAGAGTAGTGACTGGCGTATTGTGACGAGCCAGTTGCTCGGCCACCATTGACCAGACGTGTTAATTGGTGAGAGATCTGGAGAATGTGCTCGCCAGGGCAGCAGTCGAACATTTTCTGTATCCAGAAAGGCCCGTACAGGACCTGCAACATGCGGTCGCGCATTATCCTGCTCAAATGTAGGGTTGCGCAGGGATCGAAAGAAGGGTAGAGACAGGGATCGTATCACATCTGAAATGTAACGTGCACTGTTCAAAGTGCCGTCAGTGCGAACAAGAGGTGGCCGAGACGTGTAACGAATGGTACCCCATACCATCACGCCGGGTGATACGCCAGTATGGCGATGACGAATACACGCTTCCAATGTCCTTTCACCGCGATGTCGCCAAACACGAATGCGACCATCATGATGCTGTAAACAGGGCCTGGATTCGTCCGAAAAAATTATATTTTCTTTATTCGTGCACTCAGGCTCGTCGTAGAGTACACCATCGCAGGCGCTCCTGTCTGTGATGCAGCGTCAAGGGTAACCGCAGCCACGGTCTCCGAGCTGATAGTCCATGGTGCTGCAAACGTCGTCGAACTGTTCGTGCAAATGGTTCTTGTCTTGAAAACGTCCCCATCTGTTGACTCAGGGATCGAGACGAGGCTGCACGATCCGTTACAGCCATGTGGAGAAGATGCCTGTCATCTCGACTGCTAGTGATACGAGGCCGTTGGATCAACCACGGCGTTCCATATTACCCCCCTGAACCCACCGATTCCATATTTTGCTAACAGTCATTGGATCTCGACCAACGCGAGCAGCAATGTCGCGGTACGATAAACCGCAATCGCGATGGGCTACAATCCGACCTTTATCAAAGTCGGAAACGTACGAATTTCTCCTCCTTACACGAGGCATCACAACAACGTTTTACGAGGTAACGCCAGTCAACTGCTGTTCGTGTGTGAGGAGTCGGTTGGAAACTTTCCTTATGTCAGCACGTTGTAGGTGTCGCCACCGGCACCACACTTGTGTGAAAAGTCTGAAAAGCTAATCATTTGTGTAACACAGCATCTTCTTGCTGTCGGTTAAATTTCGCGTCTGTAGCACGTCATCTTCGTGGTGTAGCAATTTTAATGGCCAGTAGTGTATAAAGAGCGGTTTCAGTTAAAAGAACGAGCACATGGTTTGAAACGTCCGCTTAGAAAAATTATAAATGGCTGTCCTTAAACTGACACACAATGTTTTTATCGCAACGCAATCTGACTTTTAATAATCCCTACAAAAGAATGGCCCTGACTGACAATAACCTATACCTTTCATGAATCACTTACCTCACAAAAATCTTCGTTACTCAAAGTACTGCAATACAGCGTGCGCCAATACTGCCAGCTAAATAAAAGATTCTAACTACTGAAGTCACTAACTACTGATAGGCATAGTTAGCAAATGAAAGATTTTGATAAAGAACAAACAACGTATTTACCTTAATAGTGTTCAAAAGTCATAATATACATATCATTTCATGACATCCAGTCTTACAAATTTTCTGTCCCTGATGGACACACGTCCAGATCATCCGCTCTCAAAACTCCGCCATCTCTTTCCTCACATCCACCACTGCTGGCGGCTCACCTCCAACTGCGCAACGCTACGCACTGTTCACATCCAACTGCCCAACACTACCGTAGCGACTATTCCAACAATGCCAACCAGCCACAGACTTCACAAAGCACAGCCAGTGATTTTCATACAGAGCGCTACGTGGCGTTACCAATACAAAAACCTAAACAGCCTACTTACATAGCCCCCATGCTGATTGTTTTCACTTGAGAAGAAAGAATGAATAATTCAGTCAATATGCAATATGAACTGTCGAATGTTTCCTCTCGATTGCTCCCACTGACTACTTTCATTCAGAAAAAATAAATGAATAATAATACAACCGCCGGCGGAGTGGCCGAGCCTTTCTAGGCGCTACAGTCTGGATCCGCGCGACCGCTACGGTCGCATGTTCGAATCCTGCATCGGGCATGGATGTGTGTGATGTCCTTAGGTTAGTTAGTTTTAAGTAGTTCTAAGTTCTAGGGGACTGATGACCTCAGCTGTTAAGTCCCATAGTGCTCAGAGCCATTTGAAATTTTTGAGTAATACAACCATAGGTAGAACTACAACAGATTGACCTCATTGTTTTCATTTGCTTACTCCCACATACTAGTTTCACTCAAAAGAGTGAATGAATAATTCAACCGATACGTATAACTATAACAGAATGAGTCGATTGTTTTCCAATAACCGAATGAATCGATTGTTTTCCTTCGGTGGTTCCCATCACTAGTGCTATGGTACCCAATGTTGTTATGGTGACCACTGTATCTGGATGGCGTAGTAGTCAGCGCATCTGCCTAGTAAGGAGGGGACCTGGATTCGTATTCCGGACATGATAGGAAGGACGTATATGTAGGAGTAAATATTAACGTTGTATTTGCGTCTGGAAGATTAACACTCATAACCGACGGGTAGACACGGTGATAACGTAAGGGAGAGAGTGATAATGGGACTGTACCACAGTGTCGATCGAGAAGTTTAGGGATGGGTATGATTCCAGAAAGCAAGGAAAGACATAGGAACTCTGGAGAGAGAACATAAATCGGAGAGGTTGAATATTTGCAACTCAAGTTAGGGGCTGTAGTGACTGTTGACAAATATAAAGTAGCCGAAGAACAACGTTCTCTGAATACGCGCAACATCGTCACTATGATGCTCCGCCAATTCTAGTGGTGGACGGTACAACAAAGGGGTGGGCATTACGAAGTGGTTTACTGCTAACGTTCCTAGAGCGTACACAGGGCCTGCTCTAGGCAGTACCAGAATGGTGGGGTGGGGGTGGGTGCGGGATCGAACTTTGCAACCAACCAGGGAGGCAGGTTTCTGGAGACGGCAAGATCCTAAAGTTTAATATAATTCCTGAAAGATGAATGAAATAGGGCAAGTTTTGTATAAGTGAATAATTTTGAGAATGACTTGGGAATTCAAATCATTCAAAAAATATAGTATGACTGGAAATTAACTTCGATGGTGTGAAGCAGGTGCCTAAGGAAGTGCTCGAGCTGGCCACCTTGACTGCATCTTCCAAAACAGCAAACGTTGCTAATGGCAATGTTGCCAAGTCAATATCTATCATGTGCCTCCACAACACTTAAAATGTAGGCCTACCTATGTTAGCTGGAAAGCCCATACAGGAGCCAAAAACTTTATATAAAAGGAATAAAGATCAATGTTTGTACATGATGGCGTAAAAGTTCCTTAAATACCTACAGCAATACAGGAGGAAAACACTGCAATAAACAAATAAAGGTAAGTAAAATACACACTGTCCTCAAATGTCACCGTCTTTAAAATCCAGGCATTGTGATTAAAGGGCGTTTACTCGTGGAAAGATGTATGGCATCCATCCACTATCACTCCCACTCCCTTGGATCTGCTATTAATACCACATACGTTGTTTTATTTCTTGTCACACTTGTGTAGAATAGCTTTCGCTCCTTCTCTGTAACTTCTTTTAAGTTTTCACTCATTGCGGTTTCTTTGTAGGTGTTGAAGCCATAAACACTACGTAATAAGATTAAGATAAAACGAAAAAACCCTACCGAATCTTATTTGGGAGCTGAAGCAACTAAACTGCACTGCACGAATTGTTTATCCACTTTCGTTGTGTTCTCATTGTTTGTGTTCTAACTACTTTATTTAGAATAAAGCCGTTACTTCTTGTTGCAGTAAATGAAATTTGTTTCAAAACTGCTTTTTCTGAGCCATAAATCATAGTCGTTACATGTCGGAAAGCACGCCTTCTCAATATTTGGCTATATATGTTTTTCCTTTGTGTACAAAGGACGCACTAAATAGGCACTGAGGATTTACACACTTTTTCAATAAATAAAGCATTTATATGTATGTGACCACTGTCCTGGACCTTCCAGTTTGTACAGCATAAGCCACATCGTACCGCCAAGAATACAGTACTCATAGCTGTAGTAGTCGCTACAGATCTCGCAGCACAGACTCCCCTCAGCTCAAGAAACGAGAAAAAGTGAACAGATTTTTGTTATGGAGTCTGCCAGTGACGTAACTTAATTCTGGTTACATAATTAATTTTGGATTATAACTCAAAATGTATTACAGTGAAAATGTCTCCCTTCTTTTTCACTGAATAAAGCCAGACTCTGGTCTTAAAGACGTGTTCACGTCAAACAGATGTGAGTAAGTGTGAGATGTGAAAATAAGAAGTGATTGATGAATGACGTATGAAAAAGACTACAATACCTGAAAGCACAAGGAGAGGGGCCGACGGTGGGGGAGGAGGAGGGGGGACGGGATGGATGGCGTTTGAAAATTCCACCTGGCAAAATCCCTGGAGCCGTTCCTAAAAGGGTCATCCAGTACGTTGCTTACACTTGTATTTCGCGAAGAGACGATAAAGGCAACATTGGAGAGATGAGTGCTCGCGCGGACGCTTACCCTTCTTCTCGCGCACCATACGCGACTGTAGCAGGAAAGGGAGAAAAATGACAGTGCTACACACAGGAAACTACTCCACACACAGTAATGCGGCTAGACGAAAATTTAGAAGTATAAGGCGTAACACATTGACAAGCAGTGTGAGTTACGCCAGTTAATTCCAGGTATACTGATTTTTTTGAGAGAGGGTGGGGGCTGGGGGTCTAGTTGACTTTCATAATCGATAACACGCCTAAGAGTTGCACCGAACGTTATAAAAAAAAGGAACCTGTTGCTTCCTATTTGTGAAGTGGCTGTTTCCGAAGTAGCTATTTTAGCGAGAAGGATCATCGCCATGGAAGGACATATTTCCTGAGGTTACAGATTCCTCGAAGCCAGTTAAAAGGAAAGCCCGACTTTCCATTAGAGGGGCGGCATTTATAGGGGGCGGCAATAAACGGCGCGGTTTTATGTGGCGGCCGGCAGCAGTAAGGGAAGAATTAATAAAAATGGCCGGCGACGGAGGAGGCAGTAAACGCGTTTCATGGCCGGCGCTGATGAAGCGACAGGTCGTTAGGGTCGGCCCGGCCGGGGCTCCGGCGGACACGGACTGGCGCCAGGTAATGGCCGGCGACTCGCGACTGGCGACTGGCGAACGGCGCGGCACTAATGACGCGGACGCCAGCACCGCACAGCGCCAAGCCGAGCCGAGCGCGGGACCTTTCCACCACCATTACGACCGCCTGCAGCCGAGAACAGCCTGCTCTCTCTGTTCGTCCGTGGATCCAGAAGGCGTGGGAGGGGGAGGGGCAGTTTCCTCGACTTCTGGGAGGCGTTCTGATGCTTTCTACATTTCTTTTTGGTAGAGGAAGTATAGCGGCGAGATGTTTGGAAACCTCCAAAGCGACACTGAGGATAGTCATTTAAGTTAAGACACATGGCGTCGCAACTGTCGGGAAACAGCCCAAAAGTGGATGACAAATCCTGGGTATGTGACGTCATTACACGATGTACGTCGCTGCACATGTAGCAGTAGAGTCTATCGGTCTGTCACACCTGATCATCCCATGTCGGTGTATCTCCGAGCCTACGTGTGAGACTTCAGTGTTTTGAGCTCAGGGTTCGAATCTTGCGTCTGGCACGCAATATTTTTTTTCATCGCGTGAGACAGTTAAGTTGTTACATTGAGATAAGATTTATTTTTTAATTTACCTGTCTCGCGGTCTCCACTGGTTTATTGCAAAGTACAGCACAACACAAATCTACCCTACTGCGCCACAGGTAAATGAGTATATGCTTCTGAATTCCGTCGTTAACAGTAAATAACTTACGTCTTCTGTACTAAATAACGTCTATAAACAAAAAAAAAAGAAAGGACAAAAGGAAAGAAACAAAAAATAAGAACGATGTTTACTTGTTTACATAGAGGAGAATAATTTTGTAACTTACGAGACATCACACAAACAAAAGATGTTCGAAATTTGCACAGTTTCCTCGAATGCGAACATTGTGTCTCTAAACCATACTTTCACGCCCAAGCCCACTTGCTCCACGTGCGACGCGGTACGTTATCTGCTAACGTAGCATTTTAAACATTCCTCATCTATTTTTGGGTTATTTCCCGACATTTGGGACCCCATGTGTCATACATTAAATTACTTGGCTCAGCGTCATGTCCCTTGCTTCAGGCTTTTTTTTTTCTTTAACAATAATCACTCTGTATATGTATGTATGTTCCACATCACCTCCTAAACTGCACCACCGATTTCAACCAAACCTGGGTACACATATCACTTATTGTCTGGAAATCATCGCCGAGTGGCCAAAGACCAGCAGCTATCTACCCAACGAGTAAGGGTGAAAAAGCAGCGTAGCCTACAACAGCTACAAATTAGTCATCCAGTATTTGAGAATGATATGACTCAATAAATTGGAACAAACTTTACATATAAGTTCAAACCTTTACGAAACTTTTCCTCGCTGACAACCCTCACAAAATAATGAGAGGAAGAAAGTTTATCGCATACTACATTTCCGTTGTTCATGCAGTAAAGCTGGCGTCTCATTCATGATATTGTAATTTATCACTTTTTTACCACTAACTGTATTCGCTACATATTTTGGAGACAGTTCTCACTTATACCACCTAATGTATCAGCAAAGTTATGTCATTCTATAACATATAGTTCAGGAGATATGACGTCATAAACACTGAGATGACTGAAAAACTGCTGCATCGCGCAAGACGTTTAAATTTATTACTTCGTCACTACAACATTTCGCAGACAGTAGCCACCTGAACCACTCGTTTTTCCTGCAGAATTTTAACATTTTGGAACACACAGTTCAGGAGATACGACGTCATAAATATTAAGCTGTGTGAAAATGAAACTCTAGAGCGAAATTGGGTAGAGACAGAGATGAAATACGTACACAATTGCGTGTGAAATATGTTAAATATATGTGAAATGTATATGACACATTGAAATATATTTGACATGTCAGTATGCGGGAATAGCCCCGGTTAAAAACGTCAACCTAAACGCCTGGAACGATTTCAACGAAATTTGGTACGCGTATTAATTACGATCTAGAAAGCAATACTGTGGGTCTAAACACAACCAGCGTCCTATTGGGGCAAGCGTGATAATGTGGAGACAGAAGTGAGGAGGGGATGGACAGATAGAGGGAGAGTAGCAGATGGTCTCACAGTGGATTGGAGTAAAAGTAGACTCGGCAACGTCTGGTACACAGCTAGTTGTTTGTGAATGTCTTACGCGTATTTTGTATGTGTGCTTTAATATAAATCCAATCGATTGCTTCAGATGAAGACTGCTTTCACAGTCACAACCTAACTTCTGCTTGATAAAAGTTGGTTCTGGTGTAACATGACACACGATTTCGGCTACTACAAAAAACTGCAAGAAATTATCATCCATTTCCAAATCGATCTTTTCACTTACATTTACTTTATCACTTCTGTTCTTGTGATAAATGTTTGCGTACTTCGTTTCTCTTTCAGAAATTATCCGCAGCCTAACTAACATGACATCAATTAAGTAACACTACTTATTCGGAATAATGAAGAGTGAGTGTGTGTGTATGTGTGTATGTGTGTGTGTGTGTGTGTGTGTGTGTGTGTGTGTGTGTGTGTGTGTGTGTGGTTTTTTATTTGGGGCGCGGGGGGGGGGGGGGGGCAGCTTACATTAGTTTATCCTGCACAGCTTACTGGTATGAGAAAACTACTCATTTTAATTTTGACACTTCCTCTGAAAAGTCTTTTGAACTAGTGCATGTGTTTTAATCTCAGCACGAGGTCAAAATACTTCATTTCTGATCGCCGTTTTTCTTTGAAGACCACTATTTAACGACAATAAACTAATTAAAACATCAATAATACAAAGTCGATTACTTTTTTCTAATTCGTTTTCTTGAAAAAATCTGATTTCAGTGTCGTAATTCTCTGACAAAACAGAATTGTTTGATGTACAGGATGAGATGCATAAGATAGGATATTTGAATAACTCAGTCTCCTTTAGTGATAGAAGAAAACCCTTCAAAGAAAATAAACTTAGGTGGAAGGAGTACATAGTGTGGGGTCCATCATTTTTTCGTAGGTGGAAGGGCAGAGGAATTATGATAGTCAACTCTGTTATTTTAAATGAATTGGCAATGTAAATTGTTTACATTTTAATAACATGTTTCAAAAACGCGTACAATTAATTAAGGTCTGTTACCTTTTTTTAATACACACATCAAAAATAGTTTTATATCACCCCGGTTCCAAGAACTCCTGAAGGTAGACGTTGTCTGTGGACATTGTATCACAGAAACAGTCCCATTGACTATTCAGAGATGTCACTAAACCCCGCCCACAGATGTAAACAACCATGCTTGATTAGCGCCTATTAGACGGAGGGGTCCGACAGCCGATAAGTTCCAGTAATTCCAGCAGGAAGGAGGTACACGGCTCGTGTAGTCTGTAGTTCAACCATGCCTAGACGGCCAACACCGCCGTTCGATCGCGTCCGCATTGTTACTTTGTGAAAGGAAGGGCTCTCACAAGGAAAGTGTCCACGCGTCTCGGAGTGAACCAAAGCGATGTTGTTCGGATATAGAGAAGATACAGAGAGACAGGAACTGTCGCTGACGTGCCTCGCTCAGGCTGCCCAAGGGCTACTACAGCAGTGGATGACGGCTACTTAAGGATTATGGCTCGGAGGAACCCTGACAGCAACGCCACCACGTTGAATAATGCTTTTCGTGCAACCGCAGGACGTCGTGTTATGACTCTAGCTGTGCGCAATAGGCTGCATATGCGCAACTTCACTCCCAACGTCCATGGCGAGGTCCATCTTCGCAACCAAGACACCAGGCAGTGCGGTACGTATGGCCCCAACAACATGCCGAATGGACCGCTCAGGTTTGGCATCACGTTCTCTTCTCCGCAGAGTGTCGCATGCCTTCAACCAGACAATCGTCGGAGATGTGTTTGCAGGCAACCCGGTCAGGCTGAACGCCTTAGACGCGCTATCCAGCGAGTGCAGCAAGGTGGAGGTTCCCTACAGTTTTGGAGTGGCATTATGTGGGGCCGACTTACGCCGCTGGTGGTCATGGAAGGAGTCGTTAACGGCTGCACGATACGTGAATGCCATCCTCTGACCGACAGTGCAACCACATCGGCAGCATATTACTGAGTAATTCGTCTTCATGGACGACAATTCGCGCCCCTATCATTTACATCTTGTGAATAACTTCCTTCAGAATAACGACATCACTCGACTGGAGTGGCCAGCATGTTCTACAGATATGAATCCTATCGAACATGCCTGGGATAGACTGAAAAGGGCTCTTTATGGGCGACGTGATCCACCATCCACTCTGAGGGATCTACGCCGAATCGTCGTTGAGGAATGGGACAATCTGGGCCAACTGTGCTTGATGAATTTGTAGATAGTATGGTACGACGAATACAAGCATGCATCACTGCAAGAGGGCCTGCTACTGGGTATTAGAAGTACCGGTGTTTACAGCAATCTGTAACATCATCTCTAAAGGGCTCGCTGTATGGTGGTACAACCATCAATGTGTGATTTTCATGAGCAATAAAAAGGGCGGAAATGATGCTTATGTTGATCTGTATTCCAATTTTCTGTACTGGTTCCGGGACTCTCGGAACCGAGGTGATGCAAAACTTTTTTTGATGTGTTTATATGAAGGGTTTAATCATGGAGTACTACCGACAAAGAACTGGCACACCATGTGGTTACTTTAGTGTACTGGTTACTTCGAATGTGAACAGCATTCCACTCAGTACAGGTTTCGTCTGTTTACCTGTTTCATGAAGACCATCGAGCGACTGTTTCCTGAGACATATCCTGATCGTGTAACACCTTCATGATCTACTTTGAAAACATTTCAGGAATCAGCGGATGTCGAAAATTAAAAAAAAAAAAAAGTTTGCGGCTCAAATCGATGAGCTCGTTCAATTGACATTTTAGCAGTTGTAGCACACAATCAGTTTTAGTACAAGACAGTTCAATCGCAAGGATGAAATCAGTCAACGAAGTGTTCTGCGAATACTACATTCCATCAGATTTCACTCATATCACATGTCACTTCACTAGGCTGTCCATGCCAATGTCTTTCGACGAAACGTACAATTCCCCCCAATGAGGGCTACAGAAACTGCGAACGGATTACATGTCGATGATCAACGTGTCACTTATGGATTAAGCATCATTTACAATCAATGGTCATGTTAATATTTGTAACATGTAGTACTGGTCTCTGAAAACTCACAGTCGCTGAGAAAAGTCGACGAGCAAGAACGTTTGTCAGTCAACGTTTGGTACGGACTTCTAAATAATCGAACTGTTGGTCCCTGTTTTATTGACGGGAGCTTAAATAGTGCGAGGTATTTGTATTTCCTAACAGAGTTACTGTCACTGTTACTAGAAGGTATCCAAAGGGACACACGGCAAAATCCGTGATACCATTAAATTGGATGTCCTGCACGTTCCGCACGAATTACGGACGGTTTGGGAGAAAGATTTGAAGGTCGTTGGATTGTTCGGTCCGGCAACACAAAAGGGTCTACACGTTCACCAGCCTCTGGAAATTGGCTTGTGGGATATACTGAGACAACAAGCTTACAATGAAATTCCAGCCACTCGTAAAGACAAGAAACGTCGTATTACAGGGTGAAATTCGATGTGCAGTATTGGCCATATCCAATCGTTTTACAGAATGTATGACTGCTAATGTTAACATTTGGAACACGCGTTGTGACAACGTTATCTGATGTGATTAAATTATTACTGTACATTTCGTCGTAGTTTAATTATAAACGTTTACAAATTTTTTTCTAAGAGCACAACACCATGATCTAATGTAAGATATTATTATACAAGGCAATGCACTATATGCGTCTTCAAACATATTAAGTATTATAACATGTCAACTATTTGAAATAACGAAGTTGACTCTCATATCTCCTCTACCCTTCCACATACGGCAAACTTATAAAAATTGCACTGTGTCCCCCTTCAAGTTAAACAAATTTCATCTGAATCATTTTCTTTTATCATTAAAAATGGCTGGGCTGTTCAGATGCCTCACCCTGTATGTCACGATAACATTCTGTTTGATTTTTGTTCTGACATTTTTCCAGAGATTTTTGTTGTTGTATCTCATAGTCATTCCATCACCGAGAATAATCGTATTGTAAAAACGAATTGCATGCGATTAGTACCGGCAACTTGTGAGTGACTCCCAGTGTCACTTGGATGCAATAAGTTATCTGCATAATTGACCACTAGCATAGCTTAAAATTACGTGGAACTTAAATGATTCATAAGACATGTCTCGATTATTAGGAAAAGATTATTTGACGGCATGGAAATTTCATCAGATGCCAATATAATGTAAACTGCAGCCTTAGCTGAGGCGGGTTCACAGGCAGTAGTAGCAGCCGTGTGGTCAATGTTATCGAAGGGTGTATTAACCAGATGCTTTGATAGCTACAGATCTGTGTATTTTTTCAAGGTTGCGCTTTATTGTTTTTGCTTAGCGTGAAGGAAGCAACACTGATGCAGCGAGATGCTTGATTGCATCTCGCTACTGTAGTTGTTTTCATTTTGGGAGCCAAATCGTCAAACTTTACCCCGAGTTTTTGCTCGTTATTTGTAAAGTTAAAAAAATCAAACAACATATGAAGGCGTGTACCTGCAACTCTGGACAACAAACGATTACAAAATAGGTAATTTACTGGAGTTCTGGATTTGTGATTTTGCATTATTAATTGTGGCTCTCATTAATTCAATTTCAAACAAACTCTTGACAAATCTCAATATTTTGTTAATGTATATGTTTATTTATGATTCTGTACTGAAACTGGACAACTGTTTTACATGTAGCGTAACCTGAAAAGTATTTTATCATTTACAGGTACAGACAGGTATTCGGTCGACAGAACGTTAGCAGTGAGATAGGATAAGCTGTAGGGTAGTTTCTCGGTGCTAGTGAAGTAAATGCACGTGATGTAAATTGTGGCAGGCGCGAAAACAAAGTTATAGTCAGTGGTTAACCATCAGATGTTTACATCCTGGCGTGGATGCGAGGCTAAGATATCTACAATTCCAAGGAATTATAGCCTTGAATGGACGTTGCTCCCGCTGG
This sequence comes from Schistocerca piceifrons, assembly GCF_021461385.2. Lineage (NCBI taxonomy): Eukaryota > Metazoa > Arthropoda > Insecta > Orthoptera > Acrididae > Schistocerca > Schistocerca piceifrons. The sequence continues at coordinate 357,292,535 of NC_060140.1, read as the reverse complement.
TAAAGATGTGGATTGAATGTATTGTACTCCATGGCAATTGGGAATTAGAGAATCTTTGTGTGAGCTACGTAAATATCTAGGCTACGTTTATAAAATTGGTCTACTCGCCTTTGCCGATGAAGTGCTTAACATAGTCGCCCCCAAGCAAATTACTGTTTTCTTTGCTATTGTAAAAACGTATGGATCAGTCTTTATTCTGGGCTCTTGAGAGTATATAGCAGTAATTTATATGTGTTTTCACAGTTTTATTAACCTAATTCATGGTAGTTACGACTGGATCCTGGCCTGAAATTGTCAAAGATCAGAAACTGCTTGAAAAACAATTTACCGATAGGGCAAAGATTAACGGTTTCAAATGAGCTACGTCGCAGTAGTGACCTAAAACTGAAGTTAATGGAACGTTATCTTCATTAGCTTGAAAATAACTTGATTCCCGCCAATCCATCCAGGAAACATTTAAGATCAATGTTTAAATTTTGTTCAGCATTTCATTGTTTTGAGTGTGTGCAACAGTACATCCACCCATGTGCACTTGTGCTAAGAGAACAGGCCTGCAGATAAACTTTCACAATAACTTTAGATATTGCTTTATTCAGAAGCATCCATAACATTCTCGGAAGTATTAATATAAGGAATGGTTTTCCAATTAATTAGCACCTCACATGAAAGTGCAAAATTAATACTGTTATGAAAGTTGATTCGATGAAAAAGTTGAAACACAGCGAGGTCTTGGATTAGCCTCTTTAATTTTTCCATCTTTAATTATAGTTATGCAGAGGAGTTGGATTAGTTTAATAGGAACTGATTTTACTTCAGATTCGTAACCTCTGACGTGGTTGTCGGTGCTTTCATTTGTTTTGTGGGCTAAACTTTATAAGTGAGGAATTCTGTAAATATGAGAGAGACACGTTCTGGCAAACAGCAGAAGGGCCACTTGGGGGCTTTGGGTGTATCGGTCCTCTCAGAAACAATGAAATAAATGGAAGTAGAGTGTTCACCTCCTTGCCGGGGAACAGAAGTTGCTTTCCCACACACAGAGTGGACAGACAGGTCACTGTCCATTTATACTAAGATGCTCTGCGGGCAGCAGAGATGAAATAGCCTGTGTTCCAAAAGACAGAACTCTGTGAGCAAGGTGGTAAATGCTAAGAGATCGTTATGTGATATACTTCAGCAGATAAACATTCCTGGCTTACCTAAAAACTTGACGAAACAGTGCTGACCTACTTAACAACTGGACGCTGAATCCGATTCAGCTACTAGCCTCGTAGGAAGCTTTTCAACATTTCAGGAAGTTTTTCAACATTTCATGGTCCCTTTTATGTCAAGCTTGCTATTGATTGAATGACCTCCGACTGAAGTGTTACTAGAGACGTTAACAGGAAGTAACACTCACTAGCGAACTTTTTAGAAAAGAGGGGAAGCAATTCGATTCATTGGTTCGTTTATTTTCCGCTATTTCTGGGTGCAAAATACTGTCAAACAAGCAGTCACGCCATTGGCAGGCTGTAGCAATTTTTAAGAATATTAGTGATAATGTTTCGCCGACGGGAAGGCAGGAGCAAGTTGATGGGAATTGGATGGAGAAAGAAATGACTCATGTCATTTGTCATAGAGAGCGAAGAGATGCGTAAATTGGAGGAGTTCCGAGGCAACAGTCACGGATAAGTGGTCTCTTTCAGTAACCCTGCCAGGTATGAGCTTTATTTTACAGATCTCATAGTAAGGTACCATTTTGTAAAGTTCTTGTCCATATAAATATATTTTTATGCGTTATTACTCTTGTGTCTTTTATAATAAACCATAGTGTTACTGAAATCTTTCCTTTAAATGTAAAATATTGTGCCAGTTCCCACCTTCAGATTCATTGTTAAGGCTAATAAATTAAAGGGCTCGTAATTCCGTTGCATACATTAATTTTATCACTGGATCTAAAGGCTGTGAATGATTATTGATTAATTTGAGATTGAGTTAGATTTCACATTTTCACTTACGTGGGGTTTTGCATTATTTTATAATAAAACTGTCATCGGATAAACTTTGATTTGCATATTGAAATTCTGAGTTCCTCCGCTAGACTGAAATTGTCTTGGCCACTAAAATATATGACCAGTCAGGACTGGTGACCTCAGTATTACCTTGTTACAACTAATACCAACTTCTTTGTGAAACCTAAGAGAAACGTTTCAGTACCTTCATGTTCTTGCTTGCTAATTACGTTGCGTTACATAGTCGAATGAATAACTGAGTTCGATTACTTATAAAACCATTAGTATGATCATGATACAATTTCTGTAAATCAACAGCTAATGACTTAAGGAGATGTGAGGTAGCTTTATACGCTAGTGATTAAAACTGTAAAACCAAGAAAATAGGAAATAAGAAAGTTTTAGATAGCATGGGTGTGAGTTATGGTAGGCAGAATACATGATTAGATTTGTGGGTGATTTTCGGATACAAAGAAATTTTTGTGCTTAGTGTGTTCATTCTTCTCAGAGGATTCACGCGTGGTTACATCCATACTGGTGCTCTACCGAAGTCCGAGAGCCCATTCCATTCACGTTTGGAGCCGGGAAGACCGACAGCTGTGTACGTGCTGACAGTGGTCTAATGTTTTCACAGTCCTTACTAGAGCTAAGCGTAAAGGATTGTACTACATTCCTCAGTTTCTCACGTAGCACTTTCCTGAAATTTTGTACGTACGCTTTTCTGGAATTGTCGCCTATCTTCAATCGGCCACCAGGTCAGTATTTTCAACGTGGATCAGACCTGTGATAATTCACGCTGCCCTTCTTTGCGTACGTTCACTATCTTCTTTTAGTCCTGTTTGGTATAAGTTCACACACTTCCGCAATATTCTTGGATGGGTCGTACGGAATTTATTTCAGCAATCTCATTCATGGGAATCTCATTTTCTCAGTATCCTACCGACAAAACGAAGTCTTCTTGTAAAGAAAGATACTTTATTCAAGCTGAGGACGCACAGTAATTGCTAATTTAGAAACTAATGTATTGTCTGGCACAATCATGACAACTGCGAAAAGAAACTATTACTTACGGTTGACACTGACCATTCTGAGATCATAAGACATATGCCATACTTCACTGTATGATACCATTACCTGTGTGGTTCTTGCACAGATGCGAGTGAATCAAGGCATCTGTTTTACAATTTAAGTACGGTCAGTGACGTCTGAAACCAGTCACTCCGTTTTGAAATTGGAGTGATGCTGAGGGGGTATAATTAAATTTCGAAAAGAAGCCTGTCACTCGCTTTACCCATGAAACGGGCTATGTGATCATTCAATTTCATAACCCTAAAAAATTTTTGCACACATGTATTTGTATGTGTTACGCAATTCTGATTTTAGGCTCACTAGTATTGTATAAGGGGCAGTCAAATGAAAACGAAAACTACACAAAAAAGTAAGTAAACTGTTTATTTTTTCAAAAGTAATCGCCATAACTGTTAGTACATTGTTCCTGTTATGTGACAAGACGGTCAATGCTATGTAAAAATGCTTTCTGTTGCCTAAGGAACCATGGTTGTACCCAGGCGTGCACTTCTTCTCCCGAACCCGAAACAAATCTATGGCCACCAACTTCTTTCTACAGGGCTCCAAAACTGTAGAAATGGCATGGGAAGACATCGTAACTGTATGGAGAATGTGTAAGGGCTTCCCATAGAATCTCCTGCAACGTATTTCTATCTGTCTGTTGCATTAAGTTATATATTGTTACATTACTGTAGGATATTTTCTAGCAAATGAGAACGCTCTTTTTCTACTGTTTCTTAAATGTTATTAAAGGAAAATTATAATGTCATCGGTTTCATATTCTTTAGTGAATCTTTTTTCTTTTTTATTTTATTTTCTTAACTGGATTAAAGACAGTTGTTCTTCGGCCTTCAGCGCTCAAAACAAATCGTGGTTCTCAATAAAAATGATTAGAAAGTAGAGTAGTATACTACTATAACAGTGATGCGTGTTTGTAGTCCGTCGATAGAGTTTCGTTTTCGCTCCTAGTGGTGCCTACCAAATGTTTGCACTTCCATCTCAATCTTCTGTCTACACGGCGGAGGTACTGGCCAACAGGGAAGCTATTAATAATGATACCCGATTACTCAAGTTCGTCCTGACATTTACGGACTTTCAAAGCGTGTTGCCGAGATTGCAATATCCCTCGTTTGATAAACAGGCCAGCAGGTACGTTCTGGACATCTTGGCGGCCACAAGAGACGCGCAGACCTTGGGCATTGCCGTTCAATTGTTCTGGATTGAAGGACGTCATGGCATTCTTGAAAATGAACATGATGGCCACCTTGCTAAGAGGAGTATTACAAAAGGTCAAATACACCCAACGCCGGTCCCTTATACGGATCTCACATCGACAATGCGGAAGGGTGCTTATCACGCTTGGAACTGTGAATGGCATGTCTGTCAGCATTCCAAGGGCGGCCAACTGGCGGCCACACAACCAAACATCTCTCCTCGACCATGGTTCGCCTCGGTATAGCTTCGTAGACGTCATGTGCTTTCTATCACTCGCATGAGGCTGGGACACCGGTGTTACCACGCGCATTTACATCGATTGAAGATTATCACTTCTGGACTCTGCGATGAGGTCACAATGGCAGTAGTAGATCTTAACCACATCATATTGGAATATTACAAGTACACAACTGTACAATCAGATCTGTTTAAGAAATAGGTTGTGAGAGGGTACACCCTCCCCACCAGTGGTTCTGTTCTACTCAACCGTTTTGATTAATATAACTTGCTTACTGACTGTCTGAAAGCGACCGGCATCCAAATTTTATTTATGAGTCGCCGAGGTCGTTATTTTCGAATGGCATCAACCCGGTTCGTAATCGGGTACGTAATGCTGTGTTTTAATTTGCGTAGAATCGTCTGTTTGTACGTTACATTTTCATTATAGCTGTGTTGCGCATTTTATGTCATTATACTGGCATTATTGTACATATCGTTGGCTGTACTGTCTGTGTTTGTCATTTTTTTCCCTTACATTAAGTACGTTTGTCTGTATGCTACACTTCTCACATTGTTATATTATGTTAATCAAAATATCCACGGGTATGCTGCCGGTCTATAGTGTCCAACGGGCACAATCTTTCGGCCATCATACATGTTGCCATCATCAGGTGAACTGACGGACTGAGCTCCTGTGAACGTGCCGGCACGGAGATCCGTACGCTATGGCTGCTCAGAGGGAACTGGGTTCGGTCGCGGCGGCGGACGATTTAAATACCCTACGCCCGCGGTGCGCGCCCTCCGCCGTCGCGCCCCGCGCCACGGTCGCGCGGTGGAACAGATTGCGACGGCGTCTGAGATGACGTCGGTGTGATGGCGTGATTTTCCGACAAACAATGTTCAGCGACCGCCGACTTGCTCGGATACATCAGTCGAGTGTGCCTCTGGTGTTCACGGCATCGATCCTCGACGGTACGCATCGTCTGACCATTATACACTATAGACCGGCAGCATACCCGTGAATATTTTGATTATCAAATACGCCGGGAGAAACTCAAGAATCACGTTATATTATGTTGTTTGCAGTTTTGTACTTCAACTATTATTGTACTCATTGTATGATGCAAAATGTTTGCCCATTCATGTTTTGTCTTTTACTATAAAAGCAGATACGTGTTTGTAATGATGTTGCGGTAAAGTGCTGTCTGTAATTCTGCTCCAATGTCATTGTCATCACTGTTGCCGGCTGTCCGGTGTTTGTCTAGTTGCACTTTTATTTTACTTTAAGAGAGTGTTTGTATGCTAACTTTGTAGTTTTATGCTGCTCTGCTTTTTTTGCGATTATGTTTCTTTGGAACTTTATATCGTTGCGTGCTGTATGGTTCTTGTAATCCAAAGCCAAAATAAATATTAAAAAACTAGATAAGTTTCGACAGTCAGCACTGCTAAGTGCAACGTGTTTACTGAGCTGGCATTCGTCCACCTTGTCTGCATGGCCGTAGCGGGTCGTATTGCTTCGTCCACAATAGATTACTGCAACAGGTGTGGAACTGTCGGCGTCGACAGCTCGACATGGTCTATTGCAACCCGTGATGGTGGTCTGAATACCTCTGCACTGGCTTTTATTGCCCAGAAATCACAATATACGTATATTACCATGAGAAAATGAACTCCGCCGCTGATGAACTTGCAAAAGAATCCTTCATCATTATGTGCTACAGCGATAATGTTTCACAATAGTGTGCCATCGCAATAAAGCCTATATGTTTGAGTAACTGAACGACAAAAGATATGGTTCATGGCGCCAGTGCGTACGATATTTGATCACGATTCCAATGACTGAAGACAACCGGATTAACATCTGTTTCATGGACACACTTACACCAGAGTGAACTACAAATCTGGCGAAATTCTGATTTTAACATATTTGATATAATCGATAGTCTACCTTTCACATGCCAGAGTTACGTAATGTTCCAGGCATTGCAGCCTTCAATATACTATGTTCGCACTACTTGTGCCTGAACAATTGAAAAACACTTGATTCAGCAAACTGAACTAAGTCAGTTGTCAAAATGGTGGCCCAACATTTTGACTTTGTGTCAGATGTGCTCAATAACAGTGATTTTCATGTAGAAAGTGGTTCAAGTGATGACTATTTGCCCTCAACAGATATTTCAAGTAGTGATGGAATGTAAATTCATAGAAGTTCTTAAAATTTTGTTACTAAATAATGAAATGTAGATTCGAATCTGTACTCGTAATTTTCTCATATTGTCATATGCCAGAATCAACAAACTGCTCGGAGCGTTGAGATGCTGCAATCTATGTCTTAAGCATACAACTAAGTACTAATCTACGAACTATGCTCAATAGAGGGTATTATGTGATGTCCAGTGAAACCTAGTGTGTCATCTGAGATGCCTTATGGTTTGAGACACTGAACATCTCCCGCTAGAGAAATTCACACGCCGTATTTCACCAAAACAATGCCCGACCACTAGTGGCGAAGAACATTCAGTTAAGAAGACGATTAAGGTAACGCCAACGCCCCGAAGTAAAATGACGTGTCCACGTCGCTCGTCTGATGCTGCCGGCAAAGGGAAACGTCACATTCTTTGGGTGACTCAGAGTACATACTGTTGTGGACGTCATTCGGAAAGTGACGGCATATGCCCTCCGCGATGCCACCCGACGTTTACATGAGTGTTTGCATTTCAGAGTACACTTACCGGTGCTTTGGACATTAAGTACTCACTGACTGTACCTGTGTCTTGTGGGTTAAATGGAGAGCTATCTCGAAATTTACAGAACAAACTTCGTTGTTTCTTGCAGAAACATCATGGGTAATATCTTCTCTATCCTTAAGCCACTATGAACCTGATGAAAAATGCAAAATTTTTGTTGAATTATAACAAATTCATCATCAGGAGATGAAGGAGTCTTATCTCCGCGTGAGAGTGAACAAAGTACGAGGGTAAGTCAATAAGTAAAAACTTATTTTTTCTGTTCATAGGCTGATGGCATTGACGCAATATCGTGCGCTTACCTCTGTGTAGTTGTGCATTAGCTGTGTTTCTTCAGTGAATGCATCTATTTATAGTGATTTCAAAGCATTCTATTACTAGTGCCCCGTTTTCCTGATGCACAAAGGAAAAAATGAGAGCTGAGATTCTTTTCCTACCACTCTGAAAGGATGGAGATTATAAGCAAAACGCAGCTGCGGTATGAGGATAGCTGCTTTAATGAATGAAAAATTTACTAGCTGGTAGATCGCTTGAAAAGTGGTTGTTATACGGCCGCGGCAATGAGCCTCTGGCTAGGCCATTTACAATGAAAACAGACAAGAAGACATGAGATAATGATTCGTGATTATTGGCGTGCCAGAAACGATGGGACGGCGAGGTTCAGCAATTACAATAGTCAAAGAATCTGTGATCTATCGCGGTCTTTGTGCCCGTTGGGTACATCACCTGGCAGACATAACAACAAACGTTTATAAACGTCAAAATCACGTATAAGGCATTTTGAAGAGGAGGGAGTAGAGTTTTTCAGTCGCATAGTAACCGTTCATGAGATGTGGACCGAAGACTGAGTGTCAAAGTGTGGAAACATCTATCTTCTTCTTCAGTAAATGAGTACGAAAACCGAGCTGCTGCAGGACATTTCATTAAAATCCTTGTGGATGTGCTGCTACGTCATCTTATGAAATACTTCGGATGATAAATTACTGAAGTAATCAACGTTCCGTTCTGTTGCAACTTCTCAGATTATAGATTAATTACCTCGGGAGTGGGTGCCTCAGTATACTGCAATTCTTACGGTGACATAAAATCACCGCTGTCACATTTCTTATTATTTTAATGGCTCTACAATTTCACTGGATACTAGGGGAGAGGAATGGTATATGTGGCAGGCTCTTTGCGGGTTATACGTTTGTCGACAACTTATAGCGCGCTAAGAATGAGCGACAAGCTTCCGCTTGGCCTGTTTTCTTGCTGTTAAGCCCCCTTTGTAGAGAGCGAGAGGAAGCGAACAGAAGCGAATCGGCATTCACAGCCGATTCGTCATTCTTCAGTACAAAATAGTTCAAATGGCTCTGAGCACTATGGGACTTAACATCTGTGGTCATCAGTCCCCTAGAACTTAGAACTAATTAAACCTAACTAACCTAAGGACATCACACACATCCATGCCCGAGGCAGGATTCGAACCTGCGACCGTAGCGGTCACGCGGTTCCAGACTGAAGCGCCTAGAGCCGCACGGCCACACCGGCCGGCATTCTTCAGTACAATTCGCTTGTATCTGCGGACTACAATTTACACTAGAGGGGACGGAAGAGAACACGATGTAACGAATATAGCCTATGAAGGCTACGTTACTGTTTCCTGACGTTAACAATCGGCGCACGGGATACAACTTTATATAGTGAAAGCCACGATGCAAAACTTTGGTATAAAAAGAGGATTATTTTGCATGGCGAGATCACTGTTCCTGACAAACTAAGCAAAATGACGTAGGAAACTAAACATTTAAGTATGAATTGGTACTTAACCGTGAAAGACATGTAGCTAGTGCACTTAACACCCAATTGTATCTCCAACTATTCATAAGAGTACTACAAAACTTTGCACATATAACGGTTGACCAATTACCTGCCTTGTCATTGTAGCTGAGGAGGAAATTTGAAAGCAGAGCACTACTTATCGACGAGCAACATAACCGGAAGAAAGGCGAATACTCTGGTTATTAGCAACCGGTCACATTTACGTTAGAGCAAAATCTACTACAGTGCGGGCGGTTCTTCTGAGTTTGGAACAGTTTTCGATGTCTGTAGTGACATATCGAGAGCACTTCTCACGTTTTATCAAAGTACTTAAAGGAAAACAACGTCAATAAAACATGATTAATGAAATATACAAAGGACCACTACCATAAAATATTTGATAAAGTATGCTGTGTGAAAGTAGTTTTTTAGGGGCCAGAAAGGGTGATCCTGGGATAAAACATTTTTAATTATCATAAAAAATCTCGACACAGTGACACATCAGCAATGTAATTACAGCTATCATGGACTTAAGCAACGAGAATAATCAGGTCATTCGTTTTAATCAGCACAATAGTTACACCGTGTGATTTAGCTGCACCCACTGCTGAGTCTTATGCAACCCCCGAGCACCTTCAAATACTACAGCCAAGATTTTCGTATTCTCTCGCTCGCTACATTCAAACAGGATCTTTTTGTAGGAAATTTAATTTAGTTAAACTTTCTTCTGGAATATGTTTTCACTAGAAGCTGTATTTTTCGAATTAATCAAGAGAAAAGTACAAAAGTGAGTTTAAAACACACTTTTCTTGGGTAACTCGAGAACCGTGACCTCCAGAAGAAATGTATTTCATTACAAGACTTATAGATGTTATATTTACCACAAAAAGGTCATGTTCATTTTTGCACTTAACGAGTGAGAGAATATGAAAATCCTGTGCATGGTTTTTGAAGGTGTTGCAGGTTGCATGAAGCCAATCGATAGGGGCAGATGAATCACCCTGTATAATTTCATTTATTTCCTTTTGATGTAATTTATTGTGCTTTTCCTTTTCTTTAATATCAATTACAAAATTAAAACTTTTCCCAACTCATATGAGGATGGTACAGTTACAGTAATACATGATGAAGAAACAAACAGTCTGGGTTGCAGGGTTCTAATTATTATTCAGTTACCAATGACTGCTGGGACGTTTCGTGTTCTCAGTATCCCGGGTACCTATCATCATCTAATATCAGTCAATCTGAAGGTGCCTCAATCTGGTGAAATGCTTCATTGCTAAATAGATAGTAATTACAACCACGCAAACAAGACTGCTTGCTTCTTCAAATTACAAAAATAGTGTTTATTTACTTCGTTTCCATTTATGCAATTGTATAATGAAATTATCGTCTGTTTCACGTACTCAGTTGTACCTTTGTGTGCTTCGGCAATTTTCTGCCAATCATTTTTCTTTTCCTTTGGCATCTGTTCTGCGGATCTCTTGTGTCCCGGAAGCACATATGATATCTATATACTTCTGTCAGCAACATTTGATTCTCTTCGGACTGCTCCACCACCCGCACAAGTCATGTCAACAGCAACCAAAACAGACATTATAACAGACGAAACCTTTCTGTACTCCTGGCGCCAGAGTGTACAGTATACGAACTTCCTTTGATAGTTCGCTAAATGTCCGACAAGCCTTATACTACAAGGGAGCACAGACGAACGCGAACCGAACAAGAGCGAATGCCGGCTGCTCCCGAGCGCCTATAGTTCATATCAGAGAGAATTCTCGTTCGCTGTTGCATGTTCGTTTGTGCTCGCTTCGGTAAACAGGGAGTTTGTGCTGCAGATAAACTGCGCTGGTTGTGTGCGCGCCGTTTGTTTAGCAAATCCCCATGAGGCCGCTGTCCTGCGATCACATTTGCCTTGTCTTACTGCTATTGACGGAAGCGAAGAGGACGCCGGCCTGTCGCCTTCCTGCCTGTTGACGTTGTCAGGCTGATTCAGGATTCAGTTGCCTCTCTTTTCGAGTGCGCACTCAAGGGTGCATTGCCAGTATTCCTGCATCTTGACGCTTCACAGCCCGTGCATAATCACTATCTTGCTCTACTAGCGCCAAAGAGCTGCGCTCTCAAAACCGAACATAGTATTTCTGCTGCACTACGTCGAAAAGGCCTTATGACACAATGGAAAATGCTGTATGTTGAAGCACATACTCCGCTGTAAATTAGGCTAAGAGCAGAAGTAGTCTGCCGCAATACGGTTGAAACGGCAGTTTCATATTTCATCATTTTGAGCGAAAGGCGTAAACATTATAAGTGTATTTGGTTAGTCGTGAGGAAGACATTTCTGCTAATTCTGAAGATAAGACCGCAGAATTAATTAAAATGTTAGCTGTAACGTTATTGTCCGAAAAAAAACAACTTTTATTTAATAAATTGGCCAAGTGTGAGTAGGTTTTGCACTCAGAGAGTTCCGTAGAAACTTAATTATGTATACAGATAGTTCCTCCATCAATCTCGATGATTTTTGCCTGTTATCCATACAGACGCTTAACAGACTAACTGACAGACAGACGGTAGGATAAAAAAAGACAATGAAATTTTTTTGATGGGATACAAGCAAAAATTAAAGATTTTCGGATTTCCTCTCTTAAATGTCTTGTGAAACCTTGGTTATTGTGAACTTGCACGTTTCATGGTCAATGGGAAGCACCTTAACTATTTTGATGAGTAAGTTAGCGAGTATAGAAATATGTGGCTTAAATGACCGTACCTTTTCATTGCACTGAGTTGGAGGCTTAACTTTTTCGTATCCACAAAGGATCGTGTACCGCAGAATGTGACATAGTTCCAACCTGATACCTGTGCTTGTTCCGGAAAGAAATGGGTCTTAACTCTAGGAAGACAGATTGACAAGAAAGTGATGATACAAGTGTTTCGTTTTTACTTAATGACTTGACCTCGTAGTTTCGAAGAGTGAATTGTTTTTCGGACGCGAAAAACACTAGTCATTAAAAAGTAACATCTAAATTGCAAACCGCTTTTCCGAACTATAGGCATCGACTTTATTCGAAATGGTTAAGGGGGAAGCAAAACTGGTATAAGGAAACATATCGCCGGGAGGTTCGTCGAGTATGAATGTAATCTTATACTCGGCGCTCTGGAGCGGTTTCGGTGGCAACGCGGTGCGGCATCGTCGGGACGAGGCGAAGCGGGATCGGCCCGGCTCGGCGTCTTATTACGGGGCCATTATCACGCCGAGACGGCGCGTTAACAGCGCGACGCCAGGCCGCTCCCGCGCGCCAAATTCTCCCTAATCTTTCCCCGGCGATCGCGGCCCGCTTGTTTATAAGCCGCGACGCCATCTAATTGCTCTTCCGCTTCTCGTTGCGACGCTACGTTCGCCACCGCCACCGCCACCGCCGCCACCGACGCCGACGCCGCCTTCGCCGCGTGTTGGGGGTTAATGAGAGATCTCGGCAGCTGGCGAGCAAGCGAGAGGCCTAACTCCCGTTACACACTCGAGCGGGCCCCTCCTGTACCCAACCCACACCACAGCCTCGCCGCTTTAACACGCTGGAACAACACGCCGCTGCGCTGCGCGATGCGGCGCGGCACGAACTCGCCTCTGAACACTGCTCACTCGTGCAGACACGTCGTTACTGACATAACCTCAGACAGAACCGCTCTTCGTAGCCACAGCACGGCGCAGACTGGTCGCTGTTCATTGTTCCGTCTCTAATGACTGCGCTGCCGACGAGACGATAAACCCTAATCTTCCTTCCTTCCTTCCTTCCTTCCTATTCATTGGTCTCTTGTCGTCTTCAGTCCCACGCCTGGTTTGATACAGCTCTCAAAGCAATTCTGATATCTGCTATAATCTTCATCTATGAATAAAAGCCGCAACCTTCTACAGCTTTTACTCCCTTGCTTCCTTCCAATACCAAACTCCAGGATGTGTTCTGTCAACCGATCCCCACTTTTATTCAAGTTTTGGCACAAACTTCTTTCTTCCACATTTTTTTTCTGTACCTCCTCTTTAGTTATGCTGTCTGCCCATCAATCTTTCAACATTCCTCCATAGCACCACATTTAGAATGCTTGTATGCCTCTGTTGTGATTACGCGGTGGCTCAGAATCATATTTTATGGTATGACCGTAGAAGTCAAAGGCTTCTCAGCTCATAAGCTGATAATCAAATTGAACACGTAGTAAACTAGCTCAAAGACCGTGAGAAAACTGAGAAACAAAAAATCCAACCAGTCTAGATGTGGTACTGTGGATGAACGTAGAAAGATAAGAAATGAGGGGTTTCTCTGCAGAATCAGATATATAAGAAACGTTTGGAAATCACTAAAAAGAATAGAAGATAGGATGATAGCTAATGTATTAATATAGCTAGGAATAACCTCGGTGGCTCTAGAGGGAGCTGTGGAGAGTGAAAACTGTGGGTAAAGAAAGAGATTGAAATATATATGAGAATTAACTCTATAAAGATAAAAAGTCAGTCGTCATCGACACAATAAAACCTTCATTTGGTTCACTTTACCGGTGAAATTGTCTCAAATCGTTCGTAATCCAACATCAAAATAACAATCGGACGGTAGTGTCCTACAAAGGATTGTCAAAAAATACATGTATAAAGCAAGTACGATAAAAACAAATGTGCAAAGATTGAACAGCAGAAGTAAAAGAGGTTTGTTAAAACAGATGTAAAGTAGTTAAGCTTAAGAGCCACAACATCTATAAAGTCAATAAAACAGGAGTGACACCTCGGAGCTGGCCGGTGTGGCCGAGCGGTTCTAGGCACTCCAGTTTGGAACCGCGTGACCGCTACGGACGCAGGTTCCAATCCTTCCTCGGGCATGGATGTGTATGATGTCCTTAGGTTAGCTAGGTTTAAGTAGTTATAAGTTCTAGGGGACTGATGAACTTCGATGTTAAGTCCCACAGTGCTCAGAGCCATTTGAACACCTCGGAAAATATATGATAGGTGCGATGAGTGGCAAACAACTGTCAGATTTCACATCGTGTAATGTACGAAAAAAGCTATCAAACTCATGACGTGGAGAGCATTTAAGTCGCCTGTACACTAAGTGGGAGCGCTAGCGTACAAACGCACTGCATAAATTCTGCGACAGTTGAAGCGCAATTATGCGTTAAAACTTATAAAACCATGGAAAATGATTTACAAAACACAATTAACTATGGACCAAATGTTAAGCAAACAGACGTATAAAATAGCATCATTACTATGTAAACGGATAAATGAAGAAAGGTAAAATGATCAAATTTATTATTATGGTGGCACCGTGAGCCACTGGAACAGCGGCAACACTCTGGCTTATCCAGTAACCTGGAGACGAGGCCAGCGGCTGGAAGCACATTAGCAGGAAAGTAAGTGAACTGCAATCTAGCTACGGTAGTAGGAAATGGTCGCCACCGTTTCGAGGCCGAGCGAGGGGCCCTAGCGAGTGTTTACAAGTTAACTTGTGTGAAAACATGCTTGTAGCGTATCTAGATGCTGAGTAAAACTTGGAGTGTGGGAACTAATAAAAATTGGGAATTCGTGGTAAGGACTATGGGACCAAACTGCTGAGGTCATCGGTCCCTAGGCTCACGCACTACCTAATCTATCTTATGCTATGGACAACACACACCCATGCCCGAGGGAGGACTCGAACCTGCGACGGGGGGAGCCGAGTGAACCGTGACAAGACGCCTTACTTAGCCCGCAAGGCTACTAAGCGCCGGAACTAACAAAACTTGGTAGGCGTGATAGTTATACTTCAAAAGTAAGTAGAAGTTCGTTGTTATACGGAGAAGACATCGTCAGAACGTAAAAAATCTGTTGCATAACGCTATTAGTACGTTCTGAGTATTAAAGAAAAAATTAAAATACTTTAAAATCTGTAAGCAAGCCATCTTCGGCTGTGTAAAATATAACAAGAGCAGCACAATATGTGTGTCACTGTAAATCGATGGCACATAAACTATAGAACAAAAAAATATTTATTTCAAACAGAAGTGATTTCTGGCGTTCCCAAGAGTAGTGTTATAGCCCCTTTTGCTATTCCATATCAGTGTAAACGATTTAGGAGGCAATCTGAGCAGCCTTCTTAGGTTGTTTGCCGATCATGCTGTTGTTTATCAACTAATAAAGTCATCATAAGGTCAAACACATTGCAAAACGATGTAGAAAAGATATATGTATGGTGCGAAAATTGGCAACTGACCCTAAATAACGGAAGTGCGAGGCCATCCACGTAAGTGCTAAAAGGAATCCGTCAAACTTCGGTTGCACTATAAGTCACTCAAATCTGAAGGACGTAAATTCAACTAAATACCTAGGAATTACAATAATAGCTGTAGTACTTTCGTTATTGTTTTTGTAAGTAAAAATAATAATTACAACAAGACCCATTATTATATCGTAGTCAAAATTCTCAGCACAGACTGACTACGAAAAAAAAGGAAAACAATCGGGTTTGGACACCAACACCACTAGTACCAACAGAATAAATGAATTAACAATTGGGCACAGGTAACTGAGTTGCTGAGACAACAGGGAGAGCCATACGCTAACCTGTGTGGGAAAAAGAGGAAAGAAGAATGGAGGTACAAGAAAAGATTAAAAAAGAATGAAGGAATTGGAGAAAAAGAAACGCGAAGCGAGAAGAATGTTAAGAACGGAAAACATCGTATAACGTGATTTAAAAATCTTGGAGGTTTTCAGTAGAAATGTCGGAAGAAGAATTAATAATATCCAGGACACACGCTTGAATGCCGATGGACTATGGCAGTACCCGTTAAAGAGGGAGAAACTCGTTTAAGATGTCCAGGAAACGAAAACATTGCTGCTTCCAACCATTGAACTTACGTATACCATTGTCGTAGGGCAGTCTGTTGTTGGAAACACAAATTTGGACACTGTGCTTTAACTAAACGAAACGTTGCGACATCTCTCTTAATCGTTTTTACCTTCAGTCCTTCAATGTACAAATCAAAAAAGTGTCACACAACAGACGTTAATCTGCAGTTCTTGTATCACTTTCAGTATGTACTGGCCTAGTACTATCATTTCCGAAGAGACTTACCCATTGCAGAGGTCGATAACAAGAACTGTTTACCAGCTCATCTTATTGCATGACTCGTAAGAACAATGTTGTCTCTTTGCGTGAATTCTGACACAACTGGTCGATAATACTACCACATTTCCGAGGAGCTACAAAGAAAATTTACAATTAGTAGACAATACGTAATAAATTGATGACTTAAAAAATGTTCAAATGTGCGTGAAATCTTATGGGACTTAACTGTTAAGGTCATCAGTCCCTAAGCTTACACACTACTTAACCTAAATTATCCTAAGGACAAACACACACACCCATGCCCGAGGGAGGACTCGAACCTCCGCCGGAACCATGATGACTTCAGTACTTGAACATATTTATTTGTCGATATGTGTTGCGTAAATTGAAAGAAGACATTGCTAATTCGCATTTCCCTCTACGAGTTCACAATTTGTGTTATGAAAATGTATCCTTATGAAATTTTACATAATTCACATTCGTTCTATCACAAATATCAGTTCAAATGCTACACTTAAGAAGCATAACCAGTGATTTGCTTTTAATGCTAACATTCATCCGAATGCCACTGCTACATTTATAGCACATGTTTGGTACCACTGACCCGAAACAAATATCTTCGAATCTTCGAGATGCAAGGGAAAAACATTCTACGGCTAAAAGGAACGTCTACGTTCCTTGTGCTTCGCTGTGAGACTGAGAAACCGTCAAGAAACTGGTTTAAATCTGGTTCAAAATGGTTCAAATGGCTCTGAGCACTACGCGACTTAACTTCTGAGGTCATCAGTTGCCTAGAACTTAGAACTAATTAAACCTAACTAACCTAAGGACATCACACACATCCATGCCCGAAGCAGGATTCGAACCTGCGACCGCAGCTGTCGCTCGGCTCCTGACTGTAGCGCCTAGAACCGCACGGCCACTCCGGCCGGCGTTTAAATCTGGGTGAGTAACATTCGTTTCTACGCAATAGCGGTAAAACTACTGCAGAATACATGTTTCTGAGAAGCATTTACCACGGGGCAAAAACTCTGAAGATTTTCTACATTGGCACGCATTTCGGATGAGAAAAACGACTCGCGGATACAGTAATATTGCGGCTGGAGTGCTCAGGGAATAGCGGGAGGAGGAGATTTTAGTAATGGCAGCTTTAGAAAAGAAGAAAAGATTTTACGAGTCCGAGAGTTAACACTGCGCAGACGTGCAGAAAGCAAGGCGTTGGGAATGTGGCTCGCGAACTTCTCTGCCCACGCAGCCTCGAGGGCTATTTTTAAAACAGGCTTGCGCCGTTGTAATTCATGATAAGGCGTGCCGCCCGGAGTGCAGAAAGGTGTAAAGGCGAGGGTTATTTCACTCAGATAGCAGCTAAGCGCACGCCTTCCCCTAACGATGATATTCCGCCGTCGCGTCGTCGCATGGCGACGAGGGGTCGCGAATCTCTGGCGCTCTCTTACTTACCTACTCAATCGTTAGCCGCTACACTTGAGGTACCATAGCGAAATGATTACGTGTAGAGAGAAAATCTATTTGAGGTTCACTTGGCCAACCTTCTGAGACAAACTTTGTGAATTTATCATGAGTATAACATTATTTACTATGAAAGGCACCGTCTTGTTGGTGCGTCTATCTCTCTCTCTCTCTCTCTCTCTCTCTCTCTCTCTGTCTCTCACACACACGCACGCACACACACACACACACAGACACACACACACACACATGTAAAGTTTGACTGTAGCGCGAAGCTGCAGCGGCTCTTTCGTTTGACTACATTTTTCTCTGGAGCTGCCTCGATTTTTTTCTCGTACTTTTCCGTTCGAAGTCTTTTTTTAATACGTCGGTATCTCTTCTCTCGATGGTATAAATCTATGAGGGCGTATCAGAAAGAATGCATCCTACGTCACAAGATTTTAATAATGAACATATAACAGCGAAATTAGTACAGATGGCAGCCCCTTCACCGTCCTCTACACACACTACGGTTCAACAATCATTCATTTGTACATATTTGCCCCATCTTTGAATCCAGGCACCAAAACCAGCCTGGAAAAATTTAGGGTTTTGCTTCTTGACCCATTTTTCTCAGAATTATTTTAAAGCTGTTGATCGTGAACTCTAATCTGGCTGTCTCACTCCATCAGCATGTCCTCGATTGGCATTTGTGACAGATATTATCGGGTGACTGTGCGCGGTTTACCTACAATGTCCGTTTCTCTTTCACCGGGCTTCTTCACCCAACACCGCCCATTGCTGACGTTCATTAAAGCGCCACACACACACTTTCATCTTGGATGAGGTTAAAACAAGTTTTCAATCATTGGTCAAGAAGCAAAACCTCGAATTTTTTCAAACTAATTTTGTTTCACTGGTTTAACGATGACTCAGATGTGGATAAATACCGTGATGACCATGTTGAACGGTACTATTGTATAGAGGACAATTCAGGTTACAATATATACTCATTAACCTGTTGTACGCTCAGTATAAAATTTAAATGACGCAGGAGACATTGCATCTTCATACATCATCGTGGTTCGCCGCTGTGGCCGAGCGGTTCTAGGCGCTTCAGTCTGGAACCCCGCTGCTGCTACGGTTGCAGGTTCGAATCCTGCCTCGGGTATGGATGTGTGTGATGTCCTTAGGTTAGTTAGGTTTAAGTAGTCCTAAGTCTAGGGGACTGATGACCTCAGATGTTAAGTCCCATAGTGTTTAGAGCCATTTGAACCATATGTATATTATCGTGTGCCCGTTGTTTGCTTTTATCTTTCAGTATTTTCTGATAAGCTATTCATTTAATACAGAATTTTCCTTACCTTTCGCTCCTAAACAATGCACGGTTCAAATGGTTCAAATGGCTCTGAGCACTATGGGACTTAACGTCTGAGGTCATCAGTCCCCTAGAACTTAGAACTACTTAAACCTAACTAACCTAAGGACATCACACACATCCATGCCCGAGGCAGGATTCGAACCTGCGACCGTAGCGGTCGCGCGGTTCCAGACTGAAGCGCCTAGAACCGCTTGGACACACTGGCCGGCAAACAATGCACGGTTTCTATATCCTCAATATTCACAGATGTATAATATTCCTTGCCGTTTTTCTTAAGATCATACCCTCAGCTGGCTACATAACGAGATGTGATGCATCAATAGTCACGGAGAAATAGGTATTAAACCTTATTCTATCCACAGTGTTTTGTGGATTATAATAATTGTTTGCAGTGTGCCCACACTATTCAAATATTAATTTTAATTTGTTACAGACAGTCGGCAACACTCGTGGTATGCATGTTCGTTACCGTGTCTGTCATGTTACATTGTCAATATCGTCACTTATTAAGTGTGACATAATTTAAGGAAGTTATGCATTTTTTCAGGCGCTATGCATTTCTCGCTAATTGGTGATCGTGTAATAAACGAACTAATAAATAAGACATTTCCTGACAGAGTGGAGCCAGGATTAGAGAGCACCTTCCGCTGCAGAGTGAAATTAGAAGTGTTAACAACCCCCTAAGCTGCGGCTAACCCATTTTCCCAACATCCTTTCTTCCAGGAGTACCAGTTCCTCAAGGCATGTAGCAGAATATCCGTGAATTCTGGAAGATAGAAGATCCACAATATGCTTAAAAAGCTTTATGTAATTTCTTCGGTGCTAAATAATAATAATAATAATAATACAGGTTTTAGTAGTTTAGGATACGTTAAGTCTGGGAATGGATGGTATACTGCAAAAATGTGAGGTTATAATTATTAATATGTCAAACTGATTAGTATTTTTCAGAAGTTCGAGTAAAACAGTGTGAAGACAGATTAGATAAATGT
Organism: Schistocerca piceifrons; assembly: GCF_021461385.2. Lineage (NCBI taxonomy): Eukaryota > Metazoa > Arthropoda > Insecta > Orthoptera > Acrididae > Schistocerca > Schistocerca piceifrons. The sequence continues at coordinate 357,272,597 of NC_060140.1, read as the reverse complement.
GAATAAACTTACGTCTTGCATAAAACCATTCGTAGAGACTGATAACCTATCTCTGGAATTAGTCTCTGATAACTGACTGTTACGCCGATACATAAACAACTGCTGCTTAAACATTCCTGCCTCTGTCAACACACTGATGCAGTTTAAAATAATACTGTCCATTCCTGCCAGTCGTGCGGTTGTAACTCGAACATTAGTTAGCACTGTTTCGCACTGCTCCGTGTGTCCCCTGTTTCACCTCTAATGGTAAATATTCATCGCGGCTTTTCCTGCCTCTAACCGATCCCCACCCCTTCTCCCTTCAGGCTTTATCCTATGGGGTTCCCCCAGCACCATGTACTTTACACTTCGCAAAGTAGGATACCGTAACACTTTTACTACTTGCTTACGAAATTATATCTTTCTTACATCATTTATTATATCTTTCGATACGTATTTTTCATTGCATTAGCAAATAATTATTAGGTACAGTTTGTTTATAGTATCTTTTAACGGTTCAAATACCTTAAGGCTTAAAGGAATCCAGCAGGGTGATGACTCTGAGAACCGCCGATATATCGTCAGGAGACCACTCTGTCATTTTCAGGGCAAAAGTGTAGCAGGAAAGCGCTGTCCAAGGAAATTAAAAAACACGATTTGCCGTGCAATGTTGGAAAGATAATAAACACACACTGTAAACATATGCCCCGCCCACCTACATGTTGCGAACCAGGTAAGGTTGGCAACATGTAGGTAAACAAACCAAAGATGAGGAAACACTTAATGAAGTTACAATATTTACGTTTTGGAAAGCGCTGTGTCCGAAGAAACAGCTATATCGAGTGGCAAAAGAATAATAATACACCACAAAAAAGGAGGAGAAACACGATGAACAGTGTGAAAAATTGTGCTTGTGTGTCAGTACTAAAGTGTAGTGCGACCTCCAGACCTGATAAGAGGAAACGCAGACCACAGCAAACCATCCCACTGATGATGTCTTACTGCAAGTAAAAGGGGAAAGACGTTTGGGAAAAATAAATTAAGTTGCTGCAAGGAAAGGTGGTTTTATTTACAAAAGTAGAGCCAGGAGGAGGGTTAATGGTACATTGGGACGTGTTATTCATAGGAAGCCTATTCTCTCTTACTTTTATGTAGAGGCTGCTATTTTTTCACCGTTAGGCTCAGCGGAAGGGGTATTTCATACTTTGATTGACAGGGCCCACTTCATTTCAGACCCTGAGAGTTTTCCAGCTAAGTTAACCCATGTTGAAGTCACCTTTCGTCAGAATGGATATAGTGAAAGGTAGATCAGAACTGCGTTGCGCTATCGACCAACCGTGCTCCATGTAACTGATAATAATCCCGAGTTGGCACCGAGGTCTACGGCCTTTTTGCCTTATGCGGTGAGCATTTCCATTAACATTCATCTTATTTTGCGGATATATTACGATGATTACCTGTGTATTGTAGGCGACCTAGAAACATAAACACGGTTGTTATTCTTATTACCGAAGATTTTTCGACCGGGTCACATAAAAATACGAAACGATTACCAGTTTCAGCGAAATCGTCACCTTCAGATCACTCGTACAGAAAAAAATTACGGGGCCAGGTTATTTAATTGACTGTTCACATTATTCGAAAGTACTATGGGATATCTTCTCTGTAAGTTGTGTCCAATTAATGTTAACAGTTGACGAAATGGATTGGCACTGTCAACATATTTTTTTGTTTTCTATACGAATGATTTGAAGATTGTGATTTAATTTCGCTGAAATTAGTAATCATTGTAAATTTTTATGCGACCCAGAAGGGTAGACTTCTGCAATAAGAACAACCGTGTTGCGGCAATATGATGTGATAAGTGTTTTCAGACTCCATCTAAGATTAGGGTCGTTTTAGGTTCCGTTGAGGATGATCTTGGTTTACATATGGCGGGTATCGATCGTGTTTTCTTGCAGTTGAGACCTGTCACATATTATTTTTCAGACTGTCAGGTCTGTGAGGATTTTGTACTGAGCATAAGTGGCACGCATGATTGCAAAAGCCGAGCAAATAGACCATTCCAGAACACTGTCTTGGCACCGGTCCCCCTATGGACCATTAGAAAGTGGAGATTCTGGCATTTGTTAAGAGCTATAGGGACAGCGTTTTAAGGAAGCAGTTGAAATTAAATTAGCAAGTAACCTTGTAAACAGAGATGGAGGCTTTGTTTCAAAAATGGTTCAAATGGCTCTGAGCACTATGGGACTCAACTGCTGAGGTCATTAGTTCCCTAGAACTTAGAACTAGTTAAACCTAACTAACCTAAGGACATCACAAACATCCATGCCCGAGGCAGGATTCGAACCTGCGACCGTAGCGGTCTTTCGGTTCCAGACTGCAGCGCCTGAGGCCAAAAAGACGGAGGGGCAGAATTAAGGCTACCTTACCCATCGTTCAGTTATTTTCACTATCGTTAACTTCTGGCTGCGGTCATCTTTGGTAAGTGTGGTGAAAAGCATGTTTGTTTGTTTGTGTGTGTGTGTGTGTGTGTGTGTGTGTGTGTGTGTGTGTGTGCGTTTTATGTTTCCGGAATTTCACTGCAAACCGAGGAATCGAATTTCCTTGAAGAGCTCTTTACTGCTGCAGTTTTGCCTTGATATCGTCAGGGTGGGCTCCTGTCGTATTATCAGCGGTTGTCGAAGACGACGTTCGGCTCCATTCCCGTTAGTTATTTGACCACTGTACACACTGGGAGAAACTCAGGTCTCACAGTACCTTTTAACTCTACATTTACAACCGACACGCTTGCCTGGGAAAGGTTTCTGGAATTGTGCTGTCTTTACGCCCTCGAGGATTTCTCTGCCTTACAAGGCTGACACTTAGTGAACACTTTGCTGTGCGGAGAAACATTCAATCTGCAAACGTTACTAACGATGCTAACGAATTAGTCTTATACCTAGCTATTTTAATTACCTTTGATTAATCGGATAATTTACTTTTAAAGTCAGCGGAATATTAACATATAGTTGGGTTTGCCAGTCTAAGAGTGTCATATTTAAGGACTGCTAAGATCTAATGTTGAAATACATCTGTATCTACCAGTAGTTTCGATCAAAGGTAACAAAAGTATTAACTTTAGTAAATACTGTTAGGATCCTATGTACAACAGCAGCTGTATGGCTTTTTAAGTAATAGAGCCCAGTGCGTTGTTTTGGACTTCGAGTGATCAGCAGAGACTACGGCATGGTCAGGAGTGCCCGAATAAAGCTTGTCTACACATAAACTAGCTCTCGTACAGAGTAAGCACATATCTGATAACGTTTGCTGATGACGCTTTAGTGTACGGTAGGGTGACCAGATTTCCAAAATCAAAATGTAAGACCCAAATTAGAAGATGAAATGCATCAACATTTTATGGAAACTTACGTTAATACAACATCCATAAACAGGCTTGTGTTAAACTGCTTGATTTATGCAACAGCTACATAGATTATCGTACCAATTTCTTAGATTCTCAATACAAAGTATCAAAATGCTTTGCGTTACCAATCGAACAAATATTTTATCGTTTCATTGTTGTAATATGCAAAAACAATTTATGACTTATAAATAACTACGTCTTTAACGAGGGTAGAATATGATTATAATTTACATATGTTACTTATTTTTCACTCTCAACTGGTCTGAAGTGTCGCTGTGATACTTCTCAAAAATCTGTTTTGCTATATTTTGCAGCAGAACTTGTCATTCAGGAGTTCGTTATCTCCAAACGAAATTTTGTAAAAATTGACACATGAAGTATCATGAAAATAAATTATAACTATTTTCTTAACGGTGTCCACGCTAAACCTCCACCTTTCGTCAATTCATTAATCTTTTATGATCGAGAACACACTTTTTGCAGTGCATTAGTGCAAGGTCGAGATAGCACAAACGCAGTACTAAGCTGCAAATTCTTGCAGCAGTTATCTTGAGATGAAAAGAAGTTGAAAATGATAGACCTCTTTCAGTTTTATTCAGTCAAAGGAGGTATTTTCTTTGTTCTTTGGGTACGACCACATTTGATCTCCATTTGGTTATGCAACACGTTATTTAAAAACATGCAATTTCGAAATATAGGGGACGATTATTGAACAATGGGACAATATACCTCCCGTACATATTTTGTTGGGACAACGGAACACTTAAGCTGCACAAGTGATGACACCTTAGAAAACGGATGTGAAGAGCGAGAGCTTGCTCTAATTGTAGTAACACGTAAGTTAATGTAAATTAGTAGGAAACAGAATCCTGTAAGGTGCCGAGTACAGTATTGATGGAGTCCTGTTTCACACAGTCATGACGATTAAATATCTAGGTGTAACGTCACAAAGCGATATTAGGTGGAACGAGCACGTGAGGCCGGCAACAGGGAAGGCGAAGGGCCGAGTTTCGTTTATTAGCAGAATTTTAGGAAATCACATATAGGACAGCAGAGAGATCCATTCTTGAGTACTGTTCGACTGTTTGGGATCGCCATGAGATTGGGTTTATGGAAGACATTGAAGCATCTCAGAGACATGCTGCTACAGATTTGTTAGTGTCAGACTGGATCAGCACAATGTAGTTATGGAAATGGGAATCCCTGGACGGAAGACTACAATCTTTGGAGAAAATTTAGAGAATCGGCATTGGCGGTTGACTCGAGAACAGGCAGATGATGATCGGTTGATCTAAAATGGTAGTGGATGTAGGTTTCTTCCATCAGTAGCTCTTCGTGGGTCTTAAATACCACTTTCTTCAAATAATTACGAACGTCGGCGCACAATCTGTGCTTAATACATTTGTTAGTTTAATTTAAGAGAATATTTTTACGGGGTGAAGTCTTCCGTTGGTCTCAGTCGATGACGTCATCAGTTATTGTGACGACGGGGATGAAATTACTCGTCATTGCCGAAGTTTCATTGTAGGGCCACAGTGAGGTAGGGGGAAGGAAACACTGGCCCCAAAGTGCTGGTCAGTACGGATGTATCCATACCGTGCTTCGTAACATAAACGAAAGGATTTAGGAAATCGCAATACATCGCAAATGCCATTTTATAAAAACACGATCCGGCGCACATAAAAGCCACATGAAGCTCGAAGCATTGATATGTGATTTGATTTGTAACAAATGTTAGTATCTTAGTGTGAAAAGAACATGAATCATTGGATTAGGTAGATAATTCTGGTAGTTTCTGATAAATGGGAATGTGAAGTGAAACAGGGAGCCTTTAAGTTAGGGGTAGCTCCTCTTAGCGCAAGGGTAGCAAAATCAGTAGGAAGGCTGCGTGTACGTGTTAGATCTCTTCCAGCAGCAGAGGCCCGTTTTAGTATTTCGTAATTATGCCACCTGATACTCTTAAGGATTTTATTCAAACTCTGGATAGCCTTGGAAACTCGCGCATTTAGAGTCAAGTACTTTCATAAAGGCTTAGTGTTAGTCACTTCCCGGGAACATCGACAGGAAAGTATTTGATTGTAGGAAAGTGGATGGTTTAGACTCTGCTTCCGTCATAGTTATCTGTAGGCTTTTTTGTGTCGAATTGTAAGTTAGCATGCCATAGGATAATTTATTTATTTATTGAATCGATTCTATGAAGAACCACTCGTGACAAAGTAAGAGGGGTGTCTTACGATAAAGCGGAAGTCTCTAAGTTTGTTGATTATTAGTGCAATGACTACCGTAATACAGTCTACGATAAAGAATAATAGCGACGCACCACGAAAGAATTATCCGTGTGGGACCGAAATCAGTAGATGTGATTTACGTGTACAGGCGAACAAATGACCACAATTTAAGAAAAACTGGATTATTTATGCAGAGAAAGAGCTTCATAAAGTAAGCACGTCTGTAACGTGTTGGTCTATCTCTGGCCATTTTGGAAGCAGTTATTAGGCTTGCCACTGATTGGCATAGTTTCCGGGTGTACTCATGAGCGATACCGTGCCACATACTTTCTAAGTGACGCGTTATATCTTCAAAATCCCAAGCTGGTTGGAGGGATTGTCCATAATGCTCCAAAAATTCCCATTTGGGGACAGATCCGGTGATCTTGCTGGCTAGGGAAGGGTCTGGCCAGCACACAGACAATCAGCAGAAACTCTCACCATGTCCGGCGGGTATTATCTTGCTGAAATATAGTACCAGGTAGGCTTTCCATGTAGGACAACGAAACTCGGCGTACAGTATCGTCACCTACTACTGCGCTGTAAGGATGCGGCGGATGACAACCAAAGGGGTCCTGCTATGAAAAGAGATGGCACCCCAGACCGTCACTCCTGGATGTCGGCCGTATGGCGGGCGACATCAGTTAGGAACCGCAGCGCTGTTCGGGGCATCCGCAGACATGTCTTCACAGGTCATCGGGTCTCAGTTTCGAAGCGGGACTCACCAATGAAGACAGTTCCACTCCACCAAATGAGATTACAAGCCAGAGTCAAGTCAATCTGTGGTTGTTCTGAAGGCGAGACACTACTTCTGCGAACTTGTTCAAATGGCTCTGAGCACTATGAGACTTAAAACCTGAGGTCGTCAGTTGCCTAGAACTTGGAACTAATTAAACCTAACTAACCTAAGGACAACACACACATCCATGCCCGAGGCAGGATTCGAACCTGATATCGTAGCTGTGGCGCAGTTCCAGACTGAAGCGCCCAGAACCGCTCGGCCACAGAAGCCGGCTGCGAACTTGTAATTCAAACAATTTCCGAATATATTTTCGAAATCTTGCCTGTCGTTTCTACGGCAGATAACTGCACGCACAGGAGTAATAAAGCTATGACTATCCCTTGTTTCAAGTGGCTACTCTTTTATTGATAATCTGGGTTTACGGTATTTATATTCAAGGCTGCTTACAGTTTCGAGGGACGAAGTATGTAAAGTGCTAGTGTGCTATACTGAGAGGTGATATTCCTTCTGGCAATAGCTGGTAAGTGCTATGAGCTGTAATTTCCTTACGCACTATTATGTACTACGCTCATTTCTTGATTTCCGAAAACATGGCGGAGGGCTGTTCACTTTGCTTCACTCTGGTCGTGGTGTTGCCTGTCTATGGTATCCTATCTCTTTGGGTAGTATGGAACAAAACGAGAAACAAGAGCCATTGAAGCTGAGCTCTAAAACGCTTGCCTTATGTGCTTCTTCATCATCGATACTGTGAAACAAATCTTTTCTGCTGCAAGTTCTCTGGTTTCCATATTTTTGGAGGATTGAGTGTGGATCAAAAAAAAAAAAAAAAAAGTATGTATTGTAAATAACGTCTCTGAAGTAGTAACTTCAGGGAAGAGGTATGTGATAATACATGACTACATGTAAGCTAATGTAACTTTTACTGCTTGAGAGCTAATTGAACGAAATGTTTCATATGTTGTCATTATACTGTTGGCCATAATCCGGATTGTTTTCAATTCTTTAACACATAATTTGATCAGGATGTGCCTGCATACTTTTAGAACACATATTACCACATAAAGAACATTTTCTCAAAAGTTACTCCACTTATCACTTTCAAAATGTGGTATGTTTTTCTCGCTAATTATATAATCAAATATTTTACCGGTGTTTTAGTACCAGACTTAGGACTCTCCCAATATGTTTCTCAAAATTAATGAGAGCGATATATCGCAATTTTTATTTCACAAAAAATGTAAATAAATGCAATTTGAAAAATTTTGTGTCACATGAATCTATATTATAGTATGCACAAAGTCTGAAAAAAATTTCACTTTTTTATGTGTAGTGATTGAGCAGAAAATGTTCCTTCTATTCTGAAAAATGAAATACAGGAAAATGATTTTATTAGCCGGTAGGCTGCAAACAAGCACCTTCATATCGGCTATAATCACAACTACAGCACTTTTCTTCCAGCCCAATCATTCTGTCATGCCCTTTTGGCAATATCCTTCACTGACGCTTCAGAACTAGTAACACGCATATCATCAATCTTCTTCGGTACGTTGTCAGAGAATCACCCTGCACCTAATCCTAATCTTAATTGGGCCCTGATTCTTCTAATGTTACCATCATAGCATATCCAGACAAGCATCATACGAGGAAATTTTAATAGTAGATGAGCACATTGTGGCCGGGCACCTCTTCTAAATGGGGTTATTAAAGCTTCTACGCAGATGTTTTTCTCTGAGGGAAGTAAACAGTAAATGGTGGCAAACAAGGAGAGAGTAGTGCAGAAAACGGGGCCTGGAACTGCGCATTAGTTGAAACAAGATGGCTTTTTCCTCATCTTTAGCACGAATTAAACTCTGCAAAATGGAGACAATGTTTCTAACATACTACAGAACTACATGGTTGCAAACAAATTTCAACACTCTCCTGTGTGTGTGATTCCGGCGGAGGTTCGAGTCCTCCCTCGGTCATGGATATGTGTGTTTGTCCGTAGGATAATTTAGGTTAAATAATGTGTAAGCTTAGGGACTGATGACCTTAGCAGTTAAGTACCGTAAGATTTCACACACATTTGCATTTTTTTTCAACTCTTTCGGCCAGTTTTACATACATGCCCCCGTAAGAGCAAGGGGCAACTGTTCGGTAGAAGAGATGTGTTTCACAGCAGCGAAGATGAACAAGTGCCCATAGCTCTTAAGGTATGCATTTTCGAAACCACATTTACTGAATATTTTTTGTTGTTTATGTTCACAAATGGTTCAAATGGCTCTAAGCACTATGGGACTTAACACCTGAGGTCATCAGTCTCCTAGAACTTAGAACTACTTGAACCTAACTAACCTAAGGACATCACGCACATCCATGCCCGAGGCAGGAATCGAACCTGCGACCGTAGCAGTCGTGCTGTTCCGGACTGAAGCGCCTAGAACCGCTCGGCCACCGCGGCAGGCCTTACGTTCACACTACCTCCTCAAATAATATGCAAAATAATGAGCTTGCAATAGAAGAGATGTGTTTCACAGTATCGAAGATTCACAAGTGCTCATAGCTCTTAAGGTATGCATTTGAGACCTTATGTTTGCTAGGCTTTTTTTCCCCTTTGGTCCATATTACCACTACTGAAAGTTGTACAGCCTACAGTCTTAGCAACAACAGTACCGGTACATGCATACCACTCTTATAGCAGTCAGAACGATTTCCGCTTATGACTTTCGACGTCGGTAGCTTCCGGGCGATCTTTCCTTACGTCAAACTGATGTATCTACTCTTTTCTATCGTCCTTGAAAGTTAGTAGTATTATCACTGAATCACGCTGTACATACGATAAGCTAGCTGTCCCTAGCACAGCAAAGTGTTCTGCGGTAGGAGTCGTCCCCGAGAACGCGGTGCTAGATCCCCGTACAGCGGAGTAGGGCAACCGCCGTGCAGCTGCATCGCGCAGCTAGCCACTGCCTGTGCCTGTGCGGCGGAAGGCAAAGTACCCGCGGGGCCGGAGACGGAATGAGGCCGATAAGGATGAAATAGAGGCGCTTCTGCTCGCAACAATGGCGGCCAGGTGAGCCCGGCAGCTATCCTATCGACTCGCGCCTGCGCCCAGCGCGCTTTGTTCGCACCGCTCAGATGGAAGACGGCTCGGGGACTACCTGTGCTTACCTGTCACGACACTCTGCTAGCTTTTCAAGTACTTTGCATATTGTCACGCCGGTCTCCTTTGGGATTCGCTGAAAACTAGGGAATGAGTTACATTTAAGGTAACTATTAAAATGACGATATTGCTGAATTGTATCAGTTCAGAAAATAATTCTTTCCACTGTAACCATTTTGATTTTTAATAGGCTAGGATTCACCAACTGTAAGCGAGTTTTCGTCAGTCATCTAGTGTTTGGAATAATAGGTGAGGTGGTGCAGTGGTTAGCACACTGGACTTGCGGTCATGAGGACAGCAGTTCAAATTATCGCACGGACGTCCAGATTTCAGTTTCCCGTTGTGCCCCTAAATCGCTTAAGGCCACTGTTGGGTATGGTGCCTGTGGTGTGCACACTGTAAGACCTTCGGTACACACACCATCAGATTATTTGACTTGTCGCTCTAACGAAGTAGGCGGGTGTCAGCAATATCTCTCGTGGTCTTATCGTGGCGTGTTTATCTTCTGCCGTTAGGTCAGACGATAGAAATGCCACTTGCACGCTTAGAGTAGCAGATTGACGGTGACCAACTTTAAACAGAACTTGATTAATTTTCACACACATTTATTAAAATAATAACAAGCATAAACATTACGTAACTTGATTCTGGATGCTATTTACAATTGACAGTCTGAAATTCCTTTGGTCTTGGTACGTTAATCTTATTCTCACATATCCCTGATACTTGTGAAAGTGTCTATACATTTATCTTTATAGCTATGGACAGGAATATGATAATCTTCTTAGGTGCAGACTGAAACTTGACTATAGACTGATACAGACTAATGCAGACTGGTACAGACTGGTGCAGACAAATGCAGACTGCCTGATCGGAGGTCTGAACAATCGTTATAATACCTCATGCCTTCATGTATCACCGCGCGAGTGTGATTTGCGAGGAGAAAAGGTTCCACGTTAGCAGCATTCTAATTGGCTGTGTTACGTATTAATACGCGGATCGACGGAAGCAGAATTTGGTCCGTCTCCAAGGCAGCGCCATCTAATAATTGCGGAGACGGACGAGCGCTGCGCCTGCGCTGTTAAGCTTAGCGGGGCGCGCTCTAGTGGCAAAGTTGTGTACGCGCTGACTATACAGAACTATGTACACAACAGTGCCTTTGATAGGGCACGACCGGATCCTTCCCCTATCGTTCCATAGTCAGAGGTTGTGCTTTGTTGTTATGGCCTCGTTGCCAATGGTATATTAAACACTAATCTCCCTTCCTTTTTCCTTCGTACCTGGATAGCAGTGAGAAAAGCATTCAGATTTTGTACAGTGATTGTTTACATAGCTTTTAAAATTTCACTAACCGTGAAGTCATTAACAGCATTCTTGTCTTGTCACTGAAATAGAGACTCACTATTGTGAATAACATTATGCACACATAGCTTCATGCAGGAAGTGTGTTTTCTGCGCACTTGCAACATATTCGTTGCTTCGGGAAATTCCATCACAGCTGTTTTGTGCTGCAAGTATGGCTCACCAACAGCTCTAACCAGGATGAATGCTACTCACATGCGTGGTATGTTTTTGATCCTTTGCAACGTTTCGGGAAATGTTAACAAGAGTGGACTGCCAGGTGCAGGGTCGTTCTACTGCATAAGCAGTGCCACCATTCCAACTCGAAAGCAGTGACGCGCTTGTATCCGCAAATGTGTTGTGCATTTTTGACCGTAGTACTGTACTCGCATAATAAGAAAATATGTTATATTGTGGCAAAGAAAAGTATAAAAATTGTACAGTCAGCTTTGTGTGATTGTCAGCAATGAATAAAACGTTGAAATTTCGTTATTTTTAAAATATTTTTCTGCAAGAGATGAAAGCAACAACACTCCACAATGCGATATTTGTCGTCAAACGACACGTTTCAAAATTACCGTGCATAGGCTAACATGCACTGACACAGCTACGTAAGATTCATTATTTCTATTATTTCTATACCACTCATTATTTCTATTTAATGAACAAAGTAAGAGCATATGGACTATCAGACCAATTGTGTGATTGGATTGAAGAGCTCCTAGATAACAGAAGGCAGCATGTCATTCTCAATGGAGAGAAGTCTTCCGAAGTAAGAGTGATTTCAGGTGTGCCGCAGGGGAGTGTCGTAGGACCGTTGCTATTCACAATATAAATAAATGACCTTGTGGATGGCATCGGAAGTTCACTGAGGCTTTTTGCGGATGATGCTGTGGTATATCGAGAGATTGTAATAATGGGAAATTGTACTGAAATGTAGAAGGATCTGCAGCGAATTGACGCATGGTGCAGGGAATGACAATTGAATCTCTATGTAGACAAGTGTAATGTGCTGCGAATACATAGAAAGAAAGATCCCTTATCATTTAGCTACAATATAGCAGGTCAGCAACTGTAAGCAGTTAATACAATAAATTATCTGGGAGTACGCATTAGGAGTGATTTAAAATGGAATGATCTTGTAAAGTTGATCGTCGGTAAAGCAGATGCTAGACTGAGATTCATTGGAAGAATCCTAAGGGAATGCAATCCGAAAACAAAGTAAGTAGGTTACAGTACGCTTGTTCGCCCGCTGCTTGAATACTGCTCAGCAGTGTGGGATTCGTACCAGATAGGGTTGATAGAAGAGGTAGAGAAGATACAAAGGAGAGCAGCGCGCTTCGTTACAGGATCATTTAGTAATTGCGAAACCGTTATGGAGGTGATAGATAAACTCCTGTGGAAGACTCTGCAGGAGAGACGCTCAGTAGCTCGGTACAGGCTTTTGTTGAAGTTTCGAGAACATCCCTTCACCGAAGAGTCAAGCAGTATATTGGTCCCTCCTATGTATATCTCGCGAAGAGACCATGAGGATAAAATCATAGAGCTTAGAGCCCACACAGAGGCATACCGACAATTCTTCTTACCACGAACAATACGAGACTGGAATAGAAGGGAGAACCGATAGAGGTACTTAAGGTACCCTCTGCACACATCGTCAGGTGGCTTGCGGAGTATGGATGTAGATGCAGATGTAGATATAGACGTTCATGTATCTAATCTCAAGCAGATGCTTTCAACTGTAATAAGTTCTTGTTTAGCGTTCACAAACTTTTCGTCTCATACGACTGTATTACGCAGTTTTCAGCGTGCTTCACGATCTACGTGGAAACTATCAAATAATTTGTTTCTGAAACATATCATAGTCTATAGTTGAAACAGGACCGTTGTAATCTATTATAATTAATAGGTTGGGCCATCCCTATGTACAATTCTCATCTGCGGAGATGGCTACGATACTTCTCCATCTTTTAAACTACATCAAATCTGTCCGACTTGCGGAGTTCGAAATTTGCACTACGCTTTTTATAATCATAGTTTACGATGATCGAAGTCTTTTGACGAGACTATACTAATCAAATAGGTAAGAATCGTAACTTTTGCAATAAGGTAAAACTATTTGGTAGATAAGCTTTCCATAACTGAATTTCTGCCACCATCTGCGCTGTCCGACTACGTCTGACGGACTGACGGAGGGCTTGGTTACACACTCGCGCGATGGATATCTCGACACAGATTTTAATGGTAGTGCACGTCCTACAATTGAGTAGACACGTGTTACCGCAGTAATACCAGTAGAAAACCTCTGTAGCGTTTGGCACGCTGTAGAGTTGAACTGACAAAAGGTTGAAACGGGTCTTAGTTCTGTTTCATAACATGTATCATTTGTTGTTAATACGAAATTTTATAAATACCACGAAAGACTGTGGTCGAAAATTCGTGTTTATTTAAATATTGGTTTTAGCCATTATGATCTTCTTCAGATTGATGTAAAACGAGAAAATGTGCATAGTTACGAAAAAAGTACGCAATAGTAAGCTATCAATTATTACAAGCTGTATAGTAACATACAAAGTCTGGAAGATTGGCCAACACACTTGACTTCGTGATGTTACAAGAGTAAGCAAATAAAATATATGAAAGCATGCCGTCCCGTAGAGTACGGTCATTATAACGTGGTAAACACTCATGGCCCGTAATGTCGTGTCGTCTTTGACGTACTGTGCTTAGAACCAAGGTGCCAACAGATGATGGGGCGTGGCCGCTAGATGTTGCCGGCCAAAGGCAGTTTGCAACGGCGTTATACAAAGCCAGAAATACGATGTTAGAAATTCTGCTTGGAACTAAATCGGATGCATTAAAGTGCACTTTCAGAAAGAGATATAATATGGGTCCAAAATGAAATATTAGTTAAAAGTGTAAAAGGCCGGTGCGAAATATGCATTACAATAAAGTTAACTGACAGCATAATGACAAAAGACAAGAAAGTCACAGGCACAGTGGTCATACGAAGAATGGATTTAAGAAACTAGAGTCTGCGCGGGTTCAAGACATAATGCAAATGGACAGAATCAGAAATGCAATTAATAAAAGCTTTGAAGTTTAAACGATGGTATCACAATGTCATGTCATTTAAAATAATAAAAGGTTGTTCCTAGTAGTTGTCTGTGACGTATGCAGTGCACAAGGCAATTGAACTTAGCGTATCAGACACTTATTTGTGACTCCTTTTTGTAATTTACACTAATATTTGTCTTTTCATCCATGTTAAAACTCAAGCTCTTTTTTAAATTGCATTTTAATGCATCCGATTCAGTTTTATGCAGAATATCTAACATTATATTTCTGACTTTGTATCACACCGTTGCAAACTGCCTTCGGCATCCACATCTAGCAGCCACTCCCACTCAGCTGTTTGCCCGGCAGGTTAGTGTCGAGGTTTGGTATACCGGCCAGTCTTTGGATGGATTTTAAGGTGATTTTCTGTCTGCCCCGGCGAATGCGGGCTGGTTCCCCTTATTCCACCTCAGTTACACTATGTCGACGTTTGCAGTGCAAACACTCTCTCCACGTACACACACACGCCACCATTACTCTACTACGCAAACATTTTGAGTTCCACTCGTCTGATGTGAGACGTTCCCTGGGTGGTCCACTAGGGGCCGAACCGCACAATAACCCTGCTGTATAGTTGTGGACCACTGAGGGCTACGGCGGGGACGAAGCCTCTCTGTCGTTTCTAAGTCCCTAGTTCAGTATAATACAATACAACAGGGTACCGTAAAACAAGAAGTAGTAAATCAGTACCCTCGGCTCTTGACGGATACATTTGTAATCACTGCCTCACCTGCCTTTAATTGTTGCTATTATTTTGCCTTAAGCATGAGCACGGCATGCCTCGAGATCACGAAATTCATCGCTAAAGGAATCACGACCACGATAGGTTTCTGAAAACCAATGCAGTTTATTAACGGAAGCTGAGAAAGGCATTTAGAAAAAAACTTAAAAAAATTATCCAACAAAACCTTCACGTTAATTTTCCATTTTTTTCAAGACACTGTTTCTCCAAACGTTCATTGCAAAGAAACTAATCGCCAATTTCTGAGCTTCCATTGCTTTAACAATAACAAATTACTAATATCGAAACAAACGTAACTCAAAAATAACAGCTTGCACAACAGAAATGTTTTACCACGTAATTTACAGCGACTAAAGAATCTGAATATCTCAAGGTACAAAAGCAGCTGTGTAGAAGATGAAAAGAAACATAATAAGGTCAGAATAAAATTTTCCCGATAACGTTAGGTCGGAATAGCACCATGGTGCACCACAAGTAAGAGAAGCCATAAGTCACAAATGTTAGCATTTAAACCAACTTGATCCCATAATTACTAGTTACCCTAAAGAATGCACTTACAAGGTTTGCCGAAGATAACGGTTTTAAGTGAACAGTCAAAGATGAGCAATCTTTCAATTCTTATCTATGGATGTTTACGATAGACACGAATTTTCTGTCATTTTTACTTGAACCTGGTTTACTGTTAAGTCTGTTGCACTGAGTCCCGTAATCTCATTACTCTATTAATTTAACAAAATGTATTGCAGAAACAGCACTGCATTAAGACAGTCGATATGAATTACTATACCGTGCAATGACACTGATAATGAAATTGAAAGCATTAATACAATAACCATATATATCCACTTTCGGCCGAAAACAAGATTTTACTAGTATCACCTAGTTGGAAAATTGCTCCGTCGTAAGGTGCAAAAATGGAAGAATCCATGAGACAAATTCACACGTGTAGACGTCGGGAGTTTGGAGCAATAATCACAAATGTCAAGGGTCTGCTTTGTCATTGCACCAAATAGTACATTCTGACATGTGAAGCGAACACAAATAGTTCAGAGCGGTTGATGTTACACGTGATGCTTTTTCAGACTTCTCGTCCGACCTTAAAACGCTGTATCGCTGTAGCTTTAATAGTGCTAGTTATGAGAAGTTTACTGCTTAAAAGTTCAGGTTCTCTGACAACCCCCCTGAAAACAAATATGTAGTTCGCTGTAGCGCATTACTATCGCAAGTTTTCTATCATGATTTTGTCATTCAGAAAGCCTTAGCTGCATTGAATTTTTCCGAGGAAAGACTTTATAAAATGCCTCTGCAAATTTAATCAGAAAATTAGAAAAATATCTTGAGGCTTGCCAAGACATATTTGCCTGACTCAGACATGGAATTTCACAATAAGTTTGTCTGTAACCGTTTTGTTACCGGATGCTGCATACAGTTAATCAGTAGGAGAAGCACAATAAAATCCGTATTAGGCTCCCAAACCTCTGACTTATATTACTGGATCCATATTTTTTTAAATCTCAGACGACTTACAAAATTCAGCAACCGGTTGTTTCCACGCCTACTTGTTTATTTATTTGACTTCATATTCAAAAACGAAGTTCTCTGATGCACGAGCCAGAGGAGTTACTTTTTCTAATTGAATAATTATCGTGTTAAATCTCTGTTTGTTTAAGTAATAAATTTACGGAGTTCTTATAGCCTAAACAGAGGTTGGGAAAAGACAAGACTGTAATAATTTTTTTCCAATTTGTGGACAGGCCTTTTTTCTCTCAAAATTGTGGAAACGTGACTTACATGGTTATTGCGCCCGTGCCTTCAACTATATTTTGTTAATGCACAGAGAGCATGAATGACTTTTTCTGTAACAAGTACAGAAGATCCGAACAAGAGAAAAGAAATCGTATTCCAAATACTCTTTTCTCCCAAATCACATTTTTATATCAAATGCTTCAAATTAATGCCTCCAGCAGCATTGCAAAGTTGACTTCATCGATGAATGTATTTGGTACACGTTTTCGAAGATCCCGGCCCCGCAATGGTGCATTTTCGGTGTATTGTTGGAAAATTCGGATTTATTCGACGTCCGATACTCTGGTGGGTTTCCGGGTGTTCTTGCGAGTTGTTCTTTCCATTTGTGCACAATATTTCGATGATTACAGATAACAGGTACACTCGCAGCAACTGACCCAGTTTCTTGTGTAGCACTACCAAGCAGACCATACGGCATCCGAATTTTTGAAACCCTTTATGTTTATAATACGTGAAGTTAAGAAATCAGATATTAATACCCCAATACACTCAGAGGTACCCCTCAAAAATTCTCGAGGAAATCGACGTTGAAGTTATCCGACCACCCTCAGTTTGCTAAAACAAGGCCAATTCTCTCTACAGATCGCATCGCCTGGATGTGTGATAGAATGCTCGGCTACCACGTGTGTGCCACAGGTTCGCTTCTCAGCCCTGCCAAACATTTAAACGAAGGTGCGTGTTGCATGAACAATTCGTCGATGCGTAAAATACGTAAGGATGAAAAATAATACAATTTGAGATTTTTTATAAGTTTAAACAACCTTTCATAAACTTTCAGTAATTAAGAGTTTATATTTGCAAAGGAAACTTGATTTCTGTATGTTGTATGCAATTATAAATAACAAGAAGTCCATTTTTCATAGAATTAGCAATTAGATATGGTTAATTAGAATATACGTGATAAAACGACGTAGATATTCGAACTGAACGGAAGAAACGAAGAAAAATAATGACCGAAACGAGACTCGAACCTGTGATTACCAGTCTTGAGCGTTATTCACTTCTTTCTATCTTTATACCTTTCAAACTTTAAGGAATTGCTAGTAACAGCAGCCAGGAATCAAACCAAAAACTCCTACGTGGCAGGCTAGCATTCTACCACATAGTCACAGGTAGTATCGATAAAAATAGGCCTTGCTTTAGCATATTAAAGACGGTCGGATAATTTCTAAGTCGATTTGTTCGACAACTTGTGAGAGTTTCGTCGTTTGGGGGATAAATATTTCAGTTCCGAACTTCACGCACCATAAACATAAAAAATCTCAAAATTCCGATTTCCATGTGGCCCCCTTGCAAGAGAGGTTCTCTGGTAACCGTTCACGAGCACGGAGATGAACGACAGAGCGAGCTGTTTGTGGAGCGAGTGTGGCCCTCGAGACTAGTACACCTGAAGACGCCCCGTCTCAACAGGCAATAAACGCCACATACGTTAAGCGTGAAATGCAGTAGCGAAGCGCAGGGGCCTGTACAAACAGGGGGTGCAGGGGCCCCACCTCTCAGCCGCAGAGGCACCTAATATCAAGACACGTGCCAACACGGTACGCTAACGGCTTCTTCGGGCCAAGTTGGGCCGCTTTCACTTAGCTCCGGCGGGTGCAAGTTCCTCATAATAACAAACACGGCTCAAGCTCCACCAACCCCCTCACCCCACATCGTGATGCAAATAAGGGCGGCACGCAGCTTCTCGACAACGTTCACCCGTATCAGACGTCTCTAGCGCGGTTTTAAGCTTCCTGTTGTGGTCTGTGAGCCAAGTTACCTACATCTACGTGGGGAGTCAAATGAAAACTTTTAATATTTCTTGTTGATATTTTTATCTAACAAAAGTGGAACACAAGCGTATATTTTTCGACATAGTCTCGTTGTCATTCAACACAGCCGGCCGTGGTGGCCGAGCGGTTCTAGGTGCTACAGTCTGGAACAGCGCGACCGCTACGGTCACAGGTTCGAATCCTGCCTCGGGCATGGATGTGTGTGACGTACTTGGGTTAGTTAGGTTTAAGTAGGTCTAAGTTCTAGGGGACTGATGACCTCATAAGTTAAGACCCATAGTGCTCAGAGCCAGTCAACACACTTCTTGAAGCGCATAGGAAGTGCACGATTTCCACCGAAAATAATTATTTTGGTGATGCGCGCAGCCATTCGTGCACCGGATACGGTACCTTGGAACTAAACTTCTTTCATCCCATCGCCTCTCTGAGTTGTCCGGAAATGTGATAATCACTAGGTTCTAGGTCTGGTGGATATGGCGGATGTGGTAAAGTGTCAAAGTGCAATTCATCGATGGTTAAAATTGTTGCACGGGCAGTGTGATACGAAGAGTTGACACGTTGAAAAATGACACCTGTAGTCAGAAGTCCACGTCGCCTTGATCTTACTGCTGGGTGTAGCAAATTTTTTAATATATTGGAATACGACGCACTGGTGATGGTGTTTCCTCTAGTCGTGTAGTATTCCACGGCAACGCCTTGTTCATCCCAAAATAGAGTCAGGAAACCCCTGCAGATGGCTGTGTACATAGCTTCTTGGGCTTTGGTGATGAGGAATGGCGGCACTTCTTGCTCACTCTCTTTGCTTCAGGTTGGTGGTAGGTAGGTTTCGTATCCTCTAACGATTGTCAGAAACAAGCCATCAACTTCTGTTTCAGACTGCTCAAAAGTTATTCACAAACGTGAATGCGTCGCTCTTTCAGCTCTGCGTGTGTACTACCGTGGCACCGATCCTGCAGACACTTTGAGAAACGTAAGCACTTCGTGAATGATAAGATATTCTGAACCATGACTGTCGTTGAAGTTTGCGACTATTTCAACCACCATCTCACGGCGTTCTTCTGTCACAAGTGTTTCACCCGCTGCAGTAGACTCCTGTATCACAACGCGGGGCTCCTGACCCAGGCCCTGAGCGTCTGTCGCAAAAGTTACGCCATTTCCGAACTTTCTGCTCCACTCATACACTTGCTGCAATGTGCATCGCCATACTGGAGATTTATTCCCTGATGGATTTCAACACGTTTCATACCTTCACTGTTTAGAAAACGTGTGACAGAACACTGCCCTTCCCTGCAGTGTGGCGCAAGCGGGGCAGCCATTCTGATCTGGCATTTTGGCCGCGTTTCGCTTGTCTACAATATGCTGTAGCTTGCAGGGCATACCTTACATGATTGGTAACAGTACTACCAACTTACAGAACAGTGGTGCGAAGTGTAGAGTTTTGCGCTATTAATCGTTTCGTTTGACTCCACCTCAAATATGTAAACTCCACAAACCACCGTGCGGTGCGTGGCGGAGAGTATTTTGTACCATCAGTTAATTTCTTTCCAGTGGCAATCGGCAACACAGCGAGGGAAAAACGATTGTCTATGTGCTTCCGTACGAGGCATACTTAGGGTTGTCTTATCTTCGTGATTATTACGCAAAATGTACGTTGGCGGCAGTAGAATCGTTTTGCAAACAGCTTCAAATGCAGGTTCTCTAAATTTTCTCAATAGCGTTTCTCCAAAAGAACGTGGCCTACCCTCCATCGATTCCTATTTGAGTTCCCAAAGTGCCATGGCGCATCTCATCATCTATCTCTTTTTACTAAATTTATTCCTCTCTTGTCCCGTCCTGAGTGCAGATCCAGCTCACACCACGTTCTGTCGATTACTGTGCCGAACAGTGCCTTAGACCCCAGCGGGGTCGCCATTAGACCAGTGAATATCTGAAAGCGAGAATGATCGCTCTTGATGAAAATTGTGGTAACAATAAATAAATACAAACATCAAAAAAAGTTCTGCATCACTGCAGAACTCCTGAAGATAGACTGTGGATATTGTATCACAGACATCTTCCCAAAGATGTAAACAACCATTAATGAGAAGCGCCTATTAGACGGAGGGGGTCCGATAGCCGATCAGATCAAGGCATTCCACCAGGAAGGAGGTACACGGCCATTGTTGTCTGTAGTTCAAGCCTGCCTAGACGGTCAATACCACGGTTAGATCGCGTCCGCATTTTTACTTTTTGCCACGAAGGCTCTCAACAAGGGAAGTGTCCAGGCTTCTCGGAGTGAATAACAGCGATGTTGTTCGGACATGGAGGAGATACAGAGAGATAGGATCTACCGATGATGTGCCTTGCTCAGGCCTCCCAAGGGCTACTACTGACCGCTACCTACGGATTTTGGCTCGGAGGAACCCTGACAGCAACGTCACCATGTTGAATAATGCTTTCCGTGCAGCCATAGGACGTTGTGTTAAGACTCAAACTCTGCGCAATAGGCTGCTTGAGGCGAATTTCCACTCTCGACGTCCATGGCGAGGTACATCTTTGCAACCACAACACCCTGCAGCGTGGTACAGATGGGCCCAAGAACATGCCGAATGGATCGCTCAGGATTGGCATCACGCCCTCTTCGCCGATGAGTGTCGCATATACCTTCAACCAGACAATCGTCGGAGACGTATTTGGAGGCAACCCGGTCAGGCTGAACCCCTTACACGCACTGTCCTACGAATGTAGCAAAGTGGAGGTGCCCTGCTGTTTTGGGGTCGCATTATTTGGGGACGATGTACGCCGCTGGAGGTCATGGAAGGCGCCATAACGACTGTAAGATACGTGAATGCCGTTCTCCACATTGCAACCATATCGGCAGCGTATTAGCTAGGCATTCGTCTTCATGGACAACTCGCTCCCCCATCGTGAACAACTTGTGAATGACTTCCTTCAGGATAACATCACTCGACTAGAGTGGCCAGCATGTTCTCCAGACATGAACCCTATCGACCATGCCTGGCATAGATTGAAAAGAGCTGTTTATGGAAGACTTGACCCACCAACCACTCTCAGGGATGTACACCAATACGCCATTGAGGAGTGGGACAATCTGTACCAACAGTGCCTTGATGAACTTGTGGACAGTATGCCACGACGAATACAGGCATGCATCAATGCAAGAGGACGTGCTACTGGGTATCACAGGTATCGATGTGTACAGCAATATGGACCACCACCTCTGAAGGTCGTACTACATGCAATGTGTGGTTTTCATGAACAATAAAAATGGCGGAAATGATGTTTATGTTGATCTCTATTCCAAATTTCCGTTCAGGTTTCGGAACTCTCGGAACCGAGGTGACGCAAAACGTCTTTTGATGTGTGGAGTACACGACCTGTAATGGTTTATATACATTTTAGTTACAAAGGTCACAGTGCTCCCTGTAAATCATGCCTGCGTTTGCTATGCTGACAGAGATTCGTTGAAGAATCAAATAGAACACGAAACAATAATTCTGGAAAATGTTTTCTTCGTGTGACTAACGCCAGTTGAGAAGTTTGTGCAACTACTTCCTAATCTGCAGCCAAACTCTGCGAACCACTGTATATGACTACGGATACCTCACATTTTGTATCAAGGTTTCTTTTTATTTCATTCGGTTATGGAAAGCGAGAAGGGTGATTGTTCAGGTACGTCTGAGTGAGCTTCAATTAATCTTGGCCTGGCCTTCCATACGAATGTGATATGTGTCTAGTGGCAGAATTAATTCTTGAAACTTTTTACGCGATATATTTGACGTTTGACTTGAAGCGTCCTTCATTTCAAGATTTTCACGCTAATGTGGACTTCTCTTGTTAATCTAACAAACATGAGCAGCTATTCTTTGCATACGTTCATTATTCACAGTTGGTAGAAGTACCACGCACTTGAACGATATACTACGACGTGTCGCAAGAGTGTTTGGTAATAAATTTTCTTTGTAGACTGATTGCATCTTCCCAGTACCTCGCCAATCTACCAATGTCTGCTACGTACATCATCTACGACTCAACATATGTGATCATTTCACTTCTTGTTGCGACAAATTGTACAAGGGCACGGTGAAAAGTAATACCTCCGAATTTTTTATGTCCCGAATTTTTTATGTCCCAACTTTTAAAAACTTTTAAACAAAAACCAATTTCATTAATAATTTACATGCTTGAGGTGTGCATAATCATTCCTCTGGCGACGAAGACATTTCTCCCAGCAAGAGACTAGTTTGTTGATACAGTCGCTGTTGAATGTCTGTTGACGGAACCACAACCTCATCTCTATTTGCTCTGCTTCATCACTATCAAAGTGAAGTCCTCTAAGGCTTTATTAAAGTTTTGGAAACACTCCAAGTTTGGTCACACACGCTGAAATTAGCACCATCATTGCCTTCATTACAAGCACGAGCAAACCAACATTGAATGCCGATAGTATCACCACCGTAGACAGTTTTCTGTGTTCTATGGATTCCAATTGGAGGCGCATTTTCTGCAATTATAAACTCGATTTCAGCACGCTGCGTATCACGCACTAAGATAGTTCAGCTACACAGCGCCATGTTACATGGCTACACTTCTAAGCGCTCTAGCGGCAGAGGGTTGCATTTTGCGTCAGCGAGGCGGAACAGTCGACAGACGAACATGCGCGTCATATAATACCTCAACGGATACTGAGAACAGAATACAAAATTCATTGATATTACTGTACAACACGCCCTCGCGTTAGCTGAATTATTTCAGTTGTCTCGCACTGATACTCTAGTCATAGAATGCTACTTTGTTGCGTTTTTTTTAAGTACGCTGTTCCATATTTTTGAGCAATGCAATAAAATGTCTAACTTTATCACAAAATTCGCACTTGCGATCCGGTTGCTCACTGCCTGACTTCACCTCCAATTTCGCGCTCGGTATAGAGCGTGTTTAACAGTCCCTTTTACCGGCTTCTAGGTATTCTAAACGGGGCTTAGTAGATAGTTTTTGTAAGAGTCCTATTCCCGGAAATATACCATTTGGGTGCAGATACTGAAGTTCGGATCATTTTCAAACCTCCCACTTCACGGTTCGCAAACAAAATAAGAAGAGGGCGCCAACGTCAGTCCCTGTTGTTATTGTGACATCACATGTAGTTATCGTCCGATTATAACAACTTCTACGAGAAACTGCTACATTCGCAACAAAGAGTGTTTACTGTCGTGCTCCACCGCACTCTCTACTTTGAAGAAAACGTCCTTCGTCACATGGAAAGAGAGACGAGTGCTCGAAGCACTGCCAATGTCTCCGTTGTGCGCATGCCGAGTTCTGAAAGTGACCCAACATTCAAATTTATTTTACATCCAAACGGCAAATTCCCGGACAGCGATTCTTTGTAAAAACTTCATATAATAAGTTTCCTCTACAACCCTTAGAAGCCTGTAATGGGAATTGTGTATATATATGTACATGTCAAAAAGGTCACCGCTATCGTGCATCTTCACATACACTAACATCCAAAGTTTCATATAATTGCGAGTGGCTTCCTCGGGCAGAGTCGACGTAAAGTTTTGACCATCTATCACGTCATAAAGTAAACGAGAAACCAGCATAGTTTTTCTTATTATAACGTGGTACGATACCCATTAATAAGATAATGAGGAGCCTAGAGAAGTAACACAAAGATTGGGACAAAAGGCAAGAAGGGGTTGTAACAGAAGATAATTTTTTTTTGTATGTGGTTAGTTGTCATTGTTATTTCAGATACTTAAACCAGGAAGGTCAATTTTCTTCCCTGTCTCTGTCAGACTATGAAACAAAGTAAAGGAGATAAGATTAACTGAAGTTATGCAGCCGGCACTCTCTTTCAAATTCTAAAGGTGGCAGGAGTAAACTACAGGGAGCGAAAGGCTATTTACAATTTGTACAGAAACAAGACGGCAGTTATAAGAGTCGAGGGACATGAAAGGGAAGCAGTTGTTGGAAAGGGAGTGAGACAGGGTTGTAGCCTCTCCCCGATGCTATTCAATCTGTATATAGAGCAAGCAGTAAAGGGAACAAAATAAAAGTTTGGAGTAGGTATTAAAATCCATGGAGAAGAAATAAAAACGTTGAGGTTCGCCGATGATATTGTAATTCTGTCAGCGACAGCAAAGGACTTGGAAGAGCAGTTGAATGGAATGGACGGTGTCTTGAAAGGAGGATATAAGATGAACATCAACAAAAGCAAAACAAGGATAAGTGAATGTAGTCGAATTAAGTCGGGTGATGCTGAGGGAAAGTAGTAAAGGAGTTTTGCTATTTGAGAAGCAAAATAACTGATGATGGTCGAAGTAGAGAGGATATAAAATGTAGACTGGCAATGGCAAGGAAAGCATTTCTGATGAAGAGAAATTTGTTAACATCGAGTATAGGTCTAAGTGTCAGGAAGTCGTTTCTAAAAGTATTTGTATGGAGTGTAGCCATATATGGAAGTGAAACATGGACGATAAATAGTTTGGACAAGAAGAGAATAGAAGCTTTCGAAATGTGGTGCTACAGAAGAATGTTGAAGATAAGGTGGGTAGATCACGTAACTAATGAGGAGGTATTGAATAGGATTGGGGAGAAGAGAAGTTTGTGGCACAACTTGACTAGAAAACGGGATCGGCTGGTAGGACATGTCCTGAGGCATCAAGAAATCACAAATTTAGCATTGGAGGGCAGCGTGGAGGGTAAAAGTCGTAGAGGGAGACGAAGAGATGAATACACTAAGCAGACTCATAAGGATGTCGGTTGCAGTAGGTACTGGGAGATGAAGGAGCTTGCACAGGATAGATTAGCATGGACAGCTGCATCAAACCAGTCTCAGGACTGAAGACCACAACAACAACATGCAGCCGGCCTCTGTAGACGAGCGGTTCTAGGCGCTTCAGTCTGGAACCGCGCTCCTGCTACGGTCGCAGGTTGTAATCCTGCCTCGGGCATGGGTGTGTGATGTCCTTAGGTTTAAATAGTTATAAGTCTAGGGGACTGATGACCTCCTATGTTAAGTCCCATAGAGCCATTTGAACCATTTGAAGTTATGCACATCTATAGCACCTTCGTGAATTTTGGCGCAACCTGTAGAATGATACTCTTACGATGGAGAGCAGGAGTCGAAAATGAACATTCGATGATGAGTGTCACTCTTCTCACAATGAAATGAAATGAAATTATCGTGTGGCACTTTTGGCAGGGAGGCCCCATCCGAGTAAATTCAGCCGCCGCGTCCAATTTCAGGTGACGCCACGTGGGCGACTTACAAGTCGCTGATAATGAAATGATGATGAGGACAACAACACAACACCCAGTTATGGCAAAGTGACGAGATCTTATTGATACAATTGCAAGAAATAAGCCCTACGTCACTATTTTTAGACTTAATTAACCTAGTTTCGACATTACTAGGAGTCCCTTCATCAGAATTGAAAACGAATAAAGTGCCCTATAACATAGCCACAGAGTTATAGGATAAGACATTTTTATATAGAGAGTGTAAGTACTGATTAACAGTAAAAGACAAAAGCAGTACTAACATGTTGCATATAAAGTGATTAACACGAGCCGGCAAGATTGGCCGAGCGGTTCTAAGCGCTACAGTCTGGAACCGCGCGACAACTACGGTCGCAGGTTCGAATCCTGCCTCGGGCATGGATGTGTGTGATGTCCTTAGGTTAGTTAGGTGTAATTAGTCCTAAGTTCTAGGGGACTGATGACTTCAGCAGTTAGGTCACATAGTGCTCAGAGCCCTTTGAACCCTTTGAATAACACGCCAATCGGCTTTAGTCACAAAATATTTAAAATAGAATAAATGAAGGCGAGCCACTGTGGATTGCTCATACTTGTACGGCCACAGGATGCAATGGTAACCTAGAAACGGTCTCTAAACGTGCAGCCGTGTATAAACTTTTGATCTTATTGATACATAACGGTAATTCATCCAGGAAGATGGTAGCTTACAAAGCTACTCTCCGGCCAACTTTACAGTATAGTCTGTGAACTTCAGACGCTCATCAATTCGGATTAACGAAGGACATATAGAAAGGCTGTGAGTCTAGCTGCTGGTTTGCTCAGCCGTCGCGAGAGCGTCGCAGAAATGGCTTACATTATCGCGATGCCAGAAATATGCTGTGCGCTGCGGATGTGTCATCATCATCACCACAGTCATCATCAGTCATTATCCAGAGCTGAAAATAGGCCTTTTTCTGGTTCCCCATACATTACGGATTGCAGCTTTTCTCCTCCAAATCTGTGTTGCTTGTTTCTTTACATCGTCAATTCATCTTTCACTATACCATGCTCTAGGTCTTTCCTCGTACGGATAGAAGACCTAGAACTAATGCAAAACGCTAAACACCGGCGTAGGTAGGTGTGACGAGCCACCTGCACAGCGCTCGCACACAGGACACAAGGCGGAATTAGTAACATTCACTGACGTTGAGCTATTCCAACGTGTTCGAAATTTCATTACGAACCGTCGTAAATCTAGGCGTCAGCTCTGTAAAGCACAGCGGTTCCGGGAAAACAATCAGCCGAATGAGGCCGCGCATGTACTGTACGTTTCCGCGAATTCCATTATAGCGGTCCCTCGCACGCAGGCAACCACTATAGTCTGAGCTGCGTGGGAGGTCCGTGCCTGAGTGCTGCGCAATGTCCGGCACATTTGCACGACTATTCCTAGAGGTGCGCTCTGGGTCGCACAAGTTTCCGCTAATGCAGAATAGCGTTCCGCTTACCGCATGTAACTTTTAACGCCATATATCCATATAAAGAGAAAGTCTACAATACGCAGTAGTCCGCATTCATTCATTTCGTGAGGCAAAAAAAAAGTCGCTACAAATGGATAATGCATTACTCTTTTCCGCTTCTTAGTATCTGTACGGACGTAGGTAAACCACATATCATCACGAAACAAAAATAATGATTCTGTTCGCCTCACATATGAACAGATTTTCCGTACTTAACAGTCTGCGATTTTTATTTGAGAAGTGTCTTTTAGCTTTTAAAAGACGTATTAAGTGACTTTATGAGACTGGGTGCTACTTTAATTTTTAGAGAATTCGCTTTGCTCTCTACAACAAAGTCACATCAACAATTGATGCAGCACATGAACAGGAGTCAGTAAACTGTGCGGACTATTTCAAATTTTTGGGTGTACATCCCGTGAAAACGTGAGCTGGAAAAATTGCGGAGCTGCTCATTAAGTTCAGCTGCTTTTGTTCTTCATATAATTGCTAGTTTTGGAAACGAACGAATCAGTATAACATATTTTCCAATTTGCACATTCCCACCCAATCATCTCTTACGTGGGATAATTTTCTGGAGTAATTCATCACAGGAAAAGAAAGTATTCATTACAGAAAAGCGAGAAGTAAAAATAACATCACAAATACACTCCTGGAAATTGAAATCAGAACACCGTGAATTCATTGTCCCAGGAAGGGGAAACTTTATTGACACATTCCTGGGGTCAGATACATCACATGATCACACTGACAGAACCACAGGCACATAGACACAGGCAACAGAGCATGCACAATGTCGGCACTAGTACAGTGTATATCCACCTTTCGCAGCAATGCAGGCTGCTATTCTCCCATGGAGACGATCGTAGAGATGCTGGATGTAGTCCTGTGGAACGGCTTGCCATGCCATTTCCACCTGGCGCCTCAGTTGGACCAGCGTTCGTGCTGGACGTGCAGACCGCGTGAGACGACGCTTCATCCAGTCCCAAACATGCTCAATGGGGGACAGATCCGGAGATCTTGCTGGCTAGGGTAGTTGACTTACACCTTCTAGAGCACGTAGGGTGGCACGGGATACATGCGGACGTGCATTGTCCTGTTGGAACAGCAAGTTCCCTTGCCGGTCTAGGAATGGTAGAACGATGGGTTCGATGACGGTTTGGATGTACCGTGCACTATTCAGTGTCCCCTCGACGATCACCAGTGGTGTACGGCCAGTGTTGGAGATCGCTCCCCACACCATGATGCCGGGTGTTGGCCCTGTGTGCCTCGGTCGTATGCAGTCCTGATTGTGGCGCTCACCTGCACGGCGCCAAACACGCATACGACCGTCATTGGCACCAAGGCAGAAGCGACTCTCATCGCTGAAGACGACACGTCTCCATTCGTCCCTCCATTCACGCCTGTCGCGACACCACTGGAGGCGGGCTGCACGATGTTGGGGCGTGAGCGGAAGACGGCCTAACGGTGTGCGGGACCGTAGCCCAGCTTCATGGAGACGGTTGCGAATGGTCCTCGCCGATACCCCAGGAGCAAAAGTGTCCCTAATTTGCTGGGAAGTGGCGGTGCGGTCCCCTACGGCACTGCGTAGGATCCTACGGTCTTGGCGTGCATCCGTGCGTCGCTGCGGTCCGGTCCCAGGTCGACGGGCACGTGCACCTTCCGCCGACCACTGGCGACAACATCGATGTACTGTGGAGACCTCACGCTCCACGTGTTGAGCAATTCGGCGGTACGTCCACCCGGCCTCCCGCATGCCCACTATACGCCCTCGCTCAAAGTCCGTCAACTGCACATACGGTTCACGTCCACGCTGTCGCGGCATGCTACCAGTGTTAAAGACTGCGATGGAGCTCCGTATGCCACGGCAAACTGGCTGACACTGACGGCGGCGGTGCACAAATGCTGCGCAGCTAGCGCCATTCGACGGCCAACACCGCGGTTCCTGGTGTGTCCGCTGTGCCGTGCGTGTGATCATTGCTTGTACAGCCCTCTCGCAGTGTCCGGAGCAAGTATGGTGGGTCTGACACACCGGTGTCAATGTGTTCTTTTTTCCATTTCCAGGAGTGTAATTCACCAGAATTTCAGAATAGCAATTTCCATAACTAAAATACTACAACAGACAATTACCTTCATTTTTCATTATTTAATGTGTCAATGGCTCACAAAAAGTTCAGTAGCCATCACCAAATATATTTGACCATTTACCCAATGATATACAAATGATTAACAGGCAGTAAAGCAAGTTTTAAATCTAACCTAAAATCATTTCTTCTGTGCAAGCACCATGCCGTTTAAGACTCGTTAAGACTTGTAGCATATAAGAAGAAAGTAAAAGTAGTTTAAGAACAATTGCAGGAGTACGAATGGAAAGTACATTCATTAATATTAAAGTAAGGTTATTGTGCCATTTAGGAACTTGTAAATTGCCAACCAGCATGTGGCCATCCACAGGAACTATTCACACGCAGGCTACACACACACACATACACACACACACACACACACACACACACACACACACACACACGCACACATACATACATATGTTGTTGAGGTTTTCAGTCCAGAGACTGGTTTGACTCATCTCTCCATGCTACTCTATCCTGTGCAAGCTCCTTCATCTCCGAGTAACTACCCCTGATCTACCTTTACGACTTTCACCCTCCACGCTTCCCTCAATACTAAACTGCACATCCCGTCATGAGTGAGTACGTGTCCTACCAAATGATCACTTCTTCTAGTCAAGTTGTGCCATACATTCCTTCTCTCTCCAATTCTGTACAGTACCTCCTCATTAGTTATGTAATCTACCCATCTAATCTTCAGCACTCTTTTGTAGTACCACATTTCAGAAGCTGCTATTTTCTTCTGGTCTCGACTATTTATCGTCCATATTTCACTTCCATACATGGCTACACTCCATACAAATACTTTCAGAAACGACTTCCTGACACTTAAATCAATACTCGATGTTAACAAATTTCTCTTCTTCAGAGACGCTTTTCTTGCCATTGCCAGTCTACATTTTATATCCACTCTACTTCAACCATCATCAGTTATTTTGCTCCCCAAATAGTAAAACTCCTTTACTACTTTAAGTGTCTCATTTCCTAATCTAATTCCCTCAGCATCACCTGATTTAATTCGACTGCATACCATTATCCTCGTTTATCTTTTGTTGATGTTCATCGTAAATCCTCCTTTCAAGACCCTGTCCATTTCGTTCAGCTGCTGTTCCAGGTCCTTTGCTGTCTCTGACAGAATTACAATGTCATCGACAAACCTCAGAGTTTTTATTTCGTCTCCATGAATTTTAAATCCTACTACAAATTTTTCTTTTGCTTGCTCAGTATACAGATTGAATAACTTTTGGGTAAGCTACAACCTTGTATCATTCCCTGCCCAACCACTGCTTCCCTTCCATGCACCTCGACTCTTATAACTGCCGTCTGGTATTTGTACAAACTGTAAATAGCCTTTCGCTCCCTGTATTTGACCCCTGACACCTTCAGAATTTCGACAAGAGTGTTCCAGTCAGCATTGTCAAAAGCTTTCTCTAAGTCTACAAATGCTTGAAACGTAGGGTTGCCCTTCCTTAATCTATCTTCCAAGATAAGTCGTAATGTCAGTATTGCCTCGCGTGTTCCAACATTTCTACGGAATCCAAACTGATCTATCCGAAGGTCAGCTTCTAGCAGTTTTTCCATTCGTCTGTAAAGAATTCGTGTCAGTATTTTGCAGCTATGACTTATTAAACTGATAGTTCGGTAATTTTCACACCCGGCAACACCTGCTTTTCTGGGACTGGAATTATTACATTCTTCTTTAAGTCTGAGGGTATTTCGCCTGTCTCATACATCTTGCTCAGCAGATGGTAGAGTTTTGTCATGGCTGACTCTCCCAAGGCTATCAGTAGTTCTAATGGAATGTTGTGTAATCCCGGGGCCTTGATTTGACTTACGCCTTCCAGTGTTCTATTAAATTCTTCAGGTAGTTTCATATCTCCCATTTCATCTTCATCTACGTCCTCTTCCATTTCGACCCTCTATGTACTCCTGCTCCATTTCTGCTTTCCCTTCTTTGCTTAGAATTGGTTTTCCATATTGATATTCATGCAGGTGGTTCTCTTGTCTCCAAACGTCTCTTTAATTTTGCTGTAGGCAGTATCTATCTTACCCCTAGTGATATATAGCTATGCATCTTACATTTGTCCTCCAGCCGTCCCTACTTAGACATTTTGCACTTCCTATATAAATATTCGACCCACATCTTTTCGATGATAAAAATATTTCCGTTAATCCACGGAACAGATACTATATAACTGTCAAAGTCCACTCAAAACAGATATTTACTACGTACGTATTTGTGTCACTCCTTTCATTGGTCAAGTCTATCCTAGGCGACAGAAAATCTGCATCCTTTGCCTTTGGGTGAAACGCAACTACAATTAAACTACCCATCCAATGATTCGATCGAAGAAATGTTAAAATACTTTTGTCGCAATTGCAGAACATAGGAAAAGTAGCCGTAGATTAGAAAAATTGAATCTAGCAAAAAAGGGTCTGATAGTTCCGACAGCTTGGCTATGAAAGGGAACTACATCTCCAAAACAGTTGTCAGCAACAATGACTGCTGATTAAGGAATTTTAGTTTTCACGCGGGCAACACGTGTCGGAGGCTCTGTGTGTGTGTGTGTGTGTGTGTGTGTGTGTGTGTGTGTGTGTGTGCGCGCGCGCGCGTGTGTGTGGTTGTGTGTGGGTGGGTGTGTTTGTTGTGGAGGGGTGGGGGGTGGGAGGTATGTGCGTCCCTTGTGCAAACGCAGAGAAGAATCCGTTTGTTTTGGAATCACGAGTATCGATATTAGTCTATGAATTAGAGCAGTAATTTGGTCTGTAGACACACATTCCGTTTAATTTTACAGAATGATTTTTATCATAAATTATCTGGAGACAAGGAGGTGGGTGTTGCGTTCACAGGAACATAGTAGACACTCATCAGCAAGGTTCTGGTGTGTGGGAGCATCATGTTGACTCTAGAAACGGGGATTCATATTTTTTGTTAGTCAGGGACATCATCGTCACCTCTGACATTAAAAACTGCTTGCTTATAAAAACCAATATTGCAGTTTCGGCCGTTTACCCAGCTCCAACTACTGTACTGTAAAAATTTTATAGGTTAGCAGATTTCAAATATTTTAAAAAATCTGACACTCTTGTATGTTATCATTGTGTTCATAGTCTGAGTACTTAAAATTGTTGCTATTTTTTGTATAAATTCTATTAACTGTGGCTGCAACGTAAGATCACATTTCCGGTGTTCGACTGGATGAGATTCTTTCCTGAACTCAATTATGTATATGATAATTAAAATATACCAAGTGAACTATATATTACTGTTGTAATCTTTTAATTCTACCAAGTAATAGCTCAATATCTCATTAACGCGGAGTTGGAAGGATTGAAGATGAAGGTGGAGTCTAATTTGTACGCAGTTCCACGGCAGTGTCAGAATTATTGCAAACGAAACTTAATCTTCCTCTCCCTTCCCTACTCCCCCTAAAAGAAAGTACCATAACAGTTATCATGAACGTGGCTCCCCTTAGCTACGACATATTTTCGTAGCAACTAGACATTCTAAGATTCTAAGAGCTGGCTGAAGAGCTTTGATAATAGTCGTTCACAGTCCCGACAAAGAGAAATGAGGGTCTGACGGTGTCTTTGGTAGCAGCTTTGTTTTCGTAGTTGGTCTCAGAAGGGAACCCTAGAGTTTGAGGTCCCAAAAGGTCAAAAATGTTTACGGGCTTCGATGCCTCACATATCGACTAACAAGCAACTACAATATTGGTTGCTAATGACAACAGGGAATGGGACTGGAGGTACCCAATGGTGAGCAAAGGATGATGCTAGGATCGTAGTTGAAATTCTTAGTCAGTGAGTAACTCACAATAGTGCTACAGCGCAAGTGATGTTGATACAAAGCAGCGCAATGGCAATGATAAATAAAGCAAACATTGCATTATATCCACAACAACAGTTATGGAAGTTGACATTTTGTCAGCAAGGAGTCCAAGGAATTTCGCAGAGTGAGAAAGAAATGGCAGACGAAATACTACCGTTGCTGCAGGATGAGTCATTGGAATGAATGGTGTCGTATACGATTGCCTGTGCGGACAATGTGCGTGAGGAGTACAATGATTACGACATGTCATTAAGAGGTAAAAGTGTTACAGAAACAGGCGTCAAGCCACGTAGTTCATCATCCTTATCGGACAGGGAGTCACAAATCCCATCTCCAGTGAAACATTGTAAGGTACAATAGCTGTTCAAGTAGTGGATACTACACGTAATTACGGATATGGAATATTATCCACAATTTAGTAAAAAGCTATCTCAACAAATTTTGAATAAGTCCTCAGCTCTATGACCGTGTAATGTGCCAGAAAAGCTAGAGATCTTCAAGAGTAGTTACGGTGCACCTATCATAAAAACTGGTGTTTGCGCGTTTCAAGGCCGCTCGATACACCTTACGAGATATGCATGACAGTGACTTACTACGTTATGCACATCAAACTGTGTGCAACATAGATAATAGTCATTTCAAGGGAAGCAGTGGATGGTTGCATAACTTCAAGCATTTATGCAGAACTGGAAGACATAAGATAACGAAAGTTTCAAACAAAGCGTCAGCTTGACGATGCAGAGCAAAGTAAGGAATCAGCCAGAAAATTTGTAGATGAGGTAAACAAACTTATTTCACCGTTCAGTAAGGAATTTGTTTTCAATCTCGATCAATCAGGATTTGAAGAGGAAATGGATATGAAAGAAACCCCTAGAAAGTGGAAGTGCCAAAAGAGATTAACTAACATCAGTGCCTTAACGCATTCGTATGTAATTATGTTGAATGTTAATCCAGATGGTAAATTGGCTGGAAAGCTATTTATGGTGCTGTGAAAAGTTGGAGGTGCTCTGTTGCTTAGGAATTTTTCTCAGAGCGTGACCTTACAAAGGTAACAGGGAATATTTGGGTCACAGCAAGCGAGAGTGGAAAAAAGGGAGTAAGAGAGCTACAACAATTGTATGAACACTGTTTTTAGCCAATAGGTGGTCAAAATAACGTCCTTGTGCTTGATTCTTTGTCTGCATAAAAAAATCATATTCGTTTTGAATAAACTACCTCTCCTGAAAAGTGCGTGACATTTCAGTTCATATCACCTGTAAGCACTGGACGGATTCAGCCTCTGGATAGCCGCCCGAGGTGGCCGTGCGGTTAAAGGCGCTGCAGTCTGGAACCGCAAGACCGCTACGGTCGCAGATTCGAATCCTGCCTCGGGCATGGATGTTTGTGATGTCATTAGGTTAGTTAGGTTTAACTAGTTCTAAGTTCTAGGGGACTAATGACCTCAGCAGTTGAGTCCCATAGTGCTCAGAGCCATTTGAACCATTAGCCAGCCTCTGGATGTTTATTTCCCCGTGCCTATAAAACATATCGTACCACTATCTGCAGCTACACCTTAAATGATAACCACGTTCACGATAAGCTCCACAAAAGACTATTTCGCATTCGGTTGCATACTACCACATTCCATCAGTTCACGTTACCCCGTTACCCCAATGTGATTCTATACGCTTTCTTTAACAGTGTATACGTAGCACAACGTCCTGTACAGTTTTAACTTTCAACGGGCTCGCCTTCTGTCTTGATGTTGCGAACCTTTACAATCACTGTGGCCCTCCATTTTTCATTAGATGTTCACTGTGCAAGTTAATGGTCTATTTTTAACATTTCTTCAACGTTGACGACAACCATTTTGTGAAGTGTACTTCAAACATTCCATAGAAGGTTGATTTCTGCGCCTCCTGGACACTCATCTCCTGTTAGATTTTTAGCTGTTAGAAATGCAGTCAACAAAAGCAACTTTTCGAATATTTTGAATTTTTGACTCCAGACGCACGGACATCTTCCCACAAAGACCGTGCGTCTGCTACTAACGGATATTTGAAGACTTTCTCCACGTTTTCCCACATGGAGCAAGTCTGGAGATATGCAACAGAATCCCGAGACCATAACGACACTGAAGCCACCTTCTGGGAAAATAAACGATTGCCATTAACGTTCTTCAAATGGTTTAGCGGCTCCTTCCCTTATTTCCAGATTTTCTCACTGGAAACTACGTTTTTCTCGAATTAAATGCAATTTTGGCCTGTTGTACCCTGTTCACAATTTATTTCCGGCATCCGTACCTTGTGATCTTGCTTCCCAAACAGACAAATTCTTCACTCGTTTCCAATGGTAAGACAGGTAAAATCGGATGATGATTCTGAAAACAGAAATAATTCACTCACATGTGTAGCTTTGAACGAACAAAAATTCGTTAGAACGGATGTACAGACGGATGAATAATTTTGAACACCTGGTAGTGTTACGTCTTCCTCAAGACTCCTGTTGTAAATGTACTTAATGGGAGGCTATCTTCTGAGGTGCATAGGGAGGTACGAGTGGGTCGTCACTTCTACGCTAGCCGGTGATTATAACGCAACTCGATAGTTCAATCAAAGGCTGATAACGGTCAGTAAGATGAATGTGAGCCATCAGGAAGGAAATTAAAAGAGAGAAAAGCTGGTTATCTGAGGTGAAAAATTCCAGCAGGTCTTCGCTTTCGAATTAAGCATCCTCCGTAATGAAACAGGAATCCAGGTCAGACGGTGGCCCCAGTTCTGGAGTCGTCGCAAGACGTGTCGTTTCCCAGGTCGGGTCCGCCGTCCGTCACCGGCGCCACGCGGCAGACACGTGGTGGGAATGCCGTTGATTGGGCGGCTCTCGCGCGACGACTTCCAGACATCCGTCGCCGCCTCCAGCGTGTAGACTTCCGGGAGCCGTGATTTAGCGGCTCTTGGCGCGCTGCCGGCTCCACACGCCGGGCGGATACCGCGCTCACATACCCCAGGTCGGATTCGGCATTCTTTTCCCCCTCATCGTACAGCCCTCGAATTTATTTCCCGTATATCCAGACGAGCTTGATTTGGAAATTTTTGGCAAGTTCCTATGGGACCAAACTGCTAAGGTCATCGGTCCCTAGCCTTACACACTAATTACTCTAACTTAAACAGACTTAGGCTAAGAACAACACACACACCCATGCTCGAGGGAGGACTGGAACCTCCGACGGAGGTAGCCGCGCGAACCGTGGTAAGGCGGCTTACACCGCACGGCTACCCCACGCGGCAGAGGAGCTTGATAAATTGAGATGTATAGCGAACAAGTAATTCACACTCGTGGCTGTCTACTTTCTTCCGACCTTCCACTAGCATAGTGATTCAAACCCGGGAGGTAATTATGCCCTGAATGGTAAAGTGAAATATTCTGATGGGTAAAAACAAAAAGATTCCATTGCGCTTCGGTCTCGAAACTAAATTACTATTCTAATCTATTCACTATTAAGGGTGTTGTGCCGATTAGATACACGGTCCAGTCACAATAACGTGACCAAGTTCTAAAAGCCTGGATAACCACCTTTTGCAGTGCGGATCTCTACGAGACGTGCAGGTAGAATGTCGTTGATATTCTGGAAGGTACCAACAGGGGTATGAAACCCCAGAACCGTGGCCTGTAGAGATAGGTTTCTCGTTTGAGGAACCATTGCACGAACAGGCCGACCGATATCGTCCTGCATATTCTTGATTTGATTTAAATATGGGGAGTTTGGTGGCCAGGCGAGTACGGTAAACCAATCCAAGTGCTCTTCGGACCACGCACATACAGTGCGAGCTGTGTGGCACGTTGTGTTGTCCTGCTGGTAGGTGCTATCCTGCCGAGGAAAAACGAACTACTTGTTGAGTGTACTTGGTCCCCAGGGATAGATGTACACCTGTGTTGATCCATTGTGCCTTCCAGAATAACAGAATCACCCAGGGAATGCCACGAAAACATTCCCCACACCATAACGCTCCTTCCTCCCGCCTGGACCCTTTCGAAGATTGTTGCAGCATGTTAGCTTTCAGACGTTTCACGCCATGCACGACAACGGATATCTGTGCGATGCAGCACAAAACGTGATTCATCAGTAAAAACCAACTTTCGCCACTTAGTGGACGTCCCGTTGCGGTATTGGTGTGCTGATTCCAGACTTGACTGCAGACGACAGCAGTCAGTATGGGTGCACGAACCATCCACTCGCTGCGGAGGATTCACACGCAGCAACGTTCACTGAACGTTCGTTGAGGAGACGCTGTTGCTAGCCCTTTGTTTTATATAGGCGGCCTATTGCTCGACAGTTACACGTCTTTTCGCCGGTGCACATTTCCGCAGCTGCCGTTTACCTCTGTCACCCATGCCCCATGGTGAACCACAGTTGCCTCGGCACCAACTGGCCATGTACGATATACTTTAATCGCGACGGTACGCAAACAGTTAACAAACTTATCCGTTTCGGGAATGATTCCGCCCTTGACCCGAAAGCCAATGGTCATCCTCATTTGGACGCGTACCCCTTCCCCCTCCTCCTCCCCTCCCCACCACCCATGACATGCCTTAAATATCTTCTACGTCCCCACTGCTAGTGCTGCCGCCTGCCGTTGGTTTATTTAACGAGGGGACCCAATCGCGAAGTCATCGGTCACAACGGATTAGGGAAGGATGATGATGAAAGTCGGCCGAGCCCTTTCGAAGCAACCACCCCGGCATTTGCCTGAAGCTATTTAGGGAAATCACGGAAAACCTAAATCAAGATGGCCGCACGCGAGTTTGAACTGTCGTCCTTCCGAATTTGAGGCCAGTGTGCTAACCACTGCCTGCCGTCTGTGGGCGGTTATTTCACGTTGACGTCGAGCGTAAGCAGTGGTCATATTAATTTGACCATACCGTCTAAGTTACCAATATTTACACCTTTTCTCCCCAAATATTGACATTAATTCGTGACACAATTTAGTAGAGATTACAGCTAGTGAAACGAATGCATGAACATCATCTTCTTCACACAGTTCACCCACTACATACGTAGTTTGTACTATGAATCTATCAGAGTAAAATTGAGTCATATACGTCACACGTGGTTAAATACCTCACTAAAATGCCAACTCTGCGTTGTAGGTAGTTCCCACAATGGACCAGAAAAAACTTCATTATTCCCTTCGCACTAGATAAACGAAATAATTGCCAGCAACAGCACAACACGTAAGTACATAATGAGTACGACACTGATGATTATTAGTGGTAGTGGTCATACACAAGGCACTGGCTGGCTGAAGTCTCCCAGTTTGTACCAGTCCAGAAGAAATGAGTCCAGCAATCAAATGATTTACGAACTGTAAGATTACTATACACATTTTAATTTGGTCGATTGTAAATGGAGCATTCGTGCACAGGAAGCCTGTTTTCTAAAAAGTCTCTACCCTCAACGTGGATAGCTGTAGAGAGCACTCGGGATCAATAGAGAACTGCTTTACCATTATATAAAAAGGCAATGTTAATTGAAATTAGAGGTTCCACATATTACTTATTTTTTAAAACTTTAAAAATAAAAATGTTAATTTTTTTCATTCTATAGTTTGGTTTGGTGCTAATGTTCATGATATTGCGGGAAGTAGCGATGGGCGGGAGGGGGAGCGGCTGGATGATACTATCTAATATTTGATTGCACTCAGGCGTAATGGTCTCAGGTCTCAGAAAAGTAGCGAAACATTACAATAGCAACTGTCGTACATACTGTTGTTTCTCGATTCCTCTGATAATCGGTTTTCATGGTGGAGTATTGACTTGTTTATATTCATTTCTCTTTTCTCACAATGGGCTTTCGTGTGACCCATCATCGTCTCTTGTAGTTGAAGGAAGTAAACCATTGGTCCACGACATTATGACCACTGAGCGCGACGAGAATAAATTGCCGCCTGATGGCGTTGTGCATGCATGAGTGCGGTAAGACAAGTACACTCATGCTCATAAATTAAGGATAATTGCAAAATGTGGTGCCACACATCGTTGCACTACACAAAACTGGCGCTAATAGCATAGGCACATAGGGAACACACACGACACAGATCTGTAAGTCCAGGGTAGTGGTGATAAGTTGAGAAAACCGTCCAAAAACACGTGTTACAAAACGCCACTGTTTCCTGCGCATGTACCCCGACATCAATATAGGATGTAATCACCATGCACACGTATACAGGCCGCACAACGGGTTGGCATACTCTTGATCAGGTGGTCGAGCAGCTGCTGGGGTATAGCCTCCCATTCTTGCACCAGTGCGTGTCGGAGCTCCTGAAGTGTCGTAGAGGTTTGAAGACGTGCAGCGATACGTCGACCCAGAGCATCCCAGACGTGCTCGATGGAGTTTAGGTCTGGAGAACAGGCAGGCCACTCCATTCGCCTGAAACCTTCTGTTTCAAGGTACTCCTCCACGATGGCAGCTCGGTGGGGCCATGCGCTATCATCCATCACGAAGAAGGTGGGACCCACTGCATCCCTGAAAAGGCGGACATATTGGTGCAAAATGATGTCCCGATACACCTGACCTGTTACAGTTCCTCTGTCAAAGACATGCAGGGGTGTGCGTGCACCAATCATAATTCCACCCAACACCATCAAATCACGACCTCCATCCAGTTCCTTTTCAAGGACATTAAGGGATTGGCATCTGGTTCCTGTTAAAGCCAGATGAAAACCCGGCGAGAATACCTGGACTCATGCGTGAACATAACCTCGGACCACTGTTCCAGTGACCATGTACTGTCTTCTTGACCCCAGGCTTTACGGGCTATCCTGTGACCATCAGTCAGAGGAATGCGCCTTGCAGGTCTCCGGGCGAATAAAGCATGTCTGTTCAGTTGTCTGTAGACTGCGCACCTGGAGACAAAACTTCCAGTGGTTGCGGTAAAGTCCCGAGCAAGGTTACCTGCAGTACTCCTTGGCCGTCTGCTAGCACTGATGGTGAGATATCCGTCTTCTTGTGGTGGTGTGCACTGTTGACGTCCCGTACTGTAGCGCCTGGACACGTTTCCTGTCTGCTGGAATCATTGTCATAATCCTGAGATCACACTTTGTGGCACACGGAGGGCCCGTGCTACGACCTGCTGTGTTTGACCAGCCTCCAGTCGACTCAGTATTCTACCCCTCATAACGTCATCAATATGTGTTCTTTGAGCCACTTTCAACACACAGTCACCATTAGCACGTCTGAAAACGTCTGCACAATTACTCACTGCACCGTACTCTGACATTCACCAACACATCTCTGCGTATGTGGACTGCTGCCAGCGCCACCGTGAGACGACCGCAGGTCAAATGCACCGTATGAGCATACCCCGAAGTGATTTAAAGCCACAAACCTTCCACTAGAGCGTTGTTTCACCACGTATCAGCATTATCCTTAATTTATCAGCATGAGCGTAGATGAACAGACACAATCGTTGAATCATTCGGGCAACCATACAGGCCAAAAATGCAAAATCCATCCACATAAGTGACCCTGATGAAGTGCTGAAAATATTGCCCTGGCACCTGGGAACGACGCACCCGGAAACGGCGAAGCTGATTGGCTGTCCGTATACAGCTGTTGTCAGGATATGTGGACAGTGGTTGAAAGACTGTGAAACTACGAGGAGGTGATAAGTTTGACCTTGGATCATTGCCAACGTTTTACCTGATGGAATGAATCACTGTTCGTGTTACTTCAAATATGTCTCCAGATATGTTGTCACCCAGGCTGATCGGAAGCAAGCTGGCAGCAGACTGTATTACGCTATGGGGGATATTCACCTGGGTCTCCGTGGGTCCTTTGGTAGTAATCGAAGGAAACATGACTGATGTGGACTACGTGAAGATTATTGCGAACAACCTGCAATCTTTCCTGCTTGTTGATTTCCCCAATGGAGTTGACAGGGTCCAACAGGGTAACTGTACTTGTCTCAAGACAAGACTGGTGCTACAGTGGTCTGCGGAGCATGTAGCTCATATTGATTCTTTCGTCCCCAAGTTAATCTGATCTGATACCGATGTAACATGTCTGCGACTCTAGCGTGAGTTATCTCCAAGCCCAGAAATCACCAGCTACTAAATTATGGAAGGTGTGTGGCCTGTGCTACATACCTCCGGAAAACAGCAAGAGACGTCTTTAATACACGTAACGCTTAATCGCTGCTGGTTGCGATTCAAATGTGCATCAATACGGTAGTCGTAACGTTTTCGTCAGTGTCTACTAAGGATGTACATGGCAGGTAAATACAAAATTACTGTTACTCGACAGTCAGTAGAATAACATAGTATATGCGAGAACAGTCAGATTTAAAGATTAAATTCTTTTATATTTTATTAATTCTCTTATGTAGTGATAGTTAACTTTTTCGACTAACAAAGTGTATTATAAGGTGATCATGTCCTCCGATACCTCAGATGTCACCTCGCACTTCATTAACACACAAATGACAGAATTTTAATACGTAAATGAATATCTTAATTTGAACCAGGACTCCCTGCCCCTCTTATTTAATTCTTTGGTCACAATAGTAGGACCTACACAGTAAAAGGGAATCTTTCAAAAAATTATTGTGCTCGTGAGACTATCATTCACTTACAGGCAGAGTCAGAATGTAAAATACGTTCTTTGAGAAGTGTTAGTAATAGTGATTCTAAATAAAAAAAAAAAAAAAACGTCATATGAACATATGTCTCGTTCTTATCAATTTCCGATAGTAAAGGAAACACTGTGATCTAATGTTTTGTTTAATTGTGTACATTTCTTCACGAAGGATGTTCAAACAGTCCATCGTCAAGTGCACTGCATTTTCCAGCTCTTGTAGACAGCTGCTTATAGACATGCGCTCTTCCATCTTTCTCTCTGTGCGTGTAACAGGGAAGGAAATGCCTGTGAGTGGTACTTGGTACCCTCCGCCATGCACCATACGGTCGCTTGCGGAGTAGGTATGTACATGTAGATGTAGAGTCGTATTATGGCAGCGTAGAGACCAAATCCATAGTGGAACTATACTGCCTTTCCCCTGGTTTTTCTTAAGTTATATGAGGAATAACTTCTTAGTCTCTAGTGGCCTCACGTATATCTTACTTCTCGCCAGATAAGAAAAAAAATGCTTTCTCCTGCACGTAATTATATCGACCCACTTCTTTGGTGCCAACGGCCTTGTCGCAGTGGTAACACCGGTTCCCGTCAGATCACCGAACTTAAGCGCTGTCGGGCTTGGATAGTACTTGGATGGGCGACCATCCGGTCTGCCGAGCGCTGTTGGCAAGTGGAGCGCACTCAGCCCTTGTGAGGCAAACTGAATAGCTACTGGACTGTGAAGTAGCGGCTCCGGTCTCGTAGACTGCCATACATCCAGGAGAGCGGTGTGCTGACCACATGCTCCGTATCCGCATGTAGTGACACGTGTGGGCAGAGGATGACACAGCGCCGGTCGGTACCGTTAGGCCTTCGTGGCATGTTCGGACGGAGAGTTTACTTCTTTGGTAACCAAATGAACTGCATGTACCACATCGTTGACATTCCTCGGCAGGACACTTACATTAACAAAAAGAAAAAAAAGAATGGAAACATGACCTATGTTTAGAGGCAGATCACTGACTTTTATTTAGAAAGCCAACGGACCCATAACAGAGACTTGTTGTAATCTCTGACTTACAGTAGCTCAGGCAGATTCAAAAACGATTCCTTTTTGTTGACTCCGAAGAAAAGCCTTGTTTTTATGGGTACCCAATGAACCATTGCTTAAGTTTTTCCCTAATTTTGTAATTTTCCTTCTTATTTGTAAGTTTACTCGCAGCATGATTCACAAAATTACATGCTTTCTTTAAAACCAATAAAATTTGCAATTCTATCAGAAAAATTGTTTTCTTCCTGTTGCGGCACATTGTGTTGTAATTTTTGCCGTTTACATTTTAACCAGCAACTCGTGACGAAGATAGTGGTGTTTTCACAAAATTAAACTTCATAAGAAGCTAATTTGGTTTATTTGTTTATATGCTTGAAAACCTAAATCTTTGTGGGAAACGGAAATGCTCAAAGTTAATAATTTTTGTGTTAGGAAGATAGATAAAAGGATAGGACTCTGTTCTGATAACACTAATTAAAATAACTGAAAGAATAGTTGAGGTCAAAAGAATTGGCGTTTACTCAAAGCAACTCAGGAAATTTCAGAGCGTTTAAAACCATCTTAACAAAATGTGCTCCATAAAGCTTACGATTTAAACGTCCGAAGAACCTCACCAATGCAAGTAACAACACCAAAACCTGTCAAACACTTGCAGAATATTCAGTGATACAACTGCGAACCACCACTGAAAAATTTCAGTTTTGACAATAAAACATCAAAATAATTAGACCTGAAGCCACCAAGATACGACGAAATTACAGAAATCCTAAGACAACTTAAAAATAACGAACTTTGACTCGATCAGGAACCGTTGTTCACAGAGACCATAGGTTATAAGGAAGGAGAAATACACAGCAGTCAGTCGCAATCCCATCGGCTGTTATTATGCTTGCAAATGTAGATAGGCCTACATACGTGCAATAACAGTTGGTGATATGGACTGCCGCGAATCTGTTGTGTTGTAACGAAAATGCACTGAAGATGGCTATTTATAGCCGAAAT
Organism: Schistocerca piceifrons; assembly: GCF_021461385.2. NCBI lineage: Eukaryota > Metazoa > Arthropoda > Insecta > Orthoptera > Acrididae > Schistocerca > Schistocerca piceifrons. The sequence continues at coordinate 357,228,932 of NC_060140.1, read as the reverse complement.
CTAGACTTTCCAACATAATAAAAACTAATGGGATTGCGGCGGACTGCTGTGTATCTCTCCTTCCTAACTTAAAAATTACTAAACATCAGGTTGATACACTATAGTTGCAGAATTATGGAAGCACTCTAGTGACAGTATGATAGCATGCATAAAAATAGCTCAATAAGTCTTGGAATCAGACATTCTGTTACCTGGGTGAATATCTGCATTAATACATACCCAACATAGAAAGGGCCTAAGACGCGTCCTAACTATTATAAAGGAATTTCCCTCTTGTTAATGTCCTATAAGATCGTATCGAAGGCATTTTTAAGCAGATCTGTAAGACTGCTTGAGCCACAGGAGGATGCCAAGGAGGGCTAAGGACGAGCATATGATTTGTAGGAAAGGACATACACTTAAAACATATCTTAGAAATTCGGAAAATCAGAAGGTTGAAATAGGTAGAATCACATTGATAAATATATATTATCAGTGTTTAATAGATTTTGCACCAGATAACCAAACAGGAATAACTAAGGCAACTTTAATCAACACAACATCAGAATTAAAATTTATGGGGCGTTGTCAGAAAATTTTGAAATGAAGTAAGTGGTAAGTCAGGGATAGGGCTTGTCACACAAACTTTTCAATTGTGCGTTAGAGAAATAATGGTGGAAGGCATAAATACTAAAGATACACAACTAGCAGGAAATTCAAACAAGATGACTGTACTTTGCGTGGCTTTTGCAGGTGACATGGCACACATTACAGACTCACTTGAGAATGCACACAAACAAATTATAGAACTTCATAATGAAATAGCCAAATAAGGATTACCAAAATCATACGAAAAGAAACAAAGAAGTAAAAATTGTATCCTGGAACACGAAACTGGATCACTGTGAAATAGTGGTCATAGTAGAAATCTATGCAAGAGGAATTCTTAAACTGACTACGAAGGAAGAGTTCGTAAAATTAGAATCCTAAGAAAGCAGCGGTGAGTCAGAATATAGATTAATATCTAATACAGAACTATATCTGAAAGTTGGAGAAGTAATAGACTGCATGAGAAAATTAAAGTTCTATGTACACATGAACAATTATAGTACAACTAAATAAGTCTTTGAGATACTAATCAGTTACAAATCCAAAATAAAATGGCTAAGAGAAGTGGGAAGGGACACTGCAAATGTATTATTTATTAGAGGACATATTCTACACATCATGAAATGCACTAGAAATGTTTGATTTGTCAAATCTGGTTTTGTGGTTTGTAACATATCATCAGTGGCATCTGATACAGAAGAAGAAATACCTGTATGTACACCGATTTCTACAGAATAATAATGCATATAGTAGCAGTAATATACGTGTACTTACATTAGGTGCTTCTATAGCACTTACATGTACTTCAGGTAATTCGACAGGATCTGAAAGTTGTTCTACAACTTAGTACAGAGTAAGTGTGGAATGTATGTCACAGATAAATAAATATGATCTTAGAAATAACAAAAGATAGGTGATGTTGACTCCATGATCTGTCACTTCCGTATTTACTCTACACAGTATGACAGTTATGTTAAACGACGTCGAGAATTGTCACTGCGGAAGATCTCACAGCAGTAACATACGTGACAAACTGTGTACTATGTTATAAGACAGATTTCAGAATCCACCGTATTAACTGAGGTACGTATCACTGCTATAGAATTATATTATTTAAGTAGACTTACATTACTAATACTATATGTACAACAATTTTATAGAAATGGATGTGCATACAGTTGTTTGTTCCTCTGTATTAGATCACACTGACGACGGTTATAGACCACAGAATAGGTTTAGGCAAATAAAACATGTCCATTAATGAATATATAAAAGCTGCCGAGCATCAAGCATTCAAGAAAATATAGGAGTCGACTAGCATGCAATGAGGAACACAACGGGTTATAAAGAAGCGACAGAAAAGGCAGGCTTTCAGGAGAGAAAAATCAAGAACTAGAATGAAGTGGACAGAAGAAGAGACGAAACAACATTCTCAGAGAGAGAGAAGCGCAGGCCCAAAGGAAACTTCATAAGAAAGAAGCAGAAAGAAAGTTTATTTTTCGTAGCCTCCAAAAAGGTTATTCGAAATAAAAAAAAAATCAGTCGATTTTAATGACTATAGGAGCTTTACGTAGTAAGTGGAGCACGCTGACGTCTGCGACTGTGAAGGTCCTCACAGAGGAGATCACTGCGTGGGTCGCGGGGCACTGTGCAGGAATGGATTGGCGCTCCTGAGGTGAGGGTGATGCGAAGTGCTCTTGCGACGAATCTGGAAGTGGGCGCGCCGCTACGGACGCCGTTCCCTGAATAATGCAGTCGCGGCCGGACAGGAGGACGTCGGCGTGGCTCCAGCTGACGTCGCGGAAAGGGCAGCCCGACGCAGCGCACGTCACTGTTTCGACGGACCGCAGACGGCTGCGGGGTCGCTTCGCTGCCACTCTCCAGCAGGTGACGGACGGCGCATTGTCTTCCAGAGCGACGCTTACTTCAGGTGCTCGATGTGATACATTTCGATTACATCGCGCACGACGAAAATTGAACCGCGTGCTTGTAATTAAACTGCAGCTACTCGCGGAGACCTAGTGTGAAAGTCAATATTTATATTTAAAAAATTAAATAAAAACTATTAACATTAAAAAATTAATTTTTTTCTGTAATTATCGTATGGCGGCGAAACTTGGTAGATATGCTACTGCGTTAATGTGGAACCAATTTCAGCTTTAAAAAAAGCATGACCTAAATTTTGGTCACTAGCTGCAAATTTCGCGCTGTACACTGTTTGTATGACGTTATGACATCCACACTGTCATTTGACAAGCCATAACGTGGGGGTAATATGGCTATCGAAGAGAGAGACCGTGCAGCAGGACGATCTCACGAAGATTCAATCACCAACGGTCTACACTGAACGTGAAAAAGTTTCGTTGGCACCTACCTACGTACGGAGAAATTATCATTGAAATAAAATATGAGAGACCAGAGCTCGCTTGGAAGGATTTCAACGTTTATTTTCCGCGCACTCTTCGAGAATGAATGGTAGAGAAATACGTGCGAGGTGGTTCGATGAACCTTCTGGCAGTTCATTAATTGTGAATTGCAGACGTACATGTTTTTCAGCCGTGTATCGGATCTTATAGATAGAGGTCTTTCCTCTATCACCGGCCGAAGTGGCCGTACGGTTCTAGGCGCTGCAGTCTGGAACCGCGAGACCGCTACGGTCGCAGGTTCGAATCCTGCCTCGGCATTGGTGTGTGTGATGTCCTTAGGTTAGTTAGGTTTAAGTAGTTCTAAGTTCTAGGGGATTAATGACCTCAGAAGTTGAGTCCCATCGTGATCAGAGCTTTTCCTCTATCATAATTTGACTCTGTAATCTAGCAACGATTGCTATGGGGGTCCCGCTTGAGTGGACACCTAGCTACGCCTGCGGTGTCTAGAGCGCTGTCTGGCTCTCAGTCAGCTTCAGTGCACCATACAGTTCGCACTAGCCCGTTGCAAAAGATGCACTCGGTGTACTGTATTTGAAGAGACACGCTATGTTTGGAAGGGTAGGTTTAGCGACAAACCGATGCCAGCTGCACCTAAGCTGTTAGCGACTTCGTCCTCTGCGCTGCCAGCGGAGCATTCAAGGCAATCAATTTGGTGAGAGGCTTATTAAAACAGGTATTCCAGATGTTTGTTGTGTTTCTTGTTTCACCGTGATTTTCTTGTGTGTGTGTGTGTGTGTGTGTGTGTGTGTGTGTGTGTGTGTGTGTGTATGAGACGATCTTAGGCTATTGGAAACCACAAGCTTCATTCGTTTCTTCAGTCTCGTCGCAGTGCGCTCTAGATCTTGTTGTGTTCTCGGTATAATTTGTGAGGCTGCAAACTACTTCCTTTGGCCTTTATATCCAAAGGGTTGGCAAAAAAATGGAATTACCTAAAACGAAATACGTTACTATGCCCAACACGGTTGATATTCAAAACAGCTTCCAGTCGTCTCGAAACGGATAAATACAAATAATGTGTAGTTCAATGGAGTCTTATCCCATTCTGCCTGCAAAGTCGTGGCAAGTTTAGCTAACGATAGTGAAAGTGGACAGCGATGAGGTACCCTTCACTCCAAAGTAGACGACAAAGGCTCAAAAATATTGAGATCTGGTAACTGCGGTGGCCGGATGAGAGACGACAATTCAACCTCATATTCACAAAACCAGTCCTTGACGATGCAAGCTGTGTGATCAGGGCGCCGCCGTTATGGAAAACATCGTCACCATTAGAGAAGAAACATACCGTTGGGCGGAACTGATTAGCCGAAATGATCACATAGTCCTTGGCAGTAAGACGACCTTACAGAGTAACCTTGGGGGCTCTGGCTGCCCAAACACTCACCTAACCCGCGCAGTGTTTCACTCCGGGGCGTAGGCGTGGCTACAACTTGGAAACAGTATCAGACAAGACTCATATGACCAAATGACATTCTTTCGTGGCCCCATAGGCGAGCTGTTTTTGAGAAAGAGTGATATTCGTGTCTGGTCCCCAACGGGTAGGAATTTTTTACTGACAGCAGTTGCGACCGGCAATCCACTTGTAGTAGACACGTCCGACATCCGCAACGATACACCAACAAATCGGACAGCTTCATTCAGGGTGTGGTTGCTAAATGCAATACTGAGATTATGAAAGAGAATTTTTATCCGCCAGCTTTCTCAGCCAACCTAAAGTCATAAATGTACAAGACTCCTCCTATAAACCGTTTCCTTTCTACATCAGTTTGTCTCTTTCATTACTGCATGCACTTCGTAAATACAGGGTGTAACATGTAAATCAAGCATTTCCGGACACATGTCCACATAACATCTTTTCTTTATTTGTGTGTGAGGAATGTTTCCTGAAAATTTGGCCGTACCTTTTTGTAACACCCTGTATATTCTTGTTTCAGACGATGCTAAACACCCAAAATGATTTTTTAATAATGAAGCCTGGATATTTTTTAAAATGAAAATATACTTCTTTAGCGGCTGTACATTTTTCAAATTCATTTACTGTTGGTAAATTTCGACTCTTCGGTGACTCTGACGCAAGCTGTATGTAATATATGGCAACACATATAGTATGCAAGTCAAGCCTCCAGTCGACATATTATAGCAAATCACTGTATTCGTAGTATTTTGAGTTTCTAAGCGAGTTTATATAGTTTTACTAGATGTCTCTGTGTCTGATTTTCGCTCATCTTCTGTTTTCAAACAATGTAAGGAGTGAAGTTCCTTTCTTGTTACCCTTTTGCGTCGTGACTGTCTTCATGTATGAATGCATTCCGTTGTCTTCTGTAATTTTAATTACAATAATAATGCTATTTAAGTTCATTTATGTTTCTATTTAGAATCAACTGGTCAATTTCCTTTATTACTGACGTATAAAGAGTTATTTTGCCTTTCAGATGCGAACTGGTAGCATTTCAAAGTTTCGGCCGACTGAAATTGGTTAGTAGTATCATAAACACAAGCTATTAATACAGACTTATCAGAATACAGGCTTTCTGTTAAAACTGTCATGAAGATAACGCAATATGACACTGAACTACATTCGGAACCGATTGGTTTGGTGAGGTGTCGATACGCGCCAATGGCATGATATATACACATGTGCGTTTACAAATAGAGCCTTGCAATGTAAATTTCTTATTGCGAAGTTCACTTTTGTTTCAATATAATGCAAATCATGCGTTTTACTATACATCATATGATCACTGTTAACCGTCACCAAGTTTATCCGCTCACCAGTGAGGACTCTGGGCTTGACTCTAAAAGAAATCCCAAAATAGCAGGTAACTGAGCTTTTTTCGGCCTACTAGGAGTTTTAATGCGAGTCAAGATTGAAATTCTGATTATTCATGTTTATAATGTGCTCCTGCTGTGGACTCTGTGTTGCGCCCAAAATGTGAATTATTAGTTTTCCGAAGACAAAAGTTCAATCATTGTATTACAATTCGTGTGCATCTTCATGTTTTCGTGGTGAAATGACTGTTCCCTTAAATTTCGCGTGAGTTCACATTCAAATGGCTCCAAGCACCTTGGGACTTAATATCTGAGGTCATCAGTCCCCTAGACTTAAAACTACTTAAACCTAACTAACCTAAGGACATCACACGCATCCATGCCCGAGGCAAGATTCGAACCTGCGACCGTAGCAAAAGCGCGGTTCCGGACTGAAGCGCCTAGAAGAGCTCGGCCACAGCGGCCGGCTTCACGTGTGTGACCGCATAAGTTCAGCTTCTACATCTAAAATTTCTGCTGCATTCCGTTCAGCCACCTTCAAAGTGAACCGAAAGACTGACGCTCCAGCACTCAAGCCGTCTTTTTAAACTCGTAGACGGCGCCCCTGCACTTGCGGCAACAGATACACAAGGCGGCGAAGAAGTACAGTGTGCATGAATTATGTCCCTGGCTGCGCAGTCGATCCACGCTGAGTTGCACTGTCGGGAAATCTATGTAAGTTCACTCCATGACTCATCGAGGTTGAAGCCACTATCTCCGTTAACTAGACTCGTCGCCAAGTGAATTTCACTTGCCTCTTTTACCACTATCCTTCGCAGATAAATGTTATTACAATTTTAGTTCACAGAGCACACATCACAGCTGAGAAGACTTGTCTGCATGACGATCTCCTGCTCTTGAAGAAGTTTTTTGAAGCCAACTTGTATTTTCCACAGCAAATATGTAAGGCGTAATGAATGAAACCAAAGGCGTTATAAAAATGCATTAGAAGACATAGAAAGATTTAAATCCATAGCATTCCTGCCATATGTGTCAAGCCTGTCGTCAGAAATATGATGGATCCTCAGTACACACAAAGTGATTTTTCCTCCTCAGCCGCAGACAGTGTTGAGTTCTGTTAAGGATGATTTGATGCTTCGGAAGACCGGAGTTTACAAGGTCCCTGAGGGCGTGGCCTCTCATACATCGGAAAGACGATTCGTACAGTCGATGAAAGATGTACGGAACACTGCCCATACACCCGCCTCTTACAGCCAAATAAATCGGCACTGGCAGATGTATTGATGCTTATGACTGTGTGTTGCACGAAAACGTTGAAATTTTAACGTCTGCGTCATCCTTCGGGGACTCGGTGGAGAAAGATGCAACTGAAGTTCTCTTGACGACGAATTTCATTAACAGAGATAGCGGCCTCAATTTGGATAAGTCATACAATCCGGTGCTTTCTGTAATAAACTTGCAAAGACATCTCGACAGTGCAGCTCAGAGTGTTATATGGGCATCCCATCGTGGATGCATTGCGCAGCCACGGATATAATTCATGCACATTGTACTTATTTGCCGCCGGTGAACGTCTCTGTCGCCTTGTGTATCTGTTTCCGCATGTGCAGTGGCGCGGCCCGTGGCTTTAAAAAGAACGGAGCGAGTGCTGGAGCGTCAGTTTTTCGGCTGATTCTGAAGATGGCTAAATGATATAAATGGTGGTCCATTGATCGTGACCGAGCCAAATATCTCACGAAATAAGATCCAAACGAAAAAACTACAAAGAACGAAACTTGTCTAGCTCGAAGGGGGAACCACATGGCGCTATGGTTGGCTCGCTAGATGGCACTGCCGTAGGTCAGACGGATATCTACTGCGTTTTTAAAATAGGAAACCGCATTTTATATTACATATTCGTGTAGTACGTAAAGAAATATGAATGTTTTAGTTGGACCACTTTTTTCGCTTTGTGATAGATGCCGCTGTAATAGTCACAATAATATGGCTCACAATTTTAGACGGACAGTTGGTAACAGGTAGGTTTTCTAAATTAAAATACAGAACGTAGGTACGTTTGAACATTTTATTTCGGTTATTCCAATGTGATACATTTACCTTTGTGAACGTATCATTTCTGAGAACGCACGCTGCTACAGCTTTATTACCTGTAAACACCACATTAAAGCAATAAATGCTCAAAACGATGTCCGTCAACCTCAGTGCTTTTGGTAATTCGTGTAACGTCATTCCTCTCTACAGCGAGTAGTTCGCCTTCCGTAATGTTTGCACATGCATTGACAATCCGCTGACGCATGTTGTCACGATAGCAAATATCCTTCAACTTTCCCCCACAGAAGGAAATCCGGTGAAAGTGCGGGACATGTTATGGTGCTTCGACCAACAATCCACCTGTCATGAAATATGCAATTCAATGACGCTTCAACCGCACGCGACCTATGTGCCGGACATCCATCATGTTCGAAGTACGTCGCCATTCTGTCATGCAGTGAAACATCTTGTAGTAACATTGGTAGAACATTACGTAGGAGCCGGCCGGAGTGGCCGAGCGGTTCTAGGCGCTACAGTCTGGAACCGCGCGACCGGTACGGTCGCAGGTTCGAATCCTGCCTCGGGCATGGATGTGTGTGATGTCCTTAGGTTAGTTAGGTTTAAGTAGTTCTAAGTTCTAGGGGACTGATGACCACAGCAGTTGAGTCCCATAGTGCTCAGAGCCATTTGAACCATTTGAACGATATCGACCTTTTCCGCAATTGGTAAACGGTCCATTTTATCACGGGTAATGTATCACGAAGAAAATACTGTCCACACTGGCGGAATGTTGCGTGGTACCACGTACTTCTACGTTTGTGACTATCACAGCGCCATCTATCACAAAGCGAAAAAAGTGGTCCAATTAAAACATTCATATTTCTTTACGTACTACACGAATATGTAATAAGAATGGGGGTTCCTATTTAAAAAAACGCAGTTGAAATCCGTTTGACCTACGGCAGCGCCATCTAACGGGCAAACCATAGCGCCATCTGGTTTCCCCCTTCAAGCTAGACGAGTTTCATTCTTTATAGTTTTTTCGTTTGATGCTTATTTCGTGAGATATTTGTTCCGGTCACTATCAGTGGACCACCCTCTATGGCCAAAATATTATAAGAAGAAGCTGAATTTAAGTGGTTGCGCTTCCCAAACTTAAATGAGCAGAACTATTCATTGCGTTAGGAATAAATTGCAGTGTGGAGACACTTATAAACACTGCTGCGATCGCTGAAACCTCACGTCATTATATACACCAACACAAACATATTTTCGTCGTGCGAGTATGTCCACATGCAGATGATATGCTTAATATTGACTAAAGGGTCGGAATTGGCTATTAACAAATTAATATGTAAAATGTACAGCCCATAACGGACAATGCTTTAATGTGGAATACATTGCTACTTTTACCTATTGACTAAGCGACTGACATGAAAATCCTACGTAGACGGAGTTAAGAGCATTTGGTTTCGTGGTGTTAGTCTGTGAGAGGTGTCCAGAGGCGCGGGCTCCCTGCGGCAGAGTGAATGTGCGCGCGGAGCGGAGGCGCGTGGCCCGGCCCGTTGACACGGTGGCCGCATCGCAGATAACGCAGCGCGGCCCGCCCGCCCAGATCCGCAGTCGCCGGACGCTATCGCCACAGCCGCGAGATGGCCGCCGGATAGCGGACTAACGCTCCACCCAAAATGAAGTTTCCGTTTTTCCGTCTTGTCCTGCTGCCCCGTCTCTCCTACTCATCTTTTTTTTTTTTTTCCTTCCTTGGCCCGAGATTTATTCGGCCCATACGGTTTCGTCCCCGTACAGAATCCTTCCTCACGTATTCCGAAGAAATCCTCGCGCGAGCCGATAACAATTTATAAGAGGTGGGGGCGGAACCGGTGCCGCACAGTGGTGTGTCTCCTGCCACCCCTCCCCCACTCTCCCTCTTCTCCTTTCACTATCTCTTTCTCCCTCTCGGCACAAAACTTGTATAGACGCTAAGATGAAAGTGGGAAAGCCGAGGACGACAGGGAGGATAGTAGGAGGAGCAGTACGGGAGGAGGAGGAGCAGGAGGAGGAGGTGGAATACTTTACGAAGAATCTCGCGTAGCTGGCGGCGCAGGCACGGGACGAGCCGAGAGCCAAGTGAGGGAAGAATGAAAAGAAAACTCGGTGCCCCGGGAACGGAAAATAGTCGAAGTTTTTCCAGTTTCTCTTTTTGTGATCCTACCCCACGAACGCGCAGTCCGTCCAGCCGACTGTCCTACTTTCCGAACTCGGTCCGGCCCGTGCAGTTATTTGCGGCATCTCATTTGACTTTTAAGGAGGCGGCGCTGTGACAGGGGGCGGGGGTGGCCGGCGGCCCGCGGCGCAGCCGTGACCTGCGACCGCCTACACCCGCACGGCCCCACCGCCCCCGCCGCCCCCACCTGGCCCACCACCGGGTTTGATTAGCTAATTGGCCGGCGGCCAGCGGCCAGATCAGGCTATTATGGCCCTGGTCGGACGCAGCTCCCGGCGTCGCGGCGCCGTAATGTGATGGCTGGCCACGGCCCCGCCTGTGTCCGCGCCGTCTTGTGTGCGACACGTGTGAATGCCCCGAGGCGGACGCTCAGCAGCGGATACCGCCCCTACAGCTGCTCCCCCGCTCGCGGCTCTGTCCAGCTTACTCATCTGCAAAAGTACCTCTAACGTAAACTTGCCTTCATTTTCACCACGACCTTTTTCGTCCCTGAGCTGTCTGCGTATTGTTGTCATATGCGGTCGGAATGTTAGCATTATCCACCTCTAGTGCACACTGTACATACCTTTAATCGACTCATAATTACTAAAACTACATCCTCTGTGACCGGTTTACTTGATCCAAACCTTGGTCTCCATCTTAAACTTTTATTCTCCACATTTCCTCGTTTACCGAATGAACTGAGAATATATACCATCAACGTGCCATTGATTTTCATAGATTCCACGCAGAATATCCCGTACATCTCTTTCATGTAATCAGAAACTTACATAAATGTTCAAACATAATCATAAACACACGCAGTTAAAAACCAGGAGAGATAATAACAAGTCAAGGCGTCAGGCAACAATATACGCCTCCTTGTCACAGACTTTCTTTAACATATATTTTCGGCACCTCATAAGAAAATAGAAGAACGAAGTACATCAGGGTGTACAACTGAAAAGAAGCTATCTTCCAAATGCTACGTTACACGCAGTGATACAGTATTCATAAAGAATAAGAAAGCAAAGTTTACAACATTCGGTGTGTAGAAGACCAGATGCTGAAAATAACTGCTAACATATTTGATGTTAATACATTATTTTCCTCTTTCAGAGAAGTTTTTTTTGCTGTTACCTGTCTGCATTTTATATTCTTTTTTATTCCTGACCTCGAAACCTTTTTATATCGAAATAGACACTACTTTTGGTATCTCATTTCCTAATCTTCTTCCTTCAGCATCACCTAATCCAATTCCATTAAGTCTGTTACCCTTGTTTTACACTTACTAAGTTCATCTTATAGCTTCTACTGAAAACATATCCGTTCCGTTTGAACTGATATCCCAATTTATTTGCCGTTTGTGAAAGAATTACTATGTCGTCGGAAAACATTTTACTTTTTTGTATTTATATTATCTCATCGAAATTTAATTAAAATTCGAAGTTTCCTTTCTGATACCATTCCTACTAGCTGTACACACACTCTGAATAGCACAGAGCGATAGGCTAGAACTTAATCTCTCTTCTTCTCGTTGAATACGTGAATATCAAGTAAAAGTATTTTCTATATGTAACTGTTGTGAAATGGCCTCAGTAAATGGCTTATAGTGCATCGAAGTTTATCTTCTCCGATAGAGATGTTAAAATCAATGCTGGGAACCTACAGTGTTCTATATTCCGTATGATCACCTGTCCCATTCTTCCTTGAACTGAAGATTCCAGTTGATACCTAGAAGGTATTATTTGATCAAGCGATTTATTTCATTGTCGTCTTCCCTTAGGTCAGTTGGAAACGATCCTCCACCTTACGAGAATTCAGATCTGCCTATTATGCAAACATATATTGGTTTTTATGCCCAGACATTCATGCCACGGTCAATGAATACTTTTATTCAGTTCTTATTCTTTAGAATTTTGGGGTCTCTAGGGTCTCCGTTGTATATTCTTTAGCTTGCCTTAGTTATTCTTGTGGTCCATGTCGGCACCTGCAAGCTCATTTGTTGTAGGAATACACAAAAAGTAGCAAATTTTGAATACTACAACTTCGAACTTCACAAAAATTGAAGCGATTTTGACAACTTCACGTCAGGGGATGGCCTGATGATGGTGCTTCGTGCGAAAACCGGTACTCATTTGACAAATTAAGAGTGCGCTACTAATTTAAAGCAACTTTTTATTGTATTTATCGGTCATCCAACCGAAAGTTGTCGTGCATATGCAGAATAAAGATCTTGCAAAAATACAAATTGGTTTAAGCTCATACCGAAAACCTGGAATCATAGCTAAGTTTCCTGTCATTGCGAAGATAAGTACGAACAAAAAAATATATAAACTCTATAAAAATGGCATGAAACATTTACTTTTGTTCGATATTAATCATGTGACTTGAATATAAGTGTCATTAAATCCCAGAAGAGACTGGGCATATGGATTTCTCCCCCTTTACACCGTGCGGCCCTTAGCATTCCCAGTTTACATAAAATAATGCCTGGATGATCGATTTAGCAAATTTTGGGAAACACGACTGAATACGAGTATAAGGCCAAATGCTATACGACTTACTACGAAAAAGTAAATGAACCCGGTATATATGCTATGTGAACGATACTTCCTGTCCCATAGCACTGAACGATTATGTACGTTGGCTGCTAAGGACCCTACAGAGCTCTGTAAGCGAATCCAACATGGCACGCACTCCCCTAGGTGTTACGGCTGGAGAAACCGTCACAGAACAGTTGACTATCATGAGACACTCTCGCAACAAAGAACTTAGTGCCCCATAGCTGGGCACTGCCGGACAGAACATATGTAGCCACAAGGAGGATAGCAAGCCACGAAATTTTACTTGTTGTGTGTATACAATATCGTAAGAAAAATACATGATCAACTTTGTAGGTGATCTGACGGTGCATAGGATGCAAAATTTAGTACACAGTGCTGACATTTCTGACATAAGTAACTGTTCTAACTCGGCTGGGCATCCAGTCGAACTGCCTTTGGATGGAAGGTATCGGTACGTCATTCCAAGGTGCTTCAAATCTATGCCAGAGTTCAACCACATAAGTGAGCCAGTCCCCCTGCAACTCAATATCGATTGACTTGGAAATCTCGAGGACGTGCTGGCCAGAGGAAAGGAGCAATAACCTAGGAATCAATGTGGGTCAGGAAATCATGGGCCACATGTGGTCTTCTGTTATCTGTTGAAATATAACGTTACGGAGACCTCGAAGATAGGAAGAGCTACCGGCCTTACCACATTAAAACCTTAACCATAAAGGCTATGCAAACCAGTGCCCAATGGCTATGCAAACCAGTGCCCAATGGCAACCCACATCATCAGCCTAAGTTCAGGATCCGTATCGTGTTGAACGCAGTCCGGCAATGTTCAGTCTCCTCAGATCCTCCACACACACCGATGTGACCATTTTGATGCTGTATACAGAACCTGGGCTCATCTGAAAAGATGATTTGGTACAGGTAGTCTCAGCAGTTTTGTCATTGGTCGCACCTTTGTCGACGAGACGCTGTCTGCTGCCGCATCAAAGAAAGTTGCAAAGGAGTTTGCCGCACTGACTGTCTGTGGCGATCCGGAAGTTGTTTTGTTTTCCCTGTGGACAATTATATTGCTCCAAACAATCCTTTTTCCTCACTCGTAGGACATAAGGTGGCTGGAAGATCCTGCAATGCCAAGCAAATATTATGTCAGTCTTGTCGGACGCTAGTCACGCGAGGCTGTTGAGGTCCAGTATAGCGTTAATTATGGCCAATCTGAAAATTATCAAATCCATATTTACGTGAAAGTCCTGCGATATCGACCAATGCGAGTACTACTATCACTGAGCCGTTGAACTGCAACGTCGATAGGTCACTACCGATCTCGAATTCAGAAACCTTTATACGCAAGACATCATACGATCTTCTGACACACGAATATTCGCCGAGCGAGGTGGGGCAGTGGCTAGCACACTGGACTCGCGTTCGGGAGGACGACGGTTCAATCCCGCGTCCGGCCATCCTGATTTAGGTTTTCCGTGGTTTTCCTAAATCGCTTCACGCAAGTTCCGGGATGGTTCCTTTGAATGGGCACGGTCGACTTCCTTCCCCATCCTTCCCTAATCTGATGAGACCGATGACTTCGCGGTTTGGTCTCTTCTCCCCCAAATCAACCCAACCCCACAAACATTTAAAGGTGATATCCGACTGGGAAACCTGCTGCGTAATCTTTCTTTATATATAGAGTGTAGATGGTATTGCTCCTACTTAATTTGACGTGGCACTGGAAGGTCAGTAACTTGCAAATACAAGCTTTACTGCCAATATTTGACATTTTTATATATTGACTTCAAGGTGCTATATTAATGCCCAAGAGTGCATTTTCCAGGTAGTGAACAAAATGCCAGAAACTTAGAGGGGTAGAAACATATCGAGGCTCAAACCGTGTATGGTGGAACAACAGCCGGCCGCGGTGGTCTCGCGGTTCTAGGCGCGTAGTCCGGAACCGCGCGACTGCTACGGTCGCAGGTTCGAATCCTGCCTCGGGCATGGATGTGTGTGATGTCCTTAGGTTAGTTAGGTTTAAGTAGTTGTAAGTTCTAGGGGACTGATGACCACAGCTGTTAAGTCCCATAGTGCTCAGAGCCATTTGAACCATTTTTGTGGAACAACATGGGCAGTGATAAACGATGGGAAGTAAAACTACACATCTTCAACAGAAACTTCAAAAATGGAATAGTGATGCCTACATGCTGTTGTCCGTACACTTCCAGCTATAGGCAGTTTTTTGTGTTGTTGAAGGACTTAGTACTTTACTACCCGGAACTGTGTACTTGTCTGACCCTGACAAACTACGTGGACAACATGAGGCGTCACGTTATAATTATGGTCATGTTTACGTTGGATATTTGAAGAAACCTGGCAGCGTATTAGATGACGTCAAAACAACCTGGTGAGCAAAATTATGTATTAGACTACAGTATTTTAAAGTTTAAATACAGATAATATTTAATGTACACAAATAACGGCAGCGCGAAGGGGTCACATATTTGTTTTACTCACGAGAGAGTATCACGGAAATGCTAAGAAACGGGAATTGGCAAACTCGAAAGGCTACTTCCCCTGCATGCTCGAGGGGCCTTACACGATATTGAGCTGGTGTATGGGTTTCTTTGGTTCTTCAGTGTATAACAGGCTATCTTGAGGTAAACATAGATGAGAAATTGATTTTTCGTGAACAGATAAGACTAACAACAGACGAAACATATAAAGTACTACATAAACTCGTGGGATGAAATCCGTAAAACAACTAGCCAGGGCTGACGGTTATAACCAAAACGTTGTCAATGAATTAATACGACAGAAACAGCGCGCGAATGCAAGGAAGAATACCGCAAATAATAATACGAGAGTCACAATACCATACTTTGGCAATATTTCACAAAAAAGTAGCTAACATTTTCAAACCTTTTAAAGTTGATACCGCTTTTCAGACCAATAATACGCTGCGGTTTAAACTAAGAAATAATTTGCAGCAGGAAAGCGATAAATATGAGAGAGCTGGGGTCTATAAAATTCAGTGTAACACGTGCAAGGCAAGCTATGTAGGCCAAATTGGTAGGTCCTTTAAAGTACGTTACAAAGAACATAGCGATGCTTTCCGGCTTAATAATTTCGAAAAGTCAGCTGTATCCACGCATACTTGGGAAACGGGACACCCCATGTTGGGAATAGATCAGGATCTCGTTATTTTACTTAGACAGGACAAAGGCAAAAAGTTGGATCTACTAGAACAGTTGGAAATTACGATACATAGTGTGGATATTCAGAACACACTGAATGAACAGCTAACTGGTGATACAAATAACTTTTTCAAACATTTCACTGGTTTATTTTAGTAACCACATTTTTAGCAATTGGTAGGATACCATCATTTCATGAGGTCCTTGGAACATGTGTACGTTATCTGTTTGTATAGACATCTCTGTGACTTCCTTGTTTACTTGCGCGTGAGCTCACTCGCGTTTCAGTGTCGTGTTAGGCTACGTGGTGTGTGGTATCAACAAAGACGCACGGGCGGTTTACGACGATAGAGGAGAGAGCCATGTGGTTAGATGTTGAACACCATAGGCGACACAATTTTAGAGTTTTTTTATATTTTCACGACTATGTGGAGCTGCACCTTGGAAGACACGGCTGCAACAAGAGAAGTAACCACGATGTTTTAATTTTATTATCAATTTTATTGTGCCTGGTGCATGTTCCATTTTAGCGAGTTTTAACAGGTTCTTTTACTTTTTATTATTCTGATGATGGAAGCTTGACTTCCGAAACACGTCAATCTTAGTGTTTTACACTAGACACAAGTGTTTGAGCCGATATATTTTTTAACATTGACATTCACAACCACGCTCTCTCATCCAGTATGGATAAAACTATAGCCCTTGGTAATTTTTTTTTAATTACGTTCCGTATCTCCATCTGTCACTCGACTAATCGGTCCTTCCAGTAGTCTATGAACCTGTTGTAAGTTGATTACAGTACCTCCAGACGTGTTAACCTTTGAAACACTGCGGGCCACCATAAGTTATCGAATGCCCCCCGGCAATGTCAATCGGTATTGCCATGGCGTATATTTGTAATATGTGTAGGGCGTGGTTGATGGCATCATCCATGGATTTGGCGGTTCTGAAGCGAAAGTGGTACTGGCAGCATAGGCGGGATGCAGGAGTCTGCCCTCACCCGGCAGCTCGCAGAGCAGACACGCCGCCGCCATCCATCACGCGGATCGCGAGGTCGCATCGGCCCAGCCGGCTCACTTCTGGCAACGCCAGAGTGTGCCAGCTGGGCCGTTGCCACTGCGGCGCTTTAAAAGCCTTAACATGTTGATTCGGCCAATCTGCGGCGCCCAGCCCTTTCACGTCAGCGCGCCGTCAGGGGCACACAGACGACGCTCACCCACTTACCCACTCACAATATCTGCAGTCCCTCATTCTCTGTTAATGGCTGCCACCCGGCTTCTCGTTTTTAAGGCCCGTATGCCGAACTGGCCGTTTTAATCCGCATTACAGCATATTGACCACAGAGCACACCGTACCCGCTGACAGGGTGGACAGCAATTTGCTTTTCTATGCTGGTAATTCTGTAGTGTGCGGGAAGGCGTCGAAGATGAGTAACTGTAGAACGTCACAAGATGACTCAGACAAAATTTATAGTTCGTGTGTAGAATGACATTTAGCTGTAAACCTGGAAATATGTAAGTTAATGCGGGTGAGTAGGAAAAACAAACCCTTAACGTTCGTATACACAATTAGAAGTGTTCTGCTTGGTACAGTCACGTGTAAATATGCAATGCGATATAAAGCGGAACGAACATTTGAGCATTATGGTAGGGAAGGCAAACAGTCGACTTCGATTTACTGGCAGAATTTAGGAAATATCGGCTCTTCTGCAAAGGAGACCGCATATGGGACGCTAGGGTGATCTATTCTTGAGTACTGCTCAAGTGTTTGGGCTCCGTACCAGGTCGGATTAAAAGAAGACGTCGAAGGTGGTTCAATGAAGCCTCTGCCAGACACTTAAATGTAATTGACAGAGTATCCATGTATATCTAGATGAAGAAGTTCAGAGGCGGGCTGTTAATTTTCTTACTGGTACGTTCGAACAACACGCATGTATCACGGACATTCTGCGGGGAATCCCTGCAAGGAAGGCTATGCCGTTTTCGAGGAACGCTTTTGAGAACATTTAGAGAATCGACATTTGAAGCTGACTGCGTGAGGACCACGAAGAAAAGACACTATAAATTGGGGCTCGTACGGCTGCGTACACACAGTCGTTTTTCCCTCGCCCTGTTTGCGAGAGGAACAGGAAAGGATATGATTAGTAGTGGTACAGGCTACCAACCGCCGTTCACCGTACGGTGGCTTGCGGGTTATGTACGTGGATGTAAATTTAAATGGCTGAAATGGCTACTGGACGGATTTCGAGACATCAGCTCTATGTGAGCCGTTGATCTTTTGTTTCACAGGACTTCATCAGGGAAAGATTCCAAGTATAGTACGAACGTTTATTTTCCCCTAGTGATTCAATTACCTTTATCCTCTGTTTATTCTCATATTAATCTGGCAATTATTTCATTCTTAAGTTTCCGTACGCCAGTCGATAGGAACGGAACCCTGACGGTGCACTTTGTTGTCCATCTATGCATCTGGCCCCTTCTCAGCAATGGGTACAGGTATCAAACACTAAGATATACGGTGCATTGACGATGTGAAAAATTTGAGCTTGTTAGTAGATTCAATAAAAAGAAACTGTCATTTATATCATATATTTTCATATTCGCCAACTCACTCATCAAAATCTATATGTGAACTGTCTATATTCATAATTGAGTTCGTACGGAACCCCCCAGAGCGTAACAGAGTATTTCGATACTTGCAAGGATTGAGTCATAGCATTCTGATCTAACAATTTTGTGTCCCATGAGAAACTAATGTAAGGAAAATAGTAGCTTACAAGCAGTATTTATGACAAGTAGCAGATATTTTTCATAGAATTTGAAGTACAATGATAAGTAGCATTTAATCGTTTCATATATGAATAATTAAATGTGACCACCGAAAAATTACGTACTTAATAATAAAAATAGTATTACTTTGTTAATGTTTATTACAGAACTTTACTGTATTTTGATTACGTTGAATACGTATGATTAAGAGGATCGCACCTTACTTCAGATTCGTCTTAATTTTCTGAAGCAGCATTTCTTAGCACCGTACAACACTGCTGTAATTCTGGGTTGTATTTTGCAACATGAGACCAAAGGAATTACATGTAACTAAGGGGATGAAAATTTAATTGTTTTGGTGGTACTGGAATTCCTTGGCAGGAAAAGGAAACATTGAAAGATTTCTCTATTCCAGTTCACTAACTTTTAATTCTGTTCTCCGTTGTTCAATTTCTTTCGAGGTTCCTTCCGCAATTAAAAGAACGCTTCTTACGATGTTTTAATCACCATGCTGGACTGAATGGTATTCTGTAATTATTCTTATAATAATCAGACGCTAAAGGGCAATGAATCATTTACACAGCTTTAAAAAAAACCTTCGACATAAACGTGAAAAAGAATAGAAAGAGCGAACGGGAATTACTGAAATAGTTTTCTACGGCCTTACACAGACAGTTGTTTCTTTAGAAACTGTATATCCAATATAGCTTACCAGCTTACTGCTGTTATAGTGTTTTTTAACTAGGCAGTGTTGCAGATAAAGGTGAAATACATTTTGACTTACTCAGCTATGTTTGTTTTAAAACCAGCTACGTGAACAACGTACTGACGCGACTTTCATCCTTAATTAATCTATGAAGAAATGTTACAAGCAAACGCTGTTTGGTTCCAGAAGGTCTATTTCCACATGAGATTGGCTCAAAGATCACGTATCGTATCCTAGACAGCGCCATTTTCGTTGGAAAGTGGAACACTCGACCGAGCAGTTTTTCATTCGGGTGGTTGAGGCGACAGCGAAATAACTCTATATTCAATGGACTTTTACTCCGTCATTTCTTCTCAGATCTACAAAAGAGCTATTACATTGAATTTGTCTTACAGAGATTAACCTCTCCAGCGCAGAAAAAATAATCTGTCCCTCTAACAAAAATTGGAGGCAGTTGTATCTACAGAAAGTGTCATTCAAGTGGTTTCCGTTATAGTACAAATATACTGTTGTTGGAACCAAACAGCCTTTGTGGCATTTTCTTGTCACCTCAGAACTAACACATTTGTTTAATTTTTCTTGGCTGGGATCCACAGTCATAATAATTTTTTAATGATGACATATATAGAGGAGAGAAGCTTACCAAAATACTCGTCTTTTTTTGGGAGGGGGGAGGGGGAGGATCATCAGAGAGCACGTTTAAGAACTTTACTTATGTCTGGACCACACTTTTATTTTTCAACAGCCTTACGCGTTTCGATTTTCCCTCATTTTCAAAGGCAGTGTTGTCATTCATACAATATCATCACATACATTTTATGACATCAACATTCTCGGTCGAGATTGTTGGCGTGATACGATGTATCTGATGATGTTGCATGACTGACATAACACTGCCTTTGAAAATAACGAAGTCTAAACGCGTAAGGCTGCTGAAAAATAAAAGAGTAGTCAAGATATAAGAAATTTATTAAAAGTGCATCGAAATGGCTGGGCAGTCTCTCAGCATTTTCAAGCAAATTGCAGCGGATCATCAGAACAGTTTAATGCGGTCATCCAAGAACATCCCTCTTGCACCAACCTCTTCAACTCAGAGTAGTATTTGCAAACTACGTGCTAAATTGTTTTTTGGATGTACTCCAGTCTGTACCTTACAGTTTTCACCCTATACAGCCTCCCTTAGCACCATTAAAGTTATCCTTGATATCTTGTTCCTGCTTGCCAGTCGTCTCTATACGTCCCTCACCTCTCCGCAGGCAGTCTAATTTTCTACATCCTCTTGAGAATCACGTCCAAAACCGTTTGATTTTCTTCTTTGCCGGTTCTCCCACAGTACATGATTCACTTCATGAGCTACGTGTCTTATCGCTGGAATCCATATTTGTGCAGCGTTACATTTGTTTTTGAACGCAAGCTTTTGCGCTTGGCGCGTAAAGAGGAAGAGTCAGGATGCGCTGAGAGTATCTGTGGCTGGCTCGTCCGTCGGAGCCACGGAGAGCAGTGTGACGCCAGGGAGGTTGAATTTTACGTCAAAAAGCTGTGCTCATACGCACGTGTGAGCGTCAGTGTGCCAACATATACCATATTACTAAAGCTAAGTCCAGATCCGCGTACATTTGTCGCGTTGCGTGCATGGAACTGGTACGGTAATACACTGATCCGCAAAATTTGAAGACGTGCTAGAGAAAGTACCATAACATGTTAAGAACTGAGTAGAAATGAATGAGAGTGTGGGAACATGTGACGAGAGGTCTCCCAGTCATGCACAGATATTTGGATATTACAAGGGGTGTGGTCAACGTGACTATAACGCCAGATTGGGCTGACGAGGCAATTGAAGGAACGAGGATGGAATGAGTACGTATGCCTATCAGCTGGGAGTTACGAGTTCTGTGTTGGTGTTCTCCAGTCCGACATGACCCGGAGAAAACATTTGGATGACTTTACACGGAGAAGAATCATCGGGAAACTGGAAGAAGGATGAAGTGTGAAGAGTAGAGCCCAGGAATATGGTACTGCTCACAGCATTGCTTCACGTGTTTGGGGGATCGTTCCGAACCAGAGGCACTGCTGCCCGAAGGACAGGAGATGACCGATAATAATCAGCTACTCGTGGAGTACCAGGTCCTCTCTACACTGTGCAACAGGGCCCGCGACAAACTACGGGTGCTATTGCAACCACGTTTAACAGGACTGCAAGACAAGCAATTTCACGCTCCACAGCAGCAAGGCGACTGAATGGGGTGGTCTCTTTGCCCGACGATCATTACGTTGTGCTCCGTTGACGCCTGTTACTGGCGGCACCTTTACGACTGTGCCAAGAGCGTAGAGAATGTACCAACGAGGAGAGGGGTCGCGTGCTGTTCCTGGATGTGGGCAGATTCGGTCTTTGTATTGATTCCGGACGTACCGCCATATTTCGAGAGTTTGGAACGGGTAATGAGCGGCCACATCGAACAGCGCGGGTGGAGGTGCTCTTGGAACGACAGCATATGCCATGAATGGGCTGATCTCCCCTTTCCTCAGGCTGAAATCCCATCGAGCACGTGTGGAACGCGCTGGGGAGGCGTACTGCAGCACAACCGCATCTACCACCGACACCAGCGACCATCCACAGTACTGGCCATTAAAATTGCTACATCACGAAGATGACGTGCTACAGACGCGAAATTTAACCAACAGGAAGAAGATGCTGTGATATGCAAATGATTAGCTTTTCAGAGCATTCACACAAGGTTGGCGCCGGTGGCGATACCTACAACGTGCTAACATGAGGAAAGTTTCCAACAGACTTCTCATACACAAACAGCAGTAGACCGGCGTTGCCTGGCGAAACGTTGTTGTGATGCCTCGTGTAAGGAGGAGTAATGCGTACCATCACGTTCCCGACTTTGATAAAGGTCGGATTGTAGCGTATCGCGATTGCGGTTTATCGTATCGTGACATTGCTTCTCGCGTTGGTCGAGAACCAATGACTGTTAGCGGAATATGGAATCGGTGGGTTCAGGAGGGTAATACGGAACGCCTGCTGGATCCCAACGGCCTCGTATCACTAGCAGTCGAGGTGACAGGCATCTTATCCGCATGGCTGTAACGGATCGTGCAGACACGTCTCGATCCCTGAGTCAAGAGATGGGGACGTTTGCAAGACAACAACCATCTGCACGAACAGTTCGACGACGTTTGCAGCAGCATGGACTATCAGCTCGGTTACCCTTGACGCTACATCTCAGATGCCTGCGATGGTGTACTCAACGACGAACCTGGATGTACTTATGGCAAAACGTTATTTTTTCGGATGAATCCAGGTTCTGTTTACAGCATCATGATGGTCGCATCCGTGTTTGGCGACATCGCGGTGAACGCACATTTGAAGCATGTATTCGTCATCGCCATACTGGCCGGCGTGTTGGTATGGGGTGCCATTGGTTACACGTCTCGCTCACCTCTTGTTCGCATTGACGGCACTTTGAACAGTGGACGTTACATTTCAGATGTGTTACGACCCGTGGCTCTACCCTTCATTCGATCCCTGGGAAAGCCAACATTTCAGCAGGATAATGTACAACCGATTGTTGCAGGTCTTGTACAGGCCTTTCTATATAGAGAAAATGTTCGACTGCTGCCCTGTCCAGATTCTCCAGATCTCTCTCCAATTCAAAACGTCTGGTCAATGGTGGCCGAGTAACTGGCTCGTCACAACACGCCAGTCACTGCTCTTGATGAACTGTGGTACCGTGTTGAAGCTGCATGGGCAGTTGCACCTGTACACGCCAATCAAGCTCTGTCTGACGCAATTCCCAGTAGTATCAAGGCCTTTATTACTGCCAGAGGTGGTTGTTCTGGGTATTGATTTCTCAGGATGTATGCACCCAAATTGCGTAAAAAGGTAATTATATGTCAGTTCTAGTCTAATATGGTTGTCCAATGAATACCCGTTTATCATCTGCATTTCTTCTTGGTGTAGCAATTTTAATGGCCAGTAGTGTCCTTCTACATTAGCATCTATACTGCTCAAACCACGTTACAGTGTATGGCTCTGGGCACTTCACGTGTTTCAGTCACTCTCCTCCCCCCCCCCCCCCTCTGCCCTTACAGCCGTGCGTAGTTCGTGGGAAGAACCACTGCCGATAAGCCTCCGTGTGGGCCAGAATTTCTCTAATTTTATTTTTGTGGTCCTTTCGTGAGATACATAAAGGAGGAAGCAATATATTTGTTGACTCATCTGAGAATGTACGCCGTCGGAACTCTAAATCACTCCGCGATGCGGAACGTCTCTCTTGCAACGTCCACGGCAGTAGTTGGTTGATCATCTCCGTGACGTTTTCGGTCTTACTAAATAAACCTGTAAAGGACCGCGCAGCTCTTCTTTGGTTCCTCTCTATTTTCTCTGTTAGTCCTATCTAGCGCGGTCCCCTCACTGACGGGCAATATTCAAGATACTGTTGCAGAAACAACGAAACAAACAGGCCAAATTTAAACAGTCTCAAAATTCCCAAGATTGGCGATCCTTTGCAGAAGCTTGAAATTTAGCACGGGTTTCAATTCGAGATGCCTAAAACCGTTTCCACAACGATACATTGTCTCGAAACCTGGCAGAAAATCCGAAGGGATTCTGGTCGATGTGAAGTATGTTAGCGGCAAGAAACAATCAATGCCTTCTCTGCGCGATACTATCGACGACAGTACTGCCAAAGCAGAGTTACTGAACTCATCCTTCCAAAAAGCCTTCAAAATAGAAGACGAAGTAAATATTACAGAATTGGAATCGAGAACAGCTGCCAACATGAGTAACGTAGAAGTAAATATCTTCGGAGAAGTCAAGAAACTTAAATCACTTAGTAAACGCAAGTCTTCTGGTCCAGACTATATACCAGTTAGGTTCCTTTCGGAGTATGCTGATGCATTAGCTCCATACTTAACAATCATATAACACCGTTCATTCGACGAAAGATCAGTATCCTAAGCTTGGAAAGTTGCACAGGTCACACCGATATTGAAGAAAGGTATTAGGAGAAATCCACTAAATTACAGGTCCATATCGTTAATGTAGATATGTAGCAGGGTTTTAGAACATATATTGTGTTCGAACTTTATGAATTACCTCGAAGGAAACGGTCTATTGACACACAGTCAACATTGGTTTAGAAAACATCGTTCCTGTGAAACACAACCAGCTGTTTATTCACATGAAGTGTTGAGTGCTAGTGACAAGAGACAGATCGCTTCCGTATTTCTGGATTTCCGGAAGGCTTTTGACACTGTAACACACAAGCGGCTCGTTGTGTAATTGCGTGCTTATGGAATATCGTCTCAGTTACGTGACTGGATTTGTGATTTCCTGTCAGAGAGGTCACAGTTCGTAGCAATTGACGGAACGTCATGGAGTAAAACAGAAGTGATTTCTGGCGTTCCCCATGGTAGTGTTATAGGCTCTTTGCTGTTCCTTATCTATATAAACGATTTTGCAGACAATCTGAGCAGCCGTCTTCGGTTGTTTGCAGATGACGCTGTCGTTTATCGACCGATAAAGTCATCAGAAAATCAAAACAAATTGAAAAACGATTTAGAAAAGATAAGCGAATGGTGCAAAAAGTGGCAGTAGACCCTAAATAACGAAAACTGTGAGGTCATCCACATGAGTGCTAAAAGGAACTAGTTAAACACGATAAAACAGTCTAATCTAAAAGCCGTAAATTCGACTAAATACCTAGGTATTACAATTACGAACAACTTAAATTGGAAGGAACACGCAGAAAAGACGTGAGGAAGGCTAACTAAACACTGCGTTTCATTGGCAGGACACTTAGAAAATGTAATAGATCTACTAAGGAGACTGCCTACACTACCCTTGTCCGTCCTCTTTCAGAATACTGCTGCGCGGTGTGGGATCCTTACCAGGTAGGACTGACGGAGTACATCGGAAAAGTTCAAAGAAGTGCAGCACGTTTTGTATTATCGCGAAACATGGGAGAGAGTATCACAGAAATGATACAGGATTTGGGCTGGAAATCATTAAAAGAAAGGCGTTTATCGTTGCGACGGAATCTTCCCACGAAATTCCAATCACCAACTTTCTTCTCCGAATACGAAAATATTTTGTTGACACCGACCTGCATAGGGAGGAACGATCACCTCGATAAAATAAAGGAAATCATAGCACGTATGGAAAGATATAGGTGTTCATTCTTTCCGCGTGCTATACGAGATTAGAATAACAGAGAATTGTGAAGGTGGTTCGTTGAACCCTCTACCAGGCACTTGAATGTGATTTGCAGGGTATCCATGTAGATGTAGATGAACAAGGGTTTTGTATGCAGTACATTTCCTGGGGATTCGGGCAATGAAACAGCCTGACATCTGACTCTCCTGCGATTAGTTTTATGCGGTCGTTCCATTTTAAATTGTTCCTTACGCATACTCGTAGATAATCCAAGAAAGAAAGTGCTTGCTGTTCTCCAGTGGTGTTACCGTACAAGAAACGGTCGTTCTGTCTATGTATACGAAGTACGCTAGTTCTCTTTTTTATGTTGAGGGTCAATTGACATTCCCTGCACCAGGCGCCGATTCTCTGCAGTTCTTCCTGATATTCGCTACAGTTTTGTAACGTTGCGACTCGTCTGTACGCGTAACGAGGAGACTTAAGGTCTCCATAAATGTCCTAATATACAAGTGCATACGCGTTCCAAAACTCTGCTATAGACCGACGTCAGGGACACACGCCTACAGCTTTGTTCGTCTGTTCGACATCCTCCTCGAAATCGGGGTTGACCAATGCTTTTCTTCCTCCCATAGTGAACATTTCACTCCTGCAGTTGCTAGAAGATGGGAGCGTTCTTCAGCATAATCAATGTAGAATCATGTGAGTATCCCGTCAGGCCCAGCTGCCTTTTCTCTGTTAAGCGATATCACTTGTTTTTTATCCATGACCACATATCTGTATATCAGCCATTTTGTCATTAGTGCGACGATTTAAGGGCAGTATCACAGAGCGATCTTGTTCCGATTTAAAGGAGATACTACCATGCTATCTTCCTCTGTTAAATAGCTTTGGAAAAAGACGTTTAGTACTTTGGCCTCCTTTTCGATGCTATTATACTCACAAACAGATGGCTTCGATTCGTTTACTTATTTAACATAATACCAAAATTTCATAGGATCTTTTGTCCAGCAGTTATCAATAGCGCTGGCGGAGGAATGGAACGCTCTACAACAAAAACACCTTACCAACCCTGTGGCCATCAGGGGAATACATAGAGCATATATTTGTATACGTAGTGAAGACACGCCCTACGGAGGACCATGTCCTGCCGTTTTTAATGTTAAGTAAACCATTATAAATCGCGGTGACATCAATATAATTATTGTATACTGTTGTAAAGACGGCCGCGGTGGCCGAACGGTTCTAGTCGCTTCAGTCCGGAACCATGCTGCTGCTACGGGTGCAGGTTCGTATCTTATCTCGGGCATGGATGTGTGTGATGTCCTTAGGTTAGTTAGGATTAAGTAGTTCTAAGTCTAGGGAATTGATGACCTCAGATGCGAAGTCCCATTCTGCTTAGAGCCATTTGAACCATCTTTGTAAGTTTAATTTTGTTCGTCTTATCGCGTATTTCTTTCACTTACCTTATGTATCACACTGTAGCAGCTCTATCTACCTATGGTCTAAGTTTCATCGAGCTATGTTACTTCGCATACGAATGTTACTTTCGTCCTGACGTTTTGCACGCCACTACAGTTATTCACACGACCAGACGATCTGTAGACTTGGGTGATTGACTGTGAAAGTGACTCAGATCCATACGTAAAAGCTGCATGTGAACAGTATGGTCTTGGGAAGGAACTACCTACCAATACTGTGCAAATTTCATGAGAACTGTATCCCATTTAACGGTATTATAGCAACCATTCACATTGTATTGAACTTATACTGAAAAGAAAGCATTTTACCGTAGATGCAGTCACAGTATTACGAAGGGAAGGAGCATGCTGTGCTGGAGCTGCAGGTAGGTGGGAAGGGCAGACAGTCCTAGAACATACACTTTCTAACCCCCTTAGGACCGTTATATATTCTAGCCAGTCCCTTTATAGCTATCATACAATGCTGTGATGTCACGCTCGTGACTAATCCTTTGTCCAGTGTACTAATTTTTAATATCTTGTCACGTGTCGAAGTTTGAAATTCTCGCAGTTTTCCATGTAAAAAGTGTTGAAGGCAAAACTAAAATGGATGGTAAGCAGGCCCTCGATTCTTTTCGTTGCGCTGAATTTATGAACGTGTGTGCTCTGTGTCTATGTTCCATTTACACTGTGGTGACAAAAGTCACGGGATACCTCCTAACGTCGGTCGGATCTCCTAATGCCCATAATTTGCTCCCCTGAGTACCATCTCTGCTTACATGAACCGTTGGCTATGAAGACAACATTTTGGCACAGACAACGAGCTGTAGACCAGCGTAGAGAATTAGAGGAAAGCACAGGCGGCTGCCTTCTATTACGAGGATATTGGAAAGTTAGTAGAACGTTACGACAAATACTGTTGGAGTGGCGGCTGTGTAGAGAAGTAGTTGGAAGGTGTTGCTAAGTGTTGCAAATAAAAAAAAAATTATTTTAACGTTTGTTTCCATTTCGCGTTCTATGGACCCAAATTTCAAAAATGGTTCAAATGGCTCTGAGCACTATGGGACTTAACATCTAAGGTCATCAATCCCCTAGAACTTAGAACTACTTAAACCTAACCTAACCTATGGATATCACACACATCCATGATCGGGGCAGGATTCTAACCTGCTACCGTAGCGGTCGCGCGGTTCCAGACTGAAGCGTTTAGAACCGCTCGGCCACACCGGCCGGCGCGATCATAATCACGTCGGAAAAACTTTCACATCAATAATCTGAGTACAAATGACAGCTCCACCAGTTTACTGCCCATTTGTACCTTGTATACGCAATACTACCGTCATATATATTTGTACATATCGCCATACTATGATATTTGTCACCTGAGTGTATTTGCGAGTCCGATCGCATTACTACGTGCGTTCTTTTGGGAATCGTAAATTTACGTTCTGCTCATCTTAAAAGTATCAGGGCGTATTTGTCACTACTGGTAGTAGTCATTGCTTCTTTATACACACACACACACACACACACACACACACACACACACTAAACTTTCGATTTTTTTTTTTTTTGTGACAAAGATATGACGATAAAGCCTTTTATAAATTAAGTACCGTCCGTTCCATATGTCAACCTATCACATTCATTTCCAGTGAGAGAATCGTTTCGTGAGACAGAAGTGGTTTGATGTGGTGCATGTGAACGTTGCTGTTCATCAGGAGATTGTTCTAAAGTTTCCACAGTGGGTGAGGTCGCTCCTGGAGCCGGTCGCCACCTTGACCAGTCGAGTCGGCAGGGGAATGGAGGGAGGGGGAGAGGGGCGGAGGCCTCGAGGCTGGCACATAAACGCAGCTGGCCTGGAACGTCTCCGCCAGTAATATCTGCAGCGGTGACCCCCGATCCACAAAACAGGCGTCCAAGCACCCCCTCCTCCAACCCCCAACCCCCCCCCCCCCCCGGTCCCAGAAACTGCCCGTGCCGATCTCTTCCCACACCAGCCGGCCCCTCCCAAACTCGCGCCATCCGCTCCTCTCACAACCCGATCAATAGCCGCAATATGTGGCTGTTGGTGATTCGGGAGGCCGGCCGGCGCCGCCGGGGTGGCGAAGGGGCCGAGGGGTGCAGGCGGGGGTTCCCCGAGATTAGGGTCGGCGCGCAGCGGCGGCAAACACGCGCGCGCACGCCCTGCTCGCCTCGCGATGGCCGCGCCACCCAGCCGGTCTGCAAGTATCGGACAACAAGCGCCCCTTTGACCCGGCGTGCGTGGTGACCGGGCGGGCCAAGAGGGGGGTGGGCGCTGCGAGCAAACATCGCCACCCCCCCTCCTCCCTCTTCCCTGGTAACACCCGTCCACCCCCACATCAGCCCTCCCTTCCCGTTGCTAGCTTGTGGAACGCAGCCTCAGATGGGCCACAGGCAGATCGAACGGACGCGCTGACTGAAAGAAATACGACTGTTAAATTCCTGGCGAAAACACTCTCGTCGGTCTGTGGCGGCTATCGTCACGTCGTACTACACGTGGAATGCAGGGAGGACGATTGCGCCATCTAACGTTTCAGCGAAGCTTCCCAAAAGAAGGCCTCTTCCAGTAATTTGCGCACGTCCAAAATTAGTTGCATATACAAACATAGTGAGTTTTCATACTTTAGCTCACATAGCAAGAACGCATACTGCCCCGTTGTCACACTTAACAATTAAAAAAAGAAATCTCAGTACACAGTATTATTGTTCCACAATAATCATTATTTAATAAATAGTTATGAACCGGCTTTCGGCTTCTTCAGCAATCGTCACATAACGTACTACGAAACAGATAGTCCACACAACATAACTACTAGACTGAATATAAAAGAAGTTAGAGACTGAAACAGAAAGATTCTACGTTTCATGAATTTTGTCTGAATGAATGTCATTCAAATGATATGAAATGTAATGTTCTCCACAGAGGAACTGAAGGAAGAATACTAATATTACTCGAAATTCTGACCATTTATAAACACCGATCAAGGATTTTTTCTGAAAGATAAGACCGCCATTTGACTGTACAACAGGTTATATTTCACAATATATATTTCGGCCTTAGGCCATTATCAAGTGTTACAACTGCAAAAGATTAAAGCACAATAAAAGTATCAGACAAAGTATCAGAAAAATACCAGGGCATACAGTTAAATAAATGTATGGGCTGCATGACCTGTTCTCTTACTTACGTATTATAAATCATTAGACTGAGCAGAACCCAAGTCATAGTCAAAACATATACCTTCGGTTACATAAACCAATATTGTCGAACTAAACACGAGAACATTTGTGTAGTGTGCTAATTTACTGGCAATTAGCATGACCCAGTTGATGTGGTTGTGGAAAAATAGACATCCAAATCACAGGTTTTAAACTTTTCTACACTGTGTCCCAGAAGCCGCGACATAAGCATAAATTAAACGATCATCAGAGATCATCATAAAGGCATCCACGTTGCGCACCAGGCGGTCTGTGCGGTCATGGGAACAGGTAGTGGGACTCTTTATTACACAAGAGATAATGTAAGATGTAAATAAAAGGTGTTGTACAGTCAAATGGCGCTTGTATCTTTCAGAAAGTTTTATGTGACTGTGGCTCTATAAAAAGTAAAAATCATTAACCAACCAAGGAATCCTGACAATCTCCTTACTAACCACACACTGTTCCATTACTCACCCATACTAAAGTAGCAGCAGCCAGTTATTATTTCTCGCAGCATTAAATAATAAGATTGTTATAACTGTTCCACTCTCACATTCCATAGATTTCTTCCTACCCCACTCCCCGTTAAACAACATGTTCATCACATTAACCAATTTGTCCATATGATATAGTAGCCTATGTCTTTATTCACTTGTATATTTCCCATATACATTCATAGTTTTGATATTTGAGTATACTGTAATATACGATTTATTTTTCTACAGTCTCTTCGGGTATTTTACGCTTGTGTTTTGTATCGATATAGTCCTGAAATATGTCATATCTTTGTACAACAATCTTTGTACAGTTATTAATTCCCGCTGAATTTGTGTGGGTTACCTGTTTAGTATTAAGTTTTCTGACGATATCCTAAGAATCGAAACCCTGTTCACAACGAACTATTAAACATATTTTTTAATCATCATAACATTCTAGATCTCAAGGCACATTTATGAAAAGGGGATCGGTTTCAATCATCAGTATATTTAATTTCAAATATTTCAGTTTGATCGCTGATACCTCCAAACATATTTTCAAAAATATTAAATAAGGAGTATTTTGGAACATTAATACTGTATACTCAAGTTATTAATAAAAACATTTTACACGTGTTAGTGAAGTAAAAATGTGACAGATATTACAGAACGAGATATATTTATTTAATTTATTTTCCCCAATTAATACACTTCTACGTGAGTAGAACTATTTGGACGAAGCGCATAGAAACGATACTCGATTTCTTGGCATGCTCGTCGTTGCAGATCCTCCTCAACCGTGGCAGCAGAATCGGTGGTCCTCGATACCCAGTGCTCACGTTTCTTGTCCTCAGTTTGTTTGAAAGATGAAAGATTGCCTCATCACGGATACAAATTCGGTTGATGAATGTTTCATCTGCCGGCATTTGTTTCAGCATACTAATGGCAAACCCTTCCGTATTCGTATATTTACAGTGCCTGTAACACTCTTTGTGATGGTGCAATAGCAAATTTTGATGTAGGATTTGGAGCACTGTTGAACACAGTAGCTAAATCTTCTGAGAGCAGCAAGGATGGACTTCATGGAAAAATGACTGGTTCCGTATCTCATGACTTATCTTACACGATCGACGTGTTCCTCAAATATGCTTCCTGCTGTCGAAGCCGGCCGGTGTGGCCGAGCGGTTCTAGGCGCTTCAGTCTGGAACCGCTCCACCGCTACGGTCGCAGGTTCGAATCCTGCCTCTGGCATGGATGTGTGTGATGTCCTTAGTTTAGTTAGGTTTAAGTAGTCCTAAGTTCTAGGGGACTGATGACCCCAGATTTTAAGTTCCACAGTGCTCAGAGTCATTTGAACCATTTTTTTGAACCTGCTGTCGATCACTGTCCCTAAATCCATAAATTTCTTTCGTCATGCCATAATTGATGTAAGGAACGATGGTACTCTTCCAACCTAAATTTAAAGTTCCTCTAGCTCCTAAAGTCTGATTTTGTTTCAGCATACAATGATATACTCCGTGTCTTCTCTTCGAAAATCAGCCATTTTGTATGGAGTTCGTTCACAGTATGTCATACATGAAATAGTTATCAGAGACACACAAACGATACTTGATCGTAAACTCAGTCCAAAAACTGAGTGCATAGTAAAAGACTGAAAAAATATCATACGAATTGCCTTTGCAATAAATTTTCGAAATTCCATCGAGACTTTATGGATACTCTGTGTTTAACCGAAAAGTTTGAATTAGTTTCGACTAACGATGGTCATCTGAATGCGTCTCTTCATTCACCTGTGCGTGTAAGAAGAGTGTCTCTTAATAGTGTAGCAAGGTGATGAGTTAAGCACTCTGACTACAGATGAAAGAACAATCTGTCGAGGAGGAAAGGCAGAATCATTGAAATGGCATCTGAGAACAAGTGTGCTACAAACTGTCTCAAAATTTATATCGCGTATAACAAGCAGTAAAAGAGATTGTAGAACTAATGAGAGAGCAGTACTACGTTATATTCTATAAAAGGCGTATCTTTAGACAGTAATGGAGAGAAAACTTGATACAAACATGTATCCTAACCATGATTACTTAAGAGTGGCATGAAAGAGTCTGGAGCAGTTGACAGGTACTTGTATCATTTTGCTTTTAATGAATAAAGATGTGTCATCGAATACTTTAATATACTTTGCTCCTCGTCGAGACAGTTTCTATTTTGCTAATCGGTGCTAGTATCTGCGCGACGCTGACGAAGTGACTGCACGAAATCAGTATTTTGTTTGCATTTTTGCCATCTTGGCCACGGTACTTATCCGACTCAAGGAATACACTATTCAGTGGAAAAATAACGAGTAGAGTTGGTGACCATCCAATGACATCAAGCCTTGGCACATAATACATTTTGTGTCAATGGTCGCGAAGAACGTGCAAGATTTCACTTTGCTGCGAGGAAAGTTGAGGCCCTTGTTGGCAGAAGATCAACATCTGAGAATTCTGCCAAGAGATTTTTTTCCCTTTGTATGGTGATACCAAGATCCGTCAACAATAACCAGAACATTGGGTTGGATTGTGAGAGGCCGAACGATAATGTGAGTTATCATACCGAAAATTACAGCAGTGCCAACATTTTCAGCTACCCATCAGTAAGAATAGTCAATACTGGCAATTCTGCTCACAGACATATCAGTACTGCCATCAGCTACACACTACTCACACATTTCCAACCACCTGTCAATATCACATTTCTCATTATGCTGTATTTGTTGGCGATAGGTGTCACTAACATGCATGCGTTCGTTGTTTTGAGTCACTTTGTGTGTGTGTGTGTGTGTGTGTGTGTGAGAGAGAGAGAGAGAGAGAGAGAGAGAGAGAGAGAGAGTGAGAGAGAATGTGGATCCAGATATGTATGAATTCATTCGATGAGATGTGTTTAGTTTTCACGTCAATTCTCCCCACTTCATTACCTCTTTGGCGCAGTTGTTTTGCACAAAATGGATATTACGAAGAGAGTTATGTAACAAAATAGGCTTATTTTCTGTCCGATGATTGAAATTTTTATTTCAAAATCACCAGGTTTTTGGCTATGTCGTCCACGTTTATATCTGTTCAACAATAAAAATAAAATCGGAAAATAACCCTGCGTTCACAGAATTTTTTTTTTCGTCTACTTGGAATACAAAAGTTGTGTAACGAACTACATCTTGTAGTTACTGAGTACCCTGTCCTACTCAGTCAGTCAGTTTGCTGTCATATACCAAAACCATAGTTGCATGTTGTCGCTTTAAATTAAAAATTTAAAAGATTTTTGATTGGCGCGAAACGCTGGTAGCTTTAATGAGTGTACTCTAGACGCACTAACCGATTTAAAATACAATACTAAAGTAACTCATATATAAAATATTACGAAGCATTAGACATAAAACATTAATGAGGATTTTGTAGCTTTACAAACATTTTTTATTGTTTGGAGGACCGCACAGTTGCCAAGTGGCTATTCTTGACATAGTACGTTATAAAAATTCTATAATGTAATTAGGTGAAAGAAAATTAGCTTTTGTAAACATACACTACTGGCCATTGAAATTGCTACACCAAGAAGAAATGCAGATGATAAACTGGTATTTTAATGGCCAGTATTGTAGTATTTGAACCAAATCATAATTTATTATAATGCTTGACAGATTGAAACATAGGCGACGGTGTCCGAAACTGGTCACTTTGAGATAAAAACAGCGATCGGCAGACAATAATTATGACCGTTTTGTAAGAATATGTAAGGGTCAATGATAAGTTCCTATGGCAAATATGTCCATTTTTCTTATGAATTGCCGTACCAGAGTGAGTGGAGGATCTTCAAAAGCCCTGGACTAATTTTCATTCAGAGTACAATTTCTAATGTAATTGAACAGAATCGTCTGTACTTAAAGTGCATTCCATGGTATGGATGCGCCACATAGCACTGAATACGAAGTCTATTAGCAGATTATAACACTTTTCGTCCTATAAATTGACGGTGAAGAGATGATCAAGGGTGCAGACTCTATCATAAAATAATATTACATAGTAGATATTTACAGGAAAATAGATACACTAATGTTCCGCCCACGGATGCTAGTTTAAAAGACCTTCGTGGACTGATAAGGCAGGTCTGAAACATATTGCCATTTAAAGGGTAATAGCAAAATTGTCACAATATATGTCAGTATGTGATACATTGATGTACATGTGGTAGTTCATGGGCTACTGTCGCCATGCATCATCAAAGAGAAAATTATTTTACAACGCTTATCTCTATTGATCACTCAACTTCGCTGAATGTGTGTTGAAATCTGATTTTACTTAGCATTAACGTTCTTTAATATTAATAATAATAAAAACAAACGCCGTCTGAACAAGCCTACAAGCCTTGAAGGCCCAACGCTACGTCAATGGATGCGGATACGGAGGGGCACGTGGTCAGCAAACCTGTCTCCCGGCCGTTGTCAGTTTTCATGACCGGTGCCGCTACTCCCCAGTCAAGTAGCTCCTCAACTGGTGATATCAATAATATATACATCAAACGTTTCTACTAAGTATACTGAACTTTATTGTGCCTGCTCTCAAGTTATTGAAAATATGTATTCCTGATTAATGGCTGCATTTTTTAACCAACGGAAGTGACTCATGTCTTTATGAAGATTATTGTTACTTCCAGGCTTGACTGCATGAACTGAGGCGTTAGGTTTAAAAGGAGATGTATTATGTATGAGAAATAAAAATAAAATGAGGAATAAATGCCCTGGGAAGCAGCAGTCTGCATCCCCAGTTGCTCAAACAGGTCTCTGAAGAACATTCTCGAATTTACACAACAAATGACTAGTAGACTATCACAGGCTTCTGGACTTAGAACTTTTATCTTGCCATGAACGTAAGCGAAATATGCTACCTTTCTTCCTTGCATATTAGCCATGTTTATCCACATCAGCATTGTAAACTAATTTTTGTTTTTCTGTTTGTGTAATTCCATGGTATATTCCCCCAACTGAATTTGTTATGAGGCTGCAAACCAAATAATTTAACACTGTCAACCAATATTATTATCATATTTGAGACATATAAGGGTAGATGCCTCATACAATTTTCAAATTGCATATATTGTGTCTTTTAAAAGCTAAGTCAAAATCAACTGACAATGGATCACTTTTAGTGCCAATGAAAACTTAACTAAACGATATTTCTAAAACTATATCTAATTATCTATTGCGTTAGTTGTATCAATGAAAATTTAACCAAACGATATTTCTTAAACTATATCTAATTATATGTTGAGTTAGTTATATCATCTGCAACAACATAAACTTAGAATACTGTAATATCACTCATGGAAGGCCATTCACATATACTTTAAAAAGTAAGAGAGCTAAGAAAGATCAGGTTGGATATTGACTATTAGCTTGATTACCTCAACTGCTCTATGAGACGTTCAGAACGTTACGCCTCAAGATTTTCTTCCTTTGCTTACACATTCCCTGAGCCTCCAACATGGCAAGTTCCCGGATTTCAAATACTTTTTTTTCTATTAAAGTTGAAAATATATGAAAAATATATTAATCTGATGTTTTGATGTAAAATCGCTACAAAAGATATATTTCTTAATACTACTTTACGAATAGATTCTCGATTTTAAGGTCATCATCTGTTAGACATGGATGTAATGTATCATATTGGCATCCCATTTTATTACGAAAGAGATGTAATGTTATGTGATAATACATTGCGTTGATAAGCACTTATTTCAGTATTTTTTATGGTGTATACCACGTATATACATTTTTGAAATATATTAAGTAACTATTTTGCACCTTGAATGTAGAAGACCCTCGAAACATCCGTATGTTACGCAGCTGAACCGTGGTGTTAAACGTCAGTAACATCTGAATTTCACATTCGGTCGGAATATATTCTATTGTATGTCACGACATCGACAACCTCAGAATACAACCGCAGTACTCAGCTGTCAATATATGTAACAAGAATGCAAGTACGATACTCAGTCTGTTTAAAGACCAGACAGTATACACAGAACTGTCAATATATGTGACAAATAACGTTAGAATTTTGCGTTGAAAACATTTTCAGAATTCAATACTACCCGATACATGGACTAACAGCTCCATGTACCCCCTCTGCTTTGTAAACAGACTGAGTATTTTAATACTAACGCAGTCTCCCGCGCCTGACGATGTCGTGCCTACCCAACATAGTTTCTTACTGAATGTGAAATGTAGTTGATGGTTTATGACGTCAAGGTGCAGTTGTGTATCATACCTGTGTTTACAGGATCTCCTAAATTCAAGGTGTTAGATGGTTATTTAATATATTTTACAATTGTAGACGTCTGGAACCGGGCGACCGCTACGGTCGCAGGTTCGAATCCTGCCTCGGGCATGGGTGTGTGTGATGTCCTTAGGTTAGTTAGGTTTAAGTAGTTCTAAGTTCTAGGGGACTGATGACCTTAGAAGTTAAGTCCCATAGTCCTCAGAGCCATTTGAACAATTGTAGACATGTTGCATAGATTATAATTTTTAAAGTAAGTTTATAGTGATATAGCCGATTATAAAATATTATGATGCCTCATTCTTTTTAAAAATATATGTTCATACTGTATAGTGTATCCCATTTATCTTGACCTCCCAAAACAATTTTTTTCGAGAAACAAAGTAAGAAATGTATCAGGAAAATGTGTATCTACGAGAGGAACATAACCCAGAACAGTTGCTTTCCTTGCAGATTTGTTCATTACGAAGGTGTGAACCGCAGCACGTCTTTCTTAAACAGTAACCTACATTTTTTCTTTGCAGTCCACTTCCTCTCGTAATGTCCTGTTAAAAATGTATCGCATGTACCATTCACGGAGATTTGATGTTATTAAAAACTTAACACAAAATTGACTTTAATTCACTTGTGCTAGCACAGAGTGCATGTACCAGGATACTGGAGTTGGCAGTAAACAGATGGGAACACTAGGAAAATGTCCACTGGTCAGTACAGTTCTTCTAACATACATTCTCTAACAGACGAGCGACATTTCTGCCTTCTGTTCGTTGGTGTGAATGCAGTAGCCGCGGTTGTTGTTGTTGTTGTTGTTGTTGTTGTTGTTGCTATTCCTGTATTTATTTGCAAATCTCTTTTACAAGGATATCGGACGTGTCTTAACATTACAATTCAAGAACAACGAAAATAAAATAATTCACACACGAAGACTTACGGGTCTAAAATGACAAGGATGGGATAAATAGTCAGTCGTGGCGTTATAGTAGGATCCATCCCGAAATTTTTCTGAAATAATTTAGGGAATCCACGAGAAATTGAAATCATGATCCTCTTCAATATACAGCCACTGTGTTTAAAACAGTGTACCTCATTTGGTTTACCTCCAGTGTTCGGAACTGTTTTATAAATGAGTTCTTAAATAACGATAACAGACAAATGCTACACCGTTTATTCATTTCAAACTCCTAGTCGCTGCAAACTCTACATGCACTATACACACATTGTTACAGAAACTACACACATTATCAACTGGAGTCAGGACCGTTTTGTCCATCGCAACTTCTCATCTGATAGCCAGAAAAACTGAATCAGCATTCCTCTATAACGAGTAAGATTCAGAGCTCAGAAAGAGGGTACTATGTAAATATTTTATATCGCATAGCTTTGGAAGTAAGTTTTTCCACAAAAAAAGTAAGGAAAAAAATGTAGCGTGAAAGTGTTATGTGGAATGTTAGATGTCTCGTTACCGTTACTATTATTCCATTATTTCTGTTACATTTCTTACCGGACCCCTACTCTGTGTTATCTAAGTAATCTTAATGTATAGTGGGATTGCTTAACAGATACTTTTTAACTGACTTTGTAAATAAGTTTGTTTCAGCAATTTCATTAATCTCCTTTGGTAATTCTTGCACAGTTCTCTTCCTTGGCAGAAGTAGCCTTTTCTATGTGTACAAGTGTCTGGTCAATTTACTGATACGGTGCACTTAAAATCCGCAGTGTTTTTGACAGATGTGAGCAGTAAGCTCAGCTACTATTTTCCTTATGGTTCTTCTCTGCAGTACGAAAATTGTATTCATATTTTGTGCATTTGATTCCCACAATGGAATGCCATAGCTAAGAGCTGAGGGTATATGTGAACAACATGGAACTGAAAGACACTGACTGTTACATATTGATGACAGGATGCTAAGGGCATTACATAGTGACGATACTCTGTTGTAAGTAACAATGTGTGTTCACACCATTTCGACTGAAAATCAGAATTCATTTCTAGACGTTTTGCACTGCATTCAAACAAACCATCAATTGAAGACGGTTGACTGAACGACTGGTCTACAGCTTCCTTGCATTTGCACTCGCTTTCTGTCAACCTCAGCAAGTGCGCGAGGTACGTTACCCTTCATACTTGCAGTGTGTGCTCACACATGAGAATTAAAGTCAGTTTTTGGTCATGTTCTCAATAACGTCAGGGAAGTGTACACGGAGATAGGTTTTTTAATCAGTCTTGGGGAGAGGAAGTGAATTACCAAAAAAATACAGGATTCTGTTTTAAAAAAAAGTGCTGCTGTTCACACCTTTGTAAGGAACAGTGTTACAAGAAAGGCAGTCATGTTGTTTAATGTACCCCTGGTAGGTAGAAAATATTTGCCCGATACACTTATCTTATTTTGCTTAAGGGAAAAAGTTATATTATGTGGTTACGACGA
This sequence comes from Schistocerca piceifrons, assembly GCF_021461385.2. Lineage (NCBI taxonomy): Eukaryota > Metazoa > Arthropoda > Insecta > Orthoptera > Acrididae > Schistocerca > Schistocerca piceifrons. Next base: position 357,189,652 of record NC_060140.1, on the reverse strand, counting down.
AAGGGATACATTGTATTTTTGTGATTTTCGTCGATGCACAAAAGTATCTTCCAATATCAGCTCTTTTCCTCCTCATTCCTCTTACTCTTATTCTCTTTCTTGTCCTTTACCGTTTCCTTACGGGGTGATTTTTGGCAGTGTTGGTGATAGTTGGTGGCCAGATGCCCTTGCTGACGGCAAGACTCCCCTCAGGACGCAATTTGTGTATCATATTTGACTGCCTCTAGAACAGATGTCCCTGCGTCAAAATGTTTTCTAAGTGTTTGAGTAGCGTACAAGTTCAAGAGAAAAAAAAAAATCACCCCAGTGTGCGTACACAGATGAATCTCTAAGCCTCTGAAAATGGCGCTGCGATAGAATCATGGCTCAACAGTGCGTATACTGCCTCAGTGTGAGAATAAGGCATTAGTGATCAGTGGGACATTTATATTTCAAGCAGACATCGTACGTAAACATGGGTAAATGTAAGGACGTGACAGACTGGCAAAAAGGCGGAATCGTATTTGACCGTGCCCATGGCCATATGGTGCGTCAAGTTGCTGCAGTTGTTTGTGTTGCGGCGGGTTGTTCGCCTTGTCTACAAGTAAAAATGTAGCACAAGTGGCCTTGAAACACAACTTCAGGGTTGTGGTCGGGAAACGATCCTGACAGAGGAACCAGAAACGCGTGTAACGGCTTGTGAATCAAAATCGGTTACAAACCCGACAGCAGTTGCTGCGAGCAGTGAATGGACGGCTGTCACAACTGCATACAATGAACATTTGGCGCCAATCACCTCGCCATTGCTCAGACAGACACATAAAAGCGACAACTGCAAAGTTAATCGGACTGGAAGAATATGTGACTGCTTTTATGAACACTGCCCCACCTAATCTCGATTTGCCTGCAAGAACGCCTCACTTGAACCACAAAGAAAATTTCTGGGACAAAATCAGCATTCTCGCAGTCTGGCGAGTTGTGCGATCAAATCCGCAGCGAGTGGATTAACATGGATGCGACGGACCTGCACAACCTTGTGGATTCACTTCCTAACCGCATCCAGCCGGTTATCAATTTCAGGGGTGGAATTACGCGGTATTATATGATGCTTGTAAAGATTTCTGTAAAGGTGAATTTTGTAACCGCCTCGTAGCCGATTCCTCCGCACAACACTCAAAGCCACACGCACGGCCGCACCGACAGGAGGACGTGCATAAACGGCCCTCATCAATACTGAGATATTGTCGTTGTATGGCCTGGGCTGTTTACCACGGATTTACAAGCCGCCTCTACATAGTTTCTGGGGGAGCCAAAGTCTCCGACGGGCCGTGTGCCTATTGCAGCAGAGTGCGCTGTCGCCAGGACATTCTTTTGCTACCAGGTCACCTGCTCTCTCAGAGCCACACGGATATCTGTTCGCTGATGACTATTTAGGCCCCCGCCTGACCGTGCTAAGCCAGATACACCCTACGTTTCAAATCGATAGTACCAGTAGTTTCGTCTGACCGCATCTGTAGGTCAGTCCCAGCGCTACAAGTTGGCGGTTTTTTACAGCCCTTTCTACTCAGCACTCCACGCCGGCAAGCCGAGGCTAGTTCATCAGTGGACTTCACCAACAGTACACCAACCGTCATATGCCGGCAGAACCGGTCGAGTAACGTCCCACGTCTCCAAGCCGCCGCCTACCACATCTCTGAGTTTCTTCGTGTACACACATCACAGACAATGTCTAGAAGGGACATGTTTGTTGTGTGTATTTGTGTGGCTACTCATCCAAGTACATTATAAATGTGACGTGTGTGGGTGAAAATCCTACGTCAAGATAGCAAATTTTCTTTATTGATCACCGGGTTCGGCTCATTGACAAGCCCGCCTTCAGACCTAAAATGATAAGTCGTAGATGGTCTGTAAAGTAATAACGTTGTCAATTTACATAATCAACTACCATTTCTAATTTTACATCTGAAGATGGCTCGTGAGTGAACCGAAAGCGATAACAAATAAAGAAAATTTGCGATGGTGAGTAGGAGTTTTATTCACACATGCTTTAAATCAACAGATCGTATGTCTGCCTACTGACAATGGTAAAGTATAACAGTTTCCATAACCAAGTACGATTTTTCGTGTTATATCCGAAAATGACGCATCTATGACCTGAAACCGGTAACCAGCAAAGAAAACTTGCAAGTCTGACGTAGTACTTTTGTCCAAGTATGTTTTAAATCAACAGATCGCGTGTCTCCCGACTGAAAGTGTCAAAGTATAACATTTTAATTTTGTTTTGTCAGTAAAGTTTCTCGTTCAGAGCTCTAATGCGCTGCTTCCTGGACTCGGGTAGGCGCGCCGGCCCCGGATCGAATCCGCCCGGCGGATTAGCGTCGTCGGTCGGTGTGCCGGTCGACCTGGATGTGGTTTTTAGGCGGTTTTCCACATCCCGGTAGGTAAATACCGGGCTACTACCCACGTTCCGCCTCAGTTACACCACTCGATGACATCTGCACACGCTTGCACTATTCCATGAATTACACTCGACGCAGACAGCAGGAGTACACTAATTCCGTCCCAGAGGCCCCGGGTTGCTCCAGGAAGGGCATCCTGCCACCCCTTTCCATTAACCTTGCCAAATCCGTTCCTAACAATGCCGACCCTGCGTCAGAGCGGGACATGGCGCCAGTGAAAGAAAGTAAGTAAAGTTTCTCGTTCACACTGTCCTCTATCAACCTTCAGTACCAGAATAAGTAAGTGACAAATTATTTGCCTGGTGAGCTTACCTGAAACAGGATGCGGGTACCAGCGCTGTACTAACGCTTTAGTGAACCACTTCAAATTACATCCACGCTGTATGACACGCCAGCCCTCGTCGTTAGACCGCGAGGTTGTTTGGATCAAGGGCAGGATCGCCTCCCCGAATCTCGGAAGCGACGTGTTAACACGCTCGGCTATCGGAGGGCGGGGCAGCTCTTTCCTTTCCTGATCTGAATTACTTTTGGAATTTCAGTGCCCCCTTTGCGTGATACGTCATCCCATCCCAATTGTCAACGAAAACTGCGGTCATTTCGTTCCTGCGCTTAATTCGCAGAGCTAGACGCGGCAGACACGGAGAGATCGGCGGTGCCGTCAAACGGCGTTTTGTCCTGCGTACGGCCCTAGGACGGCCCGTCAGAGCCAGCAGCGCCGGCCCTCCAAACAATGCCGGCGAACGCGGTCCGGCTGCAAGATGTCCGCGGTGGGCGGCGAGCGAGGCGGGGGCGGCGGGATAGGCGGGGGTGGCGGTGGGGGCAGCGGTGCCGCACTTGACGTCGATTACAGCGCGGCTGGCGGCTGGCGGCACACCCGCTGGACCGCGGGGGCGGCGCCGCGCTCGGCCCTAACCTAATACCGCGCGCAGATTTAATTGCTGCCAGATCCATTCACGTGTTAATTGCCTGCCGCCCCAAATCTCTTCACATCAGCCGAGAGAGGGCGCCCGGCCCGACGTGGCGCGTCGCGTTGCATCGAAAACGAAAATTCGGAATACTGACTGGCCGGTGGCCGGTGGCCGGAAAGCGCCGGCCCCGTAATCGGATGGCGGCGGCGAACAATGGCTGACGGGATGAGCGCTCGAGAGCGGCCGGCGGCGCAGCTCGCAGAATCCCCTGAGCCCGGACGGGTAAGTCGGATCTGCTGCCGAAACAAAACAAAAATAATTCACCGACAAGTAGAGCTGACTCGTAATGCGGAGAGGAAAGGGGTGGGGAAATGGGGGGGGGGGGGGCTTTAATTCAGATTCGACCTGCGCTCCGCCGCTAAAAGCCAAATATTTATAGCGGGGGGCGTTCTGTAGGCACCGAAAGCGGTTTATTTACAATCAGCGCGAAATAGTTTTCACGCTCGATCGTGCATTACGTCACGCAGCAAGAACTACAGAAAACCCGGTTTCCGTCTCTAATACGTGGGACGCTACTACCTGAGAAAAATGCTCTGAATTATTAAACCAATAAAAACAACCTCAACCAACAATTACGCCATACTATACGAACAGCCAGTGAACTTCGAACCATTACAAAAGTGAGCAATCTGTGCAATATCTCTAGCAATGATGGCTCTTATAGAGACTTAAATCAGTTCCACTCCGATATCACTCCACAAAAACGAGGAATTTTTATCAATCCGTACGTCTAACACGGGTATTTCCAAAACAGTATGAAGAATTACTTGAAAACAACATTAAACAGAAAGACTTTCTAGTGCTTGTTCTGTAATGCTAGTGTATCTGAAATCATCAGTGGCTCCCACGTCTGGAGGAAATGAGGCGTAATTTAACACTATACACAGGACTATTCAAAACGAAGGAACAGATTTCGTATAGTTATGGCTTCGAAACTACAAAAGATACAAACATAGTTACAACTTTCCTGGAAAGAGGAAGGTTCAAGTTTTTATGCATTCAATGACCATTTATTACACGTAAGGTATGAAAACTGTGGCTCATTTCTTGCCAAACACGAAGCAGCTGTTTCTCTTTATCCAATTCACAGCTCCAACAATGCAATGACGCACACATTCAAGAGTGTCAGGCTTAAGGAGGATAAAAACGCTATCTTTTACGTAACTCCGCAGATAAAAGTCACAAGGTGTAAGGCACGGAGACCGGGGAGGTCACCGGCGATGAAGTTCACCATCTGCACCTCCTCTTCCAATCCAACGTCCTGAAATGGTGTCATTCAGGTAACGTCGGAGTACTTAGAGAAATAAGGAGGGGGTGGAGGTGTACCATCTTGTATGAAGATGAAGTCATCTGAACCATCTTCAAGTTAGGGAAATAACCAGAATTAAAGCATGTCGAGATAGTCCTGTCACAGTTTTTTCCATAAAGAAGAAACCAACACCACCAATGCGGCTGTTCAAATATAACACTTTCGTCTGTCCAGGAACGTTAGAATCCTGGTGCTACCTTTTGTAACTTGTAAAAGATAAATGTTTGAAATCTATTCCTTCTTTTTAAATAGCCTTGTATTACTTAAAAAATTTCCGAAAGTTTAGAAATACTTATGTAACAATGTTCATGTTTTAGTGAAAACACTAATCAAAAGCTAATAGATTATGCCCAGCATCTGTTTACCTAAGTGTATGGTACCATGTGCACTCTCAATGTCATTTAAAATAACATTACCTATCTATCTATAGGATATATAGATATTTCTACTGGTGACTGACAACACTGAACAGCGGCACATCAGTATTTACTTCATTTACAAACTAATAATTATAATAATTAGGGGTAGTACTTTTTAAGTTGGTTAGGACCTCCGAAAACTAATAATTGTAATAATTAGGGGTAGTACTTTTTTAAGTTGGTTATGACCTCCGAGTATACGTGGCTCACCAAATTACTGCTGTTTATTTTCCCCTGGACAGCAGATCAGGTATTATAAAGTATGTATGCGTGGATTCAAAACAGGTAATCTATGTTAACAGGTGTAGTCCACTACATGCATAAAACATCGGTTACTGAATTATGTTTGTGTATGTCCATCCTTATGATTGGATGTTGACGGACTATTGCCATTCACTTACGTAATAAAATGGAACTGATACAGCCGTCCTTACGATGTAACTACCTGTAACAAGGAAGTTGTGTCTCCAATCAGTGGCTGAAGACACAACATCGTCACCACAGGTTGTCTGCGACAACTGATTCATAGATGTTGGCTACTGATGTAATGGGGTGTATGACTGGAGTTAACATCCTCAGTCCCAGTTCAGGCCTGAAGATAGTGTAATGAAGCACCGGAACTGATAGCCATATAAAAAATGACATAGTAAGGACGGCTGTTGGTGTTCAATTCTATTATACTAAGTAAATTTCGTTATGTTTGTGTGAAGACTTTTAGACACAGAGTAAAAGGAATTAACACACGGAAATGGGTACATATTAAGGTACCAATTACCTATACCCCTAAAGCTCGGTATATTTGATTTTTACAGTTGGCCACAAACTAGAGAAAAATGATGCACATCACCCATATTTAATTACGTACACAGTCGTAGATCACACCTTTTATATGGTACCTTGAGACGAAGTACTAATTACTACAACAGGTTCTACAATTTCCACTGTGTTGAACAGGTAGACCTGACTGACGTCTACCATTACACTCTCGAATGGCGCGTGGGAAAAAGGAACACCTAAATCTTTCCGTTCGATCTCTGATTTCTCTTATTTTATTATGATGATCATTTCTCCCTATGTAGGTGGGTGTCAACAAAATATTTACGCATTCGGAAGAGAAAGTTGGTGATTGAAAATACGTAAATAGATCTCGCCAAAAGAAAACCGCCTTTGTTTCAGTGACTGCCACTCCAACTCGCGTATCATATCAGTGACACTCTCACCCCTACTGCGCGATAACACGAAACGAGCCGCCCTTCTTTGCACTTTTTCAATGTCCTCCGTCAATCCCACCTAGTAAGGATCCCATACCGCGCAGCAGTATTCCAGCAGAGGACGGACAAGTGTAATGTAGGCTGTCTCTTTAATGGGTTTGTCGCATCTTCTAAGTGTTCTGCCAGCAAAGCGCAGTCTTTGTTTCGCCTTCCCCACAGTATTATCTATGTGGTCTTTTCAATTTAAGTTGCTCGTAATTGTAATTCATAGGTATTTAGTCGAATTGACACCCCTTAGATTTGTGCGATTTATCGTATACCCAAAATTTATAGGATTTCTTTTAGTACCCAAGTGGATGACCTCACACTTTTCATTGTTTAGTGGTAATTGCCACTTTTCGCACCACACAGAAATTATCTCTAGATCATTTTGTAATTGGAATTGGTCGTCTGATGATTTTACTAGATGGTAAATTACAGCGTCATCCGCAAACAATCTAAGGCGGCTGCTCAGATTATCACCTAGATCATTTATATAAATCAGGAAGAGCAGAGGGCCTATGACACTACCTTGCGGAACGCCAGATATCACTTCTGCTCTACTCGATGATTTACCGTCTATACTACGAACTGTGACCTCTCTGAGAGGATATCCCGAATCCAATCAGACAACTGAGACGATACTCCATATGCACGCAATTTGATTAATTGTCGATACCATGTCGACACCACTCATTACTTTATGAGAATAAGTCTGGGGTCTGAGTCTGTGTTGCACGAGAACGATATTTTCTGAATCCGTGTTGATTATTTATCAATAAATCATTTTCTTCAAGGTGATTCATAATGTTCGAGTGCAGTATATGCTCCAAAATCCTACTGCAAATTGAGGTCAGTGATATGGGTCTGTAATCAAATGAATTACACCTATTTCCTTTCTTGAATATTGGTGTGACCTGTGCTACTTTCCAGTCTTTAGGAACAGACCTTTCGTCAAGTGAGCGTTTTTATATGATTGCTAAGATAGGCGCTGTTGTTTATGCATACTCTGAGAAGAACCTGATTGGTATATCATATGGACCGGAAGACTTGCCTTTCTTAAGTGATTTGAATTGTTTCGCAACACCTAAGATATCTACTTTTATGTCACTCATGCTAACAGCTGTTCCGGTTTCGAATTCTGGAATATTTACTTCGTCTTCTTTATGAAGGAATTACGGAAAACTGTATTTAGTAACTCCGGTTTAGTGGCACCATCATCGGTAACATTTCCATTGCTATCGCGCAGTGACGGTATTGACTGTTTTTAGCTATTGGTGTACTTTACATACGACCAGAATCTCTTTGGGTTTTTCTACCATATTTTGAGACAATATTTCATTGTAAAAACTATTAAAAGCATCCCGGATTGACGTCCGCACTAAATTTCGAGCTTACGTTAAACTTAAGCAATCTTGGGGATTTTGCGTTCTTCTGAATTTGGCATGCTTTTTTTCGTTGCTCCTGCAACAGTGTTCTGACGTGTTTTGTGTACCACGGTGAATATGTCCCGTCTCTTATTAACTTATGACTATGAATCTATCTATTGCTATCGATACTGTATCTTTGAATTTGAGCCATATCTAGTCCACACTTACATAATTAGCTTGGAAGGAACGGAGACTCACTCTTAGGAAGACGTCAAGCGAATTTTTATCTGCTGTTTTAAATAGATATATTCTGCGTTTAGTTTCAGTGGTTTTGGTTGATATGGTTTTGAGCCTCGGTACAATGACCTTGTGTTCACTGATCCCTCCATCCGTCATGATGGTCTCTATTAGATCAGCATTATCTGTGGCTAAGAGGTCAAGTGTGTTTTCGCAACCATTTACAATTCGTGTGGGCTCATGAACTAATTGTTCAAAGTAATTCTCAGAGAAAGAATTTAGTACAATTTCGGAAGATGTTTTCTGTCTACAACCGGCTTTGAACATGTAATGGCTTCAAATGGCTCTGAGCACTATGGGACTTAACATCTGTGGTCATCAGTCCCCTAGAACTTAGAACTACTTAAACCAAACTAACCTAAGGACATCACACACATCCATGCCCGAGGCAGGATTCGAACCTGCGACCGTAGCGGTCGCGCGGTTCCGGACTGATCGCCTAGAACCGCTAGACTTGAACATGTATTTTCGCAAACAAATCGATGGTAGATTGAAGTCTCCACCAGTTATAACTGCATAAGTGGGGTACTTATTTGTAATGACATTCAAGTTTTCTTTGAAGCGTTCAGTTATTATATCATCTGAGTGGGGGTGGGGGTTGGGGTTGTGGTTGGGGGGGGGGGGGGGGGTAGAAGGAGCCAATTATTATTTTGTTACGGCTGTTGAGTATAACCTTCACCCATAGTAATCCGCAATAACTATTTCAACTTCAATACAAGATAAACTACTACCAACAGACACAAACACACCACCACCTACTTTATTTTAATCTATCATTTCTGAACACGGTAATAACTGAAAAATATGCAGTGCAAGTATATGTCCCCGTTATCTACTGTTGCAGCAACTAAGCTTTTACATTCAGAAGGAGTATCGTTATTGCTGAGCCAAAAAGTCTTAATCCAGGAATATCTAACACATTTTACCTTTTGTAACGGTAGTTCCTTCTGTAATACAGCTACTATTCGATGTTCCAGTATCATTAAGGACGTTACTAATCTATAAGCTCTGCACCATACTGAATCCTTCATGTGTTCAGTACTTTCATTTTCTTAGTGTTCGCCTGTACACTCACCAACATCAGATATTACATGGTAGAATAAAGTCTGTACAGGCATCAAAGAATGTGTGAACTGTATCGTATCTGTCCAGTTCAAAACCCCCTAGAGAACATACCGTACCAGTTACGTGACTGAAAACAGTACTCACCCCACCGAATATAAAACAAATATTTTTAGTACCTGCTGCAAAACGTAACTGTTTGGAAACCACCCCACCTCCAGTTTTAGCAAGGAGTAAATAACCGCGTCATACACACCGACTAGAACACCTCCCTACTTACATTTGCCACACACAATCGTGAGCTGAGCTGTAACTTTTCACAGTCTGTCTGACGGTGATTGGTCCTTAACGTTTTATAACTGGTAAACTGTAGCGTGCTATTTTCTGATGGATGTGACGTGTGTATTTCACCTCGGACGCATTTAACTGAAATAATATTCAATTTTAGCTCAACTGGTTAACGTTGAATTCAGTTTACGCGCGAAGTAGAGAACAAATGGCGTATTATTTCATTTATTTTTCAAATTATATGAAATTAATGCGTAGTTACAGCAAATATTCACTGCATGAGATAGCTCCGATATGGACTGCAACATGCTTTCGTTGTAACATTGTATAAACAGCAGGAAGAAAAAAAGGAAAGAAAAACAGCATTACACGCTACAAAAGAAATAAACTTCAATTTTGCTATACGCGTTACAGCGTGTGCAGTCACAAAGTCTTTAGTTCGATATCTTCTATTCCGTTTCGACACGAGTTCTGAACGAGAAATACAGTATGTAAAGGGTATAAGTGAAGATATTTTTATATTTAGTGCCTTAATACGTACGACATCAGTGTGTCGGTTGTTTCTTCTCTGCGTCTAACGGTCTTCCAACAAAAGTGTCACATAATTTACTGCCTGATGTATCTTGTCCTTACTGCACGACTGAATGGACTACCCTTGTCAGTATAGACTACTCAGGCCTGAAGATAGTGTAATGAAGCACCGGAACTGATAGCCATATAAAAAATGACATAGTAAGGACGGCTGTTGGTGTTCAATTCTATTATACTAAGTAAATTTCGTTATGTTTGTGTGAAGACTTTTAGACACAGAGTAAAAGTATTGGCTCTGAGCACTATGGCACTTCACATCTGTGGTCCTCAGTCCCCTAGAACTTAGAACTACTTAAACCTAACTAACCTAAGGACATCACACACATCCATGCCCTAGGCAGGATTCGAACCTGCGACCGTAGCAGTTGCGCGGTCCCGGACTGAGCGGCTAGAACCGCTAGACCACCGCAGCCGGCAAAATAAGTATTCATGACTTGCTTTTGCCACATGTTCTTGCAGGTACTATCCAACTTAAAAACATACGACATGTAATAGTTATAATTATTAATCTGCAAATGACATTAATACTGATGTTATGTTGTTCAGTTCACCACTCATAGTGAACAATAGAAATATCTACCTTTATAACTGTTACACCCTGCATAGTACTCCTGTTTCATGTAATTCTCTACTTAGCTGAATTACAGCGATGAATCAAAACATTGTGATCACTGACCAGAGCTTCATGATCACTACTCACCTAAAGAACTAAAGCTGCCTGGTGCCACTACACGCACGTGACGCGCCGAGGGAAGTATTTAAGTGGACCAAAGACGGATGGTGAATCGTTCCTGCCACGATATAGGACGTAAATGGGGAAATCCAATGACACTAGTACTTTTACAAAGAGATTGTTATGCACCAGCAGCTGGGAACTAATATCAAGGAAACAGTGAAGGTGGTCGAATATGCTTTTGCTACCTTCGTGAGCAATGGAAAGTGAATAAAGAACAGTGAAACTACGAACGTACGCCAAGGGGCCCACTGTTCAGTACACACATGGTATCTGCGGCAAAACAACCCCAACGTTCTCCCGTGTCGACCCGAAGTCATCGTCAATTAAGAATGCGATATTCACAGGATCATCCAGACTGGACCGTGGATCAATAGAAATGGAACGCCCGATCAAATTAATCACATTTCTTGTCACACCAGCTCGACAGCCTTGCCCGGGTACGCTGTCATTCAGATGAAGAACTCCTCGGATGCAGGCTGGTAGGGGCAGTAACAGGTTATGGGAGTCATTTACCTGGACCACGTGAACGTTGTTATGGATCATCTCCATCTATTCATACATGGTGTCTTCCCCGACAGCGATGGCATCAGGTAGCAGGATAACTGTTCTTGTCACAATGCCAGACTCGAATCACAGGGTTTGAAGAATATGATAGTGAACTCACTCTGATGTCTTGGCCGCCAAAATTGCCTGATCTGTACCCAAAGGAAACCATCTGGGATACTACCGTGCGCCAGGTTTGCCCCGATAAACCACTGATACATAATATACGAGATTTTCGTGACTTGTGCGTAGATCAACTAACGCTACATTCCTCCGAAAACCTGCCAAGGATGTGTTGAGGCCATGCCACAAAGTATCGCTGCTGTAAACTGAAGTCGACCATTTTCCTTCCATACAACCGACCCTACTTGTTCGTTCTATTTCATGGCGTAACCTTGATTGTTTAGTGCCCCACAGATGATTTCTATTGGCGTCAATTAAAAACGCCACAGTTGTATTTAAGTATGTTTATTACGTCGCATCAGGTTTTGTTCAATGAACATCATGAGGTGACAGTGGAATTTCGCTAACAATCTTTGTAACTGAGTCTCATTGAACACGCTTTGCCCCATTATGCCTAGATACTTAATCGACGTGACAGTGTTAAGAAATACTTCATTAATAATCTACTCCAATAATTTTCATAACTCTGGAAGGCAGGCCGTCAACTTAACCGCATTATGCAATAAATTGCAGAGAACCGTCGAAGTTGAAATATTAGTTTCCTTTATAAATTAATGACTTATTCGAACCTAACCTCACTACCAGATCATGCAATAAGCTATGTAATGACATACATTACGTAGCCATATTACTCTTCATTCTAGTTAAACAGATGTTTAGTAAAGAGCAGTACAGGGCTGAAATACAATAGAAATTCATGTGGTTGTCGTAATTTACGTTACTGCATAGTTTTGTGGATGATTTGATAATGTAAATAATCTAGTCGAATGTTACAGGTGTTTTCCCAACTCATCTGGATTAACTTACATTTTCCCAGATCATATAGAAATTCTATGAAAGTCATCTTGTATCCTCCTACAGGCACTCACTGACGACTCTTTCACGTACTCCACAGCGTCATCAGCAAACAATTGCAGATTGCTGCTCACGCTATCCGCCTGATCTAGGTATACAGTATGTCAATGGTATAAGCTGCGACAAAATCCTGTTAGTACAACACGCATACATGATTTAAGACGTCTAGTAACATGTTTGCCCACTTCCTACGGATGTCCCAGAAAAAAAAAAAAACAGTTCATCTCGGGGCAATGTTCTTGGAAAAGTAGACATAACCGATGCGCGTAACGACATCGCAAGCGTGAGTCGCAAACGCGAGGCCACAACTGCCTGCGTGGTTGAGTCAGCAGTCGGCATCTACCTGTACAGTTGTAATTGGAACTCCGTTAAGCGATAGAATGGAAGGGTGATTTAGTAACACTGACAAGGGAATGGTCCAATAAGAAATGTCGAAATCTACCGTGAAACTTTTTACACGGGAAGAAGATAACGAAATCAATGCACTCCAAAATTTTAGCTGCTAAGAAGCACTGCAAGTATTTTGTAAAAGATGTTGAAGTTACTAATTTTTTCCGCGCGAAGAACAGCTTGTAACAGCAGTTTGCACAGAGCTGCCCACCTGGGTCGCGACTCGGCGAATTACTCACGCGGCGCCACGTAGCGGAATTATCCGGAGTTCACAGAGACCAATTTTAAGCACCTAATGCCTGGTTTACAATGTAGCGAATAGAAGCGAACACGTGCGAATGAGCATTTGTACGATTAGAAAATTCACTGCTATTCGCTTGTATATGGGTAGAAATGTTTATACTAGAGGGAACGGAGGAAACAAGAAGTAGCGAACATGGCCTATAAAAGCTGTGTTACTAGTTTTTAGTGTTTGGAGCTAATATTTGGCATACAGAGTATCTTGTTAGAGCAACAATGCGAAACTTTGATATTCAGTGAGAACTATTTTGCATGGCGACAGCACTGTTCTTGACGGAGTACGCAAAATGGCGCAGGGAAGTATGACATGCGCCGGCCGCCGATGAAGTATGACATGCGCCGATTCTAGGCGCTACAGTCTGGAATCGCGAGACCGCTACGGTCGCAGGTTCGAATCCTGCCTCGGGCATGGATGTGTGTGATGTCCTTAGGTTGGGTAGGTTTAATTAGTTCTAAGTTCTAGGGGGCTGATGACCTTAGAACTTAAGTCCCATAGTGCTCAAAGCCATTTGAACCATTTCAAGTATGACATGCGTGGAAATCGTGCACTGTACACTAAATTAAATCTGTACCTCTCCTTAGCACTGGTCCAAAATTTTCCTTGTATGTCGGCTGCCATTTTTCCCTGCTTCTCATTACCATTGCGGGGAAATTTATAAACATCAATTACCGACATCGAGCATCATTTCAAGATGTGACACCAGCTAGCGTTTCCACTAGGTGTATAAGGTGTAATGGTCATATTGTTTTTTTTTTTTTAATTTTCTAAAACAGAAGTTGTCCACTGGCAAAGCGCGCGCTTCGTAATCCAGAGAGAGCGGGACAAAATCCGATTCAGACCACAATTTTTTCACTGTGATTCTTAACCGCGCATTCACTTCTCACAGGTGTTGGGGTGGCCACGAAAGACACTTGTTTCGGATTCCATTTTAAACTGCAGGTCTCCATTTTCCGATTAGGTAACTGGGGAAGGTTAGGGACACGTAAGTAGCGGCAGTGGCGTCCAGTTGAAAGACCTGCGAGAGGCCTACAGGGTACACCAGACAGAATTCTATTTGGCTCGTGCTTCTTAGCTTCTTTGCTCCAGTGAAAACCTGGCTTAACCTAGACAAGTATTTTTTTCCTAATAACTTCATATCTACAGTACGTCCAGTACAGTATGTCCAAACGTTTCAAATGGCTCTGAGCACTATAGGACCTTATCCAATATACAACTGTTTGAAAATCATAGCTGTCAGTCGTATGTCCTCCTCCACCAGAACTCACATGTGAATACCACTAAAGAGACATTAGGCTACACAGTGATGTCTTTATCGGCTATTTCTATCCGCACATTTGCACATTCCATACGGCCACTGATGACCTCACTGAAACGTATCCAGGACGTTAAATCGGTCACCATGGAGGGTCACCATGGAGTCATTTCTTGTCCACTCAGGTCACCCAATCTTACTGCATTAGGTTACTATTTGTGGGGTTAACTTGACAGCGAAGTCTGGAAACGCGGAGTAGACCTAAAGAAGGAATTTCTAGCTAGCATTTTATGTATGAGTGCTGAAGTAAAGGCCCGTCCAAATGAGCTCAGAGCATCTCAAATGGCTCTGAGCACTGTGGGTGATCAGTCCCCTACAACTTAGAAGTACTTAAACCTAACTAATCTAAGGATATCACACACATCCATGCCCGAGGCAGGATTCGAACCTACGACCGCCGCAGTCGCGCGGTTCCGCGCTGAAGCGCCTAGAACCGCTTGGCCACAGGAGTTGGCGTCTTGCACATATAATTCTGATAAAAGTGGCTGGAGTAGAAAATAAAATCTTGGCAGTGTTTGATGTTACGGATGACTATATCAATGAGGATTTGTAATTTGTTGAAATAAAATGTGTCTTGCAGTACTACATTGAAAACAATTCCCGTAGGCCATTCCTTATAATACTGTTTCAATGCTATACGTTTGACTATCAGTGAAACAGCTCTTTGTTTATTCCTAAAGTCGTCACAAAAATGCGAAGTGTATATTGAATGACAAAACAAATAATTTTCTTGCAGCAGGCACACCGGACAAAGCACAATTGATGCAGTCAGGCACTTCGCACTAACTGGCCGTAGTTTTATTTAGGCAGAACAGGGATGGAGTCAGAAATGGTCCTGGATGTTGTTCTGCATATTGCGCTGCATACCAGGCATAGTCGATCAAATTCGTAAAGCGTGGCGAATAAAACTGCTCGTGCACAAATTACTGGAGGTTAATAATACTGTTCCGCTGATAAACCTGAAATGAGAGAGAGGTATCGAAAATTATGATATCTGACAATTTCTTGAAAAACGCTTTCCACTGTCGAAAAAAATCTTTATCGAGAGGTTCAGTCAAACTAGTGGTCTTAGATGGAATCCGCATTATACCTACAGATTTTTTGTCTTTCACAAAAACAGAGGCGTCGTTAAGTCCAGACCGTGAATGCAACAAAAGCAATGAATTAGTTTCTAAAGTTGGTAGGAATACATTTCGAACGAAATGTTGAAAATTATTGTTTTCCATTTTTCCAGATGTTGATAGGTCGATTACAAGATTTTTGCAACTAAAAACTCCATTTTTTATTTTTGATCCTAATTTGCCTTGCAGTTCTTGAAGACTGATATACATCTGCAGAAACAGCAAACTACTAACACTTATCACTGGCACTATTGTCTATGAATGTGTCATTGCATTCATTGATTGGGCAATCGATTCCGTCTTTTGCCTTTTTTTCACCCAGAAATGATAAAGTGCGGTGTTAATGCAGTTCTTTCACGAAACCTGACTGATTAGCGTTATAAGCAACAGTTGCTGGGATAAAAGCAAGTTTTGTCTTTACGTCAGCTATGAATTCCTCTATAGCATTGTCTATCACTGATCTCTGCTCTACACGTTTACTTGACGTAAATTTAGTAAATGGGACTCCCTATTCTGTAAGCTTTGTTGAACCTGCGTACCCTGGTCGACGAAGAATGGAAAATTAGCAATGTTCGTGTCAGTTGTAATTCGGAGGGCCCAGTCTCCTAAATCTCCATCGTTAACGATTCATAGCCTCTCAAGAGCAGTTCTAAGCCTTTTCAATACTTTTACATTCATTTGGTTCCGGGTTTACGTTTGGTGCACATTTCTTACTTCATGTAATTCATTCTTCCATTTGCACAGTACACGCTCCGATTTTACGAAACGAAAACGCCTTTGCACGCTGCGTAACTTCAAAGAGCTTTTTCCCTCTTTCTTTTAACCAACATTTCACTGCCTTTTCTTTGTCTCTGAAAGCTGTATCAGTACGTGTTTTTTTAGGCTGTGAAGGTATTCTTCTTCAGAACCGTTACTGTCACAATTGACGTCGTCCAAACCACAATTTATGGAATCGTCACAGTTATTTCCTACTTCCTCTAACCTATCCACAATTTCAAACGGAATGTCGAAATCATTCGAATGAATGTCAAAGAAATTAACTAACAAATGACACATATGTACGACCTAGGGAGAAGTAGGTGATTTCGGCTGGAAATCACGTTCTTCATGTTTCATCATTGCTAAAATCAGTACGTTAATTGGATTCCACTTTTCTATGAAACTGGCAGGAAGAAAAGGTATTATTAGCAGCCATGCCTTACGAAAGCATAAGAAATATTAATTCAGTTTTATATGTATTGTCAATACTTACCAGTACTGCTAAAAGCAAATGATAATTTTTAATAGATGTTACTATAGTGAGTAATTCGAAAGAATTGTAACTGTGTGTATTGTGTACTGAAACGGGACCTACAAACGACGCAGAGGCTTCGTCCCCACCATAGCCCTCAGTGGTTCGCAACCCCACTACAGGCTACAGCAGTCCACTCACCCCACAGCCGCCCCACAGCGAACCTTTCTAGAGAAAACATAGTTACCAAGTTTATTCCAAAATACTCTGTTAACAGTATGTCATAACATGTGGCTCCTCAGCGATGGTCCTCCACCCCACATTCGTCACAGAGTACGAAGACTTTTGAGTAGACGATTTACAGTACAATGGATAGGACAGTTTTGTCCAAGTCGATGGCCAGCACACAGCTCTGATTTAAATCCACTAGATTTTTACTCTTGAGGCCATATGAAGGAACGTATTTATGATCAACAAATAAATAATGTGGACGAACTAACACAGAGTATTTTCGATTCTCCCAATAATAAATTCAAATTTGTGTATGCACGTGTGTGTGTGAAGGAGTTCAACGAAACTGCGTTCGCCGTAGTGAAGCGTGTGTCGAATCGAATGGTGGGCATTTTGAACACTTATATTAGTATTGGTGTAACAGTAAACAAAGTGATATGGGTTTCATTTTCGTTACGGTACTGTTTTATAATAGGAAAATAATCTGAATTTAATTTTCGTTGTATTATTGTTCTAAAATGAGGAAACAGTTGATTGCAATTAACGCACAAGAAATTAGGTGGTAGTTGCTCAATTTGTGCGAAGGGAAACATTTGATGTTAGCTCTTCTTTACTACCACCACCTTCGTTATAGCAGTGCTGAAAAAGAGAAAACGTCTGTTTGTACTTAATGCAGTGTTTACGTAAAACGAATTACGCGTTTTGACAATCCAGTGACTTTACATTGCTTGTTTCGGTAGTACCTAGCCGCCGCGCCGCGTCATTGTACACGTCCAATGTTTAAATTGCACTGGTTTGTCCGTTACCTTTCTCTGACCTCTGCATCAATGTCGGTAATACACAAGTAACGCCGTGTGCCATCAACAGACAATGTAAACAGAAATGCGTCTGGTATCAAACCTACAAATATCTATCTTTTAGAAATACAAAAATGAAGAACGTGATGCAATGACATTTCATTAAACTTTTTTCGGAAGCATACCGGGATATACAGTCTGCATAATTTTGGCACCTTACACAGTTTACATCCTGTATAGAGAACAAGAGCTGTCCTACCATACTGCCCTGCATACTTGGAATTCCTAACGATATCTCTTGCCCTCGATGAACACTTACCGTCCATGATAACATACTGCATACTGATTTCTATTAGTAAAAAGAAAAAAAAGTCTGCAGTGCGACAATGTGTCATACGGGTTTCGGAAATCTAGTGGTATGGAACCTTAATTTTAATTTTAAAAATCAATAGCCTCAGTTGCAAAGTTTACCTAGATTTACCAGATTTTCAGTCGGGATAACCCAACCTTCTTCAGAATAAAAGTAACTTCCGTTTGTCCATAGTGGACATCATCAAGCTAAAAGTACAAATCCATAAATTATCGTCAGACTATAAAAACGTATCTGAAACTGCCTCAGCCCCACTTGGCGACCGCGATGCGACAGCCTCGAGTGCTGAGTTCCAGTACCTTCTTAGGCTCAGGTTTCCTTGGCATTCGGTGACACATAGCGTGGCCAAGTGGGCCTCAACATGGAACCTATATAATAAATCCACAGAATATCTTCCATTTAACTTGCTCCTAGCATCCTCCAACAATCCAGTGTACACATAATCACAATGAAGAGCCAAAGAAACTTGTACACCTGCCTAATATCGTGTAGGGTCCCCGTGAGCATGCAGAAGTGCCACAACGCGACTTGACATGGGCTCGACTAATGTCTGAAGTAGTGCGCCCTGCACGGCTGTCCATAAATCCGTAAGAGTACGAGGGGGTAGAGATCTCTTCCGAGAAGCACGTGGCAAGGCATCACAGATACGCTCAATAATATTCACTTCTGAGGAGTTTGGTGGCCAGCGGAAGAGTTTGAACTCGGAAGAGTGCTCCAGGAGTCACTCTGTAGCAATTCTGGACGTGTGGGGTGTTGCATTTTCCTGCTGGAGTTGTCCATGTCGGTTGGAATGGACAATGAACGTAAATTGATGCGGGTGATCAGACAGCATGTTCACGTATATGTCACCTGTCAAAGTAGTAAGTAGACATATCAAGGGTGCCACATCACTCCAACAGCATACTCCCCACGCCACTACAGAGCTTCCACCAGCTTGAACAGTCCCTTGCTGATATGAGGGTCCATGGAGTCATGAGGTGCTCTCCATACCTTACACGTTCATCCGCTCGATACAGTTTGAAATTAGACTCGTCGGACCAGGCTCATGTTTCCAGTAATCAACAGTTCAGTGTCGGTGTTGATGGGCCAAGGCGAGGCCTAAAGCTTTGTAACGTGCAGTCATGAAAGGTACACGAATGGTCCTTCAGCTCCGAGGCCCGTATCGATTAAGTTTCGTTGAATGATTCGTATGCTGACACTTGTTCATTGTCCAGCATTGAAATTTGCAGGGATTGGAGAAAAGGTTGCACTTCTGTCAAGTTGAACATTTATCTTCGGTCGTCGTTGGTCCAGTTCGTGCAGGATCTTTTTCCGGCCGCAGCGATGTCGGAGATCTGATGTTTTCCAGATTCCTGATATTCATGGTACTCTCGTGAAATGGTCGTACGGGAAAAACCCTTCGTCGCTACCTCGGAGATGCTGTGTTCCATCGCTCGTGCGCCGAGTATAACATCACGTTAAAACTCGCTTAAATCTTGATAGCCTGCCATTGTAGCAGCAGTAACCGATTTAACAGCTGTTCCAGGCACTTGTCTTACATAGGTGTGCCGATCGTAGCGCCGTATTCTGTCTCTTCACATATCTATGTACACTCCTGGAAATGGAAAAAAGAACACATTGACACCGGTGTGTCAGACCCACCATACTTGCTCCGGACACTGAGAGGGCTGTACAAGCAATGATCACACGCACGGCACAGCGGACACACCAGGAACCGCGGTGTTGGCCGTCGAATGGCGCTAGCTGCGCAGCATTTGTGCACCGCCGCCGTCAGTGTCAGCCAGTTTGCCGTGGCATACGGAGCTCCATCGCAGTCTTTAACACTGGTAGCATGCCGCGACAGCGTGGACGTGAACCGTATGTGCAGTTGACGGACTTTGAGCGAGGGCGTATAGTGGGCATGCGGGAGGCCGGGTGTACGTACCGCCGAATTGCTCAACACGTGGGGCGTGAGGTCTCCACAGTACATCGATGTTGTCGCCAGTGGTCGGCGGAAGGTGCACGTGCCCGTCGACCTGGGACCGGACCGCAGCGACGCACGGATGCACGCCAAGACCGTAGGATCCTACGCAGTGCCGTAGGGGACCGCACCGCCACTTCCCAGCAAATTAGGGACACTGTTGCTCCTCGGGTATCGGCGAGGACCATTCGCAACCGTCTCCATGAAGCTGGGCTACAGTCCCGCACACCGTTAGGCCGTCTTCCGCTCACGCCCCAACATCGTGCAGCCCGCCTCCAGTGGTGTCGCGACAGGCGTGAATGGAGGGACGAATGGAGACGTGTCGTCTTCAGCGATGAGAGTCGCTTCTGCTTTGGTGCCAATAATGGTCGTATGCGTGTTTGGCGCCGTGCAGGTGAGCGCCACAATCAGGACTGCATACGACCGAGGCACACAGGGCCAACACCCGGCATCATGGTGTGGGGAGCGATCTCCTACACTGGCCGTACACCACTGGTGATCGTCGAGGGGACACTGAATAGTGCACGGTACATCCAAACCGTCATCGAACCCATCGTTCTACCATTCCTAGACCGGCAAGGGAACTTGCTGTTCCAACAGGACAATGCACGTCCGCATGTATCCCGTGCCACCCAACGTGCTCTAGAAGGTGTAAGTCAACTACCCTGGCCAGCAAGATCTCCGGATCTGTCCCCCACTGAGCATGTTTGGGACTGGATGAAGCGTCGACTCACGCGGTCTGCACGTCCAGCACGAACGCTGGTCCAACTGAGGCGCCAGGTGGAAATGGCATGGCAAGCCGTTCCACAGGACTACATCCAGCATCTCTACGATCGTCTCCATGGGAGAATAGCAGCCTGCATTGCTGCGAAAGGTGGATATACATTGTACTAGTGCCGACATTGTGCATGCTCTGTTGCCTGTGTCTATGTGCCTGTGGTTCTGTCAGTGTGATCATGTGATGTATCTGACCCCAGGAATGTGTCAATAAAGTTTCCCCTTCCTGGGACAATGAATTCACGGTGTTCTTATTTCAATTTCCAGGAGTGTATTTGAATACGCATGGCTATGCATATTTTTGTATGAATGTGTTATAAAACCGAACTTAACGTGACATTATTACACGTAAATCGAATGTGAAAATATTATAGTCTAATACGGTTATTACATGTTAACCTCTTTGATTCATGTAGCTGAAACTTGATTGGGCCCCTACAAAGAAGTTGTATCTGTATTCATATGTGAATCTATCGTTTGATACTAGTAAGGTTTACACGTTCGCTGAAATTTTTTTCCCAGTAACACCACTTTCTGTCTTATGCTGCCTTCGGAGAAAACCAAAAAAATTAAGGGTGAGCTCTTCTTCGGAACCGTAGTCAGAATAGGGCGATGGAACCATACTGAGTCGGTATAGGTACTTTGGAAACCTCCGGTGATTTAATCTATGGCGCAATATTATCACTTGGAAGTTTCTGTTGCAAATTGATTGTGGCATACCAATAATGTTGTGACATGTTAGGGGTCATTACTGCACAATTTCCTCCATTGCTGTCACATTACAGGCGATCCTCCTCATTCCACCAATTAGGAATGTGAGCTCTGGTAAAACGTAGGAAGTGATAAATATGGTAATTTGCCGTATTATACTGACCTGGAATACACTGCATCCTTAACCAAGACGGCGAAATTATTCACTGCCTTTAATTCACTGTACCGTTAACCTATAACATGATGGTTGTTTTACTCTGCCTTTAAAGTTGCTGTGCTTCTTCTAGGAGGCAGTACGTAAGTTAATTCGTTGTAAATTAAATGGCACAATTTCAGAGACTTTACTGGTCTCATACAGGTATGATTCTGTGTATGTAGACTGAAGTGGCAAGTCAAAATTCGTGCTAAGATCGGGAATCGAACCCGAGTCTCCTGGTTGAAGTCTCTAAAATTGTTATTTCATTTGCATCTGAGTTTCATTCTGGATCCAGTGAAATACGTCAGATGCTGAGATGCTACTCCAGAACATGGACAGCCTCGGCAATTCTGCTCGGGTGTAAGAGGAATTAAAACTGTACTGGGGCGACACAGAGGAAGGTGTGCCAGCGTAATTCGTGCACTTGTGCGAATCGCTTTGCCAATGTGGCTTAGTGGCTAGTGCGCCTGCCTAGTAAGCAGGAGAACAGGGTTCGATTTCCGGCCTTGGTACAAATTTTCACACATACGCTTCAGTAAAATAATTCGTTATGTTGATGTTCCTATAGTGCTTCAACACCATAAATATCAAACGTGTACCTGATAACACTATAATCATGTCTTCAGAGATTAGAAGCTTACACTACGACACGGTAACTCTCTAATTTGACATTGTTCCATAGTGGGACGGGCATAACGTTGAAGCCATTTCCAGCTAAATTCACCTGGAAGTTAAACTGATACCAGTAAACAATCCAATGTATAATCATTCGATTAACAGCTCTGGTCTCACCCTCGCTTCTAACTAGCTAGCATCAAGTTTTGAGACTAGAGAGGCAGAACTACTACTATTAACGTTTACTTACGGAAGTTGATACGTAATAAAGGGAAATATAAAAATGTGAAGAGACGAAAAATTAGCGTTTATGGAATACTAAAGGTATTAGCTTTTTTATTGTAATCATCTCTGTGAGTAAGAAAGTACTGTCCAACTACACAAGAAGTTACTCACAGACACACACACACACACACACACACACACACACACATATACACACACATCACGACAACGCGACAGTGAAAACAAGAGAGACAGGAAAAGAGACATACAGCGATGGAGAACAAGCTTTCCCCGCTCGCCAACGTAATGCAACCCAATTCCGCAGAGTCCTTAAAATTTCCGCCTCCTACTCCACTTCAGGAATCATGTTACGGACCCATAAGCAGCGGGAGCTTCTTGTACCCCTCAGAGAGCGTAACGGAAAAGACAGAAGTTCGGGTGTAGCTTCACATCAAACACTAGCGCGGAAACGTTTTATTTGTCCTACGTTACATGTGCACGGTACCTGCCGCTGGAGTAGTGGGTCCTTTGAAGGGAGATGGAAACGACGGAGAAGGTTGGAAAAATAAACGTGTAAAAGACCAAAAAGAAAAAAAAGGAAGGAGAAAGGACAGAATGTGTCCACGGCAGTAGCGACTCCTGTCGCACCGGGAGACAGTCTCCCGCACAGCGACAGAGAAAGCGAGAGAAAGAGGCAAAGATGGTGAGAGGGGGAGAGACGGAGAGAAGAGACAGAGTGTGTGAGAGAGCTGACGCAGACAATGGACAGGCAAGGATAGGTGTGCCGCGGGTTGCGGTGGAGGTAGGCGCTGCGTTGCACGGTGCGGCTGGGCCCGCTGTGGCGCCGGTCAGCCCACGGGAGATGCTGCGGAGACGCGATAAGACAATGAGCCCTCCGGAATGCGGCGGACGTGAAATTGAAACGGACCTCGGGCGAAACAGGCGGACGCCAGGGCCGAGTTTATCTGCACTGCCTCACGCGCGACAACTTAGAATGCAATTTTCACACCAGGATTCCTATTTATCTTTCGCTGCGCGCACGTCAGCCTCGTTCCACTTTCGAGCCTTTCCTCCTCGTACCGTGCTTTGTGTAGCTACTCTTATCCGACACTTCCGTTTCCTCGTTATTCTGTCCAGACCAGGGCTGCGTCCCCTACCTGCCATTCCTCTCGTACTGCACTTAACGGCCGGCCGCGGTGGTCTCGCGGTTAAGGCGCTCAGTCCGGAACCGCCGACTGCTACGGTCGCAGGTTCGAATCCTGCCTCGGGCATGGATGTGTGTGTTGTCCTTAGGTTAGTTAGGTTTAAGTAGTTCTAAGTTCTAGGGGACTGATGACCACAGAAGTTAAGTCCCATAGTGCTCAGAGCCATTTTTTTGCACTTAACGAGGCGAGATCATTTTTAGAATATTGTTGCAGTGTTTGGTGGCATTATTATCGTGACAATAGACTTCAAAAGGAAACCCAGACAATCAGCTAGTATCAGAACAGGTACACAATAACCTAAATACTCGGAGAGTATAAATGGAAATCACTGAAAAAACACAACTTACTCCAACCAAACGAGTATTCAAACTGATGTGTGGAATCAGTGGGACTACAGACACATCGTCAGACTTCATAACAATATCATCCTCACAATCCAAAAGACAGCAAGAGCAGATAAGTGTGGGGACGATCTCAGAATCAGCTGAACAGTTCACGCATCTAAGTTGCTGATAAAATACAGAATAACGTAAAAGAAAATAAAAGCTGTTAGATAAGTTAGTTTTTGGAGAGGTAATGGTTCCAGATAGGCAACTCAGACGTTTCAATTAATGATGGGAGCAAGATGTAAGAAAAACCAAGACAATTTCGTAAAGTTTGTCGACCTAGAAACAGCGTTCGACAATGTGAAAAAATGCAAGTATTCAAAATTTTCAGGAAAATAGAAGTGAGCTATAGGAAAAGAGGGGTGATATACAATAAGTACATGAAACGAAAGAGAAAAATAAGAATATAAGACCAAGAACGAAGTGCTTGAACTAAAAAGGGAGTAAGACTAGGGTGCAGCTTTTCACTCCTACTGATTAATCTCTGCATCGAAGGAGGAATTAAATAAGAGGATGTTCCAGAAATGGGATTGAAATTCACGGTGAAAAGATGTCATTGATGAGCTGGCGACAATGCTATCCTCAGCGAAACTGAAGAAAAATTACAGGACCTGCTGAATGGAAAGAAGAGACTCAGTGAGTAAAGAATATTACTTGAGAGAAAACCGTACAAAAACCACACTAATGATGTGTTAACAGAAATGAGATAAACGACAAATCCATCTAGATTTGTGATTACGGAGTAGACGTTGCGTTGAGAATGAATTTTGCTACGTTGGAGGCAAAATACCACACAACGAATGAAGCATGGAGGACATAAAAAAGCACTAGTACAAAGCGAGCATTTATGGCCAAAA
Source organism: Schistocerca piceifrons (assembly GCF_021461385.2). Lineage (NCBI taxonomy): Eukaryota > Metazoa > Arthropoda > Insecta > Orthoptera > Acrididae > Schistocerca > Schistocerca piceifrons. The sequence goes on along the minus strand of NC_060140.1, from coordinate 357,164,658 downwards.
GAAGAAGACTAGTATATAACATAGACCCTTATTTGGGGACGAAATACGCTATGTGATCAAAAGTGTCCGGACACTTGGCTGAAAATGAGTTACAAGTTCCTGGCGCCCTCCATCGGTAATGCTGAAATTCAATATGGGTCGGCCCAACCTTAGCCTTGATGATAGCTTCCACTCTTGCAGGCATACGTTCAATCAGGTGCTAGAAGGTTTTCTGGGGAATGGCGGCCCATTCTTCACGGAGTGCTGCACCGAGGAGAGGTATCGATGTCGGTCGGTGAGGTCTGGCACGACGTCGGCGTTTCAAAACATCCCAAAGGTGTTCTATAGGATTCAGATCAGGACTCTGTGCAGGCCAGTCCATTACAGGGATGTTATTGTATTACAACCACTCTGCCACAGACCGTCCATTATGAATAGGTGCTTGATCGTGTTAAAAGATGCAATCGCCATTCACGAATTGCTTTCAACACTGGGAAGCAAGAAGTTGCTTAAAACATCAATGCAGGCCTGTGCTGTGATAGTGCCACGGAAAACAACATGGGATGCGAGCTTCCCCCATGAAAAACACGACCACACCATTACACCACCGCCTCCGAATTTTACTGTTGTCACTACACACGCTGGCAGATGACGTTCACCGGACATTCGGCATACCCACAACATGGCACCGGATCGGCGCATTGTGTACCGTGATCCGTCACTCCACACAACGTTTTTCCACTGTTGAATCGTCCAATGTTTACGCTGCTTACACCAAGCGAGACGTCGTTTGGCATTTACCAGTGTGATGTGTGCCTTAAGAGCAGCAGCTCGACCACAAACTCGTAGTTTTCTCACCTCCCGCCTAATTGTTATTGTAGTTGAAGTTTGGAATTCCTGTGTGATGTTCTGGATAGATGTCTGCCTATTACGCATTACGACCCTCTTCAACTGTCGAAGGTCTCTGTCAGTCAACAGACGAGGTTGGCCTATAAGCTTTGGTGCTGTACGTGTCCCTTCCGTTTCCACTTCACTATCACACCGGAAACAGTGGACCTAGGTATGTTTAGGGGAGTGGGAATCTCGCCTTCAGACGTGTGAAACAAGTCGCATTCGATATACCTTACCACGGTCGAAGTCCGTGAGTTCCTTGAAGCTCCCCATTCTGCTCTCTCACGATGTCTAATGAATACTGAGGTCGCTAATATGGAGTACCTGGCAGTAGGTGGCAGCACATGCACCTAATAAGAAAAACGTTTGTCTTTGGGGGTGCCCGGATACTTTTTATCAAACAATGTGTATGAAAATTTACCTTTGGAGCACAGCATTATATAGAAGCGAATCATGGACTCCGTGGAAACCAGAAAAGAACATTATAAAAGCGTTTGAGACGTGGTAATACATAAGGACGCTGAAAATCAGGTGGAGCGACAAAAAATGACGCGAGTCTATGTATAATCGTTAGGCAGAGGAACACGTGCAGAACTCTGACAAGAAGAAGGTACAAAATCAGAGAAAACGTATTAAGACATCAGTCTGTAACTTCTACGGTATATGAATGGATCAAATAGAGGTACTTACGCTCCAGTTGGTTACAAGCTATGCTCTTCACCAAACCCGTTTCATCGCTCACCTGCAACAAAAGAAATTCATATAATTTTTCACAAAACTTCAATGCAATTATTATTCAAAGTTACCAGAAAGATGGGTGAGAATTATCAGTTTGTATTCGGAAAAGGAAATCGAACGTAAAATTCCTTTGAATGTCAGACGTTGACAGGACAAATAATGATGAAGGTTAACAGGAATGTATACAATCGTTTTGCTAACGGCGAGAGGGTTTTTAACGAGTTAACTGGACTTTACTCCTGAAACCTTGAATGACGTACGTGTCGGTTGGAGGGATAGGACACTAAAAAAGAAATGCACACAACACAAAGTGTGCTCGTGAGGACGTGATAAGAAAACATGTGACTTGGGTGCTGGGAGAGATATCAGACACGGATGTTGTTTGCCACCAATGACTGTCAACATATACGCTTTAAGATTAGCATCAGAAAAGTGAGAGGCATAATAGTTGGAGGAAAAAGAAGAAACACAATTACGTGGGCAGACGTCCAAGGAGTGTTGACAGAATCACAGAAAACACTAGAATTTATTATGGGGAGGATAATAAAAGTGAGAAGAAATTGTGATTGAAGATAAACGTTGGAAAGACCAAAATGATGAGAACTAGCCAATATATAAAGCTTGCTTGAAAATATCGTTGGACGGCAAGATCTTGGACCAAGTAAACTCTACTAGATACTTAGTAAGTGCAATGACAAAATATGGAAGGTGTGTGGGGAAAATATACACTCCTGGAAATGGAAAACAGAACACATTGACACCGGTGTGTCAGACCCACCATACTTGCTCCGGACACTGCGAGAGGGCTGTACAAGCAATGATCACACGCACGGCACAGCGGACACACCAGGAACCGCGGTGTTGGCCGTCGAATGGCGCAAGCTGCGCAGCATTTGTGCACCGCCGCCGTCAGTGTCAGCCAGTTTGCCGTGGCATACGGAGCTCCATCGCAGTCTTTAAATCTGGTAGCATGCCGCGACAGCGTGGACATGAACCGTATGTGCAGTTGACGGACTTTGAGCAAGGGCGTATAGTGGGCATGCGGGAGGCCGGGTGGACGTACCGCCGAATTGCACAACACGTGGGGCGTGAGTTCTCCACAGTACATCGATGTTGTCGCCAGTGGTCGGCGGAAGGTGCACGTGCCCGTCGACCTGGGACCGGACCGCAGCGACGCACGGATGCACGCCAAGACCGTAGGATCCTACGCAGTGCCGTAGGGGACCGCACCGCCACTTCCCAGCAAATTAGGGACACTGTTGCTCCTGGGGTATCGGCGAGGACCATTCGCAACCGTCTCCATGAAGCTGGGCTACGGTCCTGCACACCGTTAGGCCGTCTTCCGCTCACGCCCCAACATCGTGCAGCCCGCCTCCAGTGGTGTCGCGACAGGCGTGAATGGAGGGACGAATGGAGACGTGTCGTCTTCAGCGATGAGAGTCGCTTCTGCCTTGGTGCCAATGATGGTCGTATGCGTGTTTGGCGCCGTGCAGGTGAGCGCCACAATCAGGACTGCATACGACCGAGGCACACAGGGCCAACACCCGGCATCATGGTGTGGGGAGCGATCTCCTACACTGGCCGTACACCACTGGTGATCGTCGAGGGGACACTGAATAGTGCACGGTACATCCAAACCGTCATCGAACCCATCGTTCTACCATTCCTAGACCGGCAAGGGAACTTGCTGTTCCAACACGACAATGCACGTCCGCATGTATCCCGCGCCACCCAACGTGCTCTAGAAGGTGTAAGTCAACTACCCTGGCCAGCAAGATCTCCGGATCTGTCCCCCATTGAGCATGTTTGGGACTGGATGAAGTGTCGTCTCACGCGGTCTGCACGTCCAGCACGAACGCTGGTCCAACTGAGGCGCCAGGTAGAAATGGCATTGCAAGCCGTTCCACAGGACTACATCCAGCATCTCTACGATCGTCTCCATAGGAGAATAGCAGCCTGCATTGCTGCGAAAGGTGGATATACACTGTACTAGTGCCGACATTGTGCATGCTCTGTTGCCTGTGTCTATGTGCCTGTGGTTCTGTCAGTGTGATCATGTGATGTATCTGACCCCAGGAATGTGTCAATAAAGTTTCCCCTTCCTGGGACAATGAATTCCAGGTGTTCTTATTTCAATTTCCAGGAGTGTAGAATATCTATAGATGAAAGAGATTTCAAAAAGGAGAAAAGTATGTTCACATCTAAAATAATTCCAAAAGAACTAAATTTTTTCCAAATGCTTTGTCTCTAGTGTTGTATTAGGTAGCAGCAAACCATCGACTTGTGAAAATAAAGAGGAAAGATAAATGTAGAGTCTGAAAAATGTTTGTCAAAAATGAATAACATCAAAGGGATTGAGGAAATGAATGAATAAATACTTCTATAAATAGGAGAGGGAAAGAGTCAAATGGAAATAATATTTTGGCTGGGGAATATGCAGCAAAGAGTTTCCGGCAAAGAAACCGACGAACATATTGTAGAGAGGAGAGCGAGAGGAATAAGTGGACTTGGACTGCTAGTAAACACTAAGGATGCATAAAGTTACCAGTAAGTTACGGGAGGGGTATGTATAGGGTAAAGTGTAGAATGTCCAGTCGACGCCTTCAATGCACGTATACCAATGGGGACGGCATTACGAAGCCAAATAAATTTTCAGTTCATGTTTCATGTATGCCCTTCATCAGTTGGAATCAGTGACATGAGTGCGTTAAAGTGAGTCCCCTCAGGAAACGTAAACTTTATGGAGCATTATTTATATAATATTTGTCAGCATTGACAAGTACATCAGATTAAAAATTCTATTTCAATACATGCGCGGCTTGGATTTACTTTGCCACTTAAAGTGACGTCTTCGTGTGGTAATGATTTATGTATACTACAAATCATTAAGTTTCACTTGGTTCAATTTACAAATAGATCGTTTGTTCGACAAGGTTCTTAGATTTGGAGTACTTACCTGTAATAGGACCATTCTGTAGAAATCTCTGTGGTGCTCAAATCACTCTTAGAGTTATTGACTTATTTAATTTCTTTGGAGTAAACCTTTGGTAACATAATATGTTTTTCAGTCTGGCCTCAGTTGCATGAATGTGTAAATTTCGTTTGAATGTGAAAATATAATCAGTAACATACCTCATGGAAAGAGGGATATTCTTTGAAGTAAATAGCAGTTTTGGCGATATTTTAACCATAAGACAGCAGAAAGTGTGTTAAATAGCTCTACAGACTGCTTAATTTTGTAATATGTCTAGCGTTTCAGTTACATCAATGAATTCACTAAGAAACGAAAATATTAGTAGATTTACGGAACTGTGTAGCTATAGCCATTAATTCAAAATTTCACCTCTTTCCTAGAGCATGAGACGTGCTAAAGTCTTGAGGAACAGCATTATTGTTTATTATAACATATCCACGCTAATCGCATTCGTCTAAACGAAGGGTCATTCACAGTCAACGTATTTGCATCACTATACGTGCAGTGCTAAAAATGGGTAAAGAAAAAGTATAAACTCATACAAATTTTAACCCAAAAGTTGAGTTACGTTGCTCTATGATGATGTAAAGACATTAGGACTCACACAAACTGTAATCCAAAAATTGAGTTATCGTGATCTATGATAATGTAAAGGCATTAGTTAAAATAACATAACAAACACAAATTAGAGAAAAGTCTGTGCAGTTACCTTCAACAAATAGCTGCAAGGATGTTATTACCGAGTTAATCACAGCCTTTTCTCGTATCCTTTTTTCTAAAATTCACTGTCTTTGCAGGGTGAGCCTGAACTCTGCTCCCTTCCATCATCAATACGATTTGCTCAGTCCTTACGTATTGTTCCTCTTCTTCTTCTTGTCTCTTGAGGCAGTATTTTCATACTTTTCTTGGTGGGGGTTCTCTGTTCAGGAACATGTTTTATTACCCCTTTTGTCCTTTTCATTCTCTCGTAAGTTCAGACATGCCGCCTCCATATTCGACCAACTGTCCCCACAAAATCATCTGACGTGACATAATCTATGTGGACTGTCCATGTTTCTCCTCCATACAGTAATATGCTTTACATGATTATTATTTACTATATTTCTGTTACCTCAGCAATTATTTCTGTTTTTATCAGTAATTTCATTATTTTATAGGGTGCCTGAGCTCAGTTATCCTTGCCGACATTAGTCTCTTATATCAATCCTTTTTATAAACTAAGATACTTAAATATTTATATTTCTTACAAGAAATGATGGTTTCCCTGTTTAACTAACTATATGTATTCGATTGACGCTCTCTCGTAACTGCAGTACTGCAGTTTACTTGAGGCCTCACATATGTTTGCAGTAACTTACTCATAATGTACCAACTACCGGTTTATAAAAGTTATTTACTATCTTCATTCCCAAACTCCCACACGTAACTTGACATCTGTAGAACTTCAAAGTATATCAGAAAACAAAAGCATATGCACATTCTCATCCCTGTATTCCTCTTATGTCCCAGATTCACCCTCACTTCTGTGCCTTGACATATATTTGACAGATAGTACATATCTATTCTTGACCATATTTTTCTAAGGACCTGCACTAATCAGCGACAACAATGTATGCATATTGTATTTTCTGTACGTCAATAAATTTATATGCGTATTATGTGTATTCCACTTTCCATTAACCTGCTTTAATATATTATCAACACACGATGAAACTGAAAATATTGTTGAAGAAGTATAAAGGAAAGCAAAGAGCGAGTAGGAATGGAAATTGAATTTCAATGAGAAGAAATAAGGAGCTTAAAGCTAGGCGATGGCATTCTAATTCTGGAAATGGAATGGAAACTCAATTGAAACCAAATGGATATAGTACACTTCTTGGGTTTACCACTTGATTAAATTGTGCAAGTGTCACAACATTTCATAGGAACAACTACTCAACATTCCCAGGGGTGGTTACTGCTGTTTTCGTTTCTGCATGTCGCGTCTTGCAGCGCTGGGCACAACAACCACGACCACCACCTGAGGAAGTCGAACAGTTGTTTCGATGAAATAAAGTGGTACTTGCACAGTTTTATCCGGTGTTAAACCCAGGAAGTGTATCTGCAACTGATTAGCCGAGAAAGCCTGAAAAATCACTAATCAATACGTCTTGAAAGCAGGTTATGTGATTAACATCAACAAAAGTAACGTAAGTGTAATGCAGAGTTGCCAAATCAAATTAAGTAACGGAACGGGACAGAGAAGTAGTACAAGAGTTCTGATGTTTGAACAGTAAAACAACTGACACGCCATATGCGATAACAATAGGAAATGAAGACTGGTAACAGCAGGAAAAGGTTTCTGAAAAATATGAATTATTTCGCAAGGAATACAACCACAAGAGTCATTAAGTATTTCTGAGGTATTTGCTGTAGTGCAGCCTTGTACGGAAGTGAAATGTGGAGTAAAAACTGGTCAGAAAAGACGAGGATAGTAGTGTTTGAAATGTAGTGATACTGAACAATGGTGAAAATTAATTGTGTTGATCATGAAATTAATGATATGGTAGTGAATCAAACTGGGAAAAAAATTATGGCACAACTTGACCAAAAGAAGGGATCGTTTGATCGGTCTGATCTTGAAGCACCAAGGAATCGTCAGTCCGATAAAAGATAAAGGTGCTGGGGAGCACAGTCTGTAGAAGCAGGCTAAGACTTGACTATAGTAAACAGGTTCAAGTGGATGTAAATTACAGTAGTTAGGCATTCATGAAGACACTTGAACTGGATATACTAGAGTGGCAGTCTGCATCAAATCAGTTTGATTCACAACAATAACATCATCTTAGATACCTCTCTATGTTATGGTGTTCGATACATCGGAACTTCTCAACTTGTGTGTGTGTTATGTTATAAGTACTATGGATTAGCATTAGTTCAGCTAGCATATTATTAAATTACGCATTCCTTTAACAGCGCACGTCAGGTCAGGAGCAGTGAAAGGAAGAAAAACTTGTTTCAATATTTTTTATGCTCCACTCTCTTAGCTGACATTTCCTCGGACGTAAAAACAAGTGTGTCACATTATATTAAATTACCGATGTGCTTCGGGACCCGAGAGAAAGAACTTTTTTTTCATGCACTTGTAGTTCAGTGTGCTACATCAGCGTGGTTATTTCACGCACAGACACTCTGCGTAGCGTGAGGGTGTATTGGAGAAGCGCCGGTACGCACCAGCAGGCGCCCTGATACTGAAATTAATCTGTTTGCTCTGCTGTAAATGTTTATTAGCTGGCTTTGGCTGAACAGTGTGCCGATTGGGAGAGGGGGAGCCACTGAGTGGTGCGGGCGGGGTGGGGGAATGACGGTAAATGTGTCCATGCTCATAAACATGCTCTCCAGTACACAGGATCACGTGTTGGTCGTTGTGTGCGCGAGAGACAGAGAGAGAGGGGACAAGAGGGGAAGAGAGGAAGAGGGAGAGAGAGAGAGGGAGGGAGGGAGGGAGGGAGGGAGGGAGGGAGGGAGGGAGGGAGGGAGAGAGAGAGGGAGGGAGGGAGAGAGAGAGAGAGAGAGAGAGAGAGAGAGAGAGAGTCGATGGCCTGAGAGGGGACGAGCAGCAGAACGGACGATGGGAAGTGATGAAGTTGGTAAGAAGTTACAAGATGATAGAAGAACCAGGAGTCCGGCATACACCTGAAAACTAAAGAACAGTCAGGCAGACGGAGAAATGACTCCAGTGATTGCCTAGTGTAGGCTGCTCGAAAAGAAAAAGTTTTCGGCTTAATTATGACTTCACAAGAGTTGAATTTTTCTGACGGGTGACCCTTTCACAATACCGCGTTGGCACATGAAACTACTGCGCACAGCGAAGTGTGTAAAAGTAAATCAGCAAAGAAAGCTTTGTCTCTATTCACGAATCCGAGTGAGGAGGAGCAGTTGTCGCACACTGGAAGCACGTTCGGGAGGACGATGGTTCAGATTCGCTCCCGACCACCAAGATTAAGGTTTTCCCTGATTTTCCTAAATCATTAGAAGAAAATTCCGTCGTCTTCTTTTTGTAATGGCAAGGCTTATTTCCTCCCCCATTCTGGAAACAATCAGAGCTTGTGCTCCATCTTTAATGGTGTCATTGCAGACAATACGTTAAACTGAAATATTCCTTCCTTTTACTTTTTCCAGTCGTGAAAAGAGACAATACAACTTGTGCACACTTTGTGCAGCATGCCTCGAAGGATCACTTCATGTTTTGCAAGGGTTGTCCCATTACGACAAGAAGGGTTGTCACCAGGGGTACAAGCCGCCGAAACGCTATTGAAGCCGCTATTGTCAGACGCAAAACATCGAAGCCCTCCCTCACAGGGTCGCGTACGGTTAGCATAAGCCGAAGATTACCGTTAGCTACCCCGAATAGGGTGCAACGAACTGCGCCCTGTCGTTTTGGAGGCAAGAAAGTGGGTTGTGTCGACCCAAGCAGCACGGAACTTTGACCTCTAGCCGTCCATTAGGGAACAGTACAACTGCCCCGGCATCCTGATGCACTGCACGGAGACCGTGGACAAGCGAATACCTAGAACGGAATCTGAATCAGTGTGTTCGCGCACTTTTCATCGATTGGGCCAGAATTTTTCTGGCGCCTGATGATAGTGATACTGGCATCTCAAGCAAACGGTTACGTTGTTCAGCACAGAGGTAGATCAGTCTTGTTGTGGGCCGAAATCACTAATGAATGTCAGAAGTCTGCTTACACTACAGTTAGAACCAGACTGGCCTACTGACTACTGTGAACCATATTTAACGTCCGGTGGAGTCACACCCTCGAAGTGACTAACAGTTTTACTCAGACAATGGAATCGTATAGAGGAGGACCGAGGTTCAGATCTGTCCCACCACCCAGACTGGTACTCCTAAATTTTTTAGGCGAATCCTGTAATGGTTCCTTTGATGAGTATAGGCCGAATTTTTTCGTAATCATCATCCACTTACAGTTTCCGCTTACGTAGTCGTTGCGAAATAAAACCAAAGTATTTCTTACTGGTGTTTCTACTGCTTACAGGCCTCAACGGGCTGCTACACTAACACAAGATCACTCGAAGCCTGCGAAATGTTAAACAGCTAGAAATTATTGGATGTCGTAATTTGTTTAGTTAAAAATAATTAAATTGTAAACATTTTGATATGAATCACGAAAGTTATTTTTCATAATAATTTTTCTCTCAGCTGTGTTCGTTGCTTACTTCATTTAAAAATGCTTTCTAAACCTTCACAGATGTATCCTCAAACATTTATGCAGTTCTTGGGAGGTATTTTCTCGGATGTATGTTCAGTTCAATAACCACGTCTTCTAATTTGATTAATGTATGATCTGATCTTAACCATTTTAGATGACGCTGTGGTAAAGCAACAAATTATACTTACCGTATTCGATTTCGACACTTATGCGTAAGTCCGCGAAGATGAAGCTGAAAATAGTTTCGAAATCGATTCTAAATAAAGTTATCAACGAACACATCTAAGCGAAAAATTAGTACAAAAATAGCGTTTGAACTCCATAAATGACTAACTTGTGCTGAAACCCATACTGTATAACGACCTGAAACAAAATTTTGTTGTGACCGACGCAAGTATGTATTCCACTACATCGTATCAATTTCGTCAGCACTGGTTCGGAAAATATTGCACGTGTGTAACAGCTAGTTCTTCATTCACTTGAAGTCATGAGCGCTAACGTCGAAAGATCTACAATAGATTCCATGTTTCTAGATTTCCGAAAGGCTTTCATACCGTTCCTCACAAGAAGCTTCTAAACGTATGGCGTCCCTATGGAGTATCGTCTTTGCTGTACGATTGGACTCTTGATTTCCTTTCAGAAATATCATATTCGTATTAACTGACGGCAAGCCATCTAGTGAAGCAGAATAATATCTGGCGTTCCCAGAGGAAGTCTCATAGGCATTCTGCCAATAAATATCTATATGTATGATTTAGGAGACGATCTGAGAAGCAATCTTAGATTGTTTGCAGGTGATTGTGTCAGTTACGATCTAGTAAAGTCATCGGATTAACAGAACCACTTCTAGAATGATTTAGACGAGATATCTGTATGGTGCGAAAACTGGAAACTGTCTCTAAACAATAAAAAATTGTGAGGTATCTGCATGAGTACTAAAAGGGGATCCGTTAAATTTTGGTCATAGGATAAATCACACAAAATCTGAAGGCTGTCAATTGAACTGAATGACTAAGGATAACGATTACGAACTATTTGAACTGGAACGATCAAGTAGATAATGTTCCGAAAGACTGTGTGTTATTCACAGAACACTTACGAGGTGCATTATTCCACTAAAGAGACTGCCTACACCACCGTTGTGAGTCCTCTACCACAGTACTGCTGCGCGATATGGAGTCCTTACCATATGCAATTGACGGAGGATATCGAAAACGGTAAGTGAAGGGCAGCTCCTTTTGTATTATCGCGCAATAGTGCAGAAACTGTTACAGATGCTTTAAACGAGCTGTGGTGGTATCCATTAAAGCAGAGACGTATTTCATTGCGGCAAGATCTTACTGCGAAATTTCAGTCTCCAACTTTCTCTTCCGAATGCAAAAATAGTTTCTTGACACCCATCTACATAAGGGGAAATGATCGCTGTATTAATATGAGAGAAATCAAAGCTCCAACGGAAAGAGAAAAGTATTCGTTTCCTCAGCGCGCTGTTCTAGAGTCGAACGGTAGAGAATTAGCGTGAAAGTGGCTCGGTAAACCCTCTTCCATGCACTTAAGTGTGAATTTCAGAGTAATTATGGAGATGCAGATGAATTAGCTTGTAGCTTGTTAACCATACCGTCCCAACACAAGCAAAGGGCTGGAAACGACAACGACAGTACATTATAAGTTTTGACTGTAAAAACAGGTGAATATTCTATTCTTCGAACTAACGTCCCGGATTTCAGAGCGAGAACCCCGTATAATATTCGCGTTCTCGTTCCTCCTCGTTAACAAAAACCGCAGTGGCTATATATATATCTAACAGTATTTGAATTAAAGAAAAACAACAAACAAAGCGCTGATGCAGTGCGTCTCACTTGGTGAGGCAGTAACGCCGCTGTGAATATCCCATCCCGGTACAGACGCAAGTGTTCGGCGCGGCAAGTTCAGCCGAGCGCGGCGCGCAGAGCCTGGGAGGAGCCCCTGCGCAGGTAGGCAATTTGCCGCGCACGGCCGGAAAACAACATATCGGCGGCGTGATCAATACGGGCGGCAACAGTGCCATCTCGTATCGAGCGCCAGTCAATTGTTTCTGGCAAAGGCCCGCCGCGTTGCCAGGCGACGCCAAACAAGCGCCGCTCGCCTCTGCGCCTGCCTCCAGTCCACGGATCGCGCATAATAATGGCTACGAGACGGGCAGCGCGTCCTGCACGGCTGCTGCCCACGCACCCGCCGCCCCCAGCCGCCTCCACAGGCCCCATGCCCCACCACCGCCAGCTCCCCTCGCCTGTTGACTGATTCGATGGCGACACGAGTGCTGACGGAAATGCGCAGCGCGGCGTGAACACGTGCGAATCGCTCCGGCATCTCTTGTTTAAGGTACCTAGAATGAAAATTTAACAGCAATCTCGGTAACGAAAGGGGGAGGGCTGGCAGCACAAAAAAATGAAGTACCCTCTCTTAATACGCTGTCCGCGAGGGGCTTGTTTCCCACAGCCAGCCGCTGGCGGGAGAGGGCGCTTCACGCTTCTCACATGTGGGATTCGTCACCCTCTATTCACATGGTTGGTACACCACATTGCCATGCCATAAATTTTACACATCTTCCTTTACTTCCATAGTGCCAACAGCAGCACCGACAGAACCAGTCATTTTTTGCATTTGATGCAATCCTCCACCATCTTTGTTTCTGACTTCTCTCAAAAGCACAGTTTGATGCAGCTCTCGACCGTAGTCTGTATGATGCAGTCTCCTACTTCTCAGCAAGATTACTGCCTCCTGCATCCATTTATTCCGCTTACCACAGTGCGGTTCTGGTCTGCATCTATAATTTTCACTACAGTACCTGCCTTCGTTATCAAACTGACGATTTTTGGATGCCTCAGGAAACGACCTATCAACCAAATCCATTATTTCCGTCAAAATGCGCCATAAATTTCTTTTAATTTCGATAAATTGTTTAATCATTAGTTATTCAGTCTATCGGTCTAATCTTCAGCAGCACCATATTTCAAAAGCTTCCGGTCGCTTCTTATCTGAACACACCGAAAGAGGTGGCGCCGTGGTTAGCACACCGGACTCTCATTCGAGAGGATGACAGTTCAAACCAGCGTCCGGCAATCCAGATTTAGGATTTCCCTAAATTACTCCAGCCAAATGCCGTAATGGCTCCGCTGAAAGGGTATGGATCATTTCCGTCCCCAACATTGACACAATTCCTGCTTGTGCTCCGTCTCTAATAGCGTCGATGTCGACAGGATGTTAAACTCAATCTTCCTTCCTTCCTTTCCTCTTGTCTGATCAGTTTATCGAACGTGATTCAATTGCGTACAAGTATACATAAAAATACCTTGGCGTCATACTTTTTAACATCAAATTTATATTCATTGTTAACAAATTTCGCATGTTCTGGGTAGATGGTACAGACAGAGCGCCACCACGAACTGACTGTTGGGAACAGATTTCTGGAAGCTGTGTTGAGATTTAGAGTTGGCCTGGTGTTGGGTTTACATTTTATATAGCCACTATTCCAGCCATCGTCAGTAGTCGTACTTTGATGCCCAGATAACGAAGCTCGTCTACTACTTTTAACGCCCTATTTTCAAATCTAATCCGTCCAGCATCACCTGATTCAATTCAGCTACTACCACTTTCATATTAATCCAGATAATCGTCTGCCACACAAATCCATTTTACCACTAAATGTTTTCTGTTATCACCCATTTTTCGCTGGGTCGTCTTCATAGCATTTTCTGCTCTCTTCAGTTCCGCCAGAGATTCACCTAACAACGTTTTCCCTGACTATAGGTTCAGCAATTTCCGCTTGTTTTTCTTCAGTACAGTTTGAATTACGTCAATGACTCCAACTCGTTCCCCAGTCCATTCATTTGTTTTCCTGTCTGTCCTATCTAAACCACATGATGCATCTGTCTATAACACCCTTAAGTGACACCCAGTTTTTGACTTTCTCATCTCATAGAAAGTTCACATCTTATTGCCATACAAAGGAAATTACCGGTGGTGCTTACGAATCGGCAGTTCAGTTTTGAAAATGGTATATAGTTTATCATAAGCACATAGTGCAGCATTTATTATTATTTCTTTTCCCATTCGGCAAGCGAATGACTTCCATCTGCCCTTGAGACAAGAAATCAACTGACTTACTGATTTTATTGTTACCTATTGAGTTAATTTTACCCACATATAACTTACGGGGCGATGAGGATGATCGTCATTCAGTGAGGTGAAATGATAACAGTGAAAATCAGGAAATTTTAAACTTCAATGGAAATAATATTAAAAGGGGGTGGCGTTTCTGATGCGATTGTATATTATTTGAATAAGATGCTTTATACATCTTGTTAGCTAATTCCAACTTAATGATTATCATAAAGTGTTCATACATGTGGTATTGCACGTAGTATTTCAAGTGGAAAAACTGCCGAAACTTATTTCAAACATATCTTTGAACTACACTATGTTGTTGTTGTTGTTGTTGTTGTTGTCTTCAGTCCTGAGACTGGTTTGATGCAGCTCTCCATGCTACTCTATCCTGTGCAAGCTTCTTCATCTCCCAGTACTTACTGCAACCTACATCCTTCTGAATCTGCTTAGTGTATTCATCTCTTGGTCTCCCTCTACGAGTTTTACCCTCCACACTGTCCTCCAATGCTAAATTTGTGATGCCTTGATGCCTCAGAACATGTCCTACCAACCGATCCCTTCTTCTAGTCAAGTTGTGCCACAAACCCTCCCCAATCAATACCTCCTCATTAGTTATGTGATCTACCCATTTAATCTTCAGCATTCTTCTGTAGCACCACATTTCGAAAGCTTCTATTCTCTTCTTGTCCAAACTATTTATCGTCCATGTTTCACTTCCATACATGGCTACACTCGATACAAATACTTTCAGAAACTACTTCCTGACACTTAAATCTATACTCGATGTTAACAAATTTCTCTTCTTCAGAAACGCTTTCCTTGCCATTGCCAGTCTACATTTTATATCCTCTCTACTTCGACCATCATCAGTTACTTTGCTCCCAAATAGCAAAACTCCTTTACTACTTTAAGTGTCTCATTTCCTAATCTAATTCCCTCAGCATCACCCGACTTAATTCGACTACATTCCATTATCCTCATTTTGCTTATGTTGATGTTCATCTTATACCCTCCTTTCAAGACACTTTCCATTCCGTTCAACTGCTCTTCCAAGTCCTTTGGTGTCTCTGACAGAATTACAATGTCATCGGCGAACCTCAAAGTTTTTATTTCTTCTCCATGGACTTTAGTACCCACTCCGAATTTTTCTTTTGTTTCCTTCACTGCTGGCTCAATATACAGATTGAATAACATTGGGGAGAGGCTACAACCCTGTCTCACTCCCTTCCAACCACTACTTCCCTTTCATGTCCCTCGACTCTTATAACTGCGATCTGGTTCCTGTACAAATTGTAAATAGCCTTTCGCTCCCTGTATTTTACCCCTGCCACCTTTAGAAATTGAAAGAGACTATTCCTGTCAACATTGTCAAAAGCTTTCTCTAAGTCTACAAATGATAGAAATGTAGGTTTGCCTTTCCTTAATATATTTTCTAAGATAAGTCGTAGTGTCAGTATTGCCTCACGTGTTCGAATATTTCTGTGGAATCCAAACTGATCTTCGCCGAGGTTGGCTTCTACCAGTTTTTCCATTCGTCTGTAAAACCGATAATTTGGTAATTTTCACATCTGTCAACACCTGCTTTCTTTGGGATTGGAATTATTATATTCTTCTTGAAGTCTGAGGGTATTTCGCCTGCCTCATACATCTTGCTCACCAGATGGTAGAGTTTTGTCAGGATTAGCTCTCCCAAGGCCGTCAGTAGTTCCAATGGAATGTTGCCTACTCCCGGGGCCTTGTTTCGACTCAGGTCTATCAGTGCTCTGTCAAACTCTTCACGCAGTATCGTATCTCCCATTTCATCTTCATCTACATCCTCTTCCATTTCCATAATATTGTCCTCAAGTACATCGCCCTTGTATAGACCCTCTATATACTCCTTCAACCTTTCTGCTTTCCGTTCTTTGCTTAGAACTGAGTTTCCATCTGAGCTCTTGATATTCATACAAGTGGGTCTCTTTTCTCCAAAGGTCTATCTTAACCCTAGTGAAATAAGCCTCTACATCCTTACATTTGACCTCTAGACATCCGTGCTTAGCCATTTTTCACTTCCTGTCGATCTCATTTTTGAGACGTTTGTATTCCTTTTTGCCTGCTACATTTACTGCGTTTTTATATTTTCTCCTTTCATCAATTAAATTCAATATTTCTTCTGTTACCCAAGGATTTCTACTAGCCCTCGCCCTTTTACCTACTTGATCCTCTGCCGCCTTCACTACTTCATCCCTCAGAGCTACTCATTCCTCTTCTACTGTATTTCTTTCCCCCATTCCTGTCAACTGTTGCCTTATGCTCTCCCTGAAACTCTGTACAACCTTTGGTTTAATCAGTTTGTCCAGGTCCCATCTCCTTAAATTCCTACCTTTTTGCAGTTTCTTCAGTTTTAATCTACAGTTCATAACCAATAGATTGTGGTCGGAGTCCACATCTGCCCCTGCAAATGTCTTCCAATTTAAAATCTGGTTCGTAAATCTCTGTCTTATCATTATATAATATATCTGATACCTTCTAGTATCTCCCGGATTGTTCCATGTATACAACCTTCTTTTATGATTCTTGAACCAAGTGTTAGCTATGATTCAGTTATGATCTGTGCAAAATTCTACCAGACGGCTTCCTCTTTCATTTCTCTCCCCCAATCCATATTCACCCACTATGTTTCCTTCTCTCCCTATTCCTACTCTTGAATTCCAGTCACCCATGACTATTAAATTTTCGTCTCCCTTCACTACCTGAATAATTTCTTTTATCTCATCATACATTTCATCAATTTCTTCATCATCTGCAGAGCTAGTTGGCATATAAACTTGTACTACTGTAGTAGGCATGGGCTTCGTGTCTATCTTGGTCACAATAATGCGTTCACTATGCTGTTTGTAGTAGCTTACCCGCACTCGTATTTTTTTATTCATTATTAAACCTACTCCTGCATTACCCCTATTTGATTTTGTATTTATAACCCTGTATTCACCTGACCAAAAGTCTTGTTCCTCCTGCCATCGAACTTCACTAATTCCCACTATATCTAACTTCAACCTACCCATTTCCCTTTTTAAATTTTCTAACCTACCTGCCCGATTAAGGGATCTGACATTCCACTCTTCGATCCGTAGAACGCCAGTTTTCTTTGTCTTAAACGAACTGATAACGACGTCCTCTTGAGTAGTCCCCGCCCGGAGATCCGAATGGGGAATATTTTACCTCCGGAATATTTTACCCAAGAGGTCGCCATCATCATTTAACCATACAGTAAATCTGCATGCCCTCGGGAAAAATTATGGCTGTAGTTTCCCCTTACTTTCAGCCTTTCGCAGTACCAGCACAGCAAGGCCGTTTTGGTTAGTATTGCAAGGCCAGATCAGTCAATCATCCAGACCGTTGCCCCCTGCAACTACTGAAAAGGCTGTTGCCCCTCTTCAGGAACCACACGTTTGTCTGGCCTCTCAACAGATACCCCTCCGTTGTGGTTGCACCTACGGTACGGCCATCTGTATCGCTAAGGCACGCAAGCCTCCCCACCAACGGCAAGGTCCATGGTTCATGGGGGCAGGAACTACACTATACAGGGTGTAAATTTTAAGTTGACAAACCAAAATAACACGAAAACTAAGCTTGACACAAAAAATGTGTAGAATCCAAAGTTGCTTATTTCCAAAGGGGACATCTCCTGTTACTAAAATTATCCCGCCACCCCATCCCGAGGGGGGGGGGGGGCGAGGGGGAGCGGGAGCAGTTTTAAAATTTCACATGAGAACCCCCATTTTTTGTTGCAGAATCAGATGCTACATAAAAAACTACGTACATTTTGTCTGAAACATTTCTTTTGAAACTTGGTTGTTGGCGCTGTAGTTCAAGAAAACCCATGTTCTCATTTTTGCGTGGAAAATGGTTACTGATAAATAAAAAATACTTATATACTTCGTAAATTTTGATTCGTTAAAACTAAAACGAAACCACCCGTTGCTTTTCAGGACCATCAAATCTTAATCGGGAATAAGTTCGTCTTTAGTTAGCGAGTGGGTTAGTCTTTTCCTCAGTTAGCCTTTTACATTGTTTACTCTGTTAGTTAATGAGTTTACACGTTAGTAAATAGGGTGTTTGTTTAGTTAGCTAGCTACTTAGATTATTTGTTTGATAATTAAATGTTGTGTGGCCTCACGACCACGAAACAAATGAAACTTATTCGAATCTGCGTAAATAATTAATATTTGTGTCAACATTTATAAAACTCTAATTCCTCTCTATCAAAACCCACCCTATAGGGAGAGTTTTACTTTTATCGAATCAAAATTTATGAAGTAAATAAGTATTTTTTTATTTATCCGTAACCATTTTCCACCCAAAAATGAGAACATGGATTTTCTTGAATTACAGCGCCAACTACCAAGAATCAAAACAAATGTTTAAGACAAAATGTACGTCGTTTTTATGTAGAATCAGAGTCTGCATTAAAAAATGGGAGTTCCCATTTGAAACTTTAAAGTTGCCTCTCGCCCCACTCCCCAGGGGGCTTGGGTGGAAGACTAATTTTAGCACCAGCAGATGCCCCCCTCGAAAATAATCAACTTTTGTACCTACACATTTTTTCGTGTGAAGTTTATTTTTCCAGTTATTCTGGTTTGTCAACTTAAATTTACACCCTGTACAACATAACAAGAGGCAACTGTGAGCGCAGCTAACGATAAGGTACAAGTGCATTATACGGTAAATGTGTGAGTAGTAACTGTCGTGACGAATTCTATATGTATTTCCCTTGTGGCAGATCAAACCTCAATCCTTCACCGTATCCTTTCCTCTGATGATCCCATTCCGGAATGGAGAACAGTCTATGTTTGTCAAGAACTAACAACATAGAATCCATTGACACTAAAAATCTAAAGTTATGTAAAGAGTCATACTCAAATACCGTTATACGCACACGAAAATGGAAAATGTTGCACCATGAGCACAGGCTAAAAGCCGTAAACCTGATATTCCGTATCGTCGTGGCTCTGAGATACATTGTTCAACATTTTCTCCTTATGCTAAGCTATATTTTTTTAGTTCAGAAAATTTCTATTGCTATAGTTGAAAAACAACTGTGCAATGGTTATTGGCTGTGTCCAATATTACTAGAATATTTTTGGGTAGAGATCGCAATAAAGCATCCCCGAAGCTCGTGCACGTGCTGCTTAGCGCAGTCCTCTGTACTTGGAGAAAGGACGAAACGGTGTCATGAGGGACATGGGAGCATCGCACAGACAGATGGGTATAGAGCAATGACTACAAAATGATGTAGTGACGAGTTGGATTCTGGAGAACAGTACGACAAAAAGAGTAGGCACAAGCCTTCCTGAAGGGAACTCGCCAAGAGAAGACCATAGGATTTTTCGGCTAGGTCTGACGAATGAGCCGATGACAACGTCTGAATTTCTGACAGACGACAGAAGTAGCGCGTCACCACAACAGCGAGGAAAAGATTGCTGGAAGCTAGTGTAAGAAGTCGGAGTTGCCACGCGGTGTCAACCGCTGACGCCATACTACAGACAAGAGAGTCTAGCATTGTTTAGGGCCACAATTGACTGGGGTACTTAGTGGCATACTGCGGTCTTCAGTATCGCTTCTTTTTGTGGCAATCAGATCACTGCTAGTCTATGTGGCTGACGTGGTGAAATCTGAAAAAATTAAGCAGTCATTTTCGAGACGTACACCTCTGCAGTTCGTGTAATCATGGAGAGATGAGACATTGGATATGACAATGTAGTTGTTGGAGATAGGTTAGATGATCACCGATATGAAGCAGGAAAAAGAAACCCTGTTGTTACGTCAACCATGACCAGAGTATAAAATGGCGTATTCCAGCAGAGTAATGCAAGAATCCACACTGCGGTTCACTCTGCAAACGCCTTGAGAAACGCAGGGCTCCTAGACTGGCCTACGTTGTCACTCATGCTTGGGATGCGATAGAATGATATGTATTCTCATCCTCCAACCAGCAGACTTCATAAACTGGCACAACATATTTTTGCAGGTAATGCAAGAAATTCCTCAAGACTCCCATTCACATTTACTTATTAGTTTGTTATGAGCGCTTGATGACCTTCCACCTGGCAGATACAGCATACAAGGCTATCTTTCAACAAATTTGGGTACATAGTAAAGTAACTCATGACGAAATTTCTGGCAGATCCGTCTTAAGCCTGGAATCTGACTGGATCAGAATTGTCTTCAGTGACCAGTCCCTCTTCGAATCATGCCTCAATGACCAGCGAAGACGTCTCTGGAGACGCCCAGAACAGCTGTAGGATACCAACATGACTGCTGCCCGGCATACGGCACTACAACCAAGAGTGATGGTCTAGGTTGCCATTTCTCTTCATAACAGGAACCCTTTGGTTGCTATCCACGGCACTCTTACAGCACAGAGATACATCGACCATATTCTACGCCCCGTTTGTTGTCTTTATGACAAGCCATCCTAGGCTTAGATCTCAGCAAGGTTATATCCGCCTGCATACGGCAAGAATTTCTACTGCTTGTCTTCTTGCTTGTCAAATCCTAACTTGGCCAGCAAGATCTCCCCAATTGGGAACTTTTGAACCATTATGGGCAGGGCCCTCCAACCAGCATGGGATTTTGACGATCAAACGCACGAATTTGACAGAATGTGGCGCGTTATATCTCAGGAGGACAATCATTGCCAAACCGAATCAATGCTTTCGTGTAGGCCAGAAGTGGGCTTGCTCCGTTTTTGAAGCTCTTTCTCTTGATTAAATCATTCATTTTTTTCTGAAATTGTCATCATTTGTTTGTCTGTACATGCACATCTTATCTAAAGCAAATTGAAGCTGGAAGGGGGAGAAAGGAAAAGAAAGGGAAGGAACTATTAGTGTCAGATGCATTGGGACTGTATGCAGAATCTCTGGCGTAGAGTAAAAATGCGTCCCGGACTAGGATTTGATCTTGTGATCTCCTACTTACTAGGCAGTTGCGCTGGCTGCTGAGCCACCCGGACGCAAAATTTGTTGCAATTGCGCGTACTGTCTCGGTACGCCCCTCGGCCGATCCACACTCCCACCTATCGCCACCTATTCGCAGTCCCCGTCCATGTCTTCCACGGTCGCTTCTTTGAGATTCCCGTTTGATGTCGAATGTACTTGTGCAATGAAGGTGGTGGATTCATCGCCCATTGAGACGAATCACTTATATGATTGTCTGAAATAACAGGCACAACGCATTCATCATAACATCTACCGGTTTCCGTCAAATTCGGATAATTCCTTTGTGATGCGACTTATTTTTGTCTTAGCGTATATATATTACAGGGTGGTCCATTGCTAGTGACCGGGCCAAATATCTCACGAAATAAGCATCAAACGAAAAAACTACAAAGAACGAAACTCGTCTAGCTTGAAGGGGGAAACCAGAAGGCGCTATGGTTGGCCCGCTGGATGGTGCTTGCATAGGTCAAACGGATATGAACTGCGTTTTTTTAAAATAGGAACCCCCACTTTTTAATACATATTCTTGTAGTACGTAAAGAAATATGAATGTTTTAGTTGGATCAATTTTTTCGCTTTGTGATAGATAACACTGTAATAGTCACAAACGTAGAAGTACGTGGTATCACGTAACATTCCGCCAGTGCGGACGGTATGTGCTTCGTGATACATTACCCGTGTTAAAATGGACCGTTTACCAATTGCGTATAAGGTCGATATCGTGTTGATGTATGGCTATTGCGATCAAAATGCACAACGGGCGTGTGCTATGTATGCTGCTCGGTATCCTGGACGACATCACCCAAGTGTCCGGACCGTTCGCCGGATAGTTCCTGTATTTAAGGAAACAGGGAGTGTTCAGCCACATGTGAAACGTCAACCACGACCTACAACAAATGATGATGCTCAAGTAGGTGTTTTAGCTGCTGCCGCGGCTAATCCACGCATCAGTAGCAGACAAATTGGGCGAGAATCGGGAATCTCAAAAACGTCGGTGTTGAGAATGCTACATCAACATCGATTGCACCCGTACCATATTTTTATGCACCAGGAATTGCATGGCGATGACTTTGAACGTCGTGTACAGTTCTGCTACTGGGCACAAGAGAAATTACGAGACATTGACAGATTTTTTTCACGCGTTCTATTTAGCGGCGAAGCGTCATTCACCAACAGCGGTTACGTAAACCAGCATAATATGTACTTGGTTCAAATGGCTCTGAGCACTATGGGACTCAACTGCTGAGGTCATTAGTCCCCTCGAACTTAGAACTAGTTAAACCTAACTAACCTAAGGACATCACAAACATCCATGCCCGAGGCAGGATTCGAACCGGCGACCGTAACGGTCTTGCGGTTCCAGACTGCAGCGCCGTTAACGGCACGGCCACTTCGGCCGGCCATAATATGTACTATTTGGCAACTGAAAATCCACGATAACTGCGACAAGTGGAACATCAGCGACCTTGACGGATATGTATGGTGCGGCATTATCGATGGCAATCTAAATGGTGCAATGCATGCAGATTTCCTACGTAATGTTCTTCCAATGCTACTACAAGATGTTTCACTGCATGACAGGATGGCGATGTACTTCCAACATGATGGATGTCCGGCACATAGCTCTCGTGCGGTTGAAGCGGTATTGAATAGCATATTTCATGACAGGTGGATTGCTCGTCACCCGCACGTTCACCGCACCTGACGTCCCCGGATTTCTTTCTGTGGGGAAAGTTGACGGATATTTGCTATAGTCATCCACAGACAACGCCTGACAACATGCGTCAGCGCATTGTCAATGCATGTGCGAACATTACGGAAGGCGAAGTACTCGCTGTTGAGAGGAATGTCGTTACACATATAGCCAAATGCACTCAGGTTGACGGACATCATTTCGATCATTTATTGCATTAATGTGGTATTTACAGGTAATCACGCTGTAACAGCATGCGTTCTCAGAAATGATAAGTTCACAAAGGTACATGTACCACACTGGAACAACTGAAATAAAATATTCTAACATACCTGCGTTCTGTACTTTAATTTAAAAAACCTACCTGTTACCAACTGTTCGTCTAAAATTGAGAGCCATACGATTGTGACTATTACAGCGCCATCTATCACAAAGCGAAATAAAACATTCATATTTCTTTACGTACTACGCGAATATCTATTAAAAAATGGGGGTTCCTATTTAAAAAAACGCAGTTGATATCCGTTTGACCTATGGCAGCGCCATCTAGCGAGCCAACCATAGCGCCATCTGGTTTCCTCCTTCAAAGTAGACAAGTTTCGTTCTTTGTAGTTTTTCTAACGTTATTTCGTGAGATATTTGGCCCGGTCACGATCAATGGACCACCCTATATAAATAAGCAAACAGCAGAATTTGAGTGCAAAAAAGTCATAAAAGACAGGAGGCGTCCCGTTGGGGACTTACATTGCAACAGAACGGCACTAATAGATTGAAAATTCACTTACAAAACTTTTATAGACTATATTTCATTAATGTATGTGAAAAAATAAAAAGAGACACTGTGAATAAAATCTGAACATCTGAAGTAGAACAAAATAAAAAATATTGCAACAAGTGCCTTCTCTGTAATCACATTTGAGAGAGTGCATAATCTAAACGTACTTCTTGTTGAAGAATATGATGTGTGGATAGATTTTCATTTCCACAGTTTCATAGTTATGTCTGTTACACATCCGTAAAGGTATTCCTAATACGTATACCAACTAGACCTTTATAATGTAAGTAGTCCACAAATCCGCATGTGAAATTTTAGGAGCATTTTACAAGAAGAAGCATTTAAAACTTTCAAAACATTTTAAAATTTTCTTAAGGAAACTGCCATTGTAAGACACCGCACAAACCAATGACGAAAACACCTAAAACCGTCTTTTCATATTCAGTAGTGCTGCACTTCTCTGGTGACGTACACCAAGTCCTCTACTAATATAGGAAACATGAAGTGAGGTATAAAAAAGAGGTTACGTTGTTTATCTTGCCACATGACTTTATAGTTATGTAACAGACATAAATAATAGAAGTTTGTAAGTCGAAATTTATCCAAATATTACTTTCTTTAACATAAAGTGCTTGTAGATTGTTACCTCTCTCAAATTTAATATCAAAGAGGGCGCAACATGTCTCTTGCGGCATTATTTTATGTTTTTTCATAGTAGTCCAGATGGTCAGGTTTCACTCACAGTGTCTCTCTGTACTTCTTGACACGCAAAAATGAAATTTGTTGTACACAATTTTATAAAATGGCATTTAATCCATCAGCCTTTTTGCAAAATTCGACAAGGTTTTGTCGCTATGTTATTCGTTAGTGGCAGCATCCTGGCTTTTATGACGCCATT
Source organism: Schistocerca piceifrons (assembly GCF_021461385.2). Taxonomy (NCBI): domain Eukaryota; kingdom Metazoa; phylum Arthropoda; class Insecta; order Orthoptera; family Acrididae; genus Schistocerca; species Schistocerca piceifrons. The sequence goes on along the minus strand of NC_060140.1, from coordinate 357,140,375 downwards.
TGCATTCAAATATTGCGGTATATTTGCGTATGTTAAATATACTATATTTTAACACTATTTTAACGCTTATAGCCTTCAATAAAATTGGGCTATAGCTTCTCCCATGTACATTCCAAAACAGGGCACAACGCATTCTACATGACTCTTACTCTCGCTCTGTGCTGGTTGAAAGCAACAGTTTCAGTTTTGTCTCTGCCAAGTAAGCGCCAGACTGAATTGTTTTATGTTTATGCTCTGACTAGTTGTTGCCTATTTGACTCTTCAGGTAATGGTGCGTAATTGCTATCACTGATATGGATACGTACAACTTCTTTATACTCGAGTACATATTTTGTACCTGTTCTCGATTATTTACTGCTGTACTTCTTCACATTTTAATATACAACGGACGTTGCTCACCACCAGTATCCAATTGATTTCAGCTTAGCCTGAAAATTGTTCAAAGATGCAACTCTCTCTGCAACTACAGAAAGAGATGGAAGACGGTATTAAGTACAACTGAGATATTACAAAAGAGAAAAATAATGTGGCGGGCGTTGGTCCATTGAAAGTTTATAAAACAAATTCAATATGAAATTTTAAATAGGTGTGTCACTCCATATCCTCGAGACTTCTGCTTCGTTTTATGATTCCTCATAGCACTACTCATGTACAAGAGGCGTTCGATAAGTAACGCAACACTTTTTTTTCTGACGAAATAAATCTCGGGTTTTTTTCTGAAGGCAGGTTGGTTTTATTTAGTATTCCAGTACACCATATTATTCCTCACTCTTTCGGCTACAACACCCTCTTTTTCAGGGTAATATCCGTGCAGTGCGACTGCCTTGAGCCACTTTACTGGGATGGCGTCTATGCCCGCATGGGTCCGCTCTAGTAGTCGACGTGGGAGCCAACGTGTTACCATCATCCACGTACTGTTTCCCGCAGTGTACTTTCCTCATTGGGTCAAACACGTGGAAGTTGTTTTGGGATGGTTGATTTGGGAGAGGAGACCATACAGCTAGGTCATCGGACCCATCAGATTAGAGAAGGATGGGGGGTGGGGGCGTTATGGGCGGGGGGGGGGGGGGGGGAGGGAAGGTCGGCCGTGCCCTTTCAAAGCAACTATCCCGGTTTTTGCGTGAAGCGATTTAGGGGAATCACGAAAAACCTAAATCGGGATAGCTAGACTCGGGTTTGAACTGTCGTCCTCCAGAATGCGAATCCAGTGTACTAACCCTTGAACCATCTCTCTCGGTGCATATGGAAGTCGGAATGTGCGAAATCCGGGCTGTAGGCGAGGAACCTAGCAGTCACACTCCCATGAGTACGCGAACTGGTGCACGAGTGTGCCAGTATTACCAACACAGACGTCAGGTTGTGCAGCGAAGTGTTTTATTGTGAACCATCGATCACCTCGAATCAGAGTGTCCACACGTTCCAACATTGCGAGAGTCACTGCTGTGTAAGGCCGGGCGTCAAGCGAGAGGTCGGACAGGTTTGTGCGACCTTGTTGCAGTGATGACAAACCCTTCGCCGAACGACTCGCCGTTCTTTTGTTCACTATGAGGTCGTCGTAGACATTCTGCAAACGCTTATGAATATCTGGAATGCCCTGGTTTTCTGCCAAAAGAAACTAAATGACAGCTCTCTGCTTGCAACGCACCTTCGTTACAGACGTCATTTTGAACGCTACGTATGTAAGTGGGCTGTTTAGGCTTTTATGTTGGGAACGCCACGTAGTGCTCTGTATGAATATCGCTGACCGTGCTGTGTGCAGTCTGTGGCTGGTTGGACTCATTGTTGGAATGTTCGCTTGTGTAGTTCTGGGCAGTTGGATGTGAACAGCGCGTAGCGTTGGGCAGTTGGAGGGGAGCCGCCAGCATTGGTGGATGTGGGGAGAGAGATGCCAGAGTTTTGATAGGGTACTATGAGTGGACGATCTGAACGTGCGTCCTTAAGAAAAAGGAAATTTGTAAGACTGGATATTTTGACTTTTGAACAATATTAAGGTAAATAGATTTTTTGTTCTCTATCAAAATATTTTATTTGCTAACTATGCCTATCAGTAGTTAGTGCCTTTAGTAGTTAGAATCTTTTATTTAGCTGGCAGTATTTGCACTTACTGTATTGCAGTAGTTTGAGTAACGAAGATTTTTGTGAGGATAGCGATTCATGAAAGGTATAGGTTATTGTTAGTCAGGGCCATTCTTTTGTAGGGATTATTGAAAGTCAGATTGCGCTACGCTAAAAATATGGTGTGTCAGTTTAGTGATGATCAGAATAAGTAAAGACAGAACTGTCTGAGTACGCTCAGTTTTGCTCAGCTGTTTGAAAATCAAATAACGTAAGAGTTTTCCAGCACTGTCATTCTTTACATACGAAGGAGAAGTTTCAGGTAAAGCGCCGCCAGGAATCGGAAATTTATGAAGACAATAGGAACTAAAGCGGAATATTCTCCAATTCTTGTATCCCGCCTGCAAACTGAAGGGTAGGCCGAATGAAGAAAGCGAGTAGGAGCTACAGTCTGCAACCGCGCAACCGCTACGGTCGCAGGTTCGAATCCTGCCTCGGGCATGGATGTGTGTGATGTCCTTAGGTTAGTTAGGTTTAAGTAGTTCTAAGTTCTAGGGGAATGATGACCTCAGATGGTTAGTCCCATAGTGCTCAGAGCCATTTGAACCATTTCGAGTAGGAACAGGAGGGGACAAGCACTTCAGTACTGCGATTAAAATATTAGATGTTTACTATAGGAAAAACAAATTATAAATGTTTACATAACTTTGCGTACATCCCGTTGTGAGTAATAGAAAGTCTCAATAGCAAGCCAACACACACTGTAGTTTAAGCGATGTTCCATGCCGTCTGCTCTCGATGAAATGGGCAGAATCTGCAGCCGAGCTCGTAGATCTCAACAGCGCCTGCTAGAGGGCGCTGTCCTCGGTGTTTCTTAGTGCCAACTTATGAACGTATTTACGTCGTGACATCGTGGCTACCAATACCACACCAATGTCCCACAAGAAAATTCGAATTTTCTCTACCGAAATTGTCCGACAAAAAATGTTCGCATTACTTAATGAACGCCCCTCGTAAAATTCGCATCTTGACAACGCCCAAATTGCTGAAACCCATAAACAAACTGAAAATACTATATCGCTGCTTATTCCGAGAATGACATTAATTTTTCATGTTCACTGTGACCGTGCATCCCCGACATAGCCCCATCGGAATTGAAACACTTTGTGGGCCGTGACCGGTCGCTTCGGGTGCTCATCGGACACAACGAGTTGCAACAAAAAGCTCCCGCGTGCCTCTTATACATATTCAGCGGCGTTTAAACACCCGTACCGGCAAATTAGAAACGTATAGTTTGTAGTTCATGGAGTGTAAAGCAGCGAGGTCGCTCGCCGGCACACTGCGGGTTGAAAGCGCGGCCCGCTGTAGCGCGGGCTCGCGCCTATCGATTGGCGAACCGCATCTGGTATCGAGTAGCGCGGCGCGTGATTGATGGAATGACTGGCAACACATGGAATCATATCGCGCGCGGAGGCTCTCTCCGCAAGCGGACGCCCGATGTATCAGACGTGCAAAGAGGCGCGACCACCGCCCATGTATCACCTTACGTCTCGGCGGGCTGCTGCGGCCTGTGGCGGCAGAGCGCGAGGTTTGCACGCTCCCAACGGCGCCTGGGAGGGGTGGCTGTGTGCTGACTCACAGGGCAGAACTGACGAGCCAACTCAGAGGTGGGGGTAGGCCAGGGAAATAAGAAACCACGAGGGAGCGAGACAGTACACATTCACGCCAACTACTACACCTTTTCATAGCATGTAAGCTTTCACGGCAGGCGTCTTCATTAATTAAAACTTCCGGGCTGAATTGCCGTGGTCCATATACACTCCTGGAAATGGAAAAAAGAACACATTGACACCGGTGTGTCAGAACCACCATTCTTGCTCCGGGCACTGCGAGAGGGCTGTACAAGCAATGATCACACGCACGGCACAGCGGACACACCAGGAACTGCGGTGTTGGCCGTCGAATGGCGCTAGCTGCGCAGCATTTGTGCACCGCCGCTGTCAGTGTCAGCCAGTTTGCCGCGGCATACGGAGCTCCATCGCAGTCTTTAACACTGGTAGCATGCCGCGACAGCGTGGACGTGAACCGTATGTGCAGTTGACGGACTTTGAGCGAGGGCGTATAGTGGGCATGCGGGAGGCCGGGTGGACGTACCGCCGAATTGCTCAACACGTGGGGCGTGAGGTCTCCACAGTTCATCGATGTTGTCGCCAGTGGTCAGCGGAAGGTGCACGTGCCCGTTGACCTGGGACCGGACCGCAGCGACGCACGGATGCACGCCTAGACCGTAGGATCCTACGCAGTGCCGTAGGGGACCGCACCGCCACTTCCAAGCAGATTAGGGACACTGTTGCTCCTTGGGTATCGGCGAGGACCATTCGCAACCGTCTCCATGAAGCTGGGCTACGGTCCCGCACACCGTTAGGCCGTCTTCCGCTCACGCCCCAACATCGTGCAGCCCGCCTCCAGTGGTGTCGCGACAGGCGTGAATGGAGGGACGAATGGAGACGTGTCGTCTTCAGCGATGAGAGTCGCTTCTGCCTTGGTGCCAATGATGGTCGTATGCGTGTTTGGCGCCGTGCAGGTGAGCGCCACAATCAGGACTGCATACGACCGAGGCACACAGGGCCAACACCCGGCATCATGGTGTGGGGAGCGATCTCCTACACTGGCCGTACACCACTGGTGATCGTCGAGGGGACACTGAATAGTGCACGGTACATCCAAACCGTCATCGAACCCATCGTTCTACCATTCCTAGACCGGCAAGGGAACTTGCTGTTCCAACAGGACAATGCACGTCCGCATGTATCCCGTGCCACCCAACGTGCTCTAGAAGGTGTAAGTCAACTACCCTGGCCAGCAAGATCTCCGGATCTGTCCCCCATTGAGCATGTTTGGGACTGGATGAAGCGTCGACTCACGCGGTCTGCACGTCCAGCACGAACGCTGGTCCAACTGAGGCGCCAGGTGGAAATGGCATGGCAAGCCGTTCCACAGGACTACATCCAGCATCTCTACGATCGTCTCCATGGGAGAATAGCAGCTGCATTGCTGCGAAAGGTGGATATACACTGTACTAGTGCCGACATTGTGCATGCTCTGTTGCCTGTGTCTATGTGCCTGTGGTTCTGTCAGTGTGATCATGTGATGTATCTGACCCCAGGAATGTGTCAATAAAGTTTCCCCTTCCTGGGACAATGAATTCATGGTGTTCTTATTTCAATTTCCAGGAGTGTATAAAACTTCTTCTCCTTCCTGACGTTTCATTGCCGGCTGCGGGCTTTGTTTCGACATTGTCTATCCTCGACTTATTTTCAATATAACAACGAGTTTTATGAACAAATTGATGGGGTGGCCATGGGTAGGCCTCTAAGCCCTGCTATTGCTAATCTATTTATGGAATTTTTCGAACAACAGGTGCTGCAGTCGGCCAAAAAGAGCCCTTTGAAATGGTATCGATATGTGGATGACACCTTTGTGATATGGAATCATGCTGAAGAGGAACTGGCGCACATAAACAGTTTCAATCCTAGGATACAATTCACCATGGAGAAAGTGAGTAATGGACAACTAAATTTTTTTGGATGTATTGGTTATTAAACGGGCAGATGGGACTTTAGGGCACAAGGTATATAGGAAAGACACACACACCGATCGTTACCTACATAAGAATTCGAATCATCATCATCCTAGGCAGAAGAGAGGAGTCATAAAAACTTAAGTGGACAGAGCTAATAACATCTGTGAGCCAATTTACTTGCAAGATGAATTAAGCCATTTGCGAACAGCTTTCAAGAGAAAATGGTACACTGACAAGGAAATAGATCGAGCACTCCACCCTAGAAGAAAAGTGTCCGGAAATACATGACAACAACAACCGTCGGCTGGAAAAGTTTTTCTTCCATTTATTCATAGTATCACGGACCGTATTGGTAAAGTTTTGGCCAAGTTTCAAGTGGAGACAATCTTTCGACCTACCAAGAAAATTAGTGAAAGTTTAACATCGGTGAAAGACGCACGACACCGTTAGCTACCCCAGGTGTGTATAAAATTCCTTGTAGCTGTGGCATGGTTTATATTGGAACAACTAAAAGGAGTGTTAATACCCGCCTAACGGAACACAAAAGAAACTGTAGATTGGGACAGTTTGAAAAATCAGCTGTAGCGGAACACGTTTTCAAAGACGGTGATCACGAAATAAAATTTAGTGAGACGAACGTGATAGCTAGGACCTCACATTATTATACTCGCATGTATAGAGAAGCTATAGAGATCTACAAGCACGGAAATAATTTTAATAGAAAAGAAGAAGGATTAAAACTAGACAAGAAATGGCGGTCGACTTTGTACCAACGAAGTGACAATCGATTACCTGTAATCGAGAGAGATTTCACTAGCCAGAGATAGTTTTGAAGTCGAAAGCACGTGACAAGTGGTGGCGCCATCTAAGCGCTCTATATAAGTGGGACCACCAGCGCCTAGCAGCCAGTCGCCGACTCACCTGAGAAGATGTTGCCCGCAGCCGCCAATGCAACGTTAGGAAGGAGAAGAAGTTTTATATATGGACCGCGGCAATTCAGCCCGGAAGTTTTAATTAATATTACATGAGTTTGCAGATGGCCGCTGCCATCACGCCAGTGCTGCTGGAGAACAGTGTATTGTCCAGCTGTGAAGACAGTAAGACTTGTATGACTACAAATTCTACATCAAGATAGCAAATTTAGTATACTAACTACCGGTTTCTCCTTTCTGACTAGCCTTCCTCAGATGATTCTAAAATGTTGTCCAATATTTGACAATGACTACACACCATCATATTCTTAGTGTTAAATCGCCCTAAATTGAAAAATCGTCCGTGGATATGCAAACTGACAACGTCAATCGCTAATCAGATTCTACAATGAAATGAATACCCTTATCTGCATGCAGGCGTTGATATAAGTCAACGCGGACAGTTGAAAATGTGTGCCCCAACGGGGACTCGAACCCGGGATGTCCTACTTACATTGCAGACGCTCTATCCATCTGAGTCACCGAAGACACAGAGGATAGTGTGACCGCAGGGACTTACCTCTGGCACGCCTCCCACATTCGCAACATTGTCCCGCACTATATTTATAGTGCCCCTGCCCATCATACTCATCACTCACGGCTTTACTGCCGATTCCCGTAAGAGCTCGGGCACTGTTTGTGCATCCACACAGAAGAAGATGGTCAAATGGCCGGTGAGCCTTAACGATGTACATATATGGTATCTGTTCTTTCGGTCATGTGTACAAACGATCGACGGCAATGGTAGTTGCAGCGCCCATAAGTGGATGCAAAAAAAAATATCACTACTAATACTTGTAACGGAACAGGGAAGTGTCTGTGTTACAGTTGTCAATTGGCCATTAACAACCAACATGCTACTTAGATTATATCACACATCCAAATACAGTATATCACTTCCCTCTACATACTGAAAATTATTGTCACCGCAGTCATTGCATTACTTTTTCTTTTTTTTTTCTTTTTCTTTGACATTTGCATCAGGTAGACAGAAACATATTATATGGAATAATTTTAACAATTGTTAAACACTCAATTTGATGTAACCTTAGAGAAATCTTTATATATTATGTTCTTTATATTATTTTGAAAAACATTTACAACTGTATACCAATAAGATTGTAACAAAGAGAATTCTTTGCTGTTAGATTTAGAAGCATCTGACCCAACTTCCATTTCAAGGTAGTGGGTTACTCTGTACTCTTAATGAAATAAATAAATAGATTATTGTCAATAGGTAAATTTGTAAAAAAATCATTATATTAACATCCTTTCTCTTAACCGAGCGAGGTGGCGCAGAGGGTAGCACACTGAACTCGCATTCGGGAGGACGGTGTTTCAAACCCGCGTCCGACCATCCTGATTAGGTATGCGTGATTTCCGTGAATCGCTTGGCAAACGCCAGGATGCTTCCTTTGAAACGGCACGGCCGACTTCCTTCTCCAACCTTCCCTAATTCCTAGGGACCGATGATCCCGCTGTTTGGTCCCCTCCCCCAATTCAACGAACCAACTTTTCTCTTATTAGAGTCATTTCTGGTTAAATCGTATAGATGATAGCACCATGTGGCAGTCAGTGTTTTCGTTTAGCCATGACGCTATATATGAGCCTGTAGGTTGACACCTGTCACGGGCCACTTCTTTGTCCCTTTATGGATGGTTCAAATGGCTCTGAGCACTATGGACTTAACATCTGAGTTCATCAGTCCCCTAGAACTTAGAGCTAATTAAACCCAACTAACCTAAGGGCATCACACACATCCATGCCCGAGGCAGGATTCGAACCTGCGACCGTAGCGGTCGCTCGGTTCCAGACTGTAGCGCCTAGAACCGCACGGCCACTCCGGCCGGCGACTGGCATTGTCATTTTACATATCCTACTAGGATTTTTCATTTTACGGCGACTTAGCTCTACGAACGCAAAGATGAGTAATGTTTGTCACACACTGAAAAATTGTTTAGATTGGCCTGAGTATGGGTCGTCAGTGAGCCGAATCTGGTAATCAATAAAGAAAATTTGCGATCGTGAATTTGGATTTTTACACACATACGATTTAAATCAACAGGTCGCGTGTATCGCAATTGACCAGGTCAAAGAATAACAATGTGAAGACAATGTCAATTGTGCACTCATTATTTTCTCTCCACGTTTTACGCCACTCTAGTACCGAAGCATTAAACGCTGACTGCCTGGCATTTAGATGCACCTTTGTAGAACTGAAATGACAATTATTACACCTGCCAACTTAAAAGAAGGGGGGGGGGGGGCTAGCAGTACTAGCCGAACTGGTCAGTCAGCAGAGCAGAGCGACTGCGAACGTAGATTGGTCATTGCATGTTAATTGAGTAAGAAATTCATCAGCGACATATCATCCTTTCTGAACCTGTCCAAAATGACTGAGAAACAAATCCATAGAGGGGTGGGGGGAGGCGGCGTTCAAATCTTTTAAAACAGTCCGATTCGATTGTTGGTGATGTGACACTAATGTGGAAACCTGAAGGAACAACCACAGATGAAACAAGATCAGGTTGACTGCACCTGTTGACGGAGAGGGATCGTCAAGTGTTGTGGACAGAGGTTGTAGAAACCGCACGAAATCAGCGGAAAGAACCACTCGTGAGTTCCAAGGAGCTACCAGCAATCCCTAAAGCATAGTCGCTGTGCACAGGCTGTTAAAAAGTCTGCTGTAAAACGATGGAACAACATCTCTCGAACCACACATTTCCGTAGCCCATGCTAAGAAACGTCTGATGTAGTAACGCCACTGGACAGTGCATGGGTCGAAAAGAATTACTTGCAGTGATGAATCATGCTACACCCTATGGCTATCCGATGAAAAGGTTAGAGTTTGGCCAATACTTGAAGAATTTTACCAGCCGTCACGTGTAGTGCCAGCAGTGAAGTGTGGAGAACGTTGTGCTAAAGTGTGGGGTGTTTTTCGCGGTCAGGATTTGGTCTCTGTACTGCGCTTAAGAAAACGATAAATGCGGAAGGAGATGATCATTGCTGTTATCGGCGTGACAACACACCGTGTCATAGGACAGCGTATGTGAGAATGGCTTGTGGACAATATCGTCCCTGAAATGGACTGGCCTGTGAGGGTCCCGATCCGAACCCAATGGGACACCTTTCATGCACGTTAGAATGTCGACTTTGCTCTAGATCCCAGTATCTAGAGTCACTGCTTTCTCTTGTTTGGGATTATGTGGAAGAATGGACTGCCATTTCTCCACAGACGTTCAGACAACGTGGATGGAAAGAACTGCTGCTGTACAGTACAGAACGTAACTGAGAAAAATACGCAGCGAGAGAAGAAGATATGTCAATTTAATTCCAAGGCAAGGATTACATGAAACTCACCGCAATTCGTGATGATCCCTGGACGTTAACAAAGACGGTACACTAGCGTGTGATCATCACTCGCACCAATTCATGCTGTGTAATGTCCTCCCATGCTAGCCAAAAGTTTGGAGACTAGTTCTTGTGGAAGGAATATGTGGCACAACACCTTTGACCGGAGAGTGCACTGTATGCCCACGCAACGTTATGCATCCCCACACCGTAACACCTGGACCAAAACGTTCATTTTCAACAATGTTCCTGACTGTTTTACGTGTTCCCATCTTCAGAAATATGAGGGTACGTCTAGTATCATTACTCATACTGAACCTGCTGTCATCTGAGAAGAGCACTCGAGCTCGGTCTACGTTGATCCTGTCCCAATCCTCCTGCTAATCTATTTATGGAATTTTTCGAATAACAGGTGCTGCAGTCTGTCAAAAAGAGCCCTTGGAAATGGTATCGATACGTGGATGACACCTTTGTGAAATGGAATCATGCTGAAGAGGAATGCCACCGATGTGCGGGCGCCAAAAGAGACACAATGTATTCGGCACCTGGAAAGGATAACACACCGACGCATTACCTGTGTCACAATGGAGCGAGAGGCTGCATGTATCGCAGTCCCGTTAAATGTTGTTGCAATTATACCCCTAACATGTAGCGGATCCCTTCTACCCTGTAGCGCAATGTAGTGGTCATATGACTCTGTAGTTCACCCTACGCGACCACCTTCTCTACTTCGGGTAGTAGTTCCTGTGGTTCGAAAGCTCCCCATGAACTTGAAACGATGCTGTGCACTACACCAAACTACCGTGCTACGCTCTCCGTAATTGGTCCTTCTTCCAGTTTCCCGAGTGTTCCTCCCCGTGTGAAATCATCTAAATGTTGTCTCCGAGCCATATTGTAATGAAGAACACCACCATAATGCACTGTAACTGCTCGTTGGCTGACTCACACTGTATTTTCCCGTTTCTTCAACTGCTTCATGTTAAAGTGTCAGTCCCATTTGGCTCTATACCTACGATAACCTCAAGCCATGCGATGTCTAAATTTCTGTGCGCGACTGGGAGACCTCTGGTCACATGCTCCCGCACTTTCATTCACTTCGACCTATTAGTTAATATGTTACGTTATTTGCCTACCTTGTCCTTAAATTTTGCAGATCACTGTAATTCTAATAGATGAAATCAGAACCATGTTTGTTTAGCGTATGATATTGTAATATCTGCTATTAGCGAGGGTAAACTTCAAAACCAATGAAAGAGCTTGAAAGCTCAAAAGGAGGCAGGAAAAATCAATTATTCTAAGGCAAAAGTAATACATAACCAGCGCATATAGAAGAAAATAGTAAATATTAACAACGAAGTCTTAGAACCAGTTGATGTGTTTTCGTATTTATAGCAGCAGAACACAGCTAGTGAACGTACAGTAAAAGAAATTAGGAAAAGAGTAAAATGATTTCGAATTATTTGGTAACCTAAGTACAGTTTTCAAAACCAAGCTGCATGTTGGTTGTGAAGGAAAGTTTAAAGTACGAGTGTATTTTCAGCTCTGACTTGCAGAGGGGACACGTGGCCTTCTAAGACGAAAAATACTTCAAAAACAAAGTGACGTTCAGTGAGCAATAGAGGGACATGTTATGAATTACTAGGTGCGATCATAAAATAAGTAAATTGATCTCAGGTAATTACAACAGACCTTGACCACCAAGGTGGAATAATGTTACCGTAATATAGGGGAATGGACACAGTTCTCAACTTTAAAAGAAAAGTTATTTATTTTAAAACAGAATACGACAATCAAAATCATATGGACTTCAAGATTATGTGAATTACTTTAAAACTTATAATTATATTTTGGACATAGATCATGCTTTTATAGCATTAAAGGGTAACAACTTGATGTTTCTATTCAAATCGCAACGAAGAGTAACTAAAACCAGCAGTGTAATCTTATAATTTTTATATGTCTTTGAGATGAACCCCATGCGAAAATCTGTTTTGGATCAAGAGGAATAAGAAAGGAAATTTATCTGGGTCAAAAATGGTTTATTTAATACAAAAACTTAGAATATTGCATGAACTGTGATTTTGTATTCTGTTTTCCAAGTAAATATTGTTATATCCCTGATTACTTTATCGTAACATTAAATAGTAAAGCTTGGTTTGTTTACTAATACATTAAGTCATATCTAAAAATATAGTGAGTCATGTATAAAAATTAGATCTGTCAGTCTACAAGTACACACGCACCACAAATAACAAAGAGCTTTCGAACATCTCTTTAACTAAAATTTGTCACCTCATCTGTTAAAGTAGTTTTTAATCGGCCTCGTTAATTAAAAAAAAACATCAACATAGTCTTTGTCGTGTAAACAACAAATTTTACTTACATAAAATCTAAATGACTGCTTATTTTATCCACAGAATTTAATCACAGCTACCATCTGCGTTGAGAGCAGTACCATGTAGTTTTTTATTTCCGTCTGGTGTTCTTCTCAAGAAACAGTGGAGATTACAGTTTCTGTTCACTCCACGAATTCCGAAAACAGAAACCTACATTTTCAGTTAGATGAAACCCAAGTCAAATTATACCTAAAACTAAATTTGCGTTCAATAAACGAAGTTGTAAATTTGCTTACCGTGTTCTTAAATTATAGCAACACAATTTACAGTGGTGCTTGCCAGGCGAGTTCGAAGTAAGCAAATTCAGCGTCACCTCTGCTGTTTATTATAGAGTGAACGAAACATCAAAGGACAATGTCTCAAACTCTCTCATAATTTCCCTGTTAGACTAGTTCATTACCAACCTAGAAAAAAATATTTAAATGATATTCCCATTTGTCGATCTACAAGGTAGCACAGAACTTTTTTGAGAGTTACGTCTCCATTCATCCCACTGTTTTAATTCACCTCATTTTACAATAAGAAAACATAAAACATTAAGGAGTAATGTGATGTGCATAACTGAAAACCGTAATTCGTGGATAAATCCAGATGTAGGCCTTTATCCAGCTGTCGATGAAAAACGGCTGCTGATGCTGCTGCAATATACCCACCATTCTTTTTAGTGCCTAATTCATATCACATCAGTCGTCTTAAATTTCAACGTTTTTCAGGGACAATCTTCTTTAATTCGTTTATTTTATTATTCTTCATGTGAAAAGCTTTTCACATTTTGCTTCAACCATTCCCTAGAAGCACGACATTTTCCTCTACATAGTACCAACATAGCAGCATCAAAGCGAGGAATGTGAAATTTAACCGCGTAGAAATTTGACATTTATAATCATTAGTTCTGCTTTGGCGGAAACATAACGTATGTCCTCCTTCTAACCACAAGTGGTACTCGAAATTAAAACAGAGGTCTAGCGTTTTCCCCTTCGCATTGGTCATTAAAAATTCTGAGGAAGTGTACAGGGTCTTGGAAGTTGCCGGGGAGTAAAAGAGCGTTGGATGAGATTTAAAATTTAACGTGAGTGGTAATGTGTTCAGGAAAATTGGGCTTTCCATAGATACGCTGGAACTGCGCAAACAGTAACTTGGGAATACAAGCGGTGTATAACGGAAAAGTTTCAAAGGCACTTATTAAAACGCTGCAACTCAGAACCTACCGAGAGACACGTCTTTCTATGTAAATGTTACCTCGCTGTTTCTATAACCAGGTGCCAGAAAGACAAATGCTTTTTGTGAAAGATAAACAGGCCTTGAATTAACAAGAAAAATGTATTATTATCAGAGCTTTTTTTTCACAAAATATCGAAATAAAACTGTGTGGCGCAGATACCATGGGAACTACTTTAAATTTGCATCATCTTTACTTTTTTACTCTCTTTATATTAGAGATTTTCTGTATGTCTTAATGGAAATCGCCATTAGTATAATACGGATATCGTTATATTAAAAGATGCGTCATAGTAACTGAAAATAATCTGAGGAGACGCTGACAGACTCTGATTCATAGACGAATTTCAAATGATGGTTAACACGATATGAAGTAGCAGAAAATTAAAGTATAGCAAATGAATCCTATCTGCACACTCGTTATTCCGATACCAAACACCGTCAAAAAAACGCGGTACTGGCGAGTAAACATTTTGCTGTAACAGCTTTATGTCACTGCAGGCGATCGCGCAAAAATTTCAATTGGAATAAAATAAACGATAGCTAACATTTCGTTTCAGTTGTACTTGAAAGAGAAAGGCTATCTGTTATCAGTTTTCAAATTCAGTTAATACCACACATATGTGGCATAAGGGAACAGATGTATGAATGAAATTAAGTGCTTTCTTTGCACTGAACTTGGCGTCTACTTTTAATTGTTACTATTTTGCTACTGTCTTACCGATAGTAAAATTTCTAAACTGGATGTTCTTTATTCTTACTGTCTTGGGTAAATTTTTGAAAGTTTTGAGATGATATTTCCATGATAATTATTTTAGGAGGTTTTAAAACTATTTAAAGAGAGTTAGTCTTCTAAATAACAATTATCATTTTGTTATTGTTATATCTTTCACATTACACATAAGATTTGCTATGAATAATGTGTAGCGTAAACTTTTTGAAACTTTGAAATTGTAGGTGTGTACAACGCACGCACAGATCTCAACTGAACGTCTCAACACATCACTCTCGCAATTTTATGAACTCTGCAGCAGCTCTGTGCTTTAGCATTGATTCTACTTCTGAGAGGCGTTTGAACTACGCAGTTGCTCGTAAATTGTATTTTCGAATCTTTCACATTATTATGATCTCTAAGAAAGATTATAATCACTGAACAACCCACTACCGAGCGAATACATTTATGTTACGAATATACGAGGGCAGTTCAATAAGTAATGCAACACATTTTTTTTCTGAAACAGGGGTTGTTTTATTCAGCATTGAAATACACCAGGTTATTCCCCAATCTTTTAGCTACACAACACTATTTTTCAACGTAATCTCCATTCAATGCTACGGCCTTACGCTACCTTGAAATGAGGGCCTGTATGCCTGCACGGTACCATTCCACTGGTCGATGTCGGAGCTAACGTCGTACTGCATCAATAACTTCTTCATCATCCGCGTAGTGCCTCCCACGGATTGCGTCCTTCATTGGGCCAAACATATAGAAATCCTACGGTGCGAGATCGGGGCTGTAGGGTGCATGAGGAAGAACAGTCCACTGAAGTTTTGTGAGCTCCTCTCGGGTGCGAAGACTTATGTGAGGTCTTGCGTTGTCATGAAGAAGGAGAAGTTCGTTCAGATTTTTGTGCCTACGAACACGCTGAAGTCGTTTCTTCAATTTCTGAAGAGTAGCACAATACACTTCAAAGTTGATCGTTTGACCATGGGGAAGGACATCGAACAGAATAACCCCTTCAGCGTCCCAGAAGACTGTAACCATGACTTTACCGGCTGAGGGTATGGCTTTAAACTTTTTCTTGGTAGGGGAGTGGGTGTGGCGCCACTCCATTGATTGCCGTTTTGTTTCAGGTTCGAAGTGATGAACCCATGTTTCATCGCCTGTAACAATCTTTGACAAGAAATTGTCACCCTCAGCCACATGACGAGCAAGCAATTCCGCACAGATGGTTCTCCTTTGCTCTTTATGGTGTTCGGTTAGACAACGAGGGACCCAGCGGGAACAAACCTTTGAATATCCCAACTGGTGAACAATTGTGACAGCACTACCAACAGAGATGTCAAGTTGACCACTGAGTTGTTTGATGGTGATCCGTCGATCATCTCGAATGAGTGTGTTCGCACGCTCCGCCATTGCAGGAGTCACAGCTGTGCACGGCCGGCCCGCACGCGGGAGATCAGACAGTCTTGCTTGACCTTGCGGCGATGATGACACACGCTTTGCCCAACGACTCACCGTGCTTTTGTCCACTGCCAGATCACCGTAGACATTCTGCAAGCGCCTATGAATATCTGAGATGCCCTAGTTTTCCGCCAAAAGAAACTCGATCACTGCCCGTTGTTTGCAACGCACATCCGTTACAGACGCCATTTTAACAGCTCCGTACAGCGCTGCCACTTGTCGGAAGTCAATGAAACTATACGAGACGAAGCGGGAATGTTTGAAAATATTCCACAAGAAATTTCCGGTTTTTTCAACCAAAATTGGCCGAGAAAAAAATGTGTTGCATTACTTATTGAACTGCCCTCGTATACTTGACGTAATGTTATTTATGTATAAAACATTAACAGAAGCGTTGCAATAATATATATACATATATATATATATATATATATATATATATATATATATATATATTTCCTGATGAGTTGTGGTGATCTGATTTACATGGCATTATATGACGAATAGATAATAATGTGAAGATGGAGAAGAATTACGGTATTTTATGAATAGAACGAACACTCTAATGTGTACAGCAGATGGACTGGGAGCAAAGTGAAGAAAGACCAAGTACTGAGAAATAGCTAAAATAATAATTGCGGGAAACTTAGCATCAATACTAGTGACGAAGATAAGGATATCTACTACCTAGAAAGCAAAACAATCCATGACGGAAGAGGCAAGCAGGATATGAAAAGCAGACTTGAACAGGCAAAGAGGGCATTCCTGGCCAAAAGAAATATGCTATTTCTCAAACACAGACCTTAATCTGAGGAAGAAATATACGTTTGGAGCACAACATTGTATGATAGTGAGACATGGAATGTGCAAAAGCCGGAACAAAGAGAATTGAAGCATCTGAGACGTGATGCTACAGGAGAATTTTGAAAATTCGGTGGACTGATAAGGTCTCAAATGAGTAGGTTCTCTGCATAATTGGCGACGAAAGGATTATATGGAAAACACTGACAAGAAGTAGGGACAAGATGATAGGTCATGTATCAAGACACCACGGAATGACGTCCATTGTACTAGACGAAGCTATGTAAAGTATAAACTATACAGGAAGCCAGTGATTGAAATACATAAAACAAGTAATTGAGGTGTAAGTGCTATTCTCAGATGAAGATGTTAGCGCAGGAAAGGAGTTCGTGGCAAACCGCACGAACCACATAAACAGTAAGAAGACTTATCAATCAATAAAGATGTTATTAATTATGAAGTAAAGTTTTTCATTTAATTCACGTGATGAAGATCCAGCGCAAGGTTTGTGGTCTCCACAAAGCATAGATCTGTCGTTTTTTCTGTTTTATCTTCAAGTACATGTCTTGTGGTGGACCACATATTCTCAACTTCATGGTAAAACTCATTTTAACCATGGAGATTCGGCTACAGTCAGTCATTGGTTACGAAAACAGTAATTTCTCTTTCCCTTTTAGGTTTCACATACGCAAAAATTCTTTCGTCCACTAGGACAAAAATCAAAAACCTCAGATTCCAGTGGCACTGCATTGCCCTACATGCTGGTGGCCTCGAGAAGGAGGAGGAGGAGGAGGAGGAGGAAGAAGAGAAGGTAGTTAGAGTTCAACGCCCCGTCGACAGCTAGGTCATTAGAGACGGAGCAGAAACTCTGATTACGAAAAGGCGAGGAAGGGAATCAGCCATAACCCTTTTTTGAGAGGAACCATCCCTGTGTTTACCAGGAGTGGTTTAGCGAAACTACGATTGGATGGTCTGACGGAATTTGAACTGCCGTCGTTTGGAATGCAAGTCCAATTTGCTAACCACTTGTGGCCTAAAACACATAAACATGTTGCTCATAACGGAATCTAGTGTAAGTTAGTTCCGTATTACACATCGTTTCTCATATCTGTGCCGATGGAAAGTAGACTTAACGCGTTAGTATAAGTTCGAGAGTGAGAAATATGACGCTATATATATGAATGAAAAAGTATTTGCATGACAAGCACATGCTCATCTTTTCTGTGTTGCGTAAATTCTGACTACTGCCTTACTGCCTACTAGCAGTAGAAATCCAGCGCAACAGACTACAAACATACCTATAAACGCCGAGTGGTTGGTCAGAGATTCTCGCTCAGCGTCGTGGTGTAAGCAATTTGGATGTATTTCACTGAGAATAATTGCAGACCAGCTGCAATCCATGAAATATTCGCAGAATGTTGTTTTTGTAGACAGGTAACGGTGAAGTTCCGCTCTCAGGCCCTCATTGGCCAATTGGACCAGACCGACCGCCGTGTCATCCTGTGCCAACGGCATCCCTGGAACGGCATACAGACGGGCACGTGGTCAGCACACTGCTCTCCCGGGCGTTGTCGGGTTTCTTCACATTGGAACCGTTATTAATCGGACGAGAAGCTCCTCAGTTGGCCTCACGAGGCTGAGTGCACACCGTTCCTGTCCTTCGATCAAGAAGTCCCTGACAATGCCGTTAATCGAATCTTGATTTCACGCATGGCAGTCAGTCGCGCTGACTACGCAGCTACGGAGATGGACAGGTCGTTTTTTGAAGAAATCTTTTCTATTGACTAATGTCACTTGGTGCTGGTACTACATTTAGATACTATCTAGCTTCTACACCCTCAGACATCAGCTGTGTAGTGTGAAATGTGCCTTCTCGATAGAGAAACTTCTTCAAAGGAAAAATCCTCCAGCTAAGCGACTTTGAAGCATGCGAATGATTCAAAATTTATGCGTTACGAAGGCACATTAAAACAGCCATGAGATTAACTTTTTTCTTACATACACATAAATGTCTTTTGTTAAAAAAAATTTAATATTCTGATTAGATGAAAATCAGCAATAATTATTTCCGTGAACGTAAAAATGATGTTCCACGCCAAAGTGTTTGGTTGTCTGCCGTCATTGTTCAGTCACTCTCGACAGCGACAATTTAATAAAATTAATACACTGAATAATTGTAAAAATTAATGTAATCTGACTTCGGCACCGCTGGACACGGGATCTTTGTCTGTTACGAGGATGATTAACGAAAGAGCAAATATGGCGTTTGAAGTGTTTGGTCATTGGACGATCCTTCCCTAACTCTTTGAAGACGACCTCTGGAAATCAGAAATAACACGTGTAATCCAAGAAATGTTGGCTGGTTCAAAATGGCTCTGAGCACTATGGGACTTCAAATCTGTGGTCATCAGTCCCCCAGAACTTAGAACTACTTAAACCTAACTAACCTAAGGACAGCACAAATATCCATGCCCGAGGCAGGATTCGAACCTGCAACCGTAGAAGTCGCGCGGTTCCGGACTGCGCGCCTAGAACCGCTAGACCACCGCGGCCGGCCAAGAAATGTTATTCGGATAATGACAGTAAGGTATTTCATGTAATACTACGAAAACAAACAAAGTTTGACAATTAATGTTAACTTATAATTCTGTAGGTGCGCTGAACACACAACTTATCCGTTGTTACCACTACCTGAAAGCAGAGAAACCTAAGCAAGCAAAGTAAGCAAATAAGTGACAAGTGAATGTGAAACCTAGGGTTGTTAAAAGACGATTACGTAGCCTATAGCTAGCGACTCTGACTCAAATGCCGTTCGTGAATGGGTCATGGGAAAAATGACTGTCCGGAAACTTGTGTATTACCTATAATTTCACAGATCTTCCCGTTCTCGTCATTTCACGAGACATATGTCGGAGGAAGTGATATGTTGCCCAACTCTTGCCGGAACGTTTTCTCTCTGAATAGCAACCATCTCCATGATGGCCAATGTCTCTCTTATAACGTCTGCCACTGGAGTTTGTCAATCATTTCCAAGATGCTCTCGCGCCGACTCAACTGTTCTGAGGTTAAGCTCGCCGCCTTTCGCTTGATGTTCACCATCTGTTCCATTCATTGAACGTCATGAGGTCTTGTAACTGACCGTCCGCTGTCTGGTAAAAACTAGCTATTTTTAATTAAGTTACAGACAGCTATTCTTCGTCTTGTTTCGCAAGGGTCTTTCATTTCCTGCTCCCTTTCGAATCAAGGCTCATACATGTCTGCAGTTCTGTTGCGGTTTTCAGAACTTTTTGAGAAATTTACATACTTTACATTCGACTCCTTGTGGTATTCGATATACCTTCTTTCCTTCGAGCTCAATATTCTGTCAAATACTAATTTAAACCTTTGTTTACAAGTGGTTACTGTGTGAAACTACAGGGTCGACTGCCTAGCGTACGGAACTCGTGCTGGTAACTCTGTCCTGTATCAGCCACCTACAACACTCAGTGTTGAATATCACATATTTTACATGTTTTCCGGCTTTGAGACTGCCTTTGTAACCTGCTTTCAGTACGTAGTTTCTTCTTTGTGATTATACGGTTCAGTAACAGCTTACGTTGATGGTAATCGTTGATCCGTATTTGAAATTACGTTTTGTCTTTTGTGTGGCGTAAATCATTACTATAGTCACGTTTCGCACCAAACAAGATATTCAGGATAATTTTGAGTCTGTAACCGTTGGAAACTAAGGGTCCAGTCATCTGCTACATTCACATATACATCTACATGAGTACTCCGCAACTCACAGCAGAAGTTTCCTCGAACCAACCTTCCGATTATTTCTCTACCGTTCCACCCTCTAAACACGTGTGGGAAAAATGAATCCTTAAATTTCTCTGGACTATCTCTGGTTTCTCATGTTTTACAATCACGATCATTTCTCTCCAAGTAGGCTGACGACAATAAAATATTTTTACATTCATAGGAGAAAGTTGGTGATTCGCATATCGAGATAAGGTCTCGCCTTTGTTTTAATTATTGCCGTCCCAACTCACTTACCAAATCAGTGACACTCTCTTCACTAATTTATGACTCCAGCGTCTGGCGCAGTTGTTAAATCGGCTACTGCTGCTACAAAGCAACTTATCAAGATTTAAGTGAGTTTGAAAGTGGTGTTCTCGTCGGCGCACGAGCGATGGGACACAGCATCTCCGAGGTAGCGATGATGTGGGGATTTTCCCGTACGACCATTTCACGAGTGTACCGTGATTAGCAGGAATCCAGTATAACATGAAATCTCCGACATCGCTGCTGCAGGAAAAAGACCCTGTAAGAACGGGACAAATGACGACTGAAGAGAATCGTTCAACGTGACAGACGTGCCCCCTTCCTCAAATTGCTGCAAATTTCGGTGCTGGGCCAACAACAAATCTCAGCGTGCGAACCAGTCAACGAAGTATCGTCGATATGGGCTTTCTGAGCCGAAGGCCCACTCATGTACCCTTGATGACTAAACGAAACAGAGCTCTACGCCTCGCCAGAGCCCGTCAATACCAGCATTGGACTGTTGATTACGGGAAACATGTTGTCTGGCCGGATGAGTCTGGTTTCAAACTGTATCGAGCGGATGGAGGTGTACGGGTATACAGACAACCCCATGGATCCGTGGAACCTGCATGTGAACAGGGGACTGTTCAAGCTGTTGGAGGTTCCGTAATGGTGTGGGCGTGTGTAGTTGGGGTGGTATAGGACCCCTATACGTCTAGACAGGTGACACGTACGTAGGCATCCTGTCTGATCACCTGCATCCATTCATGTCCGTTGTGAATTCCGACGGACTTGGGCAGCAGGACAATGCGACACCCAGCACGCCCAGGAACACTCTTCTGAGTTTCAAAATGGTTGAAATGGCTCTGAGCACTATGGGACTCAACTTCTGAGGTCATTAGTCCCCTAGAACTTAGAACTAGTTAAACCTAACTAACCTAAGGACATCACACACACACATCCATGACCGAGGCAGGCTTCGAACCTGCGACGGTAACGGTCTCGCGGTTCCAGACTGCAGCGCCTAGAACCGCACGGCCACGTCGGCCGGCACTCTTCTGAATTTAAACACTTCCACTGGCCACCAAACTCCCCAGACATGAACGTCATGGAGCATATCTGGGATGCCTCGCTACGTGCTGTTGAGAAGAGATCTCCACCCGCTCGTACTCTTACGGATTTATGGACAGCCCTGTAGGATTCATGGTGTCAATTCCCTCCAGTACTACTTCAGACACTAGTCGAGTGCATGCCGCGTCGTGTTGTGGCACTTCTGCGTGCTCTAGAGGGCTCTACACGATATTAGGCAGGTAGGTGTACCAGTTTCTTTGGTTCTTCAGTGTATATAGGGTTTACAGTTGAAATGAGCGGAATAGTTCCGGTCTATTCTAAAGAGTATCGGCGAAAATCTACCTGAGCGTCCACTGGGAGTGTTTTAGAGCTGAACCTCGGTACCTGTTGCGGGACAAGTGCTACAGAAGGTGGACTTTCGTTCGGTCGGTCGCCTCTCGGCGGGCAGAGTGCGGCGAGGGTGTACGCGACTGGCGACTGCCGGCAGCCGCCGCCGCGCCCTCCCCACGGCCAGAGAACACAGTTTCCTCCATATATTGCCGCGGGGCCGGGACCAGGCTGTAGCGCGCGGGGTTAAGCCACTCAAGGGTGGCTTTTTGGTGGTGTGCCAAACGCATCTCGCACTGCGCCGCGACGCGCCTTCCTGCTCGCCGTCTCTTTCTCTCAGGGCCGTTTCTGTGGTCTTGCCTGGAATGGTTAGGGGCGGTGGTGTGGGTGGTGTGGGGGAGGGAGCGGTGGGAGGAGTGAGACGACGGCGCAGAGGCTCTCCGCAAACAGCGGGGCGGGGCTGCGGGGTTGTGGCCTCCCAGGCGGCGGCGTCCAAAGCTGGCGGCGCGGCTGCGATATTGCTTGTCCCTTTCTCCACTCGCTATAAGCGATAACTGTGGCAATTCCTATTGCTCGGAAAATTACTTCTGACGTACGCGCTCCACCACCAGCGGTACCGGAAGTATTTGCAGGGCGATCTGTAATGGCGTAGCTGTCAAAGGCTATATTCTAGGCCTGTTGAAAGTCGTATTTATTCGATACTCCGTGACACTTTCCATACATCACTTTTACTATCCATTTTAATATTCGGTTAAGCATTGACCTTCTGAGTTGTGACTGGCCCTTACTCTTTAAAGTCTCCTATAAACTGACGAAAAGGAAAGTCGAATGAACTATATGGTTTCAGTGACCTTTCCAAGTCTCAAACGTCTATGATGTAAATTTTCAGACTAGAGAAATAAATGGAAAATTTGCACCAAGGCCGGGATCCAAACACGGGTCTCGTGCTCAACAGGTAGACGCGCTAATCATACACTACCTGGCACAGTGGGTTTGCACAACTGCAAGCGCTACCCTAACAGGGAATTTGGATTTGAGGCGGAGGGTGTGCGAAGTCACAGTGCCAGGTGGCGCATGATTAACGCTTCTGCCTGTTGAGCTGGAGACCCGAGTTTGAATCCCGGCCTTGGTGCAAATTTTCACTCGTCAGTTCCGTCTACATCTCGTAGATGAGAAATGGAAAGTGTTATATCTCGAAGGACCAGTCTCATATGTATGGAACATTGGGGTGATGTTCAGGACATAACCAGCGTTAACCCTAGCAATACAAAGGCATTTTCCACAATGTGCTTTACCAAGGTGGAGAGGTAATTTATGTCCACTCGAAAAGAACTAGAAAAATACGGAATTAGTTAATTTTTTGTTGTGTTCTATTAATGACATGCCTTTTACAGAGGTGATGATGTGTAAGTAGTGTGCAGAACGTGAAAATACCTTTTAGCACACTCAGCAATATCAGCGCACATTCAATTAGGTGTTCTACCGTCTCCACGATGACGATAAAAATAAAATTAAAAAACGGAAATTTCATTCTTTGCGGTTGACTTTTGCTCTCAACGTAATTTTTAAATAGATAAGTAAGGTTCTGAACGTCGAAATATTAAACATGACTTTCGCTAGAGAAAATGGCAACTGCTACGAAGATTTAAATTTTCGGGTTAAGTTCACAAGAAAGATTTAAAACTTTATATGGAACTTGGTACAAAAAAATCATTAAATACAAGAAATATTTGTTTTCATTATAGAATAGGAAGTAACTGACTGCACTACAATTTTTTCAAAATGTGTGCGTAAAGTGGCCACTGTTCATATCGTAATGGTTCTTTTCATTCCATTGGCAACTGACGTCCGTCATCAACATCAGCACGTGGCGTCACCCGCTGAGGTACAAATACACACTTGTATGGCTTCTGGCACGCAAGAAAACAGTCTCCAGATGCAATCTTCTCATATCTGATTCATTCATTCATTCATTCACTCACACATAGCATTACCACAATCTCATTATAAAGGAGAGCCTTCAGGAATTTGGAATGAGTCAAGTTACACTTTAACAGCTAGAAGTACCTTGGGGTAAAATATTGTTCGCTTCGGGATGTGATCTCAGGGTGTCGGAGGACTCGACCTTCCGTAGATCAGGAAGGAGCCGCTTCCTCGCTTGGTGGGTTTTGAAGGTGGTGGTGGTGGTGGTGGTGGTGGTGGAATCGCTTGGCGAAACGTTAATGAAACATCCGTGTCTACAATAGTCCTTTGTTCGTTTTAGTACGAAGACAGAATTATAGCAGGTGGGAGTTTGTTGCCACCTCGGTGGCTGTCGGCGTGCCGAGCGCCTTAGCCAGCAACTGCCGGCTTGAGAACCGGCAAAGCACTCGCCAGTGCTGTCAGCGAAGCTGCCCCGAAGTGTGACAGACGCAGATCGTAGCATCCTGAGTAACTGTTGATTTGTGACGGTGGAAATATTCAGGAACCGATGTACAGCAGCAGAGAGACCAGGCCACCCAAGCCCAGGAACAAAAGTGTATCCCGCTACGTAAGTGGCTGCCAGCTTGAGGTAGTCACGCACCTGGGAACCCACTGATGCGAAGGCGCCAAGTCGTCTCCATGGGATCCCCATCTCAGGCGGTTGGTATGTGACTGGATAGTTTATATAGCGCTGCAATGGTATCCACCTCGAAATCATCAACTGATGAAGACAAGAGTTGTCGCCATCACGTGCACGCATCCATACAGTCGTATACAGAGAACGCCAGCGAGTGTCTGAGGGCGTCTGAGAATCAGGGTCTGATCTGGGGGCAGAGGGCTGTGTCCATGAGAGACTGCTGATCACTACTTCTCCTACGGCAGCATCCTCATCTTAGAAGAGGGTGTTGCAGCCGGGTGTCGCTCTTGGAAGTTCTGCTCTCCTTGTTTAGTCAACTCTCGAAGGAGCCTAGCCGAAGGTGTGGTATGGCCTTCTGAGCCGCTTCGTTAGCCTTCTGAACAGAACTTCTTTGTTTCTGAACATGCCTTCTTGCGAAACGGTGTCTCTGCTGGAGGCTGACGGCCGCTGCCCTGTACACGACATCGTTTTGCTGACTGTCGCAGGAGCATTTAACCGCACCAGACACAGTCGTGGTGCAACAGCATACTGACAGTTATTACAATGACTTCTAGTGTTATCTAAATCACTTCATACATGTTTGTTGAGAGAAGAAGAGCTAATTTTAAAAAGCCACAACTACTTCTATACTACTCAGCTGTTGTTATTATCTGATACTACAAACAAAGCTTTTTAACTTTACGCAGACCACCGATAGCTGTCTATACAGGGTGGTCCATTGATCGTGACCGGGCCAAATATCTCACGAAATTAGCGTCAAACGAAAAAACTACGAAGAACCAAACTTGTCTAACCTGAAGGGGGAAACCAGATGGCGCTATGGTTGGCCAGCTAGATGGCGCTGCCATAGGTCAAACGGATATCAACTGCGTTTTTTAAAGATAGGAACCCCCATTGTTATTACATATTCCTGTAGTACGTAAAGAAATATGAATGTTTTGGTTGGACCACTTTTTTCGCTTTGTGACACATGGCACTGTACTAGTCACAAACATAAGGCTCACAATTTTAGACGAACAGTTGGTAACAGGTAGGTTTTTTAAATTAAAATACAGAACGTTTTAACATTTTATTTCGGTTGTTCCAATGTGATACATGTACTTTTGTGAACTTATCATTTCTGAGAACGCATGCTGTTACAGCGCGATTATCTGCAAACACCACATTAATGCAATAAATGATCAAAATGATGTCCGAAAAGCTCAATGCATTTGGCTATATGTATAACTACATTCCTCTCAACATCGAGTAGTTCGCCTTCCGTAATGTTCGGACATGCATTGACAATGCGCTGACGCATGTTGTCAGGGGTTGTCGGTGGATCACGATGGCAAATATTCTTCAATTTTCCCCACAGAAAGAAATCCGGAGACGTCAGATCCGGTGAACGTGCGGGTCATGGTATGGTGCTTCGAAGATCAATCCACCTCTCATGAAATGTGCTATTCAATACCGCTTCAACCGCACGCGAGCTATGTGCCGGACATCCATCATGTTGTAAGTACATCGCCATTCTGTTATGCAGTGAAACATCTTGTAGTAACATCGGTAGAACATTACGTAGGAAATCACCATACACTGCACCATTTAGACTGCCATCGATAAAATGTGGGCCTATTATCCTTCCTCCCATAATGTCGCACCATACATTAACCCGCCAAGGTCGCTGATGTTCCACTTCTCGCAGCCATCGTGGAGTTTCCGTTGTCCGATGGTGCATACTATGCCATTTTACGTTACCGCTGTTTGTGAATGACGCTTCGTCGCTAAATAGAACGCGTGTAAAAAATCTGTCATCGTCACGTAATTTTTCTTGTACCCAGTGGCACAACTGTACGTACAAAGACGTCGCCATGCAATTCCTGGTGCATAGAAATATGTTACGGGTGCAATCGATGTTGATGTATCATTCTCAACACCGACGTTTTTGAGATTACCGATTCTTGCGCAGTTTGTTTGCTACTGACGTGCGGATTAACCGCGACAGCTGCTAAAACACCTACTTCGGCATCATCATTTGTTGCAGGTCGTGGTTGACGTTTCACATGTGGCTGAACACTTCCAGTTTTCTTAAATACAGGAACTAACCGGCAAACGGTCCGGACACTTGAATGATGTCGTCCAGGATACCGAGCAGTATACATAGCACACGCTCGTTTGGCATTTTGATCACTATAGCCATACATCAAGACGATATCGACCTTATCCGCAATTGGTAAACGGTCCATTTTAACACGGGTAATGTATCACGAAGCAAATACCTTCCGCACTGGCGGAATGTTACGTGATACCACGTACATATACGTTTGTGACTATTACAGCGCCATCTATCACAAAGCGAAAAAAGTGGTCCAGCTAAAACATTCATGTTTCTTTACGTACTACACGAATACGTAATAAAAAGTGGGGGTTCCTACTTAAAAAACCACAGTTGATATCCGTTTGACCTATGGCAGCGCCATCTAGCGCGTCAACCATAGCGCCATCTGGTTTCGTCCTCTGTAGTTTTTTCGTTTGTCGCTTACTTTGTGAGATATTTGGCGCGGTCACTATCAATGGACCACCTTGTATACGGGCAAAATTGATATCTATCTAATGCAGCTATTAAAAAGTATTAAAGTTAGGTAGAATTTACATAATGAGTCCAAATTCAGTATTGTCCTAAATATTGTTTATATACAGACTAATGAGAAAAAACGACACACCACTAAGGAAGTATCCGAATGGGATGGAAGTTGGTACATGTGTTGCACACGCACAGACAAACAAATGATTACAATTTCAGAGAAATTGGATGATTTATTCAAAGGAAAGGGCATCATAAATTGAGCAAGTAGTAGCACGTTGGTCCACCTCTGTTCTAATGGTTCGTTAGATCGTCAAAATACCGAGATGTTTGGAGGTCACGTCCATAATGGTCCAGATGTTCTCAGTTGGGGAGAGATCTGGCAAACTCACTGGCC
Organism: Schistocerca piceifrons; assembly: GCF_021461385.2. NCBI lineage: Eukaryota > Metazoa > Arthropoda > Insecta > Orthoptera > Acrididae > Schistocerca > Schistocerca piceifrons. The sequence goes on along the minus strand of NC_060140.1, from coordinate 357,112,829 downwards.
AAGATAGGGTTTGACAAGCATGAAGACAACCAGTTGAAACTCTTGCAATGTGTGGGAGGGCATTATCTTGCTGAAAAGTAGTTCCAGGGTGGCTTGCGGTGACGGGTCACAATGCGGGGCGCTGAATATCGTCGACGTACCGTTGTGCTTTGAGGGTGACGTGGATAGCAACCAAAGGGGTCCTGCCATAAAAATAATTGCCCCTCAAGATCATCAATCCTGGTTTTCGGACCGTATGGCCGTCCGTGGTTTCTTCGTTGGTCATCTGCGAGGCGGGACAGGTCACTGAAGATAACTCTACAACATTTCATTAATTTTGAGGGTGAAGACGTGTCATCCGCGCCACCCTTGCGGCACAGCGGCACTTCGACGATATTCTGCGACCAGTTTTTTAAATTTCAGCAAGATAATGCCAGCCCGCACACTGCGAGAGGTTTTATTGCTAGTCTTCGTACCTTCGCCAGCAAGACTGCCGAATCTCTCCTCAGGTGAAAACGGTTGGAGGATTACTAGGAGGGTCCTCCAACCATCTCGGGATTTTGACGATCTAATGCTCCAATTGGACATAATTTAGCACAATATCCCTCTGGATAACATCCAAGAACTTAGTCAATCAGTGTCAAGCCTAGTAACTGCCGGCCGGCCGGAGTGGCCGAGTGGTTCTAGGCGCTACAGTCTGGAACCGCGCGACCGCTACGGTCGCAGATTCGAATCCTGCGTCGGACATGGATGTGTGTGATGTCCTTGGGTTAGTTAGGTTTAAGTAGTTCGAAATTCTAGGGGACTAATGACCTCAGAAGTTGAGTCCCATAGTGCTCAGAGACATTTGAACGATTTTTTTAATAACTGCCTGCATAACATCCAGAGGCGGACCAACGTGTTATTGATTTGCTCAATTTGTGAAGGTATTTCCCTTGAACAAATCGTGCATTCTTTTTTACGTAGCGTGCATTGGGAGATTTTCAATTCCCCTATTGTATAGGTCTTCCCACACCATCACTGATAAATTGTGTGGATGACACATCAGCCGACATGGCAGGCCAGTCACGGATGCTTACATTGCTCAAAGCTTTTGCAGTGCGTACTTCAGTGTTGCGTCTCGAGTTATTGTATTGTGGTGGATCTTCTCTGTTACATTTTTCGTTATGTACAAAGGGCGCCTTGTGATAACACTTATCTCCTGGTACGTTTGGTACTACTTCGCAAATCAGAAACGAATGACATCTTGATGTTTAATGAAACAGCAGCTCTTAGAATCCAGTGCCTCACAGAGAAAACATTTCATCTCCATAATGAAGAGCAAACAACTTGAGAACAACTACTCTGAGCAACAATCTACGTAGCGCTACTGAATATAACGTGGAGTAAACACTGGGCAAGTAAGATTTTATAACATACAGATGCTTCAGTGGCATTCGCAAGAATGTAATTTTTTCGCTATTTGAGGTACATCTAGTTGATTAGATGCAAAGGTTCATTGCTAAACGATATTTATAAATTTAGTTACGACCAAAAGACAGCTTTCTTCCTTTAGGTATCGTTGCAGTGATTGTCAATACATTGCCTCCTTCCTTTGTATTTAGTGGTGGCAGGGTCATTGAAGACAAACCGCTGTTCAACTGCAAAAAAACACGGAAAACAATTTCACTTGGAGTGCCTCAGTAAGACCATACCGACAGTTATGAGAATGGTTGACCACGATACGAACCATGTAATGCGGTTGCGAATGCGTAACTTCAGTCGGTATTCAGTGGGTAATCGTCAATGTAACGTAATTTTTTGCAAATACTAGTCATTAAGTACGCTCCAGAGCGAATACCAGATGTTTACTAGTGCGACTTCGTATGCGATCAAATGTTTCTTGTCATCTTCTCTCTTCCCGATTGCAGTCTCGTATAAAACACGCTAATAACTACTGATAATTTATGTTCCCCTTATTTGAATATCGCTAAACGCTATTTGAGTGATAGAGGTTTCGACCTTCTGCACTACATACAAAATTTTTCATTTTTAGCTTTGTTCGAGGCAGGAATAGACACTTCTTTTTTTAAATCGCATATCTCTGCATTACTTCGTACTGTTTTATTCCCAGAAACTTACTATCTGTTATTACTCATGCAACAACTTTTTCGCTTTGTAGAAACGTTCTGAGAACCTAAGTTGTCTTTCACGAAAATCAGAAAGATGGTCACGCTTTAACGTAACGGAGATGTCTTGGACATTTTAGATTCATAAACTGGCCAAGGGTTTGTAGAACGCACGCACTGAGGGTCCCGTACAAAGTTATATATATATATATATATATATATATATATATATATATATATATATATATATATATATATATATATATCGTATCAGTTACGACAAATCAAACCATAGGAGATGAAGTTCCTCCGCTTTGCAGTGGGATATTCATTACTGCAGCATAAAAGAAATACCGATATTGCATAAGAACTAAATGTATAATCAATCACTACTATAACTGAAAGATGCAGACTGTATAACCCAATAGTAGAGAGAAACGTTGGACATCCCTTAAACAGATGGCGTGAACAATACTGAGGTGGAATAAGTCAAAAGGTCTAATCCAAGAAGACAACGATGATGATGATCGTGATGTTTTCCTTGAAAATTCCGTTCATGGGATTTGCGATGACATTATAAATATCAGTCACTAGAGCAATATGCTGGAATGTAGTGTGAGAGCTTCCAATTTTCTCATTCTACATCAGCGTCAGTAGGCTTTCCCAAGTTACGAGCTTACGGACTACGGGCGAAAGCGCCAGGAAATAAAAATGTGATCCCCGGGATACTCGTGTAAGGACGTAAAAAAAAGATTAGGACAATAAAAGAGCATTGAACTAGATCATTCCGGAAGACATTTCGCTAAGTAGCAGTCATAAAAATCCCATAAAATCTGCACGAGCGGATATTGAACCGTTTCTGGCGATAAAATTAAGGCCCATTATTGTGAGAACCTAAATCTCTACATACATTAATCACAAAAATATCGACGTGCTCGTTTTCTTGCCGGTATCACAGCGCCTCCTAGCACACACAAAACTGGTAAGGCGAGTCATTACCTCTACTAGCTCACTACGTTCACAATATTTGAACAAGAATTGCCTTCCTGAACTTTTAGCTTTATTACTGAAAAACAACTTAGTACAAAGAGCTTGAAATAGTAGTGAGCTGAACGATAACAGGACATTATGCTGAAATCCTTGTTAACAAATTATCAAACTGAGTACTTTGGTATTCAACAAGTATCCAAAGCAGTTAATATCAATGTTTCACGTCCATCTACGTCGCTATTACTAGAAACTGATTGACTGAGGATAAATGAAATATGCCGTGGCGGTTACAAACGAAACACCTAGGCATTTGGCTTGATATCGATTGCGGAAAACAGCCGCAAACCAAAACTAGAATAAATGGATGGGACATGAATACCGGGCTCTCAGGTGTGGATGCGTAACCTAATCACTGCAGGACATTTCTCCCTCGATTGTATCAAATTTGGTAGTGCTGTCTTCATTGTTGTTTTCTTCTCCACCTGCCGTGATTTTGTTAAATAGTAGGTACACCTCCTCAGCCTCTTTTTAAATGTAGTTCATTACGAACTCTTAGACGTCATGTGTACTCGTTACTGACTAACAAGTATTCCACGAGACTGAAAGTACTGCATATTTCTATACTGTACGGATTTCGTGTCCAGCTCACGCCAAACAGTATTCTGCAATTCCTTACCTTTAGCGGGCTCGGAGTAATAGAAACATTTCGTTCCTCGTAATTCTTCCTCCTCGCTCGTACTTCGTGCCGACTCCTCCGTTTTCGTATTCTTACAATTTTTAATTAGTTTATCTACCTACATTTCTCACTAAGTGTTCAGTTCGATTGCAAAATTAAATTGTAGCCTGAGGCCCACGGGGAGATGAGTTACACTTTATAACTCGTTAAACTATTCGTAAGATTTCACATAAACAATAGCTTAGTACACTGCGTAATGTAAGCGTCACGTAGCGGAAAAGAAGTCACCGAAGTGATCGGTTTTAACACAGTAGATCAGGAAATAGAGGAAAATTTGATTTGCGTCGTCCATTACACTCAGAGGAGGGTCCACATCAACTTAAAAAATTACACATAGTAACTTTACCTAACGAGAAAAACGAATAACAAATAGTTTTTAACGGGTAAGTTTCTCGACGATGCCAAATACGTGGGAAACAAAGTAGCTACTTCTGTAACACTAAAATGAAAGTCTAAAACATACTATCAGATGAAAGGTACCCGGACACCAATTAGTGGACATTAATACGGCGTGTGGCATCCTTCGACTTTATGTGGACTTGGATTTTGCTGAGGACACTTTTATTATAGTGTCTGAATGTCTGCGCAGGAATGGAAGCCCATTCTTCCACAAGAGTCGAAAGCAGAGAAGGTAGCGATATTCGATACCGGGGAGAGGAGCGAAGTCGACGTTGTAACTCTTCCCAAAGCTGCTCCATTGGTTACAGGTCGGGACTGAGAGCAAGACAATCCATTTTCGGAATGTTACTGGCCACTAATTACTGTCTCACAGATTGTGCGTTGTGGTGGGGTGCACTGTCACGCTAATACAAACAGCTTTCGTCTCTGAAATGTTCCTCTACTGTACAATGGGGCATGATGATGTAAAATGTGTTCATATCCCGCCACATTTAACACTTTCTTAAGCACGAAAAGGGAACCACAACTTAAACACGAAAAAGGCTCCTGTGCCGAAACATCGCCTGCTCCGGACTTCGCTGTTGCCACTACACACGATGGCAAGTAGTGTACTGCAGGGATTCACCAAACCCTCACTCTTCCACTGGATTGCTACAGCGTATAGACTGATTCAGTATTCAGTTATCCACTGTCCAATGGCGACGTCTTTACACCACCTCAGGCGTCGCTTAGCGTTGGCTACGGAAGTGTGTTACTTATAACAAGCTGCTCGACATTTGTATCGTATTCTTTTTAACTCACTATGCATAGTCATTCTACTTCACTCAGGAGTCATTCCTCCCGCTGATATCACGCGATATTTACACCCACCATCCGCGTTTTCATTTCATAGTCACAACACTAACATTCAATTTGGGCAGGTTTTTCAGATTCCTACTCGATACGTTCCTCACGTGACATCTAATGAACTACCAAAGTTTGAAGTCAATGAGCTCTTCTGACAATGCTTTTTCTCTAGTGACAACACGGTACTCAAGAACTCCTTTTGCTCTGGAGAGTCCGCCTCTCGTGATGTCTAGTGGCCAATTACGCATTATGTAGTGGCATCTGGATACTTTTTTTCAGATCGTATAAGCAGTGCACTGTATTATTTAGTAAACACCTAAACAGGGAAACTGACATCCTACGTAAGATCGATATTGTGGGAAGTGGTAACACCCTGTGACGAAGGGGATTTGGCCCTGCCGTTTTCTTTGTCTTTTACGCTCCTAATTACAATAGCTAGAATCTATTCTAGATATTGTTTTCTTTACTTGCCATTATTCTTCCCAAAAATTTTGATGATGGAATCCGTTATCTGAGCACACATCACATGAAATTACAAACGAATGTAAATTAATTTCCTCTGGGAAACCTATTTATTTATATTATGTAATTCACTGTTCTGGAAGTTTTGCATTAATTAGTTTTGCTGGAAATGATGTACTTCAAATCATATTGTATTTCATAGTTTTTGACCTAGAAAGTATCCTCAAAGATCTAGTGAGCTAATAAATAGCTTCAGAAAAGTAGATTGTCTGTAAATTGTACACCAATTTTTTCTCACTTCGAAAACACGTTTATTTAGTTCGAATCTAATTGATTCAGAAGATATAATTAATTAAAAATTTGACCACACCACTATAGAGTTGTGGAATATGTTAACATACTATTGATGGGCTACATTTTTTGAAACGAACGAGACCAACCACAAATATGTATTTTCCACAACTAGAGAATGGCGTACTTTTTAATATCCAGATTTTAGTAATCAATATGGATGCAAAACGTAAAAGTCAGGAATTCCCATAGTGTAAGAATAACTTGGTACTGTATGTTTTAATAGCTGCTGTTCCTATTAGCAATTTGATAAACAAACTCTGACAGTCATTACTAAAAGTACTTAAAAAGGAATAAGTTGACCTACGAAAATTTCAAATAATAATCAAATAACCAAAATCACACAATATTCTAACAAACGTCTATATAAAGACGATACGAGCAGAATTCCGTAATTACGCTTCTCGTTTTTCTTGGAGTTAAGTCTTAGTCAGTATGTAACTTGCCCCGAGATTTCAGTATTCTCTACACAGTGTGCTCTGGTGTTGTTAGTTGAACTAGCATCGGTACTATTCGAGATATGAGCAGTGACTATTAGATTCCGTGATAGGCAGAACAAGCAACATTCGTATAATACTGTTCCTTAACGAACTATTATCAACATTCCGTGTGCCTTGTAGACAATTCGGTAATCTTGTATAGGAAAAATTACTTGGTTTGCTAATTAATTCATGATTCTTATTTTTTTTGGAATGTAATTTAAAGTTATCCGTTAAATGTGAATACAGGGAGACCTAAATAGACATCTTTGATCTGTAATGAAGACTGGTTTTTAGCGATGGGGATCAAACTTCGTAAATAAATACTGGAAGTGATTTCATGTGAACATTTGAAAAGAACTACTGGTTTTTTTTTTTAGTATGAAGAGGTACAATCCTATCTCGAACGGTTTCAGCTAAACGACCAGTGACGCAGTAACAAGGAGACAGCATTAATCTGCAGGTAAGTCCAACTTTGTATCATTACAACCCCCAGCTGTCACCAGTTTTAGTAATTCACTGCTATTGCAAGTAATTGTTCTTAGACACTCAACTATTTTGTAAACAAAACTGACCAAACTTGCATCCAAAACAAACTGTAAAGAATTTTACTTTAAGGGTTAGGACAGCCCTGAGATTTGTAATGATTTAACCGGTTTTAAGAGTTAGGACAGCCCTGAGATTTGTAATGATTTAACCGGTTTTTGAAAGGAGCTGTATAACTGATGTCTTCATGATCCAAGGGATTGTATGACCCAAGCGTAAGCTATTGATACGATAGGTAGCTGATACGATAGGTAGCGATTTAAAGACCAGGATCAGATTTATTTCAATAAATGATACATATAGACAAATTAATTGTATTGAGTAATAATATATATTTTCTAAATGTACTGCTCGAGATTTGTTTGCGTTTTTAAAGCAGCACTTTAATGAATTGTTAATGTAGTATTAAGTAAGTAATTAATACATTAATAAATTTAGTTAGTACTAATTAAGAATTACCCGAAAATAGCAGATGGTTGCCACATTAAATTACAGAGTCATGAAAGTTTATAGTACACGCGTTTGTAATAAGTGGCTATGTATCCCAGTATTGAAAATGAATTGCAATGGAAGCAAGAAATTCTACGTAGGCTAAGAGAGTACGTAGCCTAGAACTGTACACTTTGTAATCTTCATTCGTTCCTCACACTGTTGACAGCCACGAGAGGCTCTCACTGATTGCCATTCTCGACCTATGCGGAGTTCTCTCACACCAGTGACGCTGAAAGCTGCGTGAAAGCTATTGCGAAATTTGTATTAGTCTTTTTCATAAGTTACTGATAGGTACCGTCAAAGGAAGGTTAGTGCTAATACCTAATTTATTCTGTCGTTTAGGCATAATAAAAGTTACAGAAAGGTGAAATAACTGACTGATTGCATACTGGTGCAGTAGTGAGACAGAATGGATAATCGCGTGCGCTGAAGGCTGAAGTACTGACATCTGAATACTACTAAATAAATCTTCTACACTTGGTGAAAATTACTAAGTTAACTACCCGAATAATCAAAGCTCGTACTGGCAAACGGGAACGGCGCGCCACTGAACAAAAATAAAAGAAATCCCGGACGTGCAGCGGTATTGTTTTCAAAATAAACCAAAATAAATCGAAACCAATTCACTGTCCAATGAGTTCGCTATGGATCGATTATACACGCGCTGATCTGCATTTCCTATTACCACGGCATTTAGTCTAGATGTGAGCAGATGAAGTAACACGTGGAATTCTCGTATGCTAATCTTTACATCTCGTATCCGCAGCAAGTGCTCCAAGCGAGTCCTATTCATTTCTCCTTGTTTGATGGCCAGGAGTCCCGTTACGTCGCTCCGACGTCCGACCAGAAAAATGTATGCCAAACGTCGCCTGTTTTGATTTCATATCGATTCACGGCACTTCATAGATCTTCACAGGTAGACACACGACAAATTGATATCGTCTGCTGCATGAATAATGAGACTAAAGAGAGATTGCATATTGTACAGTCGTCTTTCAACTCATGATTGATAACGTATCTTGAACAGATTTTTAATACAATACGGGACACGGGAACCAGTCGAGAAAAATCCCGCTAGCTAAAATCTCGTTCTACTCATAGTTTACTTCATTCACGGTTGATGGTTTTACACTGAAGCGACAAAGAAACTGGTATAGGCATGCGTATTCCAAAACAGACACGGAATACGGCGATGCGGTCGGAAACAAGGGTCGGGCGCATTTGTTACATCGGTTACTGCTGCTACAATGGCAAGTTATCAAGATTTAAGTGAGTTTGAAAGGGCGATCTCATGCAGCATCTCCGAGGTACCGATGAAATTGGTATTTTCGCGTACAACCATTTCACGATTGCACCGTGAATATCAGGAATCCGGCAAAACATCAGATCTCCGATATCGCCGCGGCCGGAAAAAGATCCTGCAACAACGGGACCAACGACGGCTAAAGAGAATCGTTCAAAGTGACAGTAGTACAGCAATTCCGCAAATTGCTGGAGATTTCAGTGATGGGCCATTAACAAGTGTCAGCGTACCATTCACCAACCAACCATCATCGATATAGGCTTTGGGAGCCAAAGGCCCATTCGCGTATCATTGATGACTGCACGACACAAAGCTTTTCGCCTCGCATGGGTCTGTCAGCACCGACATTTGACTGTTGATGACAGTAAACATGTTGGCTGGTCGTATGAGCCTCGTTTCAAATTGTATCGAGTGGATGGACGTGTACGGGTATGGAGAAAACCTCATGAATCCATAGACCCTGCACGTCAGCAAGAGACTGTTCGGATGGTGGGTGCTCTGTGATGGCGTGTAGCGTGTGCACTTGGAGTGGTATGGGATCCGTGATATGTATAGATACGACTCTGAGAGATGGCACGTACGTAAGCATACTGTCGATCACCTGCATTCATTCATGTCCAATGCGGAATCCGACGGACATGGGCAATTCCAGCAGGACAATGCGACATCCCACACGTCCAGAATTGCTACAGACTGGCTCCAAGAAAATTCTTCTGAGTTTAAACACTTCCGGTGGCCACTAAACCATCCGTATTTGAACATTATTGAGTATATCTGGGATGCCTTGCAACGCGCTGTTCAGGAGAGATTTCCACCCCCTCGTACTCTTACAGTCCTAGAGGATTCATGGTGTCAATTCCCTCCACCACTACTTCAGACGTTAGTCGAGTCTATGACACGTCGTGTTGAGGCACTTCTGCGTGCTCGCGGGGCCTTACACGATCTTAGACAGGTGTACCAGTTTCTTTGACTCTTCCCACTAATGTAACACAGTTTTGAACGTTGAGACCTCCATATTTCATGTTTGTGGGGTACTTTGGGAACTTGGAGAAAAATATTGAGAACCATGAGTTGGATATATGGGACGCTGTGAGCGATCAAATAGTGCGGTGTTGCACAGTGCTCATGTTTCACGGAAATCTGTTTAAATTACCATGTTTTCCATTCCAAGAATGTCTGAAATAACTAATTATGTTTCTTTATACATCATAGGCATTGTTTTGGATTATTACTGCACACCTCAGTAAGTTTCTGGTTTTTACGTTATGTTTATGAATTTGGATTTACGTACCGCAGAAAACATCATAGAATGTAAAAAGTATTGGTGTGTGGTATGTGAAATCCATCTTCTAAAGTCATGTTAAAAAGGTGTGTGTGATATTCGTGTTCTTCACCATAAGGAGAGTGAATGTGTTTCGATAATGACTTCTTATACTTTTTTCCATAATAGTTATCCTGATGGAATCATTCTAAAATTAAGAATTCAACTCTGAGAATCCTAGCTTCACATGAAAACATGGATCTTGTTTGTTTCGTGGGATATATGGATTCCACTACACCGATTTCCAAAGTCAGCCAGCTCAAATTAATTTTTGTAATGAAAGTGTATTGTTTATGTTAAAGGAAGACAGTTTTTAAAATAAATTTCAACGATGAATGGCTTAACTGCATATGAGCTATTGCCATCGACTCAGTTACAGCTGCTACGATTTTGAGGCAGAAGCGAGCAAACTCCGAGATCTCGAATAATATATTTGCAGAAGTGTATTTGCTGTCCAACAGCTTTGCCGTGGCAAATACTTTGGTGAACTTGAAGGTGGCAGGGCGGGGGTGGTTAGAATCCAAGCACAGGCAACGCCACAGGAGCCTAAGAGCGGAGGCGGTATTCCTTCAATTTGGAGACGTAATCTGCGGAGATTTATGCGAGAGCCGTCTGTCTGGCAGACTTAGGTCCTGTGTAATCCCGACACCCATATAGACCATCAATTACAGCGGGCGGCGCCTGCTACACTGCCAGAACGGGCAGGTCAGTGGGGATTGTCTGTGCCGCCTACCACTGCCGTGGTTATCCTCTGCAGTCCTTGCAAAACCACACAGGACAAGCAGAAGGAGTCTTGTCATGGCCATGAAAGAGTGTGTATTTTACGTAAATATTATATTTACACTGACGGTGAAAAGTCTCAACATCGACACAGAGTAGTGTGAGATAAGCGATCGCTGACAGGCGTGTATCTACAACTATCAAGCCAGTCGCTTAAGTGTAACGGCAGTAGCGCCACTAAGACACGCTGTACTGGTCGTGAGCTATAGTTACCTTAGAGACTGCATATAGTGAGTTGATGTTAGTGAAAGAATGCCATAACCGCGACGAAGGAGTCATTATCAACAGCTCACTGAGTTTGAACCGGTTCATGTGTTAGGGCTACGATAGGCTGGGTGTTCCATCCGTGATATTGCAGAAAGATCTGGCAGAAATGTAGATACTGCACGTGATTGCTGGCAGCTGTAGTCACTGGAATGTACGGTGGCAAGAAGACAGGGCATTGGGCGATTATGTGGCAATACCGAGAGAAACGGAGAGAACTGGAACACGTGAGGCAATACTGACCCTACGGCTTATCTTAGAAGCTAGATTAAGGAAAGGCAAACCTACGTTTCTAGCATTTGTAGACTTAGAGAAAGCTTTTGACATGTTGACTGGAATATTCTCTTTCAAATTCTGAAGGTGCAGGGGTAAAATATAGGGAGCGAAAGGCTATTTACAATTTGTATAGAAACCAAATGGCAGTTATAAAAGTTGGGAGGCATGAAAGGGAAGCAGTGGTTGGGAATGGAGTGAGACAGGGTTGTAGCCTCTCCCCGATGTTATTCAATCTGTATACTGAGCAAGCAGTGAAGGAAACAAAAGAAAAATTCGGAGTGGGTATTAAAATCCATGGAGAAGAAATAAAAACTTTGAGGTTCGCCGATGACATTGTAATTCTGTTGGAGACAGCAAAGGACTTGGAAGAGCAGTTGAACGGAGTGTATAGTGTCTTGAAAGGAGGATATAAGATGAACATCAACAAAAGCGAAACGAGGATAATGGAATGTAGTCGAATTAAGTCGGGTGATGCTGAGGGAATTAGATTAGGAAATGAGACACTTAAAGTAGTAACGGAGTTTTGCTATTTGGGAAGCAAAATAACTGATGATGGTCGAAGTAGAGAGGATATAAAATGTAGACTGGCAATGGCAAGAAAAGCGTTTCTGAAGAAGAGAAATTTGTTAACATCGAGTATTGATTTAAGTGTCAGGAAGTCGTTTCTGAAAGTATTTATATGGAGTGTAGCCATGTATGGAAGTGAAATACGGACGATAAATAGTTTAGACAAGAAGAGAATACAAGCTTTCGAAATGTGGTGCTACAGGAGAATGCTGAAAATTAGATGGGTAGATCACGTAACTAATGAGGAGGTGTTGAATAGGATTGGGGAGAAGAGAAGTTTGTGGCACAACTTGACTAGAAGAAGGGATCGGTTGGTAGGACATGTTCTGAGACATCAAGGGATCACCAATTTAATATTGGAAGGCAGCGTGGAGGGCAAAATCGTAGAGGGAGACCAAGAGATGAATACACCAAGCAGATTCAGAATGATGTAGGTTGCAGAAGGCAGTGGGAGATGAAGAAGCTTGCACAGGATAGAGTAGCATGGAGAGCTGCATCAAACCAGTCTCAGGACTGAAGACCACAACAACAACAACAACAACAACAACAACCGAGAGAAAAGTTCATCGCATTCGGCTTATGGTTGTGGTGCATTGTACTGCGTTTGCATCAGCAAATCAAACAGCAGTTGGCCACACAGTGACACAACGAACTGTTAAAATCCAGTTACTTCAAGGACACCTGTTGCTCTGTAGGGCACATTCCGCTGATCACAAACCATCGCCATTTTCGACTTTAGTTGCGTCAACTGACAGATCACTGGAGGGCGAAACTGATGGCTGTGTTGGTTAGAAGTAGGTCAGGTGAGTGCCTACAAGCAGCCTGTCTGCGTGCTAGATACGCTGTACTGCACTGGGAGTTATGGTCTCGGGTGCCATTTCGTATGACACGCCCCCTGATTCCAGATCGGTACGTCAGTCTGATGATTCGAGGTGTTGTGCTGCCATTTGTGAACAACATTGCAGGGGCCGTTTTCCCACAGGATAGCGCCTGCGCTCATACCGCTGTTGTAACCCAGCATGCTTTACAATGTGCCGACATGTTGCCTTGGCCTATTCGGCACAAGAACTGTCTCCAACTGAGTACATATGGGATATCATCGGACGACAATTCCAGAGTCAACCGCAACCACCATTAACTGTTCTTGTATTGATCGACCAAGTACAACTGGCATGGTACTCAACCCCACAAACTAACACCTGTCTCCTGTACGACACCATACATGCACGTTAACGTGCTTGAATTCAACATTCTGGCGGTTGCACCGGTTATTAATATTTGCCATGGCTTTTCTCGTGCTTCCATTAATCTGTGATCTTGCAACGTTAATCACTTGAATATGTTACCTCGGGAAACGTATTCCCGAAATTTCAGCACCCTGCACTGATTATTTCTTGGTGTTCGGATTTTTCTACAAAAGTTTAATTTCCGACTGTGACAGCGTCCGAAAATTCTTAAAATAACATATATCGCAAACATTTCAAATAATGAAATTTGAAAAAAACTCCGTGTTGTTTTATTGGAACAGTAGCCAATGCGCATTAACGAGAGGTAAAATTTCGAATGGCAAACGCTCAATTACGAGCAATTTTAGAAATTTATTCAGCTGCAGGTAGTGTAATTCTAAAATCTGCCTACATACGCGGTAACTGCACTAATTATCCCAACACTGTTTCGAATTATTCTTCATTTATAGCTTCAAATTTCAGCAGAGAAATTCTTTACCTTGCATAATTTTTTTTACTGCTGAAAGGTTCTCATATGTTTTCTCCTATTGTAAGTAAATCACCTTTACTAGACATGGACAAAAATGAATGAGCGCACTGCATGCGTAGTGAATAAGATCCTTGACTTCCTGTTTAGTTTTATCTATGACTAGCGACCAGTTGAGCTTTTCAAAGAATGAGATCTGTTTTGTGAATCTGGTTCAAAATGGTTCAAATGACTAAGCACTATGGGACTTAACATATGAGGTCATCCGCAGGATTGTAACCTGCGGCCGTAGCAGCCGCGTGGTTCCAGACAAGCGTCTAGAACCGCTCGACAACAGCGGCCGGCTGTTAAACTGGAAGAAGGTAGAAAGAATACTTTATCATGGAGATGAAAACTCGTCAATAACACTTTCTCGTTTTTTATATTCATGGAGAAGATTTTGGAACAATTTTAAAGATTATGAGTGCATGTGCAAGAATTAAATGTCTGTCTGTCAGAACTATTAATTGAAGAAAATCGTTGTCCCTCATGTTACTAGTAACTTCTATGATTACTGTTGACGTGATTTTTTTCTTTTCATTATGTCACAAATAACTCTACTGGTTTTAATGTTTATAAATTTTGTAGTGAGGTAATTTTGTAACTGCTAGAGTCTTCTTATGTTGTGTAGTCTTTTTGACAATAATTAGGAATTAATTTTCCAAGAACGATTTTCTTTAAAGTAAAACCAACGTCCGTGATTCACAGTAAAGTTTAGAATATATTGTCGGGTGTGCATTGTACGTTATGCCACGCCAACTCATAGAATGTTCCTGACAACCAAAAAGGAAAAAAAAATGTGAGTAGCATGTTTTTCTTTAGCTGCTGCATCTGATGATTTGTATTTGCTTTCCAGAAAATCAGAACTCCGGACACAAAAACAGCACGCTGAGCAAGAAGCAAGTCAGTTTTATTTCAGGGCTGATCTCACCTTGCATTCTTGAGCAAGCAGTGTGTAGTCAAGATTCTCAAGTGCCGTGCTAGATAGCAGACTGATTTTAGCGAACAGTAAGAGTAACAGCAAACTTATTTTCTTCCGAGTAGAGAAGTAATTAATTTTTATGGAAAATCCAAGTCTAATATTGCACTTCGTATCACGCAACGTTCATAATGTACTTCGGTACCGAGTTCAGTTATATAGTTTTCACAATTACTCTCCTTTTGGCATTTAATTAGATTCGCTTTCTTTATTTCAAATTTTTCATTTCATGGAGTTTAAAGTTCTATTTCACAACGACGCTCTAATGTGCAACACAGGCCAACCAACAGTGAGTTCTGCTCAGCAATAGAATACAATACCAAAAGTACAAGTTACGTGAGGAGTAAATTTTCGAAATCAGTAGATTCAGTTTTCTCACATACAGACAATTCTTTTATGGAAAGCTTACACTACAATTAAAACAGAGTATCGGCTCAGTTAGACTTAACACTCAATAAACTGGCGAGAACCGTAGTCGGCATATGAGTAAGATACAAATACCACCATTTTACATAATATTGTTTATATGAATGCATATTTAGAAATACAATTAAAAATTATAATCCTTTGACAATTATAATACGGAATTTGTTACTCTAACATATGGTTAACTCCTACATGAGCAAAATTCAGATAGCAACATGTTTTTGCGTCGAAAATTAGAGAAATATATACCATAACCAACCGTTACAGGAAAATGTTAATTTCCATTTTAATTACTCAGAAGATCTTGTTAACATTCTCCCAAGATTTTTGACATAATTTAAAACACTGATACAGACCAGTGTTTAGTATAGGCGTAAGTGTTTTTAAGTTGGTTACAGGATTTGGAGTTTTCAAGAATCTTTCATAATTTGTGATTTTATTTGAAATAATAATATTGTAGTACCAAATTAAGTACCCTGAATCTAATTATATTTGGAAACTGTTGGTTAATATAATGCATTGAAAGCTTTTCCAAAAAGATGAGATTCCACTCCTGATGTACAATTCTGGGTGTCAGCAATATGCACATCTGTACTCCGGAAATCACACCTTATAGTGTGTGACGAAGGCCACTCTGTATACCATTGATGTCCGACTCCCTCCCCCTCCCACCCATATTCCTATTCCAGTTGTTCACGGTGCGCGGGAAGAAAGATTGTTAGTAAGCCTCCGTGCAATCCAGATTTCTCTAATTTTGCGTTCACAATCTTTTCGAGAAGTGAACTTAGAACGAAACTAGGTAGTGGTTTAGGTACGTACGCTCTCCAAATTTTAGCAGTAAATCACACTAACATACACAACGCCTTTCCTGTGGTGCACTTACTAAATCAAATTAGGGCGAATGCGTTATTCTTCTTAGGATCTTCTCTACTCCATATATGAACCCTGTCTCGTAACGTTCCCCGACTGACAAGCAATTTCGTATCGGCCCAACGAGAGTTTAGAAAACTACAATCGTCGTCGGTGCACTACACTTCCTGGGGAGTCTTTCGATCAACATTACTCTGGCATTTATACTTTCAACGTGTACTTCCACGAGGTCTTCTCATTTTAAATCGTTCCATGCGTACACCTCCCAGATATTTAATTGCTGTGACTGATTCCAATGGTTGTTCTTCGATCGTGTATTCATCCAATAACCAGTCTCTCCGCATATATAAGGGAAATGCGTTGCATTCGTTTAAGTTGAGGGTCAATGGCCACTCCCTGGGTTTGATAAATTCTGTCTGTTGTTCGCTCTTTACTGAGAAATCTTCAGTCCAGTACTGTATGCTTGTCTTTTGTTCATTAGAGAACAACATCTTCCGGAGACACGCCTTGCCTCTTCTCGTATATTTATTCATCCCGCCAATCCTGGATGCTATGGTAGCATTTGCCACGATCTGCTTTACAGCGTTATCGATAAGAATTTTTTTGGCATAACAGAAAATATTGCTGACAGCCTTTCCGGCAGATGAAATCCTTCTTCATATTTTTTTTTCTTTTTTTTTGTGCACCCCAGTGCTTTGATGTCTCCTTAATTTATGGATCGATGACGTGGATCACGTCTGATTCAGTGAAACAGAAAATAACCGTGCGAGGTAAGTTGAACTCTATTTAAAAAGTCCAAACGTTTCTCTAGTATTCTTTCTAGTTTTTTTTCAGTCGGCATTCAGCTGATTGACATTCACCTCCAAAAAAATTTCTTATAATGACCTCTTCGTGTAAAATGTTTCGTTCTTTTCTTTCTGATACGATGTTAGGTATTTCATATACCTCATGGTTTGCCCAAAGTCATACACTGCGTTATGTCGGTAAACTAATCTCTGAAGTTTTTGAGACTTTCTTCATGTGGTCGATTAGTAAAATACAGCATTTTTCATTAAGATACCTGTTTCTTTACATGAAGGAGCAGACCGAGTAAATGGTAAACAACTATGCAGGAGATTTCATACGTGACAAACTGCGAAAAAGTGAAGAATGCTATTGTGATACGGTAATACCCGTTTAACTACTTAAAATGGACACACCTTGCAATTATTAAAAAATGTTCACCACGTTACCACTTCCGTACAAATTTCCTTTTGACGCTGCGAAGTCTAATTTGTTTTTGCTAGGCAGTGTAATCAGTGTTTTTAAATATCTTCACTGCCTGGAGCAACTGAACGATCATTGCACACGCTGACGAAATCTGCTAGAACCTTCTGAAAATTTTGTACCTAAACTAATTGTTTTATTTTAACTGTTACTCTACAGTGTGCAACGAGTGCAGTTTAACTGAAGCTGCTTGGCTTATTGTAGTCATTAACTTCGGTGTCATTTCCAATGGGCGAGAAATAATACTCTGATTCATACGTCACACCGTAGATAATCAGTGGAGGATATTAGTTATGGTTGCTGCGTTAACTCCTGAACTGGTGCCCTTAGATAGATTATCTACTATTTTACACCACCATCTATTGATTATTATTAATGCCAGTTTCCTCCTCAACTGGTAACAGTCTCCTGCGAGGTGGTTTGAAATATCTCTGAATGTGTCAACTTTCAGTTTACGTTTTGTTGGTAATGACTTACTTGCCAGAGTCTATGTCCCACCTCAGCCGTATCTCCTGAGGTAAACTAAATTTTCAAAATGTTGTTTGGGGGTGGGGGGGGGGCAGAAAATGATAATGAGAACATTCAAAATCGTTATGGTTGCGCCAGACCACAATGTGTTTCCTGTGAGAGTCCGGCCATCGAACATAAATTTTCGGAGTTTTCTTGTAGTGAACATTTATACTTTTTTATTCCTTTTCTGCAATTCATATTATTTGTGTTACCCAAAACACGTAATTTTTTGTACACGTAAGTGTTCCACGCACATATTTTCTGTTGTATGGCTGCTGTGCCCAGAGCTGTGTAAGATCGGATGAAGTGACAGTCGAAAGAAGATGGAAGTAGGGACAGAGAAAGAGGAAGAGTGGCCAGAGATTTTCTGGACATCGCATGTATAAAAAATACGGCTCAGAGTGTCTCAGAGAGTAAAAAACGGGCTATAAAGGAGTGTTAAACAACATTTGATGCTAAGTAATTAAAGTTGTACAAATTCTCCAAGCGATTTATGAGAGCGTAGAGGAGCTAACGCGTAAGCTACAAATAGCAGGGGAATGTGGGTTTTTACTGAATTACAATGAGGAATGATTGATTAATAAATAATATCAGCACACACTCCGCTACAGAGTGAAAATTGCATTCTGTAATAAATCTACATCTACGTGATTACTCTGCTATTCAAAATAAAGTGCCTGTCAGAGGGTTCAATGAACCACCTTCAAGCTGTCTATCTAACGTTCCACTCTCGAACGTCGCGCGGGATAAACAGGCACTTAAATTTTTCTGTGCGAGCCCTGATTTTTCACTTCTGCGATAGTATAACCCATCTAATATTTTATATGCCTTTTCTTTTTAGCAAAGGACCGCACTCCTACAGGCGTTGCAATTAAATATGACCGAGAATCGGCAATGGAGAAAAAATTTAAGATTTAGTTCCTCCTGGACATTCCTTCATGTAACGTTCTGAATTTATTTTACGCTTCTTGTGAAATCTCTTTGAGTCAACCATTTGTCGCACAAGAGCGTCAGTAATCATTTTGTGTATACCAGCGTAAAGTCAAGAATGATATCACGCCAACTTTGTATCTTTGTATAGCAGACAAAAAAGAAAAAAAAAGATAGAAAAAGAAAATACACAGTCACGTCTGTATAATAAAAGGACCACCAGATACTTTAAAAACTTCCTGTTCTCAGGCAAGGAAAAAAATTGTTTAGAAGCAAACTCACATGTGTAATTAAATATACAGTTGACACCTCTATTTGGTTTGCCTGCAACACAGATGTTTCTAATGAAACGGAGTTAGTAACTGCAGCGTCATCTTGTAGCTAGCGATACGTTAAAAGATGAAATGCTTTGCAGTCATCAATAAATTTATTGATGACATAAAATGTCACGATTTTAGTTAGCAGAAGCTATTACATAATATGAAATGTTACAGGTGTCGATGTTTTGTGTAAAATAAAAGGAAAATCCTGTACCTTTGTAACTCCAACGTTGATGCTGGCGGCAGTTGAAAAAGACAGCAAGGAAATTTATAGAAACATTGTGGAAAACGTATAACTGTGCCGTATTCTAAGAAATGAACTTCAAGTTATGTCTGTTTATGTAAAGCGACAGCGTCCCTTTATCACCTAGGAATAGGAACTCTTGACAGGATCTCAGACGGGGTTTAGGGAGCCACATGTGATCGGTGTTAATGATCATTTTACAAATCCTTTCTTCTTTCATTTCGTCGTCATCCATGATACGTGAAACAGAATACGTTACTGCTATACAGGGCTTGTGCATTAATATTTGCTTTCTTCATTTCACGTTTCGTTCGACGAAGCATCCTCTTTGCTTTCTGTTTCTATCTTACCACATTCCAGCTGATTTTTTAACTGATTATCATATTTTTGGGGACAAATCAAACTCACTTAAGTGTTTTATAGCTATCGGCTGGTTTTGGCGGAGTGACATCTGTGAAGGTCAGGTCATTTCAGAAACACATAGTTTAGTCAGGTAGCGTCACTGCACGGTCTGCTAGGTAAATACGAAAATCTATCTAATTATTTTCATGCACCAGTCCGTAAGATTTTGTCTGCACAAGAATAGCCTTCTGATCTTACCCCGTGTGCAGATGCGTGCACGTGCAAGCAGGTTGCTGCAAATTTAATCACTCTTAGAATCAGCAACGAACGTGAAGAAGTGCCTCTACACATTAATTTGTTTCACGCGTTCTAACCTTGGAATGGGGATTCGAAAAATCCACTGACCAGCAGTAAAACCTCAGAATATATTATTTAACCTGAACAAAATGAAAAATAATTTAACGTGAACATTATTTATGATTTCCATTTCAAAACTTTTGTACCTTTTAAGACTAAAAATAAATTCATATCTGGAGAATTGCGTTTAATATTGCTCCGTGTATCGACGACAGGATACATCGTGGTTCAGCCGGACTTCGTTCGCCTACGTAATGGTGTTGCGTTATAAATTCCATCATTAACATGTAAGACATTGTTCATTATATTTTGTTGTTTCGTATAAGACATGACGTGCCAAGCAACGAAATGGTATCTGTTTGATTCATACACTGGCTAACCAATGTTTGAAGTGAGACGTATTTATATTATTGTTACAAAATCGTTCTCCCCAAAGTTATTGAAGTGCTTTCAAAAGCAGAATAGTGCTCTGTGTTTTGAGTACCAAACAACAGGGACATATTGGGATATTTTTATGGGCAATGCCCAATTTTAAGGAAGAAATTCATCGAGATACAAAATACAGTACAAGAATACTGACACTACCTGTTGACTGTTGATATAAAAAATACTATTAAAATTTTTTTCACTGGTGGGCTATCTTTAGTGAAATCATATTCGAAACGTGAGAACCGTTAGGAAGGACGTGTGCAATTTATGTTTCCAGAAACAAAACAGGCTGATGTTGGAAAAGCTGTAGTTCGAAGAAGGTGCCTGACAGCGACAAACAGAATATGAACATAATCATTCGATGCAGAAATTGAAAAGACGAGAAAACTACGACGAACCTAAGATGTGGCAGCGCTCTGCTATGCTACATCGCTGATGTTCTACTACGAACTATACTTTATCCAGCCAGTAGAATCGGAGAATAAATGTGAGTGGAATATATTATTAATGCGTGTTTTGTTTAATTCAATATTAATTTATGTTAACCACATTTTAATCCGATCTCTGAGTTGGTAGATATTAGAATTTTAATTCAGCGCTAGGATCAGAATAAGCCGGCCACGTCCCACCACTGTAGCGTGAGGTTTGTTGAGATTCCGGTAAAATGCAAGCCACTCACGGTGGGGACAGAGCAAAGTGTAGAAATAGTTCTTTCCGCTGGAACACAGGATGCCAAACCGTCGCCTATAGATTTCCCGCATCACTCCGCCTACATCTGTGGCATCACCCTACGGCAATCCCTAAGCTTACATACTACTTAACCTAAATTATCCTAAGGGCAAACACACACACCCATGCCCGAAAGGAGGACTCGAACCTCCGCCGGGACCAGCCGCACAGTCCATGACTGTGGCGCCCTAGACCGTTCGGGTAATATCGCGTGGCGATAGCAAGCCAACGCCCGTGTATGTTCCAAGTACTTCGTGAACGTAAACGACACCAAAGAGCGCTGGTACGCTTCATAGGCACGAAGGACAGCCGTCGCCTCACTACGCAACACAGCGTTCTACGATCGTTATTCCTAGCTCTATTCAGCTCAGACTCCAGATCCGACAGCACTGGAGGACGTCTCTCAGATGACTTACGGCACCGTCACCCCGGCAATGTAAGCGGCCTTGATGGAAGAAATTACGGAAGAAGAAGTGATCAACGCCATTATCGAAGGAGCGGTAATCGAGTCTCCGGGTCCTAATGGGCTCACCTTGGAATTTTACTGGACTTTTCAATATTTATTAACACCCGATGCACTGACGTCTGTTGTGAACTACTATCCCCAGAAGTGCCGCACCCTGCAGCCCTTGCAGAAGGGATGGTTGTTCCTATTCACAAACCGCCCGGTAGCTCACGGATACATGACTACCGCCCGCTGACGCTATTATACTGTGACTTTAAGATATTTTCTCGACTGTTGGCGGCGCGGATACATCATATCTTAAGACACGTGATTTCACCAGATCAAACATCATTAGAAAGCGACAATAATATTCAAACAGCACTCAGTGAATATAGTGTCTTAATTCCACTGGCAAGCGCAAGTCGTCTGAATGGCGCGCTGGAGGCAATTGATCCCGGTCAAGCTTTCGATCGCGTGGATCACGGTTGTTTGGAAGCGGTCCTCCAATATACCCACAGCCGTTTGTCACTGTCGTCTCGCTACTACTCCGTGGAGCGATATCCAAGGTGATCGTCGACGGCCGACCTACGCAGCCCCTCGATCGATACGCCAAGGCTGCCCTCAGTCCACTTTACTTTACGCTGGAGCCATGGAACCACTCCTATAGTCTGTCTGTAAGCTCAAGAGCGAGCAGCGCTTTTGGTGGGGGAAGTGGACTTTCCTGGAAGAACCCTGCAACCGGCCTACAGGGGCACCCAGAATCAGTTGCCACTTACCTCTCTAGCGGCGTAGATCGGGGTGCTGCCAGTGTCAGTCAGTTAGCTTTGTATACTCACTGATATACTTCGGTATCCAGAAGTGATCGATAATCGCCCAGGATTGCAAGAAAATGTGCAGAATACGAAGAAGAGGAAGTGTTTGCAGAGTAACGAGCGTTCAATTGCCTCTAATGTTATTACAACGCGTGTTAAAGAGGCGACACAAAAAGAACTGTTGGCTAATATTACCACCAGTCCAAATCAAGCGTTTGCAATTTTATGCAAGGGTCAGCCTCGCCACAATAGGACGCATAAGGAAGGAACGCGAAAATAAGCTGCGTCGTTTACTGGAATCGTCACGAAAGAAAACTAATAATTTTGGAAGAAACTCATCGTTATAAACAGTTTCACAATCACGTAAAACCTTTGATACTTGTGGAAATGTATTCTGTCGCTAAATCTCTATCTCGGTTATTACTCACCTGATTCTAAGACATATTGCTTAAAACATATGCGCATTAGCTGCTCTAACACAGCTGAAATTTCCTTAGAAACATGTACACTGATTCTGGACATCTAAGTAAGAGGTTTGACATACGAGGTGCCTTCAAACATTAATTTTTATTTTTTGGTAAGAACTTTGTCAATCTACATCAATGTTGTCCTCCTCAAAATATTCCCATTTATATACTATACACTTATTCCAGTGCTTTTTCCGATTCCCTAAACACTTTAGGAACTGTTTCCTCGGTATAGTTTATAGATCTCTTAACTGTACATTTTTAATCTCATCCACACTTGTGAAATCGCTGTCCTTTAAGGCCTACTTTGAAATGTTTATACCACTTGTATGCCCTTGGTTTACTCATAACAGACTCACGAAAAGTAATATTTAACATTTCTAAAATTTTCGTACACTTTATTCCATTCTTATAAAAAATTTAATACAGATTCTCTAATCTGATTTTTTACAGAACAAATAATCTTTGATGCTACCAAAACACATGTAACCTTTTTGACAGCTGACAAAAGAGTAAATACCCAATATGCATAACATTGTACACATACTTTCCAGACATGTTTACGAAGATAATGACAAAAAGTAGTGCAAAGCGAACTAATACAGCAAACAAAATTATAAATTCCTGGTACTTTTTAGACAATCTTCGCGTTGTAAGAAGTGTTAAGTTTCAATGTAGCCCTTCAAACAAAACTTCTACCTTTTAGTAGAAACACAAAGTAAGATCAATCCTTAAATTCTACAGATTGCTTGCATTATATGGGGTTCGTCTTACTAATAGCAAGTAGACAAACATACATTCACATGAACAGGCATTGGGTTCTATGTTTCTAGTAGAGTCCTGACTTCCGTTCTTATGTTAATATTATTTACTCTATAATGTTGTGTTTCGGAAGAAGCTATCGTCTTTTATTATTCTTATGGTCTTCACGCATTTGTCTAAAAATAAACGCAACCGGGACGTATCTGTACGCGGCGTCGCCACAGATTTAAAGCGCGCACCGCGGCAGGGGCGGTACTACGTTGTGAAACAGCCTGTAGAAGCGCCTTGTGACGCAGCTGGGTAGGCAGAGTGGGGACTCGCTCGCTCGCTCTTCAGTTTACCGACAGACTATACGCGGGCTGCGCCAACGGCTAACGGGTATGACGTCACGAGACCACGCTTTCCGATGTAAAACATATACCCTGACGACCTGGTGATTGTCATCCGCAACGGTGACGACACCGCCAGCGCACTGAATTGGATAGCAACGTATAGCATGGCCACTGGTAGTTCTATCAACGTCGCAAAATCAGTGGCGATGATCATCCGGGTCGGACTGCCTGAGGACAGCATCACCTCCTCACTGCTCAGAGATACTTTGAAATGTCTCGGCACTGATTTCACAGACAATATACGACGAACCGCAGCTCACAACTTTCGACAACTTTTAAGAAATGTTCGGACTGGGATAGCCAACAACAGCCTACGAGAACGGAACACAGCCCAACGGACCCAGTATGTCAACACACATTTAGCGTCACGCATTCCGCACATCGCCAAAATATTACCTATACCGGTGATGTTAGCTTGCCGTATGCTGGCGGCTTCGGGTCCTTCGTGAGTTCAGGAATGCTTTTCAAGATCACATATGAGACTCTCACCCTTCTGCCGGATAGGGGAGGGCTTTGCCTTTATCACGTTCATGACAGAACGGTCGCCGTATTTGTGAGCACGTTAGTCAAACTATGGCACCGCCGCTCGGACACACTGACGAGTTTGATATTAGAAGAACTAGCGCCGCTATCCCTCTTATCACCTATGCCGATACATCACGTCCCTTCGTCACTCTTCTACATCCGTGTTATTATCTCGAACTCAGTTACGTTCGACTTGCCTTACCAGCGACTCGACTGGCGACGGCACGGACGGTTTATCGTGTCCTGCAGAGTGGACGACCCGATTACGTCGTGGAGAGCAAGGACCCGAATGTCAACTGACGAGTAGTGTGGCAGACGATTCACCATGTAACACTGGAGATTGCCGTGACGGCGATGTGTACCACTGTCAACGGCAAGCAGGTGACCAGATCAATGCTACATGCTAACCATATGGTAGACTCACCCAGGTGCACGAGCTATGGCGTTCAAGACAACGACGGACACCATCTTAGCTGTGGCGAGTCTACGGCAGTGTGGCACTTAGTGAAGCAAATGTCAGCGTACTCCCTTCGAGTCACGCCGAATCATATCGAAACCAAGACTATATTATTCACGGATGAAACTTATTACCCATGCGCGAAAACTAATGCGGTGACGTGGCTTCGTGGACATGCAGAGCATTATTTGTTTCAAGACGGCCCTAATTACACGACATTGAAAGATCCTCCGTAACCCAAATTACCGACAATATTTTCACAATTATTTGTGGAGTGCATTCCACGACTCTCCACGCTGCTGGATCATCACGGGTAAGAGACGCTAAAATTACAAGACGATGATGTAACACAATACGGTACAACGTGGGCTCTACCTTGGTCATTGCGGGAAATCATACCTGGATGATAAAGCAGATGGTGAGTTTCGTTATGACCTCTCGCACTGTGTAGCAGTATTCGCTCCCTTTCCTGTTTTTGTCGCCAGTGTAACAGGTTTTTCGCAGTTTTAGTTTCCCATCCGGTGCAAGATATAGTACCGGTTAATGGTGGTATGGATTGCACCCTTAGGTTTTATTTAATGGTTTCCTTAGCCTCACACTGTGCGAGCTTTCTTTTTGCCCGATGCTGCAAATATAAATATGTTTTCAGTTATGTGCGTCCCCAAATCGACGCAACGAGTGTACTTATTCGTTTCAGTTCCTTACTGCTTTAAGAGAATCAAAACAATAAAACCATTGCATCCCTTGTACCACATCCCCAGGAATGGGAGGGACGAGACATTGTGGCCAGGCCTCGGGTTGCGTCATTGCGACCCCTGCCCACTTTGCATCCACCATCCCATGACCTGATCCAGTTTCCATTAAAAAATTAAAAAAAAAAAAGAAAATTAAAAGAAAAAGGTAATGTGCTTGCCTACCTGTTGCAAGCTGCTTTCGTTCACCTTTCGAGACTCGCTGAAAGCCAGGTTTTTAATTCTTTTGCAGCAAAGCTAAAAAAAAAAAACAGATGGTGCAGTGGTTAGCACACTGGACTCATACTCAGAAGGACGACTGTTCAAATCCGCGTCTGGCCATCCTGATTTAGGTTTTCCATGATTTCTCTAAATCGCTTCAGGCAAATTCTGGGATGGTTGCTTTGAAAAGGCACGGCTGACTTATTTCCCTATCCTTCCCTAATCTGATGAGACCGATGACGTCCCTGTTTGGTCCCTTCTCCAAAATGAACCAACCAACCAGTAAACAGAGCCAAAATGGTTATTTCTCCTCTTATGGTTGCAGATAGTTCATTTCTAACTTACGCTGCGTGCGTGTTTTTTGGCCGTATTCCTTCTATCCGTTTGAAACAATGTACTGCTTATTAATGGCTATACAGCGTGAGATAAATCAGAGTAGTGGAGCTCTCGATCTGTGCAATTCTGATAGCTAATAATTAAACTAATAATTAAAAGGTAGTGAAGCTTTAACGTTTCAAACAGTTCAAAGTGTACAATATTAGGCGCTGGCAAGTTGCAAAGCTAACGACATGCCAGGTATTTTCCTCTTAATGGCTGACATCGATGCGTTCTGGATCCCAAGAACTCTGGAGGAACAGTGTTTACTTTAGCACGTCCAGAGAGAGAATTGCCTGATTCAGCTAAGTGCAAGCTTCCGACACATTCAGGCTTTGCGAGGGGAGGGGTTGGACACACTTTCACTCCTCGCTGGCAAATGGGATGCCAAACGAGCGCGAAACGCGAGCTGAAAAATAAAATCGCGTGCGTGATATATCTGCTTTCCCCCCTGAATTGCACTCTAAATAAGCCTGTCGTAGGGAAGCCTCCCGGGTAAGGTTTTCCGTAGGGGAGCAGGTCTTCGCGTCCTGTGTCTCTCTCAAATATAAAGAGAAAATGTGCATACACTGCCGAAGGAACGGCGAATATCCGGTTACGGAAGCAATGGACCCTTGTGGAGCGTAAAACGTGCAGTAACACACGGAAAAGATTTATGAATGCTGAAACTGTGTCTAGAACCATCTCATACATTTTTATTGCATAATATTAACAGTACATATAATATTTACGCCTAGCTCTGTAAGGCACCAAAAATCTCATAAAAAGTTAACCCCCTGTAATTGTTTTATCTTTACAACTCATTTTTCAAGTTCTTTCATTGCCTCCGATTCTCCCTATCACTCTCTCTCTCTCTCTCTCTCTCTCTCTCTCTCTCTCTCTGATACCTCAACAGTTGTTCTTGGGAAAATACGGAACAGTTTATGTCCTCTCTTTTTGTCATTTCTCTGTATCTGTATCGTAGACTCGTAAGTGAATAACTTACAACAAAAATCTGTTCTACGAGTTTTAAGCTCAGTCTGGTGAATGTTACACGTTTTGGTACCAGTTCACAACTTTATTACCACGTAAATGAATCAATTTGGCGCTTTTCCGTCTTTTCACTAAATGTAATGTAATAAAAAATATATCTACTGCACCTATTGAAAGACATTTACTATTCTTTCTTCTCACGTAATCTGTCACAAGTCTTCAGAAACATGTGAACGAGCCAGGGATCTAAATAAAAAATTTCGAAGAAGTTCCCCATAGCTGTCTCTCCTCGTGCAGGTACATTTACAATTTAATAATTAGTAAAAACACTAAACGAGAGTAGTTTCTACCAACGTTCCCCAACTGTAGTACCAACAGGAGAAAAATAAACTCTTACATGTCTCCTCCAACGTCCGATGCGCGTTATTTCTCATGTTACTAGAATACACCTCCATGTGAATCATCAATTTCATCTCCCACTACCAAACTGCAGCTTCAATACATTGTCTTACAGCAGATTCCAAACTAAAATAAGTCAATTGCTCTTAAAAGAAAAATGGTACTTCGTAATAAATGTGTTTCTGGATGAGAGATCTGAGCAATACACATGGTAAAGCATCCACACGTACTACATAGTAGAGAATGCTCTCAATATTGGGCACAAATGCCTATTCTTAGTATAAACAGACTTATCAGTAATGGGGAAATATATCTAGGAAAATCTAAAGATTTTGTGCAGTTTTTGTTGACTTGGATAAAGGGTCTGAAAGAGTTTGGCGGACAAAATTGTTAGATATCAAGAAGCAAATCGTGGTTGATTGCATAGACAGGACACTGGTGTGACAACAGAAGGAATACGAGTTTGTTATGAACAGCAGCAAGATATGTTTAAAACAGATGCGAATATAGTCACCATTAACCGAAACCTATTGTCTGGGGGAATAGAGGGTAATCATAGGCTGAAATAAAAAAAATGAAAAGGAGAAAGGATAAACAACTGTTTGATATTTTCTGATGACGTGGTAGTAGTAACTGTAAATGATGAAAAAATTAACATTGTGTTAATCATCCTGAACATCAGATGTGAGTAATATGGAATGAAGGTAGATATGAAAAAGAATATGGCAATGGTTGTTATAAGTCAACCAAGGAAGAGGAAAGTAAAAATATGTGATGTGTTAGGGAAACGTGTAGATGAAGCCAGATGCCTAGGAAACAAAATAAAGAATAACACGATACATAATCGACAAATTAAAACACGGATAGCTATTACCAAAGAAATGTTTCAAAGAATGAGTAGTGTTTTCAAAGTCTGTTAAATAAAAAATCAGGGAGAAGATAAATAATGTGTTACTCTATATGACGCCGAAGCACGTACACTGCAATAGGGAGAAGAGAAATTAATAAAGGCTTTTAATATGTGAATGCGGAGGAAAATGGAAGATTTGAAAACGATACATAATATAAAGAATGAAGTTGTGTTACGCGGGGAGTATGAGAAAATAAAAATAATGGAAAATATTAAGAGGAGCGAAACGACACCGAATGGCAAGAGAAGGGATGAGGTCTGGGGAGAGGACCAGAGGGCGAAGAAGGGACCAGATAATTGATTGCATCGAGAATAATCTATCATCTGCAAGTTCATAAAGGATGGTAGGAAACCAAGAAGACTGCTGAACTTGCAGTGATCGAGCTTCCGTATGGACCCAATACGTCACCATCATCAAAATCGTTCTCACATCAAACACAAATTATAGTGCTAACGATTCAGTGAGATTACATCATCATCACCATACTTTAATAATCACGAATTCTTTTTCTTACGTTCGTGGAGGAGGAGTGCAACAGCCTCACACAAGCGAAGACCGTTAGTGTGGCCCCAGAACGACGCTCTGCGAACTCCTCGAGCCGAGCAGATCAGAAGAAACGAGCGCTGGCTGGGAGGGAGATGGTGCGCAGCGAGCGCTGATGGTGAGAAAATTCTCATCACACTTTGTCAACAGCGGCGGTGAAGAATCCCGCCTTTAAACAGAAGCCGGCCGGGCTGCGGGTTTGCCGGCGAGGGAGTGGGGGGGGGGGGGGGCGGCGAGTAATTTGATCCTCCTGCTGCCGCCCTCGCCGCCGCCCCCGCGCCAGGTGGCGCCGCCTCCCGGGCGCGGTAGGCACGTCCGTCACGGAGCAACGTGCCTGCCGCCCGACGCCTAATTAAAGTCTCGCCGAGGGAAACGGTTAATCACGCGCACGAACGGCCCGGCCAGCCGATCCCTGCTTTCCTCGGATACACTGGTCCGTCTAAGGGGGATTGGCGGGCTGAGGAGTCGGTAATTCCCTTTCAAAATGATCTGCAAACTCATATATCGGTCGGGTTTCAGAGAGTGAGTTCGTCGAAATCACCAGAGGTTTAGATGACTGTCATTTCCACTAACTGCTGCCGGAGTGTCGAACATATGTGAGACCAGTGAAAGTTTCGAAGACATTAAGGATAGGGACGGCGGTTATCGGTGGAACAATCGGTTTTCGGTTAGGCCGTTTTTCTTATCGTCTCCAGTTCAACCTGACTGTTAAAGCACACCAAATTAGCATTTTCCTGGACTAAGAGGTTTCAGTTAATGCTATTATTTCCAACAATAAAAGTAGACTTCGAGCGCAGCTACAAAATTTCTAATCAAGCTGAAGGAGATCTATAGGAGATTGACGCTGTGGTAGATATTGGTATCCTGTCCCCGGAAAAGATGGCTAAGGTGGAGGAGACAGGTACGGCGACGGTGTGAGCGGAAGGTCACAGATTGATGACTTATCTGCATCATCACTTTTGACTTTTGGAAGGTATCAATTTTTCAAGCACAAAAATCAAGTTTTCAGTTACTATCCCGAGTTTATAACATGTAAATAAAATTATAGGTATATCAACCGAATTTACCTTCTCTTCCAAGGGACGCTGTGGATGCTTTTCTCTTATATTACGTCGCAAGTCTGTTATGCGTACTGCGGTTTTAATACTTTAAAACAAATGAAGCACTGTATTTCACCTATACCGCACTTCGTAAAATACGCTGAAGAACCAAAGACACTGGTAAACCTGCCCAATATCGCGTAGTGCCACTACAGGACGTTACATGGACTCGACTAATGTCTGGAGGGAATTGACACAATGAATCCTGCAGGACTGTCCACAAATTCATAAGAGCACGAGAGGGTGCTGATCTCTTCTAAACAGCACGTTGCAAGGCATCTCAGATATGCTCAATAATGGTCATGTCTGGGGAGTTTGGTGGCCAGCGGAAGTGTTTAAACTCAGAGGGGTGTTCCTGGAGCCACTCTTTAGCAATTCTGGAAGTGCAGGTGTACTGCTGGAATTGCCCAACTCCGTCGGAATGCACAACGGACATGAATGGATTCAGGTGATCAGACAGGATGCTTACGTATGTGTCACCTGTCAGAGTCTTATCTATAAGTATTAGGGGTCCCATATCACTCCAACTGCACACGCTCTACACCATTATAGAGCTTCCACCAGCTTGAACAGTCCCCTGCTGATATGCATGGTCCATGGAATCATGAGGTTGTCTCCATCCTCTCGATACAATTTGGAACGAGACTTCCGCGATGCGGAAACATGTTTCCAGTCATCAACAGTCCAATTTCGGTATTGACGGGCCCAGGCGAGGGGTAAAGCTTTTTGTCGTGCAGTAATCAAGAGTACACTAGTGGGCCTTCGGTTCCGAAAGCCCATATCGATGAACGATTTTCTTCAGTAGTCGTTGGTCCCGTTCTTGCAAGATCTTTTTCCGACCGCAGCGATGTCGGAGATTTGATGTTTTATCCGATTCCTGATAATCATGGTTCATCGCTACCTTAGTGATGCTGTGTCCCATCGCTCTTGAGGCGACTATAACACCACGTTCAAACACACTTAAATCTTGATAACCCACCATTGTAGCAGCAGTAACCGATCTAACAACTGCGCCAGACACTTGTTGAGTTGTATAGGCGTTTCCGATCGTAGCGCCGTATTCTGCCTGTTTACGCATTTGTGTATTTGAATACGCATGCCTGTACCAATTTCTTTGGATCTTCAGTGTGGTTCCAAATTAGCGGTGTGCCATCCTGCACCACAACTGATGTCCGAGAATGACAACGGAAAACTTAAGTATAGACTGTATACTCCACGTACAGGCGTACCCGTGTAATACAGCAGAGGAACAGTATTGTCTCAGCAATAATGTACCGATTCTTATGTGTTGTGATTGTTGTTCGTTTTGTCGCCGTTGTAATTAAAATAACTTTGATCGCTTTTCTCACTTTCTGTAACAACCCAGTATTTCTAAGTAACGGAAATTTTACGAATAGGCATTACTCAGTTCTAAGAAGATGTTTTATTTAAAAACAAAAAATTTATATGCCAGATTTTTAACTAGTTATGAGTAGAAAAATGAGAAAAACCTCGTATGATTGAACCGGACAAAAACCGAAACATACTAGTTATTCAGAATTGGTTTTAACCGATTGTTTTTCCCATCCTTAATTAATGACGGGTTACAATAGTTGTGGGCCAGCTGAGACATTATAACGGCTTGATAACAGTCCTTACCAATAGTGTCAGGGCAAGCCTGCAGGCGACAGGTGGCGCAAGATCACACTGGTAACTGGGCTCACGTTGCCAAGTTCTTTGTAAATGTGACTCGATTTTTAAATCACTGGGACAGCATCATATACCCTCTCAACCCTGGAAGTTTCATTTCGTTTCCTACTCCTCTTCAGGACGCTTTCCTGTGTTGTCGGGCAGCGTACTTCAGTCTTACGTCACACAATGTTATTGCGGTGTTCGACTTACCAGATAATATATTATAAATGGAAGAAAAAGAAAAGGAATGGCAATATACATAGAAACCAAATTACAAATTGAACTAACTTCTATGCACACCTGTCAGGACTAGAATACGATACACAGTCACTAATTAAGGAAACAGGGCAGGCGACGGACTCACAAAGTAAACAATGTTCGCTGTTATTCAGCGAATAGAAGACTCCAGCTAACTGCTTAATAGTGGTACAATAATACAATTTTTGTGATCTTATAAGACAGGCGCTGCGTTCCCCTACGGCACTACGTGTCTTTTGTTTTATACTTTCGGTGCCCCCCGCCCCGACACGCCTGGTAGCTCGGGGAATGGTAAGTGGCCGACGCTACGCCTTTAGTGTTCTAACTATCGGCACCGTCTAGCCTCTGTATTGTTTACTGCGCCGGTCGGATTTGCCCCAGTCCATGCCCGGACACTGTGCAGTTAACGTCGGACACAAAGAAGCCCAAGTATCATATTTTACTTTCATGTTAGGTCGAGCTGGTCGAATGAAAGGTTCTGCTAAACCAGAAGAAGAAATTTTATCCTCGCATTCAGTCGCAAAACACGAAAAACGTCAGAGATCAAATGGAGAACAAAGAATGTTGAGAACATTGCGTACATTTCTTTTCAGATAATCTCAGAGTACTTCACTGAGGAAAAAAGTTACTGAACATTTAATTAAAATTGTACAATAAACTTACGATATCGAATATTAGATCATGATACAAAGCATAAAGTCAACAAAAATAACAAAAGACACAACATACGAAGAGGGTGCATTTTAATTTATACTTAATACAAATTTAGCTTCAACAGGAAATAATTTCCTCTTACTTCCAGGCCTGCTTTGAGACATGTAATTAAAGACAAATTTTGTGTTTATATACATTGAAAATAATGGTTTTACAGATAAAGAACGATAAATTGAAACCAAATGCGCTTACCTACACAAGTTTCACCACACAATGGTAGAAAGATAAACCGACATCTTCATCGCAACCGACGTTCACTGTAGGGTGCACGGGCACGGACTGAGGCAAATCTGACCCGCCCAGTGAACGAGACATAAGCGAGACGGCGCCGATAGTCAGAACATGCCAGGCGTGGCGGTGGCACCTGCCTTCCCCCAGCTACCGCGTCTGACGGAGCGGGGGAACCGAACGTGTTCCACACTATTGCTCTTCCAAGCGTTTCATATGCAAATTAATCATGTGGTAAACTATAATCGTGAAATGAGGGCTGAAGCTGCTAAGAAGTTCCGAAGATGTAAAGTAATAAGAATATTCAGAAATGTTAATACCATTAACGAACTAAACATTGGCAGGCAACTGAATATAAAAAGAAAATAAGAAAATCTGGACTAAACTGGCAAAAAGCGAGCGTCATAAATGGTTGTGGTTGTTGTCTTCAGTCTGAAGACTGGTCTGATGTAGTTCTCCATGGTACACCACCCCGTGCAAGCCTCTCACTCTGCAAATAACTACTGCAACACACATCCATGTGAACGTGTTTACTACAGTCATCTTCTGGTCTCTTTCTTCTATTGCCACACCCCATACTTCCTTCCAACACTAAATTGACGGTTCCATGTCGTCTCAGGATATGTGCTATTGTTAGGGGCTGGTGGAGCTCTTCAGCGTATCCCTAAGATGCAACAAATCTGATATGCAGAGAAGAGAAGTTCCCCGAGGCTAACGTGAATTTAAAACAAGCAAGGCCGAGTATTGGATAGCGTGGAATTTACTAAGAGTGGGCAAATTAAGCATCTAAGTATGGGTACCGCTACCGACCTCGAGATATCAATGAAAGGAGCCATCAAACAATGAAAAGGAAACTAGTGGTCACTATGAAAATTCAGTTTATCGCCATAATGTATCAGACAATGATTTACCCACTGAATCAAATATATAAACATTTAACAAGTGGGGAAGGTGTATCAGTTACGAACTACGGCTTTGGCAAGGCTGAATGGGCACATGAGAGAATGGAATAAAACGATGTGGTGGATGTGGCCGAAGACTGTAAGTAAGGTTAGTGATTTAAAGAAAAGGTCCCAGAGAATAATAAACGACCTCCAGTATTCCGTTGAAGCGCTTGACGGGTTCAATAGCGGACTGGGAAATGAAACCATGTTGCAAATTAACTGACGCAGCATTCCCATCGTCTCGGTAGCCGCAAGGACGTCGCATGCTTACCACTCTTAACCTGTGTGAGCATGGAAGAGAGTTGCAGTGGTGGCTGAAAACTAAGTTCAGCTGTGTGGCGAAGCATCCTTCTGATACGACTTACCGATCCTCCCTTTCCTGTTCCGCTCGTGAATAGGCCTGGAAAGTATGACTGGCGGTAAGCCTCTGTATTAGCTCCAACGTCGGCAACTTTCCCGTCGTGGTCTTTTCATGAGATGTGTTTGGGAAAAGTAATGTTGTCCGACTCTTCCAGGAAATTGCTTTCCCGAAATTTCAACACTAAGATTCTCAGTGATATACAACAGCTGTCTTGTAGCGTTTGCCACTGCAGTTTGTTGAGCATTTCTGTAACGTTCTTCTGTCAACCAAACGATTCGATAACGAAACGCACCGCTCTTCTCCACTCTTCTATCAGTTCCCCCCCCCCCTCCCCAAGGCTCTCCTGTTGATGAACAATACATAAAAATTGGTCGAACACGCACCGTGTAGGACACTTCCTTCTTCGATGTGTTACATTTCCTCAAGAGTCTTACTACGAGTCTGATGGCACCTGCTTTTCCCCACTATTTCTTTTATGTTATCATTCCACTTAAGGTCGCTTTGTATGGTTACTCCTTGATTTTTACGACAGATACTGTTTCCAGCAATTTGTCATTAGTATTGTAGTTTTCCCAATCGACCCGCCAGGTTAGCCTAGAGCACTAATGGGCTGCTTCCTGCACTCGGGTAGGCGCGCTGGCCCCCGGATCGAATCTGCCCAGCGGAATAACGACGAGGGCCGGTGTACCGTCCAGCCTGGATGTTGTTTTTAGGCGGTTTTCCACATCTCCCAAGGTGAATACCTGTCTGGTCCCCATGATCCGCCACAGTTACACGACACGTAGACATCTGTAACACGTTCTCACTGTTTCTTGATTTCCTCGAGACGCAGACAGCTGGGGTACATTGAGTCTGTCCTGGGGGGTATGGGGTAGCGGCAGGAAGGACATCCGGCCACATCTTCAATTTAACCATGACAAATCAGATTGTAGCAGTGCCGAACCTGTGCCAATAGCGGGAAAAGGCTCAAGCTATAGAATTGTAATTTTGCAGTAGTGGATTTCCATTCCATGTACGCGCAATATGTTACATTAGTTTACGTTCAGGGTCAACTGGCAGAGCCTGCACCATTCATCAATCGTCTACCTATCATCCTGCAAACCGATAATGTTTTCTCGCATTGCTACTTTCTTATAGACAACCGCATCATCGGCGAACAGCCTTAAAAAGCTTTTTTCTACTACATCGTTTACATACATTGTAAATAATAACCACATTTCTTTGAGGTACTCGGGAAATTACCTTTACATCTGTCGATTTTGTTCAGTTACAAGCGAAGTGTTGAGTTTTATCTGCAAGAAAGTCTTGAATCCTATGAGCACATCCGGGGCAAATTAGTTTTCACTTTAGTCACCAAAACGTAGTAGTTCTGCCAGCGACAGAATCTTGCTGGCTAACCACAGTAAGTCTACGAGTTCTGGCCAATGACAACTGTATAAGCACGTTTAACAGTTTCCTATTCTTCTGTATTTTGTAACAAATAAGGTATGGCATGGGGTTGACAACAGAAAATTTCTCCCACTAAACCTCATATTTTCAGTCATGACCAACCAAAAGTCCAGCTAGTCTGCTTCCTTGCGGTCTCGGCCCTTCTGCTGAAGTAATTACTATGAAGAAATCAGAAAATCCGTTACTTGAATTCGAACAAACATTACAGCAATACGCATCAGACGTCAACGGCTGCCTCGACGCTACGAAGGCTCGCGTTTTCACCAGGTTTTCAGATTCTTATCCAGCTACAAAGGATTCCTTTTGGCATCTCGCAGAATGCAGTTCTTATGTCGAGCTGCTCGGCCTCCTGGATGATCCAGTTGTGAGGACACGGCAGAGTGTTGCCTCTGTTCTGAAGAACGGCTTTCAAGGCCAAACAACTCTACAGATCTACTGTTAATTTC
The DNA here is from genome assembly GCF_021461385.2 of Schistocerca piceifrons. NCBI lineage: Eukaryota > Metazoa > Arthropoda > Insecta > Orthoptera > Acrididae > Schistocerca > Schistocerca piceifrons. The sequence continues at coordinate 357,076,592 of NC_060140.1, read as the reverse complement.
CCTTTTGCGAGCCAGCTAAATGTTCCCTTGACGCTGGCAAAATAATAAAATAGGAGTGCAAGTAATTATCAATGGAATCACTGGCAGTAGCGAAAACAGGTTGCAGTTTTAATACAGCATCAATGATTTGACTTTATCAACTGCTGGGACCTGTGTGTTACGTTATGAAACAGGGCATTAATTTCACGAAACACTGTGAACTGATCCCTTCTTGTAGTCACATTATGTCAAAAATATCTTTTCTCCCCAATTCTGTTCAGTACCTCCTTCAATAATACAAGTAAAAGAAAAAAAGGAAATAACCGTTAGGGATAAGTCACCTTGAGAAACTGAGGACATATGATGAGGCGTCTTGTCACGGTTCGCGCGGCTGCCCCCGCAGGAGGTTCGGCTCCTCCCTCGGGCATGGGTGTGCGTGTTGTCCATAGCGTAAGTTAGTTAAAGTAGTGTGTAAGTCTAGGGACCGATGACCTCAGCAGTTTAGTCCTCCTAGAAGCTTACCACAAATTTCCAAATGAGAGATTCACGTTTTGTGAAAGCTACATCTGCGTGGTAATCCTTACGGTAAGAGCCTGATTTCGGTATAAACAGTCACGTAGTATCACAGTCACCGGAAAAAAGAGAATCGAAGCGTTTCAGATGTGGTGCTACAGCAAAATGTTGAAAATTAGGTGGGCTCATAAGACAAGAAATTTGGTTCTCCGCACGATCGGCCAGGAGAGAAATCTGTGGGAAAGATTGGAAATAAGGAACAAGATGATACGACATTTGTTCGTACATCAAGGAACAGTTTACCTAAAAACTGTAGATGAAGAGAAATATTGGAATATAATTAACTGAGGACGTTGAGTGTGCTACTCGGAGACGTCAGCACGAGTGAGGAATTCGTGGCGGGCCTCATCAAACCAGTTGTAAGACGGACGAAAAAATAAAACTTACCCCACAGTAAGACACGAATTTCTTTCATTATGTACTAGGATTCCCTCCTAAACAGCTGCTTAAATGACGAAATTCTTACGTGTTGCTAGCTTTTGTAGGAGGATCTGTGTCATTAATACAGCCATAACAATAGATTCGAAGCACTGAATTTACTGAATATGGCACTATTCTGTGTTACTGCACGTGAATGTACAATCGACTCTCGGTAAAACTAAGTTCAAGTGACCTCAGAAACAGTTTGAATTACTGAGAGATCGTTGCAACAAAAGTTTGGTTGATCAGTGAGTAATTAAAGAACTTCAGGTGTTGGACAAAAATATGGAAACACCGGATCCACGATACATTGCCATGCCTAAAACAAGGAAACCTTCAGCATTCAAAACAGCTTCCAGTCGTTTCGGAATGCGAATTAAAGTGTTGTGTTAACGATTTTCCTCGAGGGAAATTTCTTCATGAATTGTCGATTACTACGCTTCATTCGTTAGTCGGTGAATACTATCCCTAAATTAGGTCAAAGCATATTAAACGTTCTCTGTCGCAAGACGTCTTCGAATTTCAGTGTGGTTGAACTAAACGTCTTGGTTGGTGTTTAATCATCTAAACAGTGGTGCAGCTTAACATTAATTATCGGAGACACGGGCTGCTGGTTGCGAGAACTGGCTCGCCCCTGCGCCTCGAAACAACGGTGTGACGGGTAATTAATGTCTGAGGAAACAGTTAATCACTGCCTGGAGCGGCCGCGGCGGGCCCCTTCCCCCACCCACTACCCCCTACCCTTACCAGCCCACTCTCACTGTGCTGCATCCATCTCTCCTATGGGGTTGCGAGAGTCGTGGAATGCTCCGAGTGGAGTTCTGCGTTGGGAGCAGCAACAAGTAACACGAGCGGCAGCCGAGCAGAGTTCAGTTGAAAGACTGGGCCGGCAAAGGCCCTAATTACGCCAGTTTCGTGCCACCTACGGAAATGGCGAATCTGTACAAAGTGTACCGCATCGGTAGCGTACAACTATGACGTCATTCAGAGCAAGTTTCGGGCTGAAACTGCCCTGATTACAATAGTTCTGTGCGGGCAATAGCAGCGCTATAGGGAATGTACCGAATGTGGCACTATTCTGTGTTACTGCGCAGGAATATTCAACCGACTCTCGGTAATTCGAAGTTTAAGCGACCTCAGAAATTGTTTGAATTATTGAGAGATGGATACAACAAAAGTTTGGTCGAGCAACGAGGAATAAAAAACTACAGATGTTGGACAAAAATATGGAAACAGCAGATGCACAACATATTGCCATGCCTAAAAGAAAGAAGGATCCTTTATTGTATGATTAAATAATAGCGGAACAAACACTGGTAGCAGTTACTTCTGTAAAATATCTGGGAGTATGCGTGCGGAACGATTTGAAGTGGAATGGTCATATAAAATTAATTGTTGGTAAGGCGGGTGCCAGGTTGAGATTCATTGGGAGAGCCCTTAGAAAATGTAGTCCATCAACAAAGGAGGTGGCTTACAAAACACTCGTTCGAACTATACATCACTATTGGTTATCAGTGTGGGATCCGTACCAGGTCGGGTTGACAGAGGAGATAGAGAAGATCCAAAGAAGAGCGGCGCGTTTCGTCACAGGATTATTTGGTAAGCGTGATAACGTTACGGAGATGTTTAGCAAACTCAAGTGGCAGACTCTGCAAGAGAGGCGCTCTGCGTCGCGGTGTAGCTTCCTGTCCAGGTTTAGAGAGGGTGCGTTTCTGGATGAGGTATCGAATATATTGCTTCCCCCTACTTATACTTCCCGAGGAGATCACGAATGTAGAATTAGAGAGATTCGAGCGTGCACGGAGGCTTTCCGGCAGTCGTTCCTCCCGCGAAGCATACGCGACTGGAACAGGAAAGGGGGGTAATGACAGTGACACGTAAACTGCCCTCCGCCACACACCGTTGGGTGGCTTGCAGAGTATAAATGTAGATGTAGAGAACAGTATAGGGAAATCTTCAGCATTCGAGACAGCTTCCATTCGTCTCGGAATGTAAAAATACAGATCCTGTATGATTTACTGCAAAATAGTGACACGTTCAGGTAGCAACGATGAAGATAAATAGTGATCAAGCACACTTCAAATGGCTCTAAGCACTATGGGACTTAACATCTGTGGTCATCAGTCCCCTAGAACTTAGAACTACTTAAACCTAACTAACCTAAAGACATCACACACATCCATGCCCGAGGCAGGATTCGAACCTGCGACCGTAGCGGTCACGCGGTTCCAGACTGAAGCGCCTAGAACCGCACGGCCACACCGGCCGGCAAGCACAGTTCTCTACGAACTAGACCACAAAGGCTCAATAATAAAGAGATCTCGGCATTGTGATGGACAGGTGAGATGCGACAATTCATTATCGTGCACACTAAGGCTGTCCAGGACTATGTGAACTATGATAACAGGGGCTATGTCGTCTTGGAACACAGCTTCAACCTTGGGGAACAAACATCGTACCTTGGTATTCCAGAATAGTAACATTATACTTGACAGTAGTGCGTTATTAAACGGAATAGCCATGGAGCTCATGGAATACTACGATATGGCGGCCCGAATCATCGGACCCCCGCCATATTTAACTATTGGGCCGTAAACTCTACGAAATGTTGGGAACAATGCGCAACATGACGTATCCGACCACATAACTTTCTTCCGCTGCTCCACAGTCAAAGTTTTACGGCTTTGGCAACACGTCTTCCTGTCATCTTGATCACTGGTGAGTGGTTTTGGAATTCCATCTCACTCTGAAATTTCGTCCATTAGAGTTGTTTTGGCGCTGACAGGGTACGCGGGTGAGACATTCAGTTCGACTGCGACTTTTTCAGTCGTCGTCCTCTTATTTTTCTGGACAGTCGTCTTCAGTCACCGTCTCTTACGATCACTCAACACATTTTCGTCTACCTTATGAATTACGGATTATGTTTTTGCCGCTCTCCCTGTATACGGTATAAATATTTGAATATGGTGTCTCTTGAAACACTAAGCACTTGAGCTCTCTTGGTTACGGAAACACCCACCAGAGGAGCATCAATAATTTTCCTGCGTTACGAATTGGCGTAGCTCTGGCATAGTGCGGTCACAGCTATAGAGAACACTTTTCTGGTCACGACTGACACAACATACTAAGCACACTGCACAAGTGCCGTTCGTGGTTAGATACAACAGGGCCAACTGCTGGCTTGGCTAACATATGTATTTATGTTGTAGCATGCATTTCTCGCTGTGTTCCCATATTTTTGTCCAACCCCTGCATGCGATCAACGTTCGCACTTTCTCTTCTTAAAAAATACAGATTAACAGCAAATGTCTTAGCCTTTCCTTTAAGCATATAACGACCAATGGGTATGATTTTCCTCTGCACTAACTAACCCATATCAGTAAGGATTCTACAAGGTATGGGAATTCACATTGCTGAAACCGCCTCCTTTCTTCTTACGGAACGTTTCCAGCGATCTGTTGTTGCTGCTGCAGGAGTGTCGACTGCGTGGATGGAGGAATCCCTAAAGTTTTCACTAAACCCAATTTCTCAATCAGCATTCCACGCCGTCAGTCACCAGCCAGTTTCCTGTGAGAGTCAAACACTTGTATTCTTTGAAGTTGTTTTTACAACTAACTTAGGAGCTGCAGTACGTAATGAATAGTTGAATAATGATAGGAGTGTTGCGAAGTATTGAATGAGAAAACAAGTCCGGAAGTATTTGAGATAAATTCGAACTAACGAGTGTTAGGAAGACACTAATTGCTAATTATATACTTTGTGTGGCAAATCTCACTGATAATCATTATAATAATTTCCGTTTATCGATTGTTATAACCACTTACGGTTCCATCTGTTTATCCAGGTTTCTCAAGGGACCTGACAAGTTTCAATGGAGAAATAACACAGCCAACGGGTTGGAAATAATTGTTTAATACATTCACCTAGTTTTCGACTCCTCTAAGGATGTCTTCATCCGAATGAAAATCTAAAAGCCATAAAATTACATTTCGAGAAGGAAATAGAGTTTAGAGCATACATGCTTAAGTTAAAACTTAAAAATTAAAACGTTCAAGCCGTTGGTATGTTTTTAATTTTTGACTTAAGCATGTCTGCTCTAAAGTTTGACTATTGCCCTCTCGCAGTGTAACTTTACGGCTTTTAAATTTTGATTTTGATGAAGACATCCATAGAGGTGTCCAAGCCTAGATATATATTTCAAATAATTACTTACAACCTACTGGCTGTGTTATTTCTCCATCGAAACTTATACACGTTTGCTGAAAGACAGCTATGTTGAAAACTGTAAGACCTGACAACTACTTCGATTTATAGAGAAGTTCAGTATATCAATGTTTGAATTAGCAAGAGTCGACTGTATCTGGTTTGGTTTTATATTGCATAATGCGTATCCGTTTATCCATCAGGTATACTACCATCTTGTTCGTTACAGAATCAATGTTGTAGGTTTAGAGAGTACTTATTTCCCTTGCCCAACAGGAAGTGTAATGGACGGAACATCTGTCACAAGTTTAAACTGTTAATGGGCAGGAGTTCGCTACAAATTTAGTACGCTTCGCCAGGCAACACACAACATCAAATTGCTTCTAGTCCCTCCTCTTTACCTTGGAAACTAGGAGGAACTGGCAGCTAGTTAAATTTTGTGTTGGTCTCCGAGGCGTGATATGATAGTGTAAACTGCCACAGAGCTCTAGGCTTTTAGCTGCGCGTTCTGGCAGTGCTCTTCTCTTGTTTGCTTGTTATTATTCCAGTTATTTATTTTCGTAACCTTAAGGGTTCGTTACTGCAGTTTTATTGCAGTCGTACACTGAAAAGCTTCATTGATCGCTTTATAGGGAAAAGCAAATGATATGCAAATAATTCTGAAAGGAACTGAATCGTTACGAACACTTTTTGAGAATCAACCAATATTTATGGTGATATCTCTACTTCTATGGATTTGAAAAAAGACCAGTCGGCGGAACATACAAATAACTAATTCATACGTCAAAGCGTCACATTATTGTGGTTTGAATGAGCTGTTTCGCCTTTAATGCACTTGAGTTTCCTACACTAAAATTTTCCCTGTTTAATGAATGGAAATCTTTTACCCTGCGATGCCGTTGTTCTTAAGCTATAATGCATCTTCTTTCATCATCGACAAGCAAACATTTTCTAATAACACTAAAACGGCTAGTACAATCTGTGAGTAGGAGGTGCTTGGGGATAAGATGAAATACTTCATCTCTTCTTACCCTTCCTTAAAGATATCACTGATCACATAGTGAAAATCTTACAGGAACAGAACATTACCACAATATACAACCTATGACACTAAAGTTCGGTGAATAGTCCTATAACATTAACGCAGATGAACTATGAACTACAGTTACCTTACTGTCCTTCGAAATAGTCACCTCCGTTAAGTAAACACCGCTGAGCTCTGCGATACATGTCTTGGAAAATTTACACGAGGTCTTCGTTTGGAATAGTGTTCAAAAGCCGCGTTACATCTCATTGGGTGTCAGGAAAATCGTCAAAACTCTTTCTTTTCAAAGCGAGTTTGAGTCGAGGGCCTACAACTAGGAAGAAGTCTGGGGAGTGTGGTGAATGTTCAAGTTGCACCAGCACCTTTTTTGCCAGGAACAGTTTGACGATACTGGCTGTGTGTGGGCGAGCGTTGTTGTAAACAAGAAACAAGGAGTTCTGTTGTGCGTACTGGGGTCTTACCTTGAATAGACGTTGCATCAATCGGGTCAAAATTTCAGTGCATTGTGCAGCGTTCAATGTCGTTCCCTCAGGTAGAAATTCCTTGTGGATAATGACTTGACTATCGAAAAAGGTGATGACCATCGTTTTGATGCATGATTTTTCGGCTCTGACCTTTTTCCGACGAGGTGATGTCGGAGAACTCCATTCCACGCTTTGCCGTTTCGTTTCAGGGTCGTACCGGAGACACCTAGTTTCATCCCCAGTGACAATACGGTTCAAAAATTTGTGTGTCGCATCTATTTCTTGGACAAAATCCTGTGAACTCCCTAAACGTGCCTGCTTCTGATCTGCAGTCAAGTGATGTGGCACAAAATGAAAACACGTTTTCCTGCTCCCTAACTCCTGGGTAAAGATCTGTCGCACGGATTCACGAAGCATCTGCAGTTCACCCACTGTCATGCGCACAGTTAATCTACGGTCGTTCGTGATTAATGTCCTAATGTTTTAATTACTGACGGCTGGCGCCGGTTGTCCGCTACGAGCATTGTCAGAAACACTTTCCCGGCCTCCTCGAAAACGGACGAACCACTCCTCGGCCGTGGTAGCCGAGCGGTTCTAGGCGCTACAGTCTGGAACCGCGTGACCGCTACGGTCGCAGGTTCGAAACCTGCCTCAGGCATGGATGTATGTGATGTCCTTAGGTTAGTTATGTTTAAGTAGTTCTAAGTTCTAGGGGACTGAAGACCTTAGAAATTAAGTCCCATAGTGCTCAGAACCATTTGAACGAACCACTCGTACACACACTTCATGGACAGTGTCTGATCTTCATAAACACGTACCAGCATTGCATGAGTCTCTTTCGGTGTCTTGCCAAGCTTAAAACAAAACTTTAAATCGATCCTCTGCTCCTTCATTGTCCTGTTTTCAGTCCAGAACCAACGCGCTAAACCATCCCACAGGTCTAACACGTAGCACATACGATGCTCAACTGAACTATTGTAGAAGTAAGTTTTCGGTACTGGTCTCTACGCAGGTGCAACGTTGCGAATCGCCAGTGTTGCCCGATCGACCGTTCTGACTTCACACACCGAACTTTATTGTCAGAGGTTGTATAAACACACAAATAAGATTCGTGACAGTCTAAATTCGGCGAACGATCTTCTTCAAACACTCGAGAAAGTAGGAGCGTACAGAACACCATGTAGCTGTGGGCAGGTATATGTGCATATTACAAAGAGAACGGGAGAGAGAACAAAGGAGGAGCATGAAGGAAATTGGCGAACAAGTGAAATGAATAAGTCAACTGTAGCAAAAATGCTACGTAACTACGAAGACAAAACATTTTATTAGAGAAAACCGCAGTCCTGTCAACCCGAGCGGTTACTACCACAGAGTGCACATGTCTGAAGGAAAGGGCGTTGTAAAATAAACGATGTACTACGTGTCTACACGGACAAAACTATGACAACAATAATGTTGAATACGTTGTTCAGGAGGAGAGATTCCGATCTCTGCCACATTCGTCCAATGAAAGTATGCACTGGCGAAAAATTAAAACTTGCACGAAAACCGGGATTCGATTACGGGTCTCCTGCTTATTAGGCCGATGCGTTAACCATGAACGCCATCATGGCGCAACAGTTAGATACAACTGCTGCGCTGAATGCCCAAGTACGCCACCCCACCCCCTTCCCCTCATTCCAAATTCGCAATTTGCCGCACACTACCAAACTAGCGCCCTATAGCCCTTTATCCTTTTTCTGCTCGTCACATCAATATAAGTCCCGCACAAGGTCGAGCGAAGAATGGTATTAGCCTCCATTTCACGTATGTGTCTATATGAGAGGTGTCTGTTCTTTCGGACATGTGCGTAATGACAGACACCACTCTTATACATATGTTGAATAGGTTGTTGTCTCACTCTTTCTTATGCGGGAATCCAATTAATTTTTCAAACATTAGGGTATTCAGGCGGTGTGGCTTAAGGAAGTTTGGATCGGGGCCCGGGAAGCGTTCATGGATAGGCAAAGAGGATAATTCAAGCCCTCTCCACGTGAGGTAGCCGCGTGGTCTAGGGGTGTGTGTGTGTGTGTGTGTGTGTGTGTGTGTGTGTGTGTGTTGTCCTTAGCGTAAGTTAGTTGAAGCTATATTAAGTAGTGCGTAAGCTTAGGGACTAATGACGTCAGCAGTTTGGCCCCATAAGACCTTACCACAAATTTACAAATTTTGCAAGCCCTCGAGAGAAGCGGGAAATCAGAGTTCCAGTCCCCGTCAGGCAGAAATATTAATGTGTCATAAACAGTATCTGTACCTAATGCAGCTAATGTAAAAGAATTCGCAATTGACGAATAAGTTTTTGACGACAGATTATGCAAGGAGAGTGTGGAAATTGTTAAGCACGCCAGTAACTTTAATCGGGAGCAAGACGGCGCGAAGCTCAACAGCAGCTGGCTTCCGGTTTTGAAAATCTGTACGTCTTCCGTAGTGAGACGACAAGGACGTTGATGTCAAAAAGCGCCATCGCAACCAGATTCAAAACTCATTTGACGTGACACCTCCTCACCACAGTACAGGACAGATCGGTTTGAGGGCAGTCAGTATGCTCCAGACTGACATCGAAGTCACTTCAGAACGACGTTGAGCTTCTCGCTCCTGGGCAGCCACTATTGGCCATCCGAGGGCCTGAACTTCAGATTGCGTGATCCCTGCATCCCTGTCAGGTTCTATTATTCATCCAGTCTACACGCCACTGTGTTCTGTCCTCTACGTCTAAGTGCGTCTTGCAACCTAATGTTACTGTCTAATGTACACTTGATTTCGTAACATTCCAGTGACAATCACCAACCACGTTTTATTTTGATTCTATCTATAGTTTTGCTATTGTAAGATCCTTAGAGCTCTAGCAATTTACACTTACGTATGTTGTGTCTTGTGTAATAAAGTGGTCGGCAATCCTCCATGCCCAGAGGTATGGACCCACCTGTGCGATTAACTAACAATTCTTGCGTATCATGTAGCTCATGTTAGTACCTTACATTTTCGTCATTACGACAGAGAAGTTTATCCAACATGGCGAGAGAGGGATCCAATCTCGCTGCCTGTCTTCGCTTGTGCTGCTGTCGTCCGACCTGCTACAACTTCTACTGTTGTCTGTCTCTCTAGTATTGTCTGTGGAGTCATTCATTGCTCGTTGTTCCCGGTACTCTCGTCATTACCACTACTCTTCATTAACGCTCTCGATATTCCGTTTGCGCAGTAATTCAAATCGAGTCAACATGTTTTATCTCTAAAGGGTTGTTTGACGTCATCGTGTGTCTGCCAGTCGTCTAAACTGCATTCAACGAGCACAGAACCTGTGTATGTGTTCTGGGATACCTCTCTCTCTCTCTCTCTCTCTCTCTCTCTCTCTCTCTCTCTCTCTCTCTCTTCGCTCCACACGCATACTGACCGAAGTTTATCACTGTGCTGTCTTTTAAACTGTGTTGTGAGTGCGTAAATTTAGCAGCGGCTAAATTGTCATTCAATTACTACATTACCCGGCTAGAGTACGACATGAGCATGAAAGTGAACTAAATTGAAACACACAACCGTTTTTATACGTTGTCTGTAAAGAATTGTATCTGTTTAAAGTTATTCAATTAGGTTCGTTGACTACTTTCATAAAAACTTAGTTCACTCTTGAATATCACTTCGTTTCTATAACACGGAGACACACAACACCGCAAATGGCGAATTTTACTGAAAAGATTTCTGAGCTTTAGCTGAGTAAGTTTTATGCAGGGACAGCAGCAAAGAATGAAACAAGTTAAAATAGTTTCTCATAGCATAGACTTTGGTATACAATCAAGTTACCTTTACGTGGATTCTTTTTACAATGAAGAATATATATGTCTGAATTATTCGCGTAAGGCTTTCATGAAATGGCGGCAGATAAATGATCATCGGTGAATCACAGAATCGATCTGATTCAAATGGCTCTGAGCACTATGGGACTTAACATCTATGGTCATCAGTCCCCTAGAACTTAGAACTACTTAAACCTAACTAACCTAAGGACATCACACAACACCCAGTCATCAAGAGGAAGAGAAAATCCCTGACCCCGCCGGGAATCGAACCCGGGAACCCGGGCGCGGGAAGAGAGAACGCTACCGCACGACCACGAGCTGCGGACAGAATCGATCTGTTCCGATTACATGAAAATAACTGACTGAATTCGATTGTAAAAAACATTAATCGGTATTAAATATTGGTTCTCAGCATTTTCAATCTGAAAGAAAACTATAACTCTTGCCAATAAAATTATATAAATATATTACCGCTAATGGCGGCGTTGCAGCTCGTCCGCAGCGAAGGAAAAACGGAATGAAGAGGATCAAGTTTAGTAATAGTTTCATATAAAACATGAGATAAGCTTCTCTATTTTTCTCCAATAATTTACAATAGGTAGTTTAAATAATAGTAATAATACCAGGTCTTATCATAGGCAGCAGATTAAAGTGCGTCATGGCCACTCGAGCAAGAAGAAGGAATGCAACAAAAAATCAGTGATAATAATAATTATTCCTATAATTAAAAGATATCTTTGTTTTCAGTCTATTTTCTGTGACTTGTGAAGTTACTGTTACACCGTCTCTACGCTAGCAAAACCAAACTGTTTCTCTCACAACACACTTGTCTCTCACGATATCACATATTTAAAAAAATAATAAAAAATGCTTTATCGACTATAAAATAGGGGCGTGGATGCTATATCACGCATCAAATTCGTGGGTTATAGCTCATGGCCAGTTAAGAAATTCACCATGCTACGGCTGTGACTGATGCGTTTCATTTTCAATTTCTCCCTGATGCTGATGAGTAATGCATATACTCTATGTATCTTCTCGCATTTGTCCCACCCACTTTCCCATGAGTTCATTGTCCTGATTTTGACGTCTCCGATATACCTTAGATTCGTAGAATTTTGTTCAAATCGAGTTACAGTAAGTACAGCGGGACTTGTTGGGGCGACAGGAGCTTGCCGACATAAACAAAGACGTATAGGACCAAGGGGTTGCCGCGAAAAACAGTACGACAGGGAAATTTATCCAGCGTGGCGAGAGAGGGATCGAATCTCGCGGCGCGCCTCCCTGTTAGTTAACTGCGGCAGCCCCGGTTCGACTGAAACAAGGATTCAAATGCCAGCCAGCCAGGGGGAGTAGTTGGCCCTTCAGCGGCCTTATTTGCCACCACACCGCCCCCCTATCTCTACCGCACGGGTGGAAAAGGCAGTAAAAGGTAAAATGGCAAAAAAAGGTGAAGGAGAGATAGAGAGGGATGGAGGTAGTCTACCACGAGGGTGCTATTGCTCGGGGGAGAGGGGGAGGGGACTCAGTGCAGCGGAGGCGTCGGCTTCGGCGTCGGCGTAGGGCTCCGTTAAATAAATTATTAAATAATGCATCAAAATTTAATGAGGGATAGCCCGAGCTTTTGTGAGCGCCAGCGCCGCCCCTCTTTTCATCCGGCGCGCGGCGTTATTTCTGCAGCTCGGCGCCGGCGTCTATAATTCATCGGGAGCAGTCAACCCTTCGGCTCCCGTCTTCTCCTTTGGCCGCCCCCGCAAATCTCGCCCTGGGGCCTCGCTCTGCCCACCGCTGGGGCCGTCCGGTGTTTATATGGCGTGGCGTCCTCGGGGGCATTTAGGCCCTCCCTGGAGCCAGATGGCCGTGGCCGGACCCGCCCCCCAGCCGGAGAACCCTTTCGGCTGGCAAGTGCACGGCCTACTTGCCCGCCGGCCGTCTGTTGTTTCAGCGCTCTGCGAGGGAAAATTCTGGAGGGAAAACGGTTAAAGGCGACTCGTTGTCAAAACAGCGCACTCGACCTACCGCAGTTCACACTGAAATGAGTCTCCCGATGGAACTCTGCCAAATCGAGAGATTTTCTTTTCTTTTGCGGAGAGGGGGCGGTGTATAATTAATCTACTGACTTGTTTGACCTGCTCCGCCACTACTTCCCCTCATGTGACAACAACTTCATCTCAAAGTAGCACTTCCGCCCAGCATTACAAAATATCTGTTGGATATCTACATCAACATGTACACCCAAAAGCCATCTCATGGTGTCTTTGTTCCATCAGCAAACGGTGATGTTCTAGGGGACTGATGACCTGAGATGTTAAGTCTCATAGTGCTCAGAGCCATTTGAACCATTTAACATGTTCAAATGTAAAACCAGAAGACTGTTGTATTACGAGGGTAGTCCCAAAAGTAACGTCTCCTATTTTCTTATAAGTACATTGACCTGTTTATTTCTACAATGGTATACATCAGTTTACGGCTTGAAGATTTATCTAGTTTTCGACATAATCACTATTTCTGCTGATGCATTTTGGTAGACGCTGTGGCAGTTTTTGGATGTCCATGTCATACCAGCTCGCCGCCATGCTGTTCATAAAGTTATGAACATCTTCTTTCACCTCTTCGTCCGAGCTGAATCGCTGAGACCACAATTAACGGTGACAGGCACTGTGAGATTCTGAAAAAACTCAAACGGGCAATTCAGAACCGGAGAAGAGAAATGTTGAGCAAGGGCGTACACATTCTCCATGACAACGCTCGCCCACACATCGCTCGGCAAACGGTTGTTCTCCTGCAACAGTTTCAATGGAACATAATCACCCACCCACCCTATAGTCCTGACTTGGCACCCAGTGATTATCACCTGTTCCCTAGGTTAAAAGAACATTTAGCTGGAAAGCGATTCAGCTCCGACGACGAGGTGAAAGAAGAGATTCATAACTTTCTGAACAGCATGGCGGTGAGTTGGTATGACATAGGCATACAAAAACTGCCACAGCGTCTACAAAAACGCATCGACAGAAATGGTGATTATGTCAAAAAATACCTAAATGTTCAAGCTGTAAACCGATGTAAACCATTGCAGAAATAAACAGGTCTATGTACTTATAAAAAAATACGAGACTTCAGGTTGGGATTACGCTCGTAAGTGTATCAAACATATTTTATAATTTTGAGAAGCGTCCCTAATGATTTTCATTGTTATAATTTCTGCGATTTCGAATGATTGGTTCTATCATTTATAATCTCAGTTGTTAAAAGTATTAATCGATAAATATAAAAATGGATGTATGTATGGGTGTCTGTATGTATATTCCATATCTACTGCTAAACTCCTGGACTGATGTCAACCAAACCCGGTACGTATATCAATCAGTGTCAGGCAACAGTCACTGTGGTGGTGAGAACTTCTTGCATATCATTATTCAGGAGACATGACATAACCAATGTCATTAGTGAAAAAGTGCTTCATCATGCATGAAGTTTTAATACTTTTCCTTAATATTAAGACACTACTAAGGTCGAGTCGACTTCAAGACATCCCTGACACCTAGCAGCGCTTCTGACAGCTTGCAACTGTGAAGCGCGAACGGCTGTAGACGAAAACAATAGCCGTCTGTAAAGTTATGAAGAGGCGATGCCATGGAGACGTCTACAAATACTCGCTATAGACAAGCGAAGCAGCTGCGTACAGCGTGCAGAAACTGTCAGGGATACTGTCCTTATACATTTGTACATTATGCATATTTTACTCTGTGAATGTTTCGTAATTTCAAAGATGCGTTCGTGAATATATGTAAATGAATTTTTTTCTATGTTACAACACAATGATAGTTCGTCTTTTGTTTTCGTTTTAATAGAAAATTGTCAAAATAAAGACCGACGCAATGTTGCGTTTGTCAGCTAGTTACACATAAAACTGTCTTATCTTATATGGATAGAATTTACACGCTATGATTTGTATAACAAAAGACATTGCTGAGACATTGCTGACGTGTTTGTCTTTTAGGAAAGTTTTGAATAGGTCTTGTTGAGAACGATGTGTTGATTGTCAATTCCGTTTTAAGGTAGGTGTTTCGTAATTCAACATTTTGTGCAATACGATGCGTTTTTCAAGACAAAGTATTAAATGATGAAAATAAAAGCAAGGAAAGAAGATAAGAGATTACTGTCGCGCTGTCGCTACAGACGGAGCAGAAGATCGGATTACGAAAGGATGGGGAAAGAAATTGGCTGTGTATTTTCAAAGAACGCATCTCAGCCCATTCTTGGGGCTATTTGGGAAAATCACGGAATACCTGTTCCAACTGAAACACATACGTCAAGGTAAAGCTTAATCTATAGCCTTCGTATGACAACAGTCCTTTTGGTTGCTCGAACAGTTTCCGGGGTGCTTACCCTAAGGACGTGCAGTAAATTTCCAGTACGGTTCACAGGCTTCACTCCACCAACCGCGCCGCTCTGTATGTCTACACAGCTCAGCGCACTGTGCTGCGGTGCGGCTGTTCATTAATGAGTCACGTAATGGGCGGCGTGGGTCAGCCGCAAACGCATTTCGCAGCACGTGGCCGGCCTATCTCGGCCCACAAGCCGCTCGCCCCCGGCACACTATACACTATACTGTACACAGTATTTCCGCGGGCCCAGCCCCGACAACTGGGCGCTGCCGCTCTTAATTCATCCGCCCGGAACCGCGCCCACAGCGGCCTCGCCGCGCGACTATTTCCTCGGAGCGTTTAGCATAACCCCTGTTACGTCGGCAACACATCCTGCGCAGCTGCTCTGCGGCAGGCATAAACTTTGGTTACATTTGCCCATTCGTACGTAATGCATGGGCGAGCTGCATGCATACTGCACGTCGCCACTGTAGTTAGCGAAGGGAGGGATTGCGCTTATGAAAAAGTATCATGCGACGCACCATGCGTGAGTGCAGAGAAGAGAGTGCTTCACAGTAGATACAACTACGTTGTTGAGATTGGAAAATGCTGTACCACAACTTACACGGAGACTTCTTCGGCTTTCTTCAGATTTACAGAATATCGATGTCAGTGTCCGGACATCAATTGCCTAAAGCAGTGCGATATAATTCTCAAAATTTCCTCCTAAAATGAGAAGATTTCCAAGCGCTGTTATCAAGAAAAAATTCTAACAAATTAATGAAATCGATAGTATATGAGTGGGCAGTAAGAAAGATACGTAATGGTGAGATTCTCGCTAGAAATATTTTTATTTCTATATTAATTCTACATTTATTACCTAATGGCAATGTAAATTGACAAACAGTGAACAACTTCTTAAAGAAAAATAACATTTTAATTACTAACTACACAAAGTAAATTACTATTTAGTAATGCATAGGAAATGCTTTCTTGTCAAATTAAAAGATCATATTCATCAACAGCATCGTTCAGTCTCTAATAAGGCCTGACTAACAACAACTTTTTTACAGCAAAACATCTTTTTACAGGAACAATGTGAGATTATCACAGGTGGAATAACTTCTGAGACACATCAAAAGTATAAATATCTAATAAAAGAGAGGTCAACGAAAGCTAAATTCACTCCATGGTCAGATATAATTACGAAACTAACAAGAAGAGATTATTTGAGTCAAAGATGTGATTCGGAAGCGTGGGAAATGCCAAAACAAGATAGATAACTAGATGCTATTCAGATGGATCTTTTGAAAAGAAGTTGTAGAGTTTGAAGGTGAGCGACGATCCCAAATAAAGAAATCAGGAAGTGAATGAAAACTCCCACGTACAGCACCGAACGTGTGGGCATATGATGAGGTTAGAGGATGAACGATGGCCGAAAAAAAGGACTATGTTGTCAACCTGCACACAAGAGAGAATTATGACGACTCGGCGCAGTACGGTAAAATCAAATTGAGGATGATATGCAACAAATAAATTTGAAAGGAGATTTATGCAAGCGTCAAGGAGCTTGGTTATGAGGTTGCGAGAATTGGAATTAAGAGCTGTAAACAACTCTCAAGATAGACAGAAAACAGTAAGTTTCACTATTTCATGAAAATGTAGTTTAAAGCTTTTACTGAACCTCTCGAAGTTCGAATATATCTCCTCCAATTATTATTCCCTCGTAATATAACTGAGTTAAAATATTTTTCCGTCGGCACTGCAGCCTGAATACCCCGCAGGGAGCAAAGTTTCTGGTTTTATCCAATGGAGTACCACACTTTCATTTGATACTCTTGAATTCCTGTTCGTATTAAAGATGCTAGAGCGTGGATTACGTGATACGGTTCACAAAGAGACACCATATCATTCAAGACTCCGTTCAAGTCAGTTACTTCGACTTCCAAGATTATTCGTTGTGTGAGGAGGGTTCCTATATCGATCACTTCAGGTTTAAGTGTCCCATGTATGTCAACAGACATCAAAGGCAGTAGCGTGTTGCCATTGCCTTCCTAGCTGCCTCCATAAACGCACCTCCTAGCTGCCTCCATAAACGCAGAGAGTTGTTCTTTTGCATTTTTGTCGCAGTACCTACAAGCCATAATTTGTACTTACTGGACATCAGTTGATGTTGTGAACCGACGGTGACACTCAACACACTTCTTCAGTAGAAAAACAAACAAACTAACAAACATTGCCCGAACAGGCCTTGAAGGCCTAACGGTACCGACCTGCCGCCTTGTCATCCTCAACCCTCAGGCGTCACCAGGTACGGATACGGAGGGGTAGGTGGTCAGCAGACTGCTCTCCCGGCCGTTGTCAGTTTTCGTGACCACTGCCGCTACTTCTCAGTCACGTAGCTCCTCAATTATCCTTACAAAGGCTGAGTGCCCCCCACATGCCAACAGCACTCGGCAGACCCAGACCCTGACAGCGCTTAACTTCGGTTCTCTGACGGGAATCGGTGTCAAAACTGCGGCAAGATCGTTGGCAAAACTTGAGTACACTGGTTCAAATGACTTAGTGCTTTCTCACTGACAAGGCTTCTCGCTGTAAAGTAACAACACACACGAGCCGAAATTTCGCGTTCGCGGTTGGAGACACAGCGTGCCCTGTTGATCTGCACTGAAAATACAGCGTTATTCCTACCTCTCTACACGGCTCACTGCAGGTAGCGTTTTCATGTGATCACTGTTTTCGGTATCTCGTAGTCAACCAAAGAATAATGTCATATTTAACCAAAAGAATACAGAAAGCCGTACTTAGTAATCCAATCAATTCAGTCAGGGGAGAAATCAAATATGTGGTTCCCCAATGCTCAGTTTTAGGTTCGCCGTTGTTTCTCATATATGTAAACTATCTTGTGTCTGATACACAACCAGTAGAATTAGTTATTTTTGCGAAAGAAAATCTAAGCACACACACAACAGAATTAATAGTAAACAATATCCTTAAGAGTGTCATTGACTGGTTGTCTGGGGATGGTCTCGCTCTCAATTCTAGAAAGACCCATATATTCAGTTCTTCACATCTACGGGTACTACACCAATAATAAGTGTAACACACAATGTGGAAGTGATAAATATGACAAAAACTTACTAGGTGTCCATGATGATAAGAAATTAAACTGAAAAAAGAACAATTTAGTTCAAACACATTTGCACTTAGAATCTACGCAGAGCTTGGGGAGAGACAAATCATTAATTTCAAGCATTTTGCCTATTTTCATTTATTGGTGTATTAGAAGGTGATTCTGAAGCTGTAATACAGAACATTTTGTTAACTGCACAAATCCAGCGTGACGTAGTCTTGAAAACAACAACAGAAATATCGTTCTTGATCCCTAGAAGTAACAAACACAAATTTACTGGCTTGGTAACGTATCTGCGGAAGCATTATCGTGTATGGCTGTAGACAGGTAACATATCAGCAGAAGCATAATCGCGTATGGCTGTAGGCCGACGTTAGATGAGGAACAGTGCCACGTGGAGTAGCGTAGTACAACGACGACCGTGCGAAGCAAAACGGAGCCTTTTGGCTTGTCTCGGCGACTTCCATTACATGGTAGTACGCTCCTGGCCCGGAACTGCAAGAGTATCTGCACTGCACTGTACCGGTACTGGAAATGGGACTAATACTGGAACTGGCCTGCTGGATGCGGTGCCTGGTTTTATGTATCTAGCAAGCGGAAATACGTCTGCACCCAGGTGATGCGCGGACATTGTTTGTTCTTCGATAGGAGTGCCGCCAGTTTCCCGGTGCGCGCTGCTCGAAAGCGTAATTGGTGCCCCTTGGTGGAGCCTGGAACCACCGACGTACAAACATGCTGTATCGTGACATGTGACCCCTATTGTATGAATACACAATCGTCGGAGGAGAAACACTTGCGGGCGACAGTTAGGCAACGGCGCACGGCACAGACGTCAAACGGGCAGCGGACATATACGCCTACGGCCGATATACAAAAAGTGCCTTGTGTGTCTATAAAATAACGACATTATTCCTGGAAAATATTCTATTTCAAAAACAAACATATTTTGTTGTTTTCGCCATTAATATACTCCCCTCCTCTATCCCTAGGACGCTCCATGCGAATTTTCTGTTGATGGTAATAGTGCTGGAAGTCTTCCACTGTGATCTACTTACTGACGCGTGTCGCTCGATCTTGCTTTCACTAACTCAAAGACCTGAAATCTTGCTCCTCTTAATAGAGAGTTGACTTTGGGGAAAAGCTAAAAGTCAGACGGTGCTAGGTCAGGTGATTAAGGCGGATAATCTAATAATGGGATGCTGTACTTTGTCAGAAACTTCTTAACGGACAGTGCGTTACGAGCATGGAGTTGCCTTGATGAAAAACCCATGACTCGTTCTTCCACAATTCGGGTCTTTTTTATTATTTCCTCACGGAGTTTATCAATAATGTCAAGGCCGCAATGCTGAGTAATAAAATGTCGTAAAAGGAAAAAAAAGAATTAGTGCTGATGGAAAGACGGTGTTGATTTTGATCCGATAACGGCATATGTCAACTAGGGGTGGTAGATATACTGATAATGGTTTAAACGTCATCCGCCAACAGATAACATAGTGACATAGGTACCAGAGCGCCATCCACGTCCAATCTTCAATAGGGAATGCTCACCGGGAAATGCCCAGTGCGGCGCAGATGTGTGAAGCAAGCAGGCAACTAAGCCACGGAGTCGCACTCGTGCTTCTTACAGCCAACTGACCGAGTTTTAAAGTGTTCAAACTGTGGCCTTCCGAGTGGTGGGATCGTCCTTTCGGAGAACTGCCACACGAACTGGACATGCTGCGTCAGTTGTGCAACGATGATGGTGTCAGTAGCCAAGTGAACATTGACACCCAACTACGAGATTATGTATGTCCCGCCGGGATAACCAAATTCTAAGGACAGCAGTGGTAGATCATACGGCTACCGCAGTGCAGATAAGAGGGCTTGTGAGCACAGCCTTGTCGACACGAGGCTATTATTAACAGTGGGACTACTGGCACGCACGCCTCCATCCCGTCTTCCTCTCACGCCACAGCATCGACGGGCACAGCTCTACTGGTGCCGTCAGAGGATCACTTAGAAGATCGAATGGCGCACCTGTCTTCATCGATGGAATCAGATTCTGCCTGCACGCAAGAGATGATCGTTTGCGAGTGCGACATAGATCTGTTGAGTGCTGTCTCTTAGAGTGCATTCGTCCAAAACACGCTGGCCCCACTCAAGGCCTTATGGTTTGAGGTGCGATAAGCTAAAACTCTCGTTCGACTTTGGTGTTTCTGGAGGAGACACTAACCAGCCTGAGGTACGCACAGAAAGTTGTTACACCTGCTCTTTCAGCGTTCTTGCAACACGAAAGTGATGTGTTCTTCCAACAGAATAACACTCACCTACATGCTCTGACAGACGTGCAGTAACTTCCCTGGCTAGCACGATCTCCAGACTCGTCTCCGATTGAGCAATCACGAGAAATGACTAGAGCGGCACGTCAACGGACAACTCTAACAGAACTACTTGAACAGGTCGAACAGGCTTGGCATAACGTATCCCAGGACAGTGTTCAATATCCGTATGATCGACTGGAAACCAGAATCAGTTCCGGGAGGCTACATCACGCACTAATGTTGGTGTTTCAGCATGGGTCGATACCTGGGACCTCAGACCCGCTTGTGCTACTGATCTGTAAAAGTGATCATTTAATGCACTCCTTACGCTCTGTTGGACCGGGCCTTGCCGCAGTGGATACACCGGTTCCCTTCCGATCACCGAAGTTAAGCGCTGTCGAGCGTGGCCGGCACTTGCATGGGTGGCCATCCGGGTCGCCATGCGTTGTTGCCATTTTTCGGGGTGCACTCGGCCTCGTGATGCCAATTGAGGAGCTACTCGACCGAATAGTAGCGACTCCAGTTAATGGAACCTATCATAACGGGAGAGTTGTGTGCTGACCACACGCCCCAGCTATCCGCATTCTCATCTGAGTATGACACGGCGGTCGGATGGCCCCGATGGGTCACATGTTGCCTGAAGATGGAGTGCTTTATGCTCTGTTGCAACAATAAATCTTCAGAGAACTGGAAACCTTTGAAAGGGTGTACTAATTTTTTTTTTCTGGCAATATAGTTTGACATTCAGGAACCTAGTGAAATAGGCAGCTCCATGAATATCGAAAAACGCAATCATCCGTACTTTGTATCTTGATTTCCTCATTCGACCTTTTTACTCTCTCGGTGAGGTTGGGCCCTTCCAATGCATGGATTGGTTCTTAGTTTCTGGATCATACGTGAATAAAGCAAGATTCGTCACATGGTATCACGCTTTCCAAGAAATTTGGATCTTTTCTACAATATTCGAAGTTTCCATACAAACATTTTCCCAAGCTTCATTTTGTTTGTTTGTCAGAATTTTCGAGACCAGTTTCACACACTCTTTTCACATGCTAAACTGGTTATGTAAAATTTGCCTTACGCAATCTTCGTTAATTTCTACAGTTTCAGCAATCGGTCAAATAGTGAACCAACTCTCAGATGCAATATGATTACCTATTTTTTTGATATTTTCATCCGTTTTTTGATGTAGAAGGGATTTCGGGAAGTGAGTGATCTGTAACTCCTCTCGGCCACTCGAAAAGGCTTGAACCACACAACAACTCGCGTACGTGATAATCAGTCGTTAGCACAAACTTATTTTAGTAACAGATACGGTTCAGCAGCAGTTTTTCCAAGTTTCTTGTTACACTTCACAACAATTCATTGACTTACGATTGCGATTTACATTTTGCTTTCGGCAAAACAAAGTAACAGGTCTTGCATAAAACGAAGGTCGTGGCACATAGACACCAGAGATGCCGTATTCGATTAAGAGAGCTTCACGCTACACAGCTATTGGTCGTTCATCTTTGTCGCTGCGTACTTAACTCTGTGGCAGCATTGGTCACGTTATTTTATAGTCACATCCCGTATGATGAGGAAAGCAACGAATCTATTGAATTTGTGCTCGTTATTCACACCGTTAATGAAGACGGCCATGTGTTTTCACATTAAAAGGAGTATATTCTCAGGCACAGACGGCATTCTAGTCGTCAGTTCTGTCCACCCACTACTTTGTAACAGAAAGCCAAGGAAATTGGCGTCACGCGCGTAGCGGCCAGAACCAGCCCGGCCGTCAAATTTTCCCCAGTTCCATTTCCTGCTAACAAGGGGAGAAAATTAATGCTCTCCGATATGCAGTGGCCGCCGCTGTCCTATTGATCGCTATTGCAGCGTAGGCCAGTGAATGACGCGTTGGTTACACTTTGCGCATTGACAGCGTAACGTATTAATGCGTTCATTACGAGCCCGTGGCGCGGTGGGGGAGGGGTGGGGGCGTAATTGGCAGCCGGTGTCGGCGCGGTCGCAATTTGGTGCGGGGAGTCTGCGTCGTGAGTTATGAAATGCGATAGATTACTGATAGCAGCAGCTGCGGTGAGACGCGCGAAATGTGCGCACCTGAGTGGCACTACATCAAAAAGTCACCTGTCAGTGGAGTCAGGGGCGGCAGCCGGCGTTTCCGCCCACGACCTCCGGTTTCGCTACCATATCCCTCCCCCATGTCGTCGGTTTGTTTGCAGCTGTGCCTGCGATGGAAAAATTGACCACCGGCGTTGCAACCTAACAATGTACTAGTACAGTAATGCAGAACCTTCTGCATTGTGACCGAATTTTATCATGCTGAGAAATTCGAATGAGCGATCTGTTTTATTTGGTAAAAACTTTCTGAAGCCAAATTCGCATAAATATTTCTTTATTTACCAGTCAACGGATTCGAAAGACTTTGCTGTCATCTTTCAGTCTGTAACAAGTTGCATATTGACGGAAATACATCACGAGATGACATAATATCTGAAATAAAAGTTTTAGTTAAGCATTACAGGGAAAGGAAATGAAACTGTACATTTACATACCTTCAGAGATTAATGTTATCAAATGTGTTCTTTTTTAGTTGGATCTCACGACAAGTTGCGTGTAATATCTAACTAAAACTTTTATTTCAAATATTGCGTCATGCTCGTGATATGAGATATATTTCATGCACTGTGTTAGAGACCTGAAGATGGCAGAAAAGTCTGTGGAAACTGACTGTTTGTAAATAAAGAAATATTTATGCCATTTTGGCTTTAGAAAGCTTTTCCACAAAATGTATCTATTCTTGACAGCACTATCTTTTTCTTTTGGGAAATAGGCTGTGATCCAAGATATACCTCTTTGTGTCTGCCCTCTCATCTTCTATTGCAGAGGCATCTTCAAAAAAATGTTCCACAGTATACGCCGTTCATCTTCCTCGATCCATGACGTCACGTGACCGTAGTGCGGTTACGAATGAATTTTATTGAAAAAGTTCAGTACAAATTGATAGGATTTTTAACGCAGTGTATGTTGGAGAGCCATTTAACTACACTGTATGGTGAAAAGTATCCGAAGACGCCTATGTAGTGCGGATTAGACCACTAGAAGTCACGGCGGGCCATCCAGTATAAAAGGAGACGGAGGGTGCTGCGTTGTCAGGATGAAAATACCTGACTGTGTCGGTCAGAAGAGCTCGGAGACGTCGACCATGGAATAGTCTTTGAGGCTCATAGCAGTAAGAGATCCATCAGAGGTATATCAAGTAGATTGTTGGTGATGATACTGTGAAGTGGAAACACGAACTAAGAACGACAGCCGAACCAAGACCAAGCAGACTTAACGTACCGACGAACAGGGACCGTCGAGGACTGCTGAGGGTCCTTGTAAAAAGTCACACGAAATAAGCGCAACGAAACACTTGTTAGTACCAAAGTGATATCAGCAGTCAGCTAACACAGTGACTGGTGCGTCGAGCAGCTCCACATTTCTGTGTTACGTGAGGCTTAATGCGGTGTAAAGTCCGACGCCACTGGACGGTGGATGACTGGCAACGTGTGATTTGGATTGATGAAGCATGCTATATCTTGTGGCAGTCTGGTAGATGTGTCTAAGTTTTCCGAATATCTGGAGAACTTTACCTGCCATTATGTGTAGCTGAAGATATTGTTACGATAGGAGGATGTTTCTCGTGATTAGGGTGTCGTCCTCTTATTGAGACATGGAACACCATGCGCTACGTAAGTAGAGGAACAGTTCGGAGTCGATAACTGTTTGCATTAGAACGACAATGCGCCCTGTCACAAGGCAGTATCTGTGAAGTAATAGTTTGTGGAAGATGACATTCCTTAAATAGACTTGCCTGCCTGGAGTCCTGACCTGAAGACAATGAGACACCTTTGGTATTTCTGTGTCGTCCGAACAAGACTTAGCCAGGGAAAAAGCTCCACAGGCGCAAAGATGAGATCTGGTGTCAGTGCCATAGAGATTCACCACTTGCGAGAATTCTACCACCGTCACGGGCAACGCTGAGAATGAAGATATCGACTTGGCCTCGGCTAATTGCCGGCCGAGTCAAATCCGCCAAAGACCAGACAACAACGGACAGAGGCCTACTCGGAAGACAGAAGAGCAGCTCTCCTCCACTTGGTTACAGATCATCGTCCAGGGCTAATTGAGACAGGGAAGGTCGTTTAGTGAACTCTTAGAAGTGAACAGACAGTTGTTGTCAATTGCAATTGCTATGTACTGTGAAGTTCACGTACGAATATTTGCTGTTAGCCATTAAGGGCCTTTTTTGCGTTATGTTACATGCTGTGCTGCAGACCTCATTATTCAACAAGTCACAAAGATAAGTAAACTTTTTTAACTCATTTATGTGACTTTGTTACTAATCTGTTGGAGTGTTGTAGAATCTTCTTTCTCCTATTCTGTTACCTGACTCTGGGGCATAGCTGTGTAATAGTGGCAGAGGAAAACTGTCATAGCAAATTACTGCACCAGAAGCCGTTCTACGATCTCGCAATCTCGGCCTAATGTAACGACAGTGGCAACTCGGCCTTCACAGCAATAGCGATGAGACCTTCGCAGAACTGGCGACGAGGGTTTACAGAAGGTATGATTTAGGATGTTGACTCCGATTCAGATCTAACTGCCGATATCACTACCTTCTCTGGTTTCGCCTCTTGGGGAAATATGCGTTCCGACTCCACAAACTTTTATACACCTCTCCAAAAGTGTCCTTAGCACAATTCATCCGTCGTAAAAGCGAAGAATGGGTTCAGTATTAATATCCACTAATAGATGTCCAGATAGTTTTGATCAGGTAGTCTACGTCTCCACTGCTTCTGAAGATGTGTACCGCAGTGCGAGAAGAAACACCTGGTAACAAAACGTCTCTAATTCCCCAAAACTCAACGAACTAAGGCCATAAGCTTCGAACATGAAAGCCTACCACAAACTTTTTTATGTTCGTATTTACGATAACCATGTTTGGCTAACAGCAATACCTTCCAAGTTATTAAATTTTTTGCCTTCGGAATTATCCAGTAAATTCAACGGCGTTGGAAAAGATGGCCCGCTCCTAAATAATACGATTCTGAATCAGTACAATCCTCTTACGGATATCCCTAACTGCAGGTTTAGGAGTGATGGTTAACAAACATTCTTACAACTCTGGTTCTTCTGCTACTTGTTCCTGATATAGATACCTGAAATAATAATGCCCAATCCCATTATTGAAATTAACTTCGCTGTTGAGGCAGAGGATCACAAGTCAGAGGAATGGTAAGTTGTTGGAAGTGAGAGAGAGCAAATTGTCATTTGTGGAACTCAGAATCCGTCTGTAGGGTACAGCATTTGACCGCACAGATTGGAGAAAAAGTGAAGACATCTCAGATTCTAGGAGCACTGTAGCCGTGATTACCGAAAAACCACCGTTATCCATGAACTGCTTTTGATTTCAACATCTATATAAATTTCGTAGGACCAGCAAAGGAATACGCATGCTCAGCGCGAGAAGAAACACTAAATTGGGACATACACACAGGCTCGGAACGCTGCAGCCTAAAGCTGTCAGAAGCACCTTTCATACACTACTGGTCATTAAAATTGCTACACCACGAGGTTGACATGCTACAGATGTGAAATTTTACCGACAGGAAGAAGATGTTGTGATATGCAAATGATTAGCTTTGCAGAACATTCACAAAGGCTTGGCGTCGGTGGCGACACCTACAACGTGCTGACATGAGGGAAGTTTCCACCCGATTTCTCATACACAAACAGCAGTTGACCGACGTTGCCTGGTGAAACGTTGTTAAAATGCCTCGTGTAAGAGGAGAAATGCGTACCATCACGTTTCAGACTTTGATAAAGATCGGATTGTTGCCTATCGCGATTGCGGTGTATCGTATCGCGACATTGCTGCTCCCGTTGGTCGAGATCCAATGACTATTAGCAGAATATGGAATCAGTGGGTTCAGAAGGGTAATACGGAACGCCACGCTGGATCCCAACGGTCTCGTATCACTAGCACTCGAGATGACAGGCATCATTTCCGCATGGCTGTAACGGATCGTGCAGCCACGTCTCGATTCCTGAGTCAACAGTTGGGGACGTTTGCAAGACAACAACCATGTGCACCAACAGTTTGACCACGTTTGCAGCAGAATGGACTATCAGCTTGGAGACCATGGCTGCGGTTACCCTTGACGCTGCATCACAGACAGGAGCGTCTGCGATGGTGTACTCGACGAGGAACCTGGTTGCACGAATGGCCAAACGTAGTTTTTTCGGATGAATCCAGGTTCTGTTTACACCATCGTGATGGTCGTATCCGTGTTTGGCGACATCGCGGTGAACGCCCATTGGAAGCGTGTATTCGTCATCGCCATACTGGCGCATCGCCCGGCGTGATGGTATGGTGTGCCATTGGTTACACGTCTTGGTCACCTCTCATTCTCACTGACGGCACTTTGAACAGTGGACGTCATATTTCAGATGTGTTACGACCCGTGGCTCTACCCTTCATTCGATCCCTGTGAAACCCTGCATTTCAGCAGGATAATGCACGACCGCATGTTGCAGGACCTGTAGGGGTCTTTCTGGATACAGAAAATGTTCAACTGCTGCCCTGGCCAGCACATTCTCCAGATCTCTTACCAATTGAAAACGTCTGGTCAATGGTGGCCAATCAACTGGCTCATCTCAATACGGCAGTCACTAGTCTTGATGAACTGTGGTATCGTGTTGAAGCTGAATGGGCAGCTGTACCTGTACACGCCATCCAAGCTCTGTTTGACTCAATGCCCAGGCGTATCAAGGCCATTGTTACGGACAGAGGTGGTTGTTCTGGGTACTGATTTCTCAGGATCTAAGCACCCAAATTGCGTAAAAATGTAATCACATGTCAGTTCTAGTATAATATATTTGTCCAATGAATACCCGTTTATCATCTCCATTTCTTCTTGGTGTAGCAATTTTAATGACCAGTAGTGTACATCCACGATTTTCCCTGCCCACCACTGGCGTAAAGTCACATGGGAGCTCGATGTTCTGGATTGTGTCAAGGGAAGTTTTGAAATCTCTACACTGGGTAAAGGCCAATAGTCTTGAAATGGCAACGTGACATTAACAAGTTACGGTTTATTACATTAAAAGGGCCAATACAACCTTTGCTGTATACCCCAGCCGAATAAGAAACTTAGGAGAATGCTGTGGGTTCTCTTCACACTTCTGAAATTTTCAAAATTTCGAAATCGCCAGTTCTGTTTGTGCTCTAATACATTCAGGTGAAACCGTGTTTCATCCGTGATCCAGATGCTCCTCATTATCTAAAATTGTTAGGATCTGGTTCGAAAAATCAGCCTTCTGTCACGCAGGTGGCACGTAAATGAGATGGTGACTTTGTATTTTGAATGGGAACATGTGTAGATTCTTTTTTGATATTTTGTGCGTACTGGAACGCTTCAAACCAACCGCTACTGCAGTTCTCCGAACGGATTTCCTCTGAAGTTGCTGAAGAGGACCGGAAACTGTGGCAATGTTTCCATGAGTAAATACAGTTAGTCTGGGGCCAACATAGTCCAACAAAGCTCTAGTAGAATATCATCCGTTTTGTCAATTCGTTCGACTTTGGAGAAGAGCTTGCGACCGATGTTCATATACGGTCCTTTTGGGAACATTGAATGGTGTTAGAAAACTGTACTTTGTTGCCGTAATACCGTGTTCCAGTCTGATACGTATATTCAACTACTAGATACTCATGCTTAAACGGAATACATGATACCAGCCTCGCCACGATTCCGACGTGATTATGGCCGCACGACCGAATTAACAGACTTTGAACACGGAATAGTAGTTGGAGTTAGACGCATGGGACATTCCGTTTCGAAAATCGTTAGGGAATTTAATATTCCGAGACCAACAGTGTTAAGAGTGTGCCGAGAATACTAATTTTCAGGCATTACTCTCATGATGGACAACGCAGTCGTCGAAGGACTTCACTTAACCACCAATAGCTGCGGCGACTGTATAAAATTGTCAGTGCTCACGGACAAGCAATAGTGCGTGAATAATGGCAAAAAACAAGCTGGGAATACGGCATTAGTATAGTGTGGTGAAATTTATAGTTAGTGGGCTATGGCAGCAGACGACCGACGTGAGTGCCTTTGCTAACAGCACAACATCGTCCACAGTGGCTCTTCTGGGCTCTTGATCATGTCCGTTGGGCCCTAGTCGAATGGAAAACCGTGGCCTGGTCTTAAGAATCCGTATCTAAGTTGGTAATAGCTGTCGTGTGACTACCGTCGGGTAGACCGTTCGCCTGGTGCAAGTCTTTCGATTTGACGCCACTTCGGCGACTTACGAGTCGATGGGGATGAATTGATGATGATTAGGACAACACAACCCCCAGTCCCTGAGTGGAGAAAATCTCCGACCCAGCAAGGAATCGAACCCGGGCCCTTAGGATTGACATTCTGTCGCGCTGACAATTCAGCTACAGGGGGGGGGGGGGGGGGGGACGGTAAGAGCTGACAATAAGGTTCAACTGTGGCTAATAACTCACGAAGCCATGGACCAAAGTTGTTAACAAGGCACTGCGCAAGCTGGTGGCGGCACTATACTGATGTGGACTGCGTTTACATGGAATGGACAGGATCCTCTGGTCGGACTGAACCGATTGTTGGCTGGAAATGTTATATTCTGCTACGTGGAAACTATTATCAGCCATTCATTGACTTATGGTTCCAAACAGCGATGGAATATTTATTGATGACAACGCACCACTAGGGTTGAAGAACATTCTGGACAGTTCGAGCCAATTATTTGGTCTCCCAGATCACCCGACGTAAACCTCAGCGAATATTTATAGAACAAATCCGAGAGGTCAATTCTTGCACGAGTTCCTGCACTGGCAATACGCAATTATGGATGGCTATAGAGACATCATGACTCAGCATTTCCAACGACTTTCTGAGTCCATGCCACGTCGAGTTGCTGCACTATGCCGGGCAGAGGACTGTCCGAAACGATATTAGAAAGTATTCCACGACTTTTGTCACCTCAGTCTTAAACGTAGCGTTTGTTGCGTTCATGTATCACTGTTTGTTTTAATGCGATTTAATTTTAAAATCAGACTGTCCTTTGTTGAGAGGTTGTTGATTTTCGTGTTGAGAGGTTCAACATGAATTCATCTTGACGATCATCGGCCACAGCATCATCATCGCGTATTTACCTTGCCCGTTCTCCCGCGACCTTCAAGCTTTAAGTGAGAACAAGGAACGCGAGCTGGGCCAGGGGTGCAAACGGCGACCACCCTGACCATATTTTATGCAGCGGCCGTCATTTTTGCGGCACACATCCCCGGGCCGCGCCTGGAGCGGCTGCCGGTGGCGGGGTGCGTCTGAGGGCTCGTTAGGGCGGCGCCCCCGGAAACAGCGCCTCTTCATTACGCACCCTCTGGCTGCTCGCGCCCAGCCGCCGAGCCGGCCGCTGGATCGTTTGAGCGACTCGCAGGCGGGGCGGGGGCGGACCTTCCGCCCTCTGCGGGGCTTCAAAGACGGCGACCGCCGCCCGCGGGTATCAGTACCGGCTCAGACCGTGCCACGCCAGCGCGAAGCTGCCAATTTGGAAATTTCACTTAGGTGCAGGTTTTCGTCACATGTCATGACTATGGTAGGCTTCCAAAAAATGGTTCAAATGGCTCTGAGCACTATGGGACTTAACTTCTGAGGTCATCAGTCCCATAGAACTTAGAACTACTTAAACCTAAGTAACCTAAGGACATCACACACATCCATGCCCGAGGCACGATTCGAACCTGCGACGTAGCGGTCACGTGATTCCAGACTGAAGCACCTGGAACCGCTCGGCCACATCGGCCGGGAGGTAGGCCTTCTTTGACTATCATAAGTAGAACAGAGCACAGTAGTTTTCCTGGTAGCTTTAGTCAATTAAGGTCGTACCCGCATTACCAGTATGTTACATGTGTTGCACACCTATAGGGCGTTAGCTCATAACTATCGCTTTCTTTACACATGCGATCAGTGTCTTACAAGGATTCCCCTAAAAATTGGAAGTGGTGAACCTCAGAGAAACTTAGTGCGGATATATAAAGGGCCAGGTAACGTTCTGAATCCTTTTGTTCGACACAGTCATCCCTGTGTTACTTAAAAGTAAACAATATTTATAGAAAAACGGAAATTCTGAATGTTTAATTCACGTTTTATACGAAAATTGATTTCTAACGTGAAACAGAAGTATGTTGTAGTAAAAATAAAGAAAACGATACAGATTTATTATACAGCGCTAGAACACGCAAATTCCTCAATAAAAAAGGAAAATTTGAAAAACAAAAGCGCGAAACAAAAATATATCAAACATTGGTACACTGCTTGGTCAAACTCATATGAAACATGTTTCTGTTCTAGGCGCGTCAGTCTGGAACCACACGCCCGCTACGGTCGCAGGTTCGAATCCTGCCTCGGGCATGGATGTGTGTGATGTCCTTAGGTTAGTTAGGTTTAAGTAGTTCTGAGTTCTAGGGGACTCATCACCTCAGATGTTCAGTCCCATAGTGCTCAGAGCCATTTGAACCAATATTTCTGTAACTGATAAACAACTTTCGAATCTATCAGTAATTTCAGGAAACTCTTGCCTTTGACCATGATGAAGAACGCCCTATTGAGTTTCTCTCTTACACATTCATTAATATCTCTTTGCCTACCAATGCTACCAATACGACCAGTAATTCTACCATTTACTACATCACTTGTGTTCCAGAACTCTGCATTCGACGTGCATGCTTCAATCGCCAATCGGGCGTTCACTGGACCCCACGCAGTTCTAAGCTACAGACCACCGTCTCTATTTTGAGTGTTATAAGTGATTTTTACTTCAATGCGGTATTCTCACGGTCCGCGGGGCTCTCCTCGTCGGAGTTTCAGTCCTCCCTCGGACATGGGTGTGTGTGTTGTCCTTAATGTAAGTTAGTTTAAGTAGTTTAAGTAGTGCGTAGGCTTATGGCCCGATGACCTCAGCAGTTTGGTCCCACAAGATCTTACGACAAATTTTTACTTCAATGGTTTCTTTAATTACCCATTCCCAGAGGTAGCTAGTGCAAGCCATGGTGGGTATTACGTCAGATTTTATCTGGTGACCGTTTTCTAGAGCACGCACAGCTAAAGCACATTTCTCGAGGTACCGAAGGTGATAAAACTTTTAATGTTCCTTCCTGCATTGTTCCACTCTATGTAGTGACTTTCCGACATAAGAGGGCTACACTCACAAGGTATTTTGTAGAGCCCACGTGTTCTGAGACCTGCTGCGTCTTTAACTAGACTGAGTCATTCACGGGAATTTTGTTGGAGGTCTGAAGATCGATTCGATCTTCCAACAAACGGTTTTTCTTGTCCGACACGCAGCTACAGAATGGTTAGAAAGCAAGTACCTCTTCCTACTCTTCGTCGGAGGTTTTATTGGGATTTTTGCTAGAAATGACTTCATTTGTTCCTGAAGACTTGCGTAGGTATCTTAGCTCGCGGGACAGGTCATCAGCCTCCGATATCATTTTTGCACGATGAACCAATGTTTATAACATAATACTCTTCAGTGCCGGGTGATGTGGCTGATCGTGTGCAAGCGCAGATTAGCGTTAGTGGGTTTTCTATAGACGCTGTGGTCAAGACGTCTATGCTGTTTGCGGCGGACTAGGAAGTCGAGGAAGGGGAATGCATTGCCTTTTTGTAACTCCTTGATGAACTGGATGTTACTGTTAGTGCTGTTGAGGTGTTCCGATACCTCATAAAGGTTCTTACGTTGGTGGGCCAAATGAAGGAAGTGTCGTCAACGTATCGAAAGATACAACTGGGCTTTAATAGCACTGTCTTAGGCAGTTTCCCATTTTCCGTTAATACTAGTCACCTGGACCGAACAGAATCACAGGATTTGCTTTCGACTGCTGCCTACGTCGAGAGCTCCGCCTCGTCAGCCGTTGACCCGATATGGATAACCGAGGCTTGTCTGCAACGAGCCACCACATTTACTGTTCGTGTGGGTGTCGTTCCTAGGCGTGTTGCTTCTGGTGCCTGAGCAAACGCCCTCTGACTGGGGTCTCCTTCAGGCTGTTATCAACCTGCTCCGGAGCTTCGCCAAGAGGCAGAATGGAGGCCTGGCCTAGCTACATAGTTTCTGCAGGTCAGCACACACTGGCAGCAACAGGGGCATGGGAGGGCTCAGTAGTGGTCCAGCACCCGTAAAGCACATGTCCACTTTAAGTCTGTCTATGCATTTTGACTCTGAACTCAGAAGCCCTTTACGTTTTCGTAGCTGATGGGGCACTTCCGTCATTAAAAATTTTAATGTGACTGTACCCTAAATGCGGAGATAATGATCATGACAAAAATTAAGTTTTTGATTACAGACTTTCTCATGCTCGTCAAACTGTTGATTTGGTATGTTGAGTTCCGTATTTGGTTTATACAGCCTTTTGAGCGTAAACTGGACACTGGACACAGAAGTGTGGTGGTAAGTTGTACTGTGAAATTACTTGATGAATGAAAACATTACGTCAAATAATCAAGGAAATGGAAGCACTGACTTCTAACCAGCTTCTGTTGCCTTCTCCAAGGAGCTGCAGAAACAGAAATGAAGCTTACGAGAGAAATATTTAACAAGTGTTTTAGTTCACAAGAATGTTGTGTTCAATGGTAGTAAACAGCTAGAAAAAGAGGCCAATGGTAAAGTGAAGAATTTAACGTCATCAGCAATAAATTTTTATTTTAATGATTCATATAAAATAAATCAAATAGTAGATAATACTTACAACTGATGTTATGTAATTCCTCTACAACCTTCTTCCAATTTCATCTCTACTGTTTCACTGAAATAATTCCATATTTGCTTGAATATCGCCATAGATGTGGAAGTTTCACATATTGACAATATGGCAAAATACTCTCCTCTTTCTGTGCTATCATTTGTCAAAATCTTTTTTCTATACCTCAGACTGTTTACGAGATACGACACATTTATGAATATTTCATTCTGGCTTTTTCGATGGCGCGAGCGTTTGGCACAAAGCGCTTTACATACTCCGTTTTCTCGAAATTGGATACAGATAGCGACATCCTTCAAGTTTAAAGACTAATTCAATACGTTAGCTACATTTTATATGCAGCAACATATGACCTAACATGCACCAAACGCCAGTTCATAGTGACCCATATATTTGAATGCAAACTGTAAGAGTTTCCTTTAGTAGTTTACCTAATGTCGAATCATCACAATAACTATGACCATTAACGAAATGATTCGCAGTTCGTCACGAAGCTGACGGATTAGTCTATGAGAAGTGAGAGAATCAAATTTTGTTACCGATAGTTTCTTTACAAGCCCTTGCGAAAGACTGCAGATAGGGCGGCTTGTGCGTCTTTCCGCTTAAACAGGGGAGTGAGTCTGCTAGCTACCGCGCAGAGTCAACGGGCCCCGAGTAGAAGACGCGAGCGGACGCAGGAAGAGGACAACTGTGCGGCTCAGACAACGGGACAGCGGGATGCCCCACCTGATGCCCTGCCCTCGCCAGCCCTGCTCCTCCACTGCGTGTAGTGCGCGCTGCCTCATTCGAAAGCGAGCTTTACAAAAGCCGCCTCTGCTCTGTCTGCGGTGCGTGCAGTGTGTGGCGCACCTTGCTGCCGATGGAACGCCTGATGCGGCTACTTGCCACAGAGTTTCTGCCTCAGCGAGGCCGCCTACTGGCCGATGTGCGCCGCCAACGCATCGCCTTTTGTAAAGCTGAGGCGGACGCAGCTGTCCGAGTCAACACACGCCATTGAGACGCCGTCTACGGCTTCTATACTAGTTCATACTACGAGGGCTATCCACAAAGTACAATACGTTTTGGAATTAAAAATAAATAAAGTATTGGAAATTTTTTTTATTATATGCAGATGAAAGCCACACTTAAAAACTACTTTTATACATAGTTGCCATTTAAATTAAGGCACTTATCGTAGCGATGGACGAGCTTGGAAATTCCTTCGTCGTAAAATTCGGCCGCCTGCGCCTTCAACCACGTGGTTACCTCTTCTTGAAGCTGTGCGTCGTCATCAAAACGCTGCATAGCCAACCACTTCTTCATTGCTGGTAATAAGTGGAAGTCGCTCGGTGCCTGGTCGGGACTGTACGGCGGATGAGGAAACAACTCCCACTTAAAAGATTCGAGAACTTCACGAGTGGCATTTGCCGTGTGGGCCCGGACGTTGTCGTGAATCAGCAAGATCTTTGAACCCAACTTTCCCCTGCGCTTGTTTTGTATTGCTCTTCTGAGGTTGTGCAGAGTTTGGCAATACCTTTGAGAGTTTATTGTAGTGCCTCTTTCCAGGAAATCCACAAAAATCACACCTTTTCTGTGCCAAAAGACAGTCGCCATCACCTTCCTTGCCGACAATGTCTGCATGCATTTCTTCGGATTTTGGGGGGAATTTGTGTGCCCCCCACTGCATTGACTGCAATTTTGTCTCGCAGTTCACATTCTTAACCCATGTTTCGTCATCAGTAACAATGCGATCGAGTAATGAGTCGCCATCTCTCTCGTAAGCGTCCAAAAACGTTAACGCCGCAGCCATTCGCTGATTTTTGTTAATCTCTGTCAAGATTTTTGGTATCCATCTTGCACAAAACTTGTGGTAACCAAGCTTTTCGGTAATGATTTCGTGCAACAAACTTCGTGACATTTGTGGAAAACTGATAGAGAGTTCCGTTATTGTGAAATTACGGTTTTCACGGACCGCGGCATCGGCTTTTTCGACAAGTTCGGCAGTCACTATGCTGGGTCTTCCACTTCGCTCTTCGTCGTGAACGTTAGTTCGGCCATTTTTAAATTTTATGACCCATTGACACACTCCACCTTCAGTGATTATATTGTCCCCATACACTTCACAAACCTGCCGATAGATTTCTATCGGTGTACAGTTTTTTGCAGTCAGAAACGTTATTACAGCACGCACTTCACACTTCGCGGCATTTTCAATTAACGCTGACATTTCAAACTGTCACAGTAACTCAACGGAGTACAGCACGAACCTCTCACTAGCACGGCAGATAGCCGACTGAACGGCGGAATGCCATGACACCAAGATGGCCGCGCAAGCACCGCCCCTAACGGACACAAACGGAAACGTAATGTACTTTGTGGATAGCCCTCGTTAATAAAGAATGGCATTGATTTGGCTGCATTTCTGAACTGGTCCCTCGCACAATCCTGGTGAGGCATCCTAACTGTTGCTCCATCCTTCCACCGTATCAACTGGAGCCAGAGGCGTGCCAGACCGTAACATTGCCTTTGTACTCAAACTAACCTTCAGTTGCAAATTATTCAATCATTGATCGGTGTCAGCCTTAGCAACTAGGTGAGTTAACCTAACCTGGGTACGTGCACTGTGTGCTAGTACAGGAGAGTCAAAGTCGGTTTTGTGTTACTTTTTTTAATGAAGTTACGTTCACGGCAATGATAATCTGTGGCACGTTTTTGAACAGGTCTCGAGGAGAAGAAGTGGAGCGCTGAATAAAAAATACTATGTGCTACTTAAAAAAGACGCAATGCTGTTCATGTCTTCGAAACGAACTATGATACAAGAAAGACAACAATCATGTCACTCCCTCTTGGGTCAACAATGTTGACTTCAATCCAAAGGGCCCAGGTTCGATTCCCGGCTGGGTCGGAGATTTTCTCCGCTCAGGGACTGGGTGTTGCGTTGTCCTAATCATCATCATTTCATCCCCATCGACGCGCAAGTCGCCGAAGTGGCGTCGAATCGAAAGACTTGCACCAGGCGAACGGTCTACCCGACGAGAGGTCCTCGCCACACGACATTTCAATGCTGACTTAAAAGATTTTTATTTGGCTTCTGGTCACAAAAATATTACAGGCGATAAGGCGATAAGGCGTAGACAGACTGCCTTTGGATCGTGATTGCTAATGGGGAAAGGTAATCTTTAGCAGATATGGTGCCGTGCGTTTTAAATTAATTCTCACGCTGTGAGAATGATTACACAATTTACTACTTGCACAGAGAGTTCGGACTTTTTTGCCTACTTGCGAAAGAGGGTCTTCTCCTCTATTTTATACCCTACCACCTATAATCAAGACTATAGAGAGATATACTTCACCAAGACCATCACTCACGGACTATGCCTTAGGCTTGATCCAATTTGACGGCTGCTGCCTACAGGGCAGTACTGGGAGTGATCTAAGATCGTGGGACGCGTGATCAGCTCATGTTGTCAATCCCTCCAGCTGTTACTGCCGATATAAGACCCCCGATAATGCCACTGGTTCTTTATTCAAGCGGCTCCTCATTTGGCGTCAAGAAGCTGAGTGGATGCAGTTGGAGACCTCCCTACCTCAGATAAGTCTGCAAAGGAACCGAGAATCGATCCCGCGTCCTTTCGCACTAAAGGCAGTGACGCCAACAATTCAGCTACATGACGCGGAATACATGCGTAAGGAGTTTAGCCAATAGTACATCATTGCCCTACCAGAACTGCGTTCACTGTACTTAAGTTATCACCTAGCTGTGGGCAATGGGAGCACGCGCGCACACTCACACACACACACACACACACACACACACACACACACACATTTGCATATGGTACGGAAAATGTCTGTGCACCACTTCGCTCTACTGCAGCTAGTCTACCCAGGTGGAAACGGTGAAGTATTCAGCAAAAGAGACTAATGACGAGACGCCATCACCTCTTGGAAAGCGGCTACATACTGTAGTGGTGCCAGCGAAGGAGACGGACCGAGAGCGACTGCTTGACTGTAGTGCGGGCGAGCACTGAGAGCTTATCAACCGGATACTGGCAGCTATATAGCTTTGCCGTTTAAATTTTTCTGTTGAACAGCTCCCCCACCACAGAGCTCCGGTTGCTAAGTCAAGCTCGCGTAACACTGAAATGACGCCCCCCCCCCCTCTCCCGCCGCCACCACCCGACCCGCTGTTCACTTGCCCAAGCCAAACGTGTGCAAAATGGTTCAAATGGCTCTGAGCACGATGAGACTTAACTTCTGAGGAGGTCATCAGTCCCCTAGAACTTAGAACTACTTAAACCTAACTAACCTAAGGACATCACACACATCCATACCCGGGACAGGATTCGAACCTGCGACCGAGGGACTGATGACCACAGATGTTAAGTCCCATAGTGCTCAGAGCCAGCCTGCGACCGTAGCAGTACCGCGGTTCCGGACTGAAGCGCCTAGAACCGCACGGCCATCGCGGCCGTCAACCACATTAGAACCGTGTGCTTCCTCATTTCTTTCTTTTTCATTTAACGAGACGAAGCCATGGTAAGGTGTGACCAGGAGGAGTTGGTTATTTATAAATATTTACCTCACGAATGACGACTCTCACTCGAGCAGCTGGATGTGCTGTGGTGGAGGGACCAAGTGAAGCCCACATCCCTCATCCCAGGGACCACATGCTCTTCCGGCGGGTGGCTACCGAATTCCAGCACGAGCCATTAGCGCTAATAGATAATAGCCCGAGGCGTAACCAGGTTTTTCGCGGGCTCCTGAACACCGGACGAGGTTATTCTCGCACGCCGGCGGTAAATTGCATATCCTACGCTCCGTGGCCCCTGAGGGGCGGGGACTGGGGCCGAGGGTTGGTTGGTGAGGGGGTGGGGGGCGAACGATGTTTGCACGGCTGCGGCCGTCGGCGGGGCCCTGATTGTTTAACTATCAATCAGCGTCGGGTGGTGGGAGTGTAGTGGGGGCGGATGGCTTGGCGGGGCGTGCGCCTTGCAGCGGGCGGAATGCGACAAATGAAGCGGCGAGTCGCTTTTAATTGGATCTCGGCGGGCGGCCGCCGGCTGCAGCCGCGGTGGCGGCCAAATTGCGACCTCAACAGCTCTCCAGCGGCGCGGCGCAGCGCGGTGGGGCCAGCGTCCAGTTGCAGTGAGCCACTCGACGACCGCACGCGGCGGCGGCCGCTTTGGCGGACGGACCGCCGCCAGTCGGTGATCCGGCGCTGCGGAAGGCCGGAGAGGACGCAAAAACGCCGCCCGACAGCAGCGCCGACGCGCGGGGAGGCGCGCGTTTGCGGTCCAATACGACCAGCAGACCGCGAATCAATTACCCGTCCTGTCACGACGCGGCGGCGCTGGACCGGCCGTCTGTCACACAAAGGACCGGCCTGCTCGCCTCATATACGGCGCTCGCTGGCACTTCGAGTGGCTAATTGCGACCTTAATGCCACCTGCCAGGTGTCGAAATTGCTGCCTTTATACCGGACTCAGTTGCAGTGGAGAGGATGACAGTTCGAGTGTCGGCTCGCATACTCGCGCTGCAGCGCTGACCGCATCCAATGCGTTCTCTACGTATTCGGCCGTTCGTTAAACGCACTTACCCTACGGCAAGGCTCACTTGCTCTTAATTAAAGAGCTCTCACTGACCGTAAAGCGATCGGCAGTCACTCTTACATTAATAGCGACGGATTCAAACCACAGTGAGAACCTCTGTTTTAAACGGCTGCCTCTTGATATTCGATGGCGTTAGCCTGTTGAGTATTCTCTCTCACATCGCTGGAACAGTGATGAATGTAACTGCATCAAACGCTGACGAACTAGATACTTGAAATGCCGATGAGCATTAAACGCCTTACCGACTGACAGAAACGTGAAATCTCTTTGTGTTTGAAGTCCCAGAATACGCTCCTGACTCGTACATTTGTTTTCAATTACAACCACTGCTCCGTAGTATGATGCAATTCTTGTGTACACCGAGAATGTTTTTAACGAGTGTCGGCTGAATCAACTTTGGCTGTTACGATTTAAAAATAACCTTCGACTCTGGTCCAGACACACACACACTGCTTTGACTCCCGAATAACTCTGTCTATAGTACTTATGTTGTAGAACGTGCAAGTGAATTGTGAGTTAATGGATGTGAAAGTGCTTCACAAGGGCAGAG
Source organism: Schistocerca piceifrons (assembly GCF_021461385.2). Taxonomy (NCBI): domain Eukaryota; kingdom Metazoa; phylum Arthropoda; class Insecta; order Orthoptera; family Acrididae; genus Schistocerca; species Schistocerca piceifrons. The sequence goes on along the minus strand of NC_060140.1, from coordinate 357,037,308 downwards.
TGATAAATTAGGCTGCAACAAATAGCTTATTAGAGATGCTGATAATCAGTTGCCTCCGCAAAGAGGACTGCAAAAACAAAATCACACGGGGAATCAAAAAAGAAAGAAACATAACTTTTTTTTTCCTTTTTATGTTTATAGACAGACGCGGTGAGTGGAAATTTGTACAAAGGCCGGAAATCTAACTCGTGTCTCCTACTTACTGGGGATGTACGTCAGCCACTAACCGCCTTGTCACAGCGGTTAACGCAGCTACGTAGTAAGCTGGAGATCTGTGTTCGATCCTCGGCCGTGGTAAAAATTTTCACTGGCCGCTTCAGTCTGTATACATGAATCATACTTGTGTGAGACCAGCAAAGTCTCTGAAATTGTGTCTTTCATTTGTATAAATTTTTCTGTGCACTTGCAACCTCATTTATTTGTACTTCATTTTTAAAGTGATAAACATTATCCTCTTGGACTGCCATCAGATAAAGAGTCGAAACGGAAAAAGTTCCAAGCGACTTTTTATTTTTCAAAAACGCGGTTTCAATGCTATCACGTTCTCTGTACATTGCTGCATATCCCTAGACTTGTAACCATTTCAAATCACTGGGAAAAGTTTCAAACATTCATTACTAGAAGGTGCACAGTGTTGAGTCCTGCTTCCCTCAGGAATTCTCAATTCCATTCCAATGCATACAACTGGCTTCTTTTATTTTAAAGATACCGCTGAAGCGTTGTTCTCTATGCAGGCGTGTAAGATCTCCAAATGCAGCATGACTGAAATATATAATTCTCATCCTACTCAAATAGATATCATTATTCTTGCTGTGAAACAGGAGAATGGGAAAATATCATCGTATTCAAAAGATGACAGACCATGACAGATGTATGCCATGACTTACCTCCTCTGAATGACCAGCCATTTTTAGCAGTTGCAAAACAGAATGACCTGTTGCTCATGTTGCCACGTCTTCCATTACACCGAAAAATGTTTTACAGAAGACTTTGCAACATCTGATGCAAAGAATGGAGTTTTGTAAGAAACACAGACAATTTAGTTTCCTTATTCTGTTGTAAAGAAATGTAAAGTAAACGAGAATTGGTTTTTGTTCACAACAATGCTACTTGTTAACATATTTCTGCTGTATATCTATGTTTCGATTATCGGTCTCATGATGTTTTACAGTTATGTGGAGAACAGTATATTTCGCGATTTTTGGATACAAATAAGTTTTGTACATAAAGAGATACAGTGTTTCTTTTTTTTTTTTTCTTTTGTCGTCCTGACAAATGTGAAATTTGGGACTTCGTACCTTTTCCTCTTACACTCTTCAAATGTATTTATTCACAATGGCGAATTCGGTCTGTTATGCCATTCTGTGTAACATCTGACCGTCAACTGTGTCAGTGCATAATCGTTTCTTTCGAAACAGAAACGCAGCAACCCCGATCTCTAAAACCGACATGAAATGCTTGAAAAGGAGAGTACTGAACACTTCTCTTCAAAACTGTCATTCCATCGCATCTCGGACTGTGAATCTGCCGTTTGGAAATAAAATCCCAGAATCGACAGGGCGACAGCGTATCGCAGTTTAAAGTTGGTTTAATATTGATAGAAAATGTATGGAAATTCAATATAAATTACGTACGATCCATGATGTCGCTCAATATTTTAAAGATATTCTGCAGGCCGGTGTGACCGAGCGGTTCTAGGCGCTTCAGTCTGAAACCGCGCGACCGCAAAGGTCGCAGGTTCGAATCCTGCGTCGGGCATGGATGTGTGTGATGTTCTTAGGTTAGTTAGGTTTAAGTAGTGCTAGGGGACTGATGACCTCAGATGTTAAGTCCCATAGTGCTCAGAGCCATTTGAACGATTTTGAAAGATATTCTAATATTGGTAAAAAATTAAAGAAAATTGAAGGCGTTATACAGGATCGAAACACCCGAGAAACCGAAACAGATTTCCTGATTAAAGGAAATTGCCTCAATTGATACTGAGCTATTGGTAGAGCATAACAAACCATGTTGTCATATCTAAAATAAAAATAATAAAATGTCGTAACTACTTCGTGATTGAACAGTCAATACGGCTGAGTGCCACATGAAGCAGCCAGGTTGGATTGTTTTTACAGTCCTGCAGTTTTCCATGGTGAACGTTGTGTAGTCTCGACCACTTACCTTAGTGAGGAGTCAGTTGAAGGACAATCAGCGGCTCCGATTCCTAAGCCGATGTTAATGGCCTGCAGAGGACCGTACTGAACACATGGCTTTCCAAAACTGTCGATTAATGTCGTCTTGGACCATTAATCTGCGGTTAGTTTGCAAGTCAAATCCCTCAATCGACAGGACGCCAGCACACTGCTGTTTAAACGTAAATTAATATTGGTGAAAAATGAAAAGAAATTCTAGATAAATTACATGGGACCGAAACACTTCAAAAAACGAAATAAAGTTCCTGTTTTAAAAAACATGTATTACAAAAACAGCTGAGGGACCTGCTACAGCACTGACAAAAATTAAGAAACTGAACAACAGCTACAGAATCAAGATCTTTAAATGCGAAGAAAAGAGGTTTTAAGATACCAGTCCCAGTGATTCGATATGTGTAGCGGTGTATCTTCATTTTATTAGAAATAGTCAGTCGTCTGGTGCACAATTTTTTATTGATTAACATCTTGATTAGTTTCGGCAAATTAATTCGCCATCCTCAGAAGATCATTCGATTAAGTTTACATCGATACGTTGTCGTCATGTAAATTCTGGACGACAGAGTCCTACAAAAATGGGTGTAGTATACGTATTTAGTTATTACCAAGGTTGGATCACAATTAAAAGCAGATTAATAACAGTAATTTTACAGTGATAAACAAATTATAACCGTTCCTTCGTCAAAATTTTTGGATAGTTCTGCCAGGCAGCTAAAAAGTAACGTGAAAAACGCGAATATATGGTGACGAAAAACGTATCATACTTAAAATACAGAAACCATGAGACATGATAATTAGCATCAACTAACGGATAGTTTGACCAGAAAGGTTTCACTTATGTAAGAAGCAACTAGCGCTAGAGTATCTAAAAGCTTACGAAGACTAAGCACAATGAGGGAGCTCGTGTCCACAACATAGGTCAAACGAAACTGAACATCATTCTTAAAGAAATGAAACACCATTAACACCTTATGTCATGTGCTAATAAAGGATATAAATTTTTACATAAAAATAACATGGCTTGTAAGAATGAGCTGAAGAATGGGTACAATAATCAGGTTTATTTTGTGTTCACGTGATAGCGGGGCCGTGCGCCGATGGAGAAGCGGCGCTACATTGAACTTTCCAGTATCTTGACGTAGAGGCCGACCGCTGGATACGAGTTCTCAGCGACGTAGGTAAGTGGGCCCGCCCCGGCTGAGTCATCCGACTCGATTGCGAGCGCGAGATCCCAGCGCGTATTCACAAGATATCTTTCCGCTAAGGACTTCTGCCTACAGCTCTTTTAAGTACTAGTTGCAGTACAGCACATCTCCTAAGTAACTTAAAACCTTAGCCAGATAACGGCGTAACGGCACACTGACCAATATACAAATAGGCGGCCCTCGGATAGCCATCACAGTTAAAAACATGTTTAAAAAATATATAAAAAAATTTACGTTAAAAACCCTAAGACATCTTGAACAGATAACAAAGTTTAAGAAAAAAATGAGCAAACAACGGATGCAAATGGACATTGTTAAAGTACAGTAAAAAGCATTAAGCAAATAGGGAGGTTACAAGTTATTTGAATCGACATGTATAAATGGCCGTTTTTACTGTGTGATGTAGACCATTGATTAAGCAAATATACGGGTTACAAATCATTTAAAAAGAGAGAGAAACAATTAAATAATATTGTTTCTAAACGAGAGCTGATCATTCGGCAGGTCTTTGGAGCCTGGAATGGAATGCTTATAAATTTCTACCTCTTCTGAATGATTTATTTTGCACTCTTTGTACACTAGAGCAAGATTTCCTTATTCTGTACCTATTTTTTGTAGGACTATTGTCCAGAGTTTGCTTGACAACTGCTTTCCGATGTAAGATTAATTGTACGATGTCCAAGGGATGGCAAATTAATTTGCCGAAACTAGTCAAGAAGTTAATTTAATAAAAATTTACGCAGCTGACGACTGATTATTGCTGTTCTTAAAAAGTTTCCATAGCTGCTGATTGACAGTCATAGTTAATTCTTCTGCTCTGAGAAATAGTGAAATGAAACGACGTCAAATATCCGCGTCTTATGCCACCGTTTGGTATTGGAATTGTAGGAAGTTACTGAAGAGTAGAAGTAACTATGATGTTAAAATTTTTGCTCCTGAAGTTTACCATACCACTAATTTACTTGACTGGTTATGTAGGAGACAAAAAAACATGCATTTAACAGTGTTGCAGAGCATTTCTTTCAGCCGGTACGGCAACCAGTTTGTTACACGGTGTTGAATATTTTTATGCAGTATTGGAGCAAAAATTTTTTATCTGCGGCGGCGCGGTTCTTTCCGTCCCTTTACGACGGACCTGCACCTACCTGTGAACATTGTCTCAGCAGTTCATCAGTAGGAAAGCCGAGTGAAACCTACTGTACTTCGACGTGAACCATGTTGCAGTTTAAGTCACTAATTACGTTTCGGGAGAAAGTTTTCACACAAATGAAAGTTTGGAAATTTTGTCCTCAATTAATATATTCTGTAACTTAGGTGAACAAGTATCACTGCCAAGCCCGTGCTAGTCTTAACACAGTACCTCACAATCCCTTTCACTCACGTTAGCAACTTTATGGTGCTGCATTTCCCGAAAACGTAATAGCTACAAAAATACTGATTGTTTTTAATTGAGAATGCTCGCCAAATATTAAGTCTGTCGGTACCAAATGCAGTCACAATTTTTAGCCACCGACCTGCTCAATACGCCATGCGGAATATATGTCTTTGCTCGTCACAAAATTCGCTTAAAAATTCCGAAATTTCTACACACATATCGGAATAATTATGCCGTCACTTTACCACACTTTTGATGTATGTAATACTGCTAGATCCGGCAACTTATCGTTTCCATCGGAACTACTACTGCACACGTCCGATCTGTTTCATGGCTAGGCTCCCACTCTTCTCTAGAATACTCTGTCTTCTCTACCAGCAGAGAAAGGCGCGCGAAGAATATTGCTTTAGCATTGGTCAGTTTACTTAACAGCCAATAGCAAAACAACATTCTCCTGCGTCAGTCCGCGCTTGTCACCCATAACCAATAGCAAAATAGTAAACCTCACGACTGCACTTTTTACCAACGTAATTATCTAATATGCTGAAGTTTTGTTTATGCATAAAGTTATTTGCTATTGGTATTTGTACCTGAATTAACTTTCTCTTTACCATAAACTTACTTTACAAAAATCCTCTTTGTTCATATCCACACTTCTTCGAAATGTTCTCATACTAAATCCTACTACATATCTCGTTAAAGAATTATCTTCATATTAACCTTAAACCACACTCACGCATCGTTCATACTTATAAAACACATTTATAACATTTTACATACACAAAATGGTTCAAATGGCTCTGAGCACTATGGGACTTAACATCTGAGGTCATCAGTCCCCTAGAACTTAGAACTACTTAAACCTAACTAACCTAATGACATCACACACAGCCATGCCCGAGGCAGGATTCGAACCTGCGACCGTAACAGTCGTGCAGTTCCGGACTGAAGCGCTTAGAACCGCTCGGCCACCGCGGCCGGCACTTTACATACACAAAAAGACATAATAACACTTTATGAAAATACTAGAACCGTTTATGAGAAACACTCTATTACTTTAGTGCACTCTAGTGGGCACAATCGAAACTAAAATCACAGTCCCCCTATCCAATATTGTCCTCTATCGCCTGATACCTAAACTACGTGCGCGTCCAGTCTCGCGTCACCATCTGTCACTATCCAGCTCTGACAAGGGAACCTTCCCATCGCACCCCCCTCAGATTTAGTTGCAAGTTGGCACAGTGGATATGCCTTGAAAAACTGAACACAGATCAATCGAGAAAACAGAAAGAAGTTGTATGGAACTATGAAAAAATAAGCAATGTATACAAGCTGAGTAGTCCACCTGCAACATATGCCACATCAAGGAGACCGTGAGCTCAGGAGCGTCGTGGTCTCGTGGTTAGCGTGAGCAGCTACCATATGAGAGGTCCTTGGTTCAAGTCTTCCCTCGGAAGAAAAATTTAATTTCTTATTTTCAGACAATTATTACCTGTCTTTTTTGGGAGTGACTATCACATCCACAAGAAAACCTAAATCGGGCAAGGTAGAAGAATCTTTTTGCCCATTCGCCAAATGTACAAGTTAGGTTGGTCGACAACGTATTCCTGTCATGTGACGCACATGCCGTCACCGGTGTCGTATAGAGTATATCCGACGTGTTTTCCTGTGGATGATTCGGTTGACCTATGACTTTGTGATCAAATGTTTTCGGTTCCCATTGGAGACGCACGTCCTTTCGTCTACTAATCGCACGGTTTTGCGGTGCGGTGCGGTCGCAAAACACAGATACTAAACTTATTACAGTGAACAGAGACGTCAATGAACGAACGGACAGATCATAACTTTGCGAAAATAAAGAATTAAACTTTTCACTCGAGATAAGAATTGAACCAAGGACATCTCGTTCCGCAGCTGCTCACGCTAACCACGGGACCATGGCGCTCCTGAGCTCACCTTGTGCTTGATGTTGCTTACCTTACGCGTGGACAACTCAGTTGGTATACTTTGCTTATTTTTTCATAGTTCCACAAAACTTCTTCCTGTTTTCTCGATTGATCTGTGTTCAGTTTTTCAAGGCCTATCCACTGTGCCAACTTATAACAAACATCCTCCAAGGCAGGATCGTTATACGGCGCTATAACTCAACACGAACGTAAATGAGATGACGTAGGAAGAATTAATCACCATTTTATCCAACACAGTTGTATTGGGTGGTTTATGTTCAGGACAAAGACGCTCCAAGTTCCAAAGTTCCCGGCGGGCTGCGTGGTTTAGGCGTTTCGCGTAAGCCTTTTTCAGGAAAACAACAGGACTGGACATTATGCGATGCTACAATAGATTTCTATCTTCAATAAATGACTGCTATTTGAAGCAGAAAAGCAAAAAACAGGTCACAAAATGATTTCAGATACATTGCTCTTGTCTCCTCACATCTGAATTCGTACGTCTCAGTAATTGTTTTAACTATATTTGTCTAGTAGTTTATGTATTCGTTTCACTACGAGAGACTCTGATGAAATACTAGTTCACTGCTTCTACCGTCAGAAATATCAGGAACTAAGAGACACCTACCTACTAGATGACACCAACATTGCACAGATTTTAAGATTAGTAGTGAACATCCCGAGCTAATGGAGGCAATACTGAGAAGCGATCTGAAGAGGATGGTCGACATAAATTGACGTAAATTGAGTAGTAGAGAAGGCGGAAGGAAGATTCAGATTTGTTGGAAGGGTTGCTAGTAAATAGAATGTATCGGTAAAGGAAATCTCGCATAAGACACCAGTGCGAGCAATTCTAGAACTCTCTTCGATTGCTTAGAGTTATTATCAAGTGCACAAGATAATAAACGTACAACGAATTCAGAGACACATTGCTAGCTTTCTTACAGGTCACTATATCCCATATAAAATATGTTTAAATTCTCGAGGAATTTAAATTTCAATCCTTGAAAGAGAAACGACTTAGTTCTCGTTGGGTAAATTTAGAGCACTTTGTATTTGATGAAGACGATGTGACCGTTATGCTGCCACTGGATGTATCTAGTGTAGAGATTATGAGGATTTGGGTAGGTAGATAAATATATGACCATTCGTTTATGCCCTATTCAGTGAGCGAATGGACTACAAAAGTAACTCGATGCACCGCCCGCCATGCAGTCTACAGTGGCTTGCAATGTGTACAGAGTGCTTCAGGAGAAATAGTAAATGGAAGAATCGACTAATTTGAATGAAGCTTTCCGTACCAAGTGTGTCTGACTTTTATTTGTTTTTCAAATACTGCTGGTTACAGGAAAAATTTTCTTTTCCACTTGCTATAGGTTTATTTATCGTTTGCCATTTTTGTTTTGAAGGTGTTTTCGGAAAGATGAGACAGACATTAACGTACGCTTCTCCGTGAATGTATAGTGTCGTATGATAGGCAATCACGTCATTGTGCCTGTTGTGTTATCGCACCGTCTTAGAGCGTCCCTTTAACTACCCTTTTTTGAAAACGAGCTTCCAGGGTTATTGGAAGAGGTTCCCTTCGCTACAAGGATAGAAATGTTAAACCAGCATGGCGGCCCCTGCACATTCTAGTCAGATGTCAGGTGATACATTAACAAAAACGTTCTACAGGAAAACTGATGGGCAGTAGTACATAGGACAAACAAGCAGAAACTTCCAAACTAAGTACACAGAGCACACGAGAGTTCTGAAGAGTGACAGCATACATACCACTTTCGTAGAATACCTAATAATGTATAAAGGCCCACCACCCTACTAATACTGAAACTGATATACACATCCCGAAACACAGCAACAAGTTTATACCGAAAACTAACAACAAAAGAAAATTATTACATACAAAAGGTTATAGTGGTAGAGAAAAACGTAATAAAAGAAAACACCACATCTTGGAACAAGCCGGTCGCTGTGACCGAGCGGTTCTAGGCGCTTCAGTCTGGAACCGTGCTGCTACTACGGTCGCAGGTTCGAATCCTGCCTCGGGCATGGATGTGTGTGATGCCCTTAGGTTACGTTAGGCTTAAGTACTAAGTCTAGGGGATTGACGACCTCAGATGTTGCTAAGTCCCATAGTGCTTGGAGCCATTTGAACATTTTGGAACAACAAACACACACACAAGCGCACACACACACACACACACACACACACACATCATTCGTCCATCACACACAGAGAGATAAATGAGGAACAGTAGTCCCACTACACTTTTCATAAACGTGTCACAATATGTGATACGACCTCCCAAACTACGTGATCAGTATCACGGCATAATGTTTTTGATTACGACGGTGCAAATGTTATATTTTTCTGCGTTTCAAAGTGGCTGCAACCCGACAAACGAAGTTGAGTACATGAGAAATTACATAACGTTCTAGTACACACCAAAACAGTATTAACAACAATCTCACACTGCGAATAATACGACGCAGACGTATACAGCTTCACTTTTTCATGTTTGTTTACTAACAGCCACGCATACAGTTGCAGATGACAGGCTGTATACCGAAGAAACGAGAGCAAAACCGCAGAAAATATGCCAGAATCAGCGGCAAAATACGTAAAGAGTATCCTGTGACACAAAGCAAGTAATGTATTGTGAAATTACTCAGAGAACACGATATGTGGAACCAAACAGTACACTAGTAATAGTGTTTCGTGATTTCTGTAACTCTGCTTTTTTGCATGTTTCAGAATTAAAGAATTCATTGATGATGATGTCGCAGAAAATAGTTTGGGACTAAAAAATTTAAAAAAAAGACAGAAGTGTTTTGCATCAAGGAGGACCAACAGTCGCATTTGTTGTAGAGTGGAAAAGGCAGCTGAATGAAGTACGCAATGAGACGAACAGAAATGACATTTTTATTCATACGGCGAATGGTGAGAATTCGTAAAGATGGTCCTGGTGTTATGATGTGGGGAGGCATAACGTTGCATGGGCGTACTGACCTCCAAATCTTTGACCATTGTACGCTAACCCGTTAACGCAACAGTGTCGCTGTGCTCCATACCTATGGGCGCCTCTCATGGTCGCAGTCGGCCCTGACTGCATTGATATGGATCACATGCAAGACCTCATCGAATTGCACGTCTGGAGAAGCTCTTGGAACGAGAGGATATTCTGTGAATGGACAGCACTGCCCGTTCCTCCGACATAAATCCCGTCGAGCACGAGTGGGATTCGTTGGTAAGATGTATAGCGGTATGTGCATAAGCACCATGCAGCAGTTACCAACTGCGCTCGTCGCACCACCACAGGAACTCCTTATCAGAATCGGTGGCACGTATCCGGTCCTGCACTGTCGTCCGTGGTGATCGCACACCGCTTTAAGAACCACGTTCCCACGTTTTGTAATATTCAATGGTCGGGAAATCACAGTAACTTCAGTGCAATTGTTGTATTTGAATATACCAGGTGATCAAAGAGTCAGTATAAATTTGAAAGCTTAATAAATGTAGATAGAGAGCTAGAAATTGACACACAGGCTTGGAATGACACGGGGTTTTATTAGAACAAAAAAAAAACAAAGTTCACAAAATGTCCGACAGATGACGCTGGACAGCAAAACGTCAGTGACTGCGCATGACAATCGTGTATAAAACGAACTGTAATGAGAGAGAGAATCAGACGCGCCAGCAGTCGCAGTATGTTGACGTTACCTGAAAAGGCGCTTTTAGTGAAGCTGTATTATCAGAATGGGGAATGTGCCAGTTCAGCGTTACGATCCTATCGCCATAGAAGGGGATTCGAACGGGTAAAAGTCCGCTGACAAATGCAGCTGTGGCGAGAATGATTTCGAAGTTCGAGGCCACGGGTTGTTTAGACGATAGACCCCGTAGTGGCCGACCGACCACAAGGCGTAATGCTGCTGAGACAGTTCAGGAAGAACTGGAGACTGTAGCGGGTTCGTCTATGCACGGGGAAGTCAATGCTCGTGCAGTCGCATGTCGCACCGGCATTCCATACGCTACTGTTTGGTTGGCAGTGAGGCGTACCCTCCGATGTTATCCGTACAAAATCCATGGCATCATGAACTGTTACCTTGCGATTTAGTGAAGCGGAGGGCATTTGCGGTGTGGGCGCTTCAAAAGATGGCGGAAGATGATGATTGGCTGAGTTCCGTGTAGTGGACCGACGAAGCTCATTTCACGTTCCGAGGGTCTGTCAACACCCACAACTGCAGAATTTGGGCTACCGAAAATCCTAGAACTGTCGTGGAAACTCCATTGAACGACGAGAAAGTCAAGGTATGGGTTGGATTTACCACATCTACCGTTATCGGGCCTTTTTTCGAGGAAATGCGTGATTCTGGTTTTGTAACTGCTGCCGTGACGGGTGAGAGGTACGCCGATATGTTACAGAATCGCATCATCCCCAGCCTGGCTGATAAATACCTTCTGGAACGTGCGATTTATACTGACTTTTTGATCACCCGGTATGTGCCATTTCTGTTCGTCTCATTGAGTATTTCTTTCCGTTACTTTATGTACTACAATGTAGCAGTTCTTTTCATATATGGTCCAAGTTTCATTGAGCTACATTACTTGGCAATGACACTTCGTGCCGAAGTTACGTGCATCCTTATGTTTTATACACCAGTGTAGAATTTTGTTTTTTCGAATTAATCCATACTACGCTTCTTGAAACACGCTATGTTGCTGCTGAAACATCCTGCATATGTCGATACTTACGTTGGCTGAAATGTTGAAATCTTAACAGCTGCATGTCATATTTTTACAAGACTGAATGGAAATAATCCAGTGTGAGAAAATCTCATCAACGTTTAGATCACTCAGCGTTAGTTACATGTTCCACATTCTGCCCTCCCACACCTCCATCCCCTCAACTCCTCCCGTGCCTCCGAAATGCAAATCTGGGACACTCCTGCTGAGATCGCAGGAGGATAGTACCAGGAAGAACGGGGAGCCCACAGTAATTTGCACAGGAATATTCAATTTCATATCGCTGAAAATGCGGGAAATTTAGCAGGAGGGCAATATAATTATGCGCTCCGACGGACAAGTGCAGGACGCGGGCAGCTCTGCGCACGCGCGAGAGCTCATGAGCGCCATCGTAGGCGGAAACGCACCTGTACCAACTCGCTTACCGAGCGTACGTGAGTGTATGCGCACGTATACAAACGGACAAACGAGACAACGGCACTAACTGCGCTGCGGAAAAGTGCCGAACCTGCAAAACCGGCGCCCAGGACACAAAAGGCCGTAATGGAGCGGGACCGATATACACACGGGGAGCAGGGCCGTTTGTAGTGGCCGGCAGCGTGCATTTATTAAACTGCGTATTAACTTCCAGACAGCGGGGCCGCACCTCTTCGCCCTGCATATGTCCGGCGTTTCGATCACCCACCCACCACTATTCCTCTGCTGTTTCCACCCAACACCACTCCCCACTTTCCGTACTTTTATTTTTTCTAACCTTGCCGCGGCTGTTTTTGTCCCTGACTGGACAAACCGAATGGTAGTTCGATAAAGCATTAATACAGCTCATAATCAGAAACAGCAGAGAGCGGCGCATGCGCAGAGCGGTTCCCGAACGCCGCGGCAGTGGTAGGGGGTACGGGCCGGGCGCAGCCGCGGCTTGCAGTTCGCGCTCATGAATATTCACGCGCACGAACTTTCACCCCTGGGCGCCGTGGCAGCGCGGCGCCAACACACGGCCAGCTAGCTACACATAACCTCCGCCAACTACAGCTCGCCCCCTCTCTTCCACTCGTCGCGCAGCTCCGCACAGCGCCCACTGCCGGCCACCGAAAACCAGCCCCCCGCCCCCCCCCCCCCGCCCGCCCGCCACATCCACCGTAGTAGTTGTCCTGTCACCACCTCGAGCGCACCCAGCGCTGTTAACAAGTTTGGATACGGGAACACGCCGCGGCGCATAGCACGCACGCATGCACCCACGCACCTACGGGCAAACAGACGCACGCCGCAGTGCGTGCTCGCGCACACGTGTGTAATTGAAATCGACAGCGACAGTGGTGGTCTAACACTGGGGTCGAGGGGGTCCCGGTGTACTAGTCGCCAGCACGTGCTGTTTTGTGGTCACCGCCCGAAACGTTTCATCTCCAGCAACACAGTGGAAGGAAGTGACGGCGCTGTTATGTATCACAGCTTCAGCAAGGCCATATCTTGGCAAATCATTGAAAAATACAGTATATCGCTACATTCTCCACAGTAAATAATATAATAAACTGGTGATCACCTGCTGCTTCGCTTGGGTAGAACTAACAAGGGAAACTCCCCATCACATCCCCCTCAGATTTAGTTGTAAGAGGGCCCAGTGGATAGCCCGTCATAAATTGAATAAATTGAACACAGATCAAGCACTGAAACAAGAGAAAGCTGCACTGAACTGTCCATTATATATATATATATATATATATATATATATATATATATATACCGGGCCAATTTTCTCACGAAATTAGCATCAAACGAAAGAACTACAAAGAACAACGTCTTGCTTGAAGGGGGAAACCAGATGGCGCTATGGTCGGCCCGCTACATGGTGCTACCATAGGTCAGACGGACACCGAATGCGTTTTTTTTTAATAGTAACCCCCATTTTTTTACATATTCATGTAGTACGTAAAGAAATATGAATGTTTTAGTTGGACCACTTTTTTCGCTTTGTGATAGAAGGCGCTATAATAGTCACAAACCAGTGCGGACGGTATTTGCTTCGTGATACATTATCCGTGTTAAAAGGGACCGTTTACCAACTGCGGAAAAGGTCGACATCGTGTTGATGTATGGCTATTGTGATCAAAATGGCCAACGGGCGTGTGCTATGTATGCTGCTCGGTATCCTGGACGATATCATCCAAATGTCCGGACCGTTCGCCGGATAGTTACGTTATTTAAGGAATCAGGAAGTGTTCAGACACATGTGAATCGTCAGCCACGACCTGCAACAAATGATGATGCCATAGAAGGTATTTTAACTGCTGTCGCGGCTAATCCGTACATCAGTAGCAGACAAATTGCGCGAGAATCGGGAATCTCAAAAACGTCGGTGTTGAGAATACAACATGAACATCGACTGCACCCGTACCATATTTCTATGCACCAGAATTTGCATGGCGACGACTTTGAACGTCGTGTACAGTTCAGCCACTGGGCACAACAGAAATTACGGGACGATGACAGATTTTTTGCACGCGTTCTATTTAGCGACGAAGCGTCATTCATCAACAGCGGTAACGTAAGCCGGCATAATATGCACTGTTGGGGAACGGAAAATCCACGGTTGCTGCGACAAGTGGAACATCAGCGACCTTGGCGGGTTAATGTATGGTCCAGCATTATGGGAGGAAGAATACTTGGCCCCCATTTCATCGATGGCAATCGTGCAATGTATGCTGATTTCCGACGTAATGTTCTACCGATGTTACTACAAGATGTTTCACTGCATGACAGAATGGCGATATACTTCCAACATGATAGATGTCCGCCACATAGCTCGCATGCGGTTGAAGCGGTGTTGAATAGCATATTTCATGACAGGTGGATGGGTCGTCGAAGCACCATACCATGGCCTGCACGTTCACCGGATCTGACGTCCCCGGATTTCTTGCTGTGGTCTGTGGGGAAAGCTGAAGGATATTTGCTATCGTGATCCACCGACAACGTCTGACAACATTCGTCAGCGCATTGTCAATGCAAGTGCGAACATAATGGAAGGCGAACTACTCGCTGTTGAGAGGAATGTCGCTACACATACTGCCAAATACATTGAGGTTGACGGACACGCTGCAACAGCATGCGTTCTCAGAAATGATAATTTCACAAAGGTACATGTATCACATTGGAACAACCGAAATAAAATGTACAAACGTACCTACGTTCTATATTTTAATTTAAAAAACCTACCTGTTACCAACTGTTCATCTAAAACTGTGAGCCATATGTTTGTGACTATTACAGCGCCATCTAACACAAAGCGAAAAAAGTGGTCTAACTAAAACAATCATATTTCTTTACGTACTACACGAATATGTAATAAAAAATGGAGCTTCCTATGAAAAGGCAATTGATACCCGTTTGACCTATGGCAGCGCCATCTAGGAGGCCAACCATAGGGCCATCTGGTTTCCCCCTTCAACTTAGACAAGTTTCGTTCTTTGTAGTTTTTTCGTTTGATGCTTATTTCGTGAGATATTTGTCCCGGTCACTATCGATGGACCACCCTTTATATATATACTAGAGCGTCGATTATCCGAACGTCGGTCAACCGAACGACCGCTTCACCGAACTGTGTACTCGCTCGCACCTGTTACTGTCCCACCCTACCGTCCATCATCCCCCTCACTCCCAAACCAAGTTTCCCACAGTAGTCGCCGCACTGGGCCACCGCTGGCGGAACATTGCTTCTAATGGGACCTTCACAAGGCGCTGCTGACCGGCCAAGCCGCCAGTCGCTCTGTTTCAACAAATCAGCACACCTCTGTCGGCTTGGCACTGGCAGTAGAAGTAGCGGCTGTATCAAAGCTGTTCACAGCAACAGCTGCGCCAGCTTAGAGTTGAGGCGTGCCGCTCCGCACAGTTTGAAGGATTGCGCGTCCCCACGAATAGCTTCTCATGGTGCAAACAGTCACCTTCTGTTCTCTGTTACGACCACTTGTGTGCTACTGCGTGAAGAAGTGAACTTGACGATACAAAATGCTTAAACGTAAACGTGTTGTCCTTTCTATAAGGTACAAGTACGAGATTATTAAAAGGTTAGAAGAAGGTGAATCTGCAACCACTTTTTCCAATGAGTACAAGGTGCGGAAGTCGACAATTAGGGATATCAAGAAAACAAAAGACGAGCATAGCAAATTTTATAGCTATGTTTGATTCTACTGATGGATCAACAAGCAGTAAAACTATGAAGCTCGCCACTAACACAGATCTAGATGATGCTGTTTACAAGTGGTTTACACAAAAGAGATCGGAAGGAGAATCTATCTCAGGTCCCATTCTGTGTGAGTAGGCAATGCAGTTCAACGAAAAACTTGGAGGGCCTTCGAACTTTAAAGAGAGCACGGTTTGGTTAAAATGCTTCAAGTCAAGACACCGCATTTGTGAGACGATGCAGATCCAGGACACCAAATCATGCAGGACAGCGAGATTGTAAACGTCGTCACTGATAAAGATGACGCCGCCAGCATCTCATCAATCAAATGGTTCAAATGGCTCTGAGCACTATGGGACTTAACGTCTGTGGTCATCAGTCCCCTAGAACTTAGAACAAATTAAACCTAACTAACCTAAGGACACCACACACATCCATGCCCGAGGCAGGATTCGAACCTGCGACCGTAGCGGCCACGCGGTTCCAGACTGAAGCGCCTTTAACCGCACGGCCACACCGGCCGGCCATCTCATCAATCAGTGCTCCAGAAAGTGAAGATGAAAGTATACCAACAGCTTCTGAGGCGCTCACTTGTTTAGATAATGCCTTGCGATGGTTTGAAGCCCAAGATGAGAAAGTACGTGACTTAGCTGCTCGAATGCGTGTAGGCTTGCTTAGACAGACCAAAATAAAAGATTTTTTTAAACGTAAATTTTGTATGCTGTGTGTATTGTTCATGCAAAATGCGTATGTTATATGTATATATTTTTGTTTAATAAACTGTGCCACATTCTGTATATTCCTTCTGAAGTTGCCTTCGTATGTTACTTTGTAATACTAAAAGAGATGCCTGTTTTTATGAATAAATTTACTGTACAGTACTTCTTTTTGGCAAATAAACATGTAAGTTCGATTATCCGAACAAACCAGTTTTCAGAACGCCCATGTCCCCCAATTACTTCGGATAATCGACGCTCTACTATATTATATATATATTGCAGCCGGCAAGACAAATGGCATCGTGGGTCAGTGATTACGGCGTTGAACTACCAAGCGGTTAGCTGTTCGCTTTATTCAAAGTTGTGTCTGTGTCGTCGTGTAACGCCAGTTTGCAACACCAGTTGGTAAGATAGGGACATATAATGACACATGATTCTGAACTACTACTCCCTTAGGAACTAAAAGGCAGTGGCTTTCCAATTGGAACTGCAAAGATTTGATGACGAGGGGACAAGCCAGCCGAAACGTCCACCGGAAAACACGTCTGGTGTATCACTCACGGCGTTAGTGACGTACGCGTGTCATACGATAGACATCTCTTATCGACGCATCTAATTTGTACAACTGGTAGGTGATTGAGATATGCCTCCTTGCCGATATAGGTGTTCGTATGAATGTGAATTTGATCACTCCCAAGGAAATGATGGAAACATAATACTTTGTCACATAAGCTGTAACAAATGAACGCAACGGCTTCACAATCACAAAGTTTCGTTGTGCTCTGTCAAAACATATGTTTTTAACGTTTTTGAAGTTGCTTTCCGTTCTGCAAGTCTTGATCTGGAACTCCTTTGTTGTAACACACTTCACAGACGTTTATTTGTGGTTTTCATTTCTGTGGGACGTCTAGGTGGTATCTCGCCCGCTCTCACTAGACATCACAGTTACTTGCAACGGTAACATATTCTTACCACATAATTCATACTCTATAACTAATTTATAGTAGGACAACTGCCAAGATTAAAGAGAGAGAACACACATTTCAGTGACTGGACATTTCATAATGTTGTGAAAATAAATAAATAAACAGCACGAGAGAGTTTTAAACATGGCTCGCCCGCTTGGCAGTCCTATACTATGACAACTTACACACGTCGTCGTAGCTGTTTTATCCTACTCTGTATTGCACTTCTTGTTATTAAACAGTTCACTGTTACTATTTTGCTTTATATTTACAGTTCACTAGATCTTCTCTTTGTGTTCATGCTTGATATGTGTTCAGCTTTTGACGGGGAATCCACTGGGGCATCTTACCACTAAATCCGAGAGGGAGTGGGAGGGTGGGGGGAGGTGCGATTGGGAACTTCCCCTGTAAGTATTTACAACTAGGAGACTTGTAGGGCTTAGGGGGTGATGAATTATATACACGAACCTTCCTCGTGACGCAGTCTATTAGTGAAAAACGTATCAAAATCTCTACAACAGTTCCTGAGATAAGCCTTCACACACACACACACACACACACACACACACACAGAAAAACGAGGTGGGAGACTTTAATTTATAATGTTAAGAGGTGTATAGATTATTGCTAGGCTTCGCTGCTCATTGGAGTTGCTGCGGCTGTTTACTTTACTACTTTTCCTACCAGATACTGTCCTTTCTGTAGCTGAGTAGTTCGTAACTCAGAGCATTACCACGAGAGTACTCGGATACTCCAATTAAATAACAATACATGTACGTATATCACATATATCAAACCAGTCGCCGGCCGCGGTGGTCTAGTGGTTCTAGGCGCGCAGTTCGGAACCGCGGGACTGCTACGGTCGCAGGTTCGAATCCTGCCTCGGGCATGGATGTGTGTGATGTCCTTAGGTTAGTTAGGTTTAATTAGTTCTAAGTTCTAGGCGACTGATGACCTCGGAAGTTGAGTCGCATAGTGCTCAGAGCCATTTTTTCAAACCAGTCATTACTACAGTTATTAAGTTATACAGTCTATTTATCAGTGAAAACTGCATCAAATTCCATTCAGAAGTTCCTGTGATTAGCCATCGTATACAAACAGAGAAACGCAGCAGAAGTCTTTAAATTATAGACAGTATGACTCAGCTGCCCCTACCTAAGGGTACTATGCAACCTGCATGATTGCAAAAACCACGTACGAGATTTTCATATTCTGTCAATCGTTACGTCCACAATATTACTCTACAGAAAATATGAGAAGGACTATTTTGCAGTAAACAATCTGGAGCCAAGTGTAGTACTGGGATGCGTTTTCTCTGCAGGCCGTGGTTTGCGAGTTATTGAAGAAAAACATGTTTGGAGGTTACTTTCTTGAATAATTTGAAAACTACAACCTTTAGCGGAAATTAATCGCAGTACAGAATTTAACTACAGAAATTTTTCTACAAATAGGCCTTCTTAACTTTTTCTGTAGGGTTAATAGTTCGCACATAGGGAGGAGAAAATATGAAAATCGTACTCCTTTTACCATTTGGCTCTTTCTCAGTTGTACTTTTTTCGCAGTTTCTTTCGTACCATTTTTTCCTCTCCCCGTTTTGTTCTCACTCTTCTCTATAGAAAATTAGCTGTGTATTTTCGAGGGGGGAGGGGTAAGGGGGGGAGTCCGTTGTGGCCTCAGCAAGACCAAAATGATACTTAATATCACAGGATCAACTCTTACAGAACACAAGGTATGGGCTCTGAGCACTTAACATCTGAGGTCATCAGTCCCCTAGAACTGAGCGTTACTTAAACCTAACTAACCAAAGGACATCACACACATCCATGCCCGAGGCAGGATTCGAACCTGCGACAGTAGTGGTCGTGCGGTTCCAGACTGAACACTAGGTATATCAATAGGTAAATGACTCAAACAAATAAATAAATAATTCTCCTATTAGGGTACCTAATCATGCACTGAGTCTTAATTGAAACTTTATCTGTCATCAGTGTCTGCACCTCTGATTCCTCAATATTACTGCTGGAGATTCTACCATGGCATGGAGGAAGAAAAGCACGGCGGGCCAGTCTTTGCACCAATTTTTTTTTTAAATTCTTGTTGACGACTCATCCCATACTCGTCAGAGCTAACATGCCTGTTATATATCTTTGTTTGTTTACAGTTAAATGATGTCAAATAATCCAGTAGGCCAGGAATGGGACAGAGAGATTCCCAAATGGGAATACCTGGGAAGGAAATTCTAGTTCCAGTGGATACCAACTATTTTAATTTATTTATGGGAACATTTTATCCATTCTCACTGACAAACATTTCCGTCTATATGTATAAACATTTCTTGATCAAATTTATCTAGACGCCCATATGTAATGCAGAATTAACCAATAGAGATGACTAAAAGCAAACTGCCGGTATAAAAAGGAGGTTGGGTGTATTGTGTTCTCAGTAGAGAAGCAGTACGGAAGAATGGACCGGGAATGATAGTTCTGTGACTTAGAACGTGGACTAGTGATTGGATGTCACCTGAGAAACAAACCTATCAGGTATATCTTAATCCTTCTAAAGTTGCCCAAATGTCGTTTGGCGATGTGATACTTAAGTGCTAAGGCGAAGTAACAACCACTGACAAACGAGGACGAGGCAGGCCTCAGGTAATGACCAGAGACCGTCGAGGATCGAGAAAGGTAGGTGTAAGAAATCTCATGAAATCAGTGGTGGGAACCACTCGTGAGTTTCAATGTCCTACCAGCAGCACTGCTTGCGTAGTTATTGTGCGTAGGGGGAGCTACATTTCTGTAGTCAGTGATAGGCGACGCTTGAGGTGGTGTAAAGGGCGACGCCACTGGAGAGTGGATCAATGGAAACGAGTGATTTGGAGTGATGAAATACTTTACACCATGTGTCAGACCGATGGAAGAGCTTGAGTTTGGAGAATATTACTTGTCATCACTTGTCGTGCAAACAGGAAAGTACAGAAGAGGTGGTGTACTGTATGGGAGTGTTTCTCTCGGTTAAGTTAATAAGCTTAATAAAAAACTAAAGGACATGTACACATTTCACTGTATTGTGTACTGCTTACAGTAGAGGAACAGTTTGGAGACAATGATCGTTTCAGCATGACAATGCACCGTATTATAAAATAGCATCTGGTTTGTGATCCACAACAAGCCTGAAATTTACGGACCTGCAAAGAGTCCTGACCTAAACTCAACGGAACAGCTTTGGACGAGTTAGAGTGTCCGCTCCGCTTCAGACCTTGGCGTTCAACACTACCTTCTCCAGTTTCGGCTTGTTAGGAATAATGGACTGCTATTCACCCACAGACGTTCAGACACCTCGCTGAAAGTAGCCTTGGCGGAGTTAAGCCATCACAGTAGCGAAGTGTGGACGCCCTCAAATTAATGTCCACTAACAGGTGTCCGGATTCCTCTGATCAGAAAGTGTATGTATGTGCGTTAAGCATATGTATCAGTGTATTTCAGCGAGTGGCGTCACTGTCGGTACTCTGCAAGTCTTTGTGCATTTCACTGCATTTTTCCGACAAGCCGACTGTAACTTCCGTGGAACATCAGAAACATGCTCAACCTGCGGCATGGAGCTTCTGACATTATTCAGCATATGATATACGTAATGATTCTAGCGTCCCCCTTGGTGTACTCAAGAAGTTAATTTTGTGCATGAAGGTTTCGCCCCGTTAAGAACAACGGACACTGATGCGCCAAAGGAACTGTTATAGGCATGCGTATTCAAATACAGAGGTATATAAACAGGCAGAATACGTCGCTGCGGTCGGAAACGCCTATATAAGACAACAAGTGTCTGGCGCAGTTGTTAGAGCGGTTACTGCTGCTAGAATGACAGGTTATCAAGATTTAAGTGCGTTAGAACGTGGTATTACAGTCAACGGACGAGCGATGGGACACAGCATCTCCCAGGTAGCGATTAAGTGGTGATTTTCCCGTACGACTATTACATTGCTGTACAGTGAATATTTGGAATCAGGTAAAACTTCACATTTCCGGCATCGCTGCGGACGGAAAAGGATCCTACAAGAACGGGACCAACGATGGTTGAAGGGAATCGTTCAACGTCGCAGAAGAGCAGCCCTTCCGCAAATTGCTGCAAAATTTCAAAGCTGGGCCATCAGCAAGTGTCAGCGTGCAAACCATTCAACGAAACATCATCGATATGGTCTTTCGGAGCCAAAAGCCCACTCATGTACCCTTGATGACTGCACGACACTAAGCTTTACGCGTCTGGGCCCTTCAACACGGCATTGGACTGTTGATGACTGGAAACATGTTACCTGATCGGATGATTCTCCTTTCAAATTGTAAAGAGTGGATGGATGTGTACGGATATGGAGGCAACCTCATAAATCCATGGACACTGCATGTCAGCAGGGGACTGATCAAGCTGGTGGAGGCTCTTTAATGGTGTCGGGAGCGTGCAGTAGGAGTGATGTGGGACCCCCTGATCTGTCTAGATACGACTCTGACAGGTGACACGTACGTAAGTATACTGTGTGGTCACCTGCATCCATTCATGTCCATGTGCATTCCGACGGACAGGGAGAATTCCAGCAGAACATTGCGCCATCCCACAATACGTCCAGAACTGCTACAGACTGGCTCCAAGAACACTCCCCTGAGTTTAAGCACTTCCGTTCCCCAGACATAAACATTATTCAGCATCTTCAACTTTTATAGTCCTGTCTTCCTCAGTTGCGTGTAATATTACGGTATATTGATAATTTTTACTTATGGACCGTCTGACAGCAACTGAATAAAACACAATTTTAGTGCCATACGCGTTTCGCCTTTATTTTCTGCAAGGCATCATCAGTGGCAGGTTGCATTAAAACAAGAGTTCAGTGCATAGTGCTGTGGAATGTGGAGAAAACCGCAAATTGGCGTTCATAAGAAGAAGAACAACACCAAAAATGCAACAGAAGCGTAATATGTAAGAAATTGTCCACGTAACCTACCACTGATGATGCCTTGCAGAAAATAAAGGCGAAACGCGTATGGCACTAACATTGTGTTTTATTCAGTTGCTGTCAGACGGTCCATCAGTAAAAATTATCAATATACCGTAATATTATTCAGTATATCTAGGATGCCTTGCAACGTGCTGTTCAGAAGAGATCCCCACCTCCTCGTACTCTCATTGATTTAGGAACAGCCCTGCAGGACTCATGGAGTCAGTTCCCTCCGCAATACTTCAGGCATTAGTCGAGTGCATGCCACGTCGTGTTGCGACAGTTATGCGTGCTCGCGGGAGGGACCTACACGATACTAGGCAGGTGTACCAGTTTCTTTGGCACTTCGGTGTAGTTGTTTATATCTACTAGGGAGTCCTAAATACTCGTACTGATACAAATTTAGTCCGATATCCCTTAAGCTCGTGTTTTGTTCACTGACAGTGTAAAACTATATCTGCATACACCTATCTATTTACAAGTCCGCTAATCTCTTTCGTCTCTTTAGCTCTGTCAAGTAACAGCGTAGTTGGTTTCGCAACAGCTCTCTCTGCCGATAACGAGCAAAAGTCATTCCAAACGGTTTATACTGACTACTGTATCGACGCTAATTGCATCACTACTTTATCACTTTTAACGTGAATACATTTCGTTTTATGTGGGAGAACGTTTCTGCATAGCTATTACACATAGGAATAGTACTGCTCCAAACACGAATACTGACAATGAACTGTGGAATGTACGCGCAGAGCGCAGATAAACTAATTGCCACTACGGACGCCTTTATAGCTGCTGAACACCGATATTAAAGGTCCGCGATATTCAGCGTGATTTGCGTGGAACACAGCGTTGCAAAAGGATTTTCATTCGCCACTAATAGTAAACTGAGTTTCTGCACCCATTACCGTCGATAGAAGCAGCGTTCCAAAATGGAAAGCGGAACAGGGATACCACTGACAGTAAAATTGTAATGAAGCTACGTAAAGTAACAGTTGCCTCAATAGCTTCTAACATGTAACTCTTTCTGACGGCGAAGGGTATAAAACACAATATGAACGGCTAATTTCTGGACGGAGGAGTCATTTTTCCTCGAAACAGATCTATAGCTGGAGGATGAATGGGCTGGAGGGATTATATGTTAACACCATCTCTCTTAACGCAGCGGTCTTCAAGAAAAAGTATAAAAGATGGGTTTTGAAAATTTTGCAAATATTAACGCATAAAACCAGATTTTACTGACGGATGCGAAGGAAATTCTATGCAAGACCCTAGTGCTCCAACATTTCGACTACGTATTAAGTAAGCATGACATAATACGTTGACAGAATTCTGAGAAGCGCTGGTCGTATCGTAACAGGTCGTTACAGACCATAAAATAGCGTAACAGAGAAGGTCCGTGACGTCAAATGAAAACATTTGGAAGAGCAGCGCTCCTATTGTTTCCTGCTTATACTTTCATGTTTGGCTAAATGTCAGTTTTAGGGGGTGAATGGACTGCGATAGTGAGTAGAAACAGCATTAAGCTGCAAAGAATCTATCCGGCTATTCACAAGAGACACGTGAAACAGCGCTACAGCGGAAAAGCACTGAGTAACATCGTTTTTCCAAAGTCCTCATTGTCTACGGAGAAGTTTTCGGCAAAAAATGGGGCCTGTTTACAGCTCCGTTAGGCTCTCTTGTAATATTGTTACGGAAAAATTGATGTATAATTGGGTTTTCCTCAATATTATTATTATTATTATTATTTTTATTATTATTGTAATCGGCAATCTGTTCACGGGACTGCTACTAACAAGCTACAAGCAAAAACATATGACTCTAGTAGAAGGGTCAGTCTCCAGACAAGTTGCAAGTCGTGATATTTTGCAGCGAGATACTCTTTACAGGCATAAGGGCGACATTATTCTATGTGGTTCCGCACCCGCGGCCCCTCCCGCCTGAGGTTCAAGTCCTCCTTCGGGCATGGGTGTGTGTGTTGTTCTTAGCATAAGTTAGTTTAAGTAGCGTGTAAGTCTAGGGACCGATGACCTAAGCAGTTTGGTCCGTTAGGAATTCACACATATTTGAACACTTGAATGTTTGGTTCCGTACCGATGCAGTTGCGCAGGTTATTGTCACTCGTGGTTGCGAACACGTTATTGGTCTAATGTGAAAAATCCCTATTCGCGTAAATGCTGGTCGAAACTTCTCTTGAGTTTATTTTATATTGTTAAGATATTGTTCAAAAGAGCTATAGTGCTGCAACAGTATCCAACTTAGCACAGAATACAGAGTTGTAACTGAAGTAAAACAAAACAAAAGAAAAGAGTGTTCCCCCTTTAGTGAATTCTCATAAATGAAACTATATTATTCTTGACAGTCACTCTCGACCTAGGTTTACGAGTTTCCATCGGTTGTTAGACAAATCTCTGCTATTTTCTCCACGTGAATTCCGACATGTCACTTGTTGGAGCAGCTATGTGCTACCAGTGAAACGACAGGAGAAAAGAGTGTCTGTGATTTGTATAAATGTAGATTCCCTGCTTGCAGCAAGTTTACGTAACAATCTCCTGCGGTGTGCCCGTGATGTGAGATAAAATTTTTTCCTTGGTATAACCTCCGCTGTTCATCGTCGTCATCAGGATGGTAGTTCTTCTGCAGTAATAGGAAGAAGTTTCAAAGGTCCAATCGTTACATTAACACAGATTACGACTTAACGACGCTGGCCACATACCTTATGATATTTACTCTTCAAGCAATCCTTGCAACTCATCACTTGGAACTGATATCGCAACTGATAAAGTTTCATGGTCGAACCGAAAAATGAATGGGTCTACGTTGATACGAAGTTTCATTTCACAGAACCTTTTACATAGGGTGAGACAAAACTTTTCACATGTTTCTCTCTTTGTGAAGTTGTATAAGGTCACGAAACATACCACAACGATTAGTGGCAGTTCATTAATGGCTTACACGTACACTGACGTAGACAACGATGATTTTACTCAACGCGTGGTTATCTAATCCCTTGAAAATAGTTCGTCAAAAAGGTGTTCCATTTTTGATTTCCGTGACACTGGATTAAAATTTTAGTATTGAAATTACTGCAGGCGTCTGGAATTCTGCTTTTAGCATTCATGTAGCCGGTAACCTATGTTGCACTGGCTTTATTTCTTGAGTTCTTCCCAAGTCTCTTTACATGCAATTTTAGTTCTCGAAGCAGCAAATCCAAATTTAAGCGTCGTTATTGTGGGAGATGGTTTAAACGACTGACAGTTTAACTTACGTAATATTCTTCTAAAGGTTACTGAATTCATATGTCCCGTAAACTGCGCACTCCAAGTGAGAATGTCCCGCTTTGATGACCCGTATTTATCTACGATTATTGGTGAATCTTTCAACGTCCATTACATTTGATGATGGCAGGAAGGTTGCCAGATCGTATTGGCTTAATGACTTAATGTAATCCAGCCAGTCTTCCATACTAGGCACTTTTTCACTTAACGGCCTATAATTCGTGTGTGTATGTTGTTGTAGATTTAACTCGAGACGTGATACATTATCACGAAACCGGTTGTACCTTGATTTCACAATAGACGAGGATTAGCAATTACAAGCGGACTCTACAGTTTTTTAGGTTTTACCTCAAAAATTAAAAAAAAATAGCTAAATTTGCATATTGGTTTCTCTAAATAAACAGTTAACTTAAGAATTATATAAAGAATCTAAATTAATGATTAAGATG
Source organism: Schistocerca piceifrons (assembly GCF_021461385.2). NCBI lineage: Eukaryota > Metazoa > Arthropoda > Insecta > Orthoptera > Acrididae > Schistocerca > Schistocerca piceifrons. The sequence continues at coordinate 357,011,289 of NC_060140.1, read as the reverse complement.
AATATGCGTTATTTTGTAATGGAGTAACTTTCTGCGCTATAGATTCGTCCCGACAGTGCTTGTCTAGGTGGTCGCTAAGAGAAGAGAATTAGAAGATCGATTTAATTAAGAATCGACCGGGTTGGTCTCCGTGCGTAGAGAAAGTGGGAGGGCGGCTGCCGCCGAAACCTCCCCATCGTCGTCAGATAAGGTAAATTGCTTTTGTCCTTTTTTCTTCCTCTTCTCGTTAAGCTTAAGCGTACAGATTATAAACAGGGGATCGTTTTAGGCGCAGAGTGAGTGTTCTCCGTTTGGAATTCAATTATAGAATTCAAAATACTTTTCGAGATATAATGTGTTTAAATTACGGCGGAATGAATAGGAGGAGGAGACGCGGAGAGACTGGGGAAGGACGGAAAACGGTAATGGGGAAGGCAGAGAGAGAGAGAGAGAGAGAGGGAGAGAGAGAGAGAGAGAGAGAGAGAGAGAGAGAGAGAGAGAGAGAGAAAGAGGCGGGATGTAAGGGATTTGGCCAGTGAGGGGGGCAGGAAAGGAAAACGAATCAAGGGAGAAGTGGGGAGCGTGGGTGGTGTGGAGTAAACTGTTTAATAGTAATTAAAATACCAGATCACGACGTTGTAATTAAATTGGTAATTAGTTTGCTGTGGAAATGAGGAAAATTCTTTCGCCGGGCCGCACGAGTCAGGATGTATTCATAGCATCCACTCCTGCGGTTTGCGAGACGGCAGTCGGACGCAAAGGCACCATCGGCCGGTAATGTGCGAATCGACGACGTGTGGGAATAAGGGTTGCGATGGAGGGACGGAGGAGGGAGGGAGTGAATTTTACGAGATGTGCGCAAAGGGGTGAACGCCGATGGCGGTTGCGGTGGTGGTCGATGGATCGGGTTTTTGCGCGCGTGGGGAGGGCGGAGGTGGTTCGGCCCGCGGATTGGATTTCATGTCAGCGCGAGCGGAAGACAAGTGGTCCGCATTTATCGCCCTGTCGGCGGCGCCGCGGCGGCCAGCGGAGACCTGCCCGTCTGAAAACCGCGCCAGCCGCCTACGTGGCAGCGGGCGGGGCCCCTGTCTTGAGCTGACGCACGCAGCAGATACAGGAGCATGCGGCTTTTCAATATAGTTACTACAGGGAAAATACAATGCGTGGTTGTAAGTCCTTTCAACAAGCACGAATAATAAGACGAGTGTGTCAGTTATCCCGTATTATTAATGTTAATTCATGGGACATAAAAGGAAAGCAAAAGGTGGCAACAGAGTGCGACAAGGTTGTAGCCTAGTCCATTAAATTTCGGGCATGCAGCCGCGCAAATTAAATTTTGTTTGCGCAGCTGCATGCCCGAAATTTAATGGACTATTCATTACACAGCAAGTAGTTGAAAATGCACAAGGTTGTGGCCTATCCCTGATGCTATTCAATCTGTACATTGAGCAAGCAGTAGAGGAAATAAAAGAATAAAGTGCAGTACGAACTGGAGTCCGGGAAGAAGAAACAAAAACTTGCCAATAACATGGTAATTGTGTCAGCGACAGAAAATGGCTTGGAAGAGTGGTCGAAGGGAGTGGACAGTGTCTTGAAACGAGGACATCAAATGAACATCAAGAAAATAAAAACAACTATAATAGCTTGTAGTCGAATTAAGTCAGATGATGCTGCGGGAATTAGATTAGGAAACGAGGCATTTAAAGGAATTCTCAATTCAATAAACTTTACTAACAGCCGTATACTTTAGGTTATTTTATTTTACTTCGAACGCAACCAGTTTCGACAATTCATTTTGCCATCTTCAGGCCCCTGTTCAATAAATGAGCATACATGTAGTAATATAAGGGTGTACAAATCAACTTTACAAGTGACAGGTAATCATGAAACTTCCTGGCAGATTAAAACTGTCTGCCGAACCGGGACTCGAACTCGAGACCTTGGCCTTTCGCGGGCAAGTGCTCTACCATCTGAGCTACCCAAGCACGACTCACGCTCCGTCCTCACTGCTTTACTTCTGGTTCGCAGGAGAACTTTTGTAAAGTTAGGACGAGGTACTGACGGAAGTAAAGTTGTGAGGACAGGGCGTGAGTCGTGCTTGGGTAGCTCAGATGGCAGAGCACTTGCCCGCGAAAGGCAACGGTCCCGAATTCGAGTCTCGGTCCGGCACACAGTTTTAATCTGCCAGGAAGTTTCATATCAGCGCACACTCCGCTGCAGAGTGGAAATCTCATTCTGACAGATAATCATAATACCGCATAAAACTAAAAACGACGGAAGTATTAGCGTTAAATCAAATCTATGTGTACCTCCAGCACAATAGATTAAAACATGTGTATATATTAGTTAGTCACAAAACTATTTTACATCACAGATTTACTAGGGGACATGTAAATTCATTAAAGAGACCAGCACTAGACAGCGTGCAATCAAGAGCTCCGTAGAAACAAAGCTCGTCTTTTTTTAATAATAAAATCCTATAAAATTCTTTTAGATGAGGCCTAGTGTATATAAGTACCAACCTTCATTTAAAGTAAAACGTCACACAGTAAGATGTGAATTACAATAGTATGCATATTAACAGCCTAGGCAATACCACGAATGGTAAGACAAGTAGTTGTCACAACATCAAAAATAACTTTACGCAAAACCCAACGGCAGTCGACATATTAAGAGAAAATAGCAAAAAATGAACAAGAAAGTCAAATCCTAACTAAGCACGACGAGTCCTCTAAGTTCACAGCCGACCACTTCACTTCATACTATATCACTGGAAGTATAAGGCAATCCTAACACGGCCTGTCTATAGATACCAAACCATCGAAATACTAAGATTAGCAAGTTGTCACAATTTCCTTTTACTTTTTTTCCGTACCCACGTTCCCCATCGCGACACAACTTAAAAAGTACTTACCAGCTGATGTCCCCTGGCCATAATGGACAGAGAGAGATTTAAAGTAATAGATCAGTTTTGCTATTTGGGCAGCAAAATAACTGATGATGGACGAAGTAAAGAGGACATACAATGTTGATAGACAACGGTATCAAAATCGTCTATGAAGAACAGGCATTCTTTAACATCCAGTATAGATTTAAGCGTAAAGTCTCTTCTGAAAGTATTAGGATGTGCAGCGTGTATGATACTGAAACACAGACGATAAACAGTTTAGACAAGAAGAGAATAAAAGCTTTTGAAACGTGGAGCTACAGAAGAATGCTGATGAGTAGATGGCTAGATCACGTAACTAAGGAGGTACTGAATAGAATTTGGGGAAAAGAAAATTGCGGCACAACCTGACTATAAGAAGGGATGGTTTAAGTGGATACATTTATTTTATCATGGCATCACCAGTTTAGTAAAATGGTTCAAATGGCTCTGAGCACTATGGGACTTAACATCTGAGGTCATCAGTCCCCTAGAACTTAGAACTACTGAAACCTGCCTAACCTAAGGACATCACACACATCCATGCCCAAGGCAGGATTAGAACCTGCGACCGTGGCAGCAGCGCGGTTCCGGACTGAAGAGCCTAGAACCGCTCGGTCACAGAGGCCGGTTCTAAATTATGAAATTAAGGGTTTATTTCAAAACAAAACATCATACTTCACAGTAAAATGACTTACAATAAGAAATTCGCAGCGGCTGTAGACCAGTACATACACTAATTTTAATGAACAGATACAAACTGCAGCCTCTTCTTCCTGTTGTTTGTTTGTAGGTACTGAATCAGGCGTGACTCAGTGCAATTACTAGGTAACAATTCGAAAGTAACGACAACAAAATATCCATGTATCAATTAAGCACATTTGTTCGCATTAACACTCAAACCTTATGTGATTACATCAGTCCAAATCAAAAAAGAACCCAGAATACTGTACGCACAGAACAGTAGAGATGCACTACAATAGGGGCTCGATGTGACGACAACCAACGTTGTTACAGACATTGTACCTAAGAAGTATGTTTCGATACACACTCTCCATTCCAACTGGTGTCTCTTCAATTTCTAATGCAGCGGCCCGAACTCGTGCCAGCAGATCTTCCTCTGTCTCCGCAGAAGTCTGGTAAATTAAACTTTTGGATACGACTCCACAAGAATACGACCCCTCAAGTTGTAGTCCACGTAGTCCTGTCTATCCTACTGCATGCCAGGACGCAGACATGGACGCGTTACACATCTGAACTCATGCTTCGTGCAAAACTCTTCGAAATGTTGGAAACACTGTGCAACAAGATGCATTTGACTAAATGACGTTTTTTCCGTTACTCCACACGCTTTGGCGCCTCGTTTTACCAGAATTTAGATCAGTGGTGAGTAGTTTTGGATTCCATCTCACACTGTAATTTCCTCCATTAGCGTAGTTTTGGTGCAGACAGGATTCGCGAGTGCAACATTCAGTTCGATAAGGACTTTTGTAGCTGTCGTCCTCTTATTTTTCATGACAGTCCTCTTCAATCACCGTCTGTTACGATCACTCAAAAAACTTTCGCCTGCCTTGTGACTTACAGACCATGTTCTTGCCGCTGTCCCTGTATACGGTATAAATATTCAAATATAAGTACACGGTGGCTCTTGAAGCACCAAATACTTCGTCTCTCTTGGCTACGGAAGCACCCACCAGAGGAGCACCAACAATTATCTCAGTTTTCGAACTGACGTAGTTCCGATATAATGAGTTCCTATTCAAAATGTTATGTACTCACTCCCCTCTACAAGTCCTACAAGTTTCCAACGCGAACTTCCGAACACCCAGTATATTGTATGCTTAGTTAGATGTAAAAGGGGCCTGTTGACGCTAATGTTTCCAGGTTAGATAAATTCGTGTGCAATACGTATCCTTTTATTCCAGTTCTGAAGGACATGGTGGGCTCTGAAAGGGAGGAGCCCTTTTCGGCCATTTGTTGTTAATGTTGTTGTGGCACTGTACATTTTTCATCTTGGTTTCTGATTTGATTAGAACGTAGTGTATAACGCTGGCGGATGGCAGGGAGATGTTCCCGTTGACGTAAGTATTTGAAGTGCAGGTAGCTGATGGTCATACGTTAATGCTGAGAGAGATATTGCTTGGATCTACAGTATTTAAATCGATTTAGCCCATCTTTAACACACTGTTCCTCGAGTGCGCACTTGAAGTTAGGTGTAATGAGGCAGGAGGAAAGTCGAACGCTAGGTCTCCAGCTATTCATAACATTCTTCTGTCAGTAGAGATTGCCTGACTGGGTGTCACTAATCATACCTGCATTCCTTAATATTTTACTAGTCATACCACTAGCACATTCTTTGAAAATCTTATTTCTGTTCTATACTCTTTTCCTATTTAAAAGTTCGTCTGAGTTACAAGATACTGTATGAATGCTTGTGAGGTGATTTCTCGTCCTAGTTTATATGGTTTCAGCACTGAAACCATATAAACTACATTACTGGCATTTAAAATTGCTAGACCAGGAAGATGACGTGCTACAGACTCGAAATTTAACCGACAGGAAGTAGATGCTGTGATATGCAAATTATTAGCTTTTCAGAGCATTCACACAAGGATGGCGCCCGTGGCGACACCTACAACGTGCTGACGTGAGGAAAGTTTCCAACCGATTTCTCATACACAAACAGCAGTTGACCGGCGTTTCCAGTGAAACGTTGTTGTGATGCCTCGTGTAAGGAGGAGAAATGCGTACCATCACGTTTCCGACTTTGATAAAGGTCGGATTGTAGCCTACAGCGATTGCGGTTTATCGTATCGCGACATTGCTGCTAGCGTTGGTCGAGATCCAATGACTGTTAGCAGAATATGGAATCGGTGGATTCAGAAGGGTAATACGGAACGCCGTGCAGGATCCCAAAGGCCTCCTATCACTAGCAGTCGACATGACAGGCACCTTATCCGCCTGGCTGTAACAGATCGTGCAGCCACGTCTCGATCCATGAGTCAACAGATAGTGACCTTTGCAAGACAACAACCATCTGCACGAATAGTTCGACGGCGTTTGCAGCAGCATGGACTACCAGCTCGGAGACCATAGCTGCGGTTACCCTTGACGCTGCATCACAGACAGGAGCGCCTGCGATGGTGTACTCAACAACGAACCTGGTTGCACGAATGGCAAAACGTAGTTTTTTCGGATGTATCCAGGTTCTGTTTACAGCATCACGATCGTCGCATCCGTGTTTGGCGACATCGCGGTGAACGCACATTGGAGGCGTGTATTTGTCATCGCCATACTATCGCATCACCCGGCGTGATGGTAGGGGGTGCCATTGGTTACACGTCTCGGTCACCTCTTGTTAGCATTGGTGCCACTTTGAACAGTGGACGTTACATTTAAGATGTGTTACGACCCGTGGCTCTACCCTTCATTCGATCTCTGCGAAACCCTACATTTCAGCAGGATAGTGCACGACCGCATGTTGCAGGTCCCGTACGGGCCTTTCTGTATACAGAAAATGTTCGACTGCTGCCCTGGCCAGCACATTCACCAGATCTCTTACCAATTGAAAACGTCTGGTCAATGGTGTCACAATACGCCTTTCACTACTCTTGATGAACTGTGGTATCGTGTTGAAGCTGCATGGGCAGCTGTACCTGTACACGCCATCCAAGCTCTGTTTGACTCAGTGCCCAGGGGTATCAAGGCTGTTATTACGGCCAGAGGTGGCTGTTGTGGGTACTGATTTCTCAGGATCTATATACCCAAATTGCGTGAAAATGTAATCACATGTCAGTTCTTGTATAATATATTTGTCCAATGAATACCCGTTTATCATCTGCTTTTCTTCTTGGTGTAGCAATTTTAATGGCCAGTAGCGTAGAACATAAATTAACAAAGCATCGGTGACGGAACGATATTAACTCGCTCTTTGTTGGAAATGTAGAACGAAAATAAGACTTTACGAAGTAGTTTAAGTTGGTGCACTTAAAAATTTGGGATGGGTGTAGGAAAATTAGCGCATCAGTACTATTGAATTTCGCACAGTGTCCGTCGACTTGGCCTGCGACGGCGGCGAAGCGTCGCTTCCGGCGGTAGTCGCGTCGCGACGCCAGGCAATACGAGCGCCAGCAGCGCCACCAATTACTCCGGCGAACGGGCCATCAGGGCCGATAGCGCCCACTTGGCAAATAGGGTGGCGGCTATTTTTCGCGTTCTGACGGAGTGACGAGACGTAAATGTTTCAGAGGAATAATGGCGCCATCCGCCATTTCACTACGAGTCAGCGCCGTTACGCGTCATTAGCGGGCGGACGGTTGGCTGGCGCTGCGGCGCACGCACGCAAGCGCGCGCGCGCGCACACACACACACACACACACACACACACACATACGTACGCACAGACGTACGCGTGCGTTGGGTCAGCATGTTTGAGACTCCACTGCGCTGCGATATTACAGCACCGTGCTATTTATCAAGTAAGGATGACAGCAGACGTCGAAAACAATTCGAAGACGAGCTGCTACAACCGTGGCATATCGATATCCCCTTTACGAAAGTATAAAAGAAATCCTCACGGAACTTCAATGGAAATCTCTGGAAGAAAGACGACACAGTTCTCGGGAAATTCGAATTGGTAAATTTAGAGAAACCATATTCGAAAAGGAAGCCATGTCTCCGCAATATCCTTTCTTTCAGGAGTGCTAGTTCTGCAAGGTTCGCAGGAGAGCTTCTGTAAAGTTTGGAAGGTAGGAGACGAGGTACTGGCGGAAGTAAAGCTGTGAGGACGGGGTGTGAGTCGTGCTTGGGTAGCTCAGCTGGTAGAGCACTTGTCCGCGAAAGGCAAAGGTCCTGAGTTCGAGTCTCGGTCCGGCACACAGTTTTAATCTGCCAGGAAGTTTCATATTAGGAAAAGACCGTGAGAGTATTACTCTACCACAAACATGTACCCCGTGGACAGTCAGTGAAATAAACCTCGTACAGAGGCATGTAGATAGTCATTACCTTGTTCAATATATGTATGGATTAGGAACGGAAGTCAGTAATACTGGCATGATGTACCTCCCACCACGTCTGTACGATGGCTTGTGGAAGAAACGGTTTACACGTTGGTTCAACTGCCCCTGCAGATGTCGTTTCATGCAACCCCACAAGCCAGAACAATTTCGTTGCCCAGTTTGCCGTGTAGATGTGAAGCATATTGTCATAATGTCGCAGAATAACTGGTAAAACATGCGAAGACATCTCAGCCCTATTATACGACTTTTTATCAAACTAATACACAACGAGTCATATAGTAATCGTTTCTCCTAAATTTTTAATGTAAAAATCTTTTCATGCCTAGACGGAAATTTTCTTATCACAATTAAAGTACAAAAATTAGTTTTGGTTGCTATCTGCAACCAACTTGAGATCTGTAACACATTACCTAAGATAATGACGTTCAATCAAGCACTACACAAAAGCACTGTATAAAAGCTGAACAAAAATAACGGAGAGCCAGTTCTAAAAGCAAAAGTGAATATTTGACAAATCCGTTTATCGGTCTAATACAAAACAAGGTAGCATAACTTACAAAATGTGAAAATAGGTGAAAGTATTCGAAAGCATCTTAGCTGTCATTATGCAGTAACATATATTCGTAAATTCAACGCAATAACAGTCCGTAGATTTGAAACCTCACTGTAAACCAGCAATGTTGCAGACCTGCCGAAAGAATTGCCGACCACAAGTTTCAAAAAGCTTACCTCCACATCAGAATGAAATTTGAAATTATAAAGATAATAAAGGCGTAATGTTAGAATTGCAAGGCAGCGTCTGTATTACAACCTTAACTGGTAACAAGCCATTTGTAGGAGGCAAATGCTTAGTAACTTTCATTAATTCAAGAATAAAATTCAAGACTGTCCTAAGTCCAACAAATTTAAAATCTAGAAGTTACAGAGGTATGAAACTGAAAATTACATAAGAGAAAAGTTCGCTAGCTAACTGGCAACTTGCTATACGTAAAAGACAGGTCACATTTCAGAGTCAGATGATGAGAACATTAATGTGCGAAGTAGCACAAAAAAATGTGAATAGCGAAATAAAAGACACATCACACGTGAGAGAAAAATGATAGAAATACCAAGGTACATGTGGCGCTAAAAATATGAATAATGTACCGTAATCTTGCATAAGTATATTTTGGCATTTATAGGAAACCTTTATGTACTGACGTAATTATTAACACCCATTTGTCACTCCCACACCAGCATAAAATGTCTCTTTTCAGTTCCATGATTCATCCTCTGTTTCGGCTTCCTTTAAAGCAGTGTGGAACTGACAAACAAATGACGATCTTTAAACGAATCGTGGTGCCCAATGGCTATAAGACATCTGACGTCACGAATTCTTAAAAGAAGACAAAAAAGCAAAAATTATCAGGCTAGAAAAAGAAACTCACTCATGTCAATTACAATCTTACAGATAACATAAATTTACAGTTGTGACCTACAATGATCACATGTGGCACAAAAAATTTAGCAGTGCTTTCGCAAAACGGATGTTAGGATTGATATGCAGAATACTCATTCGCTTAAAGCACGCATACGACACCGGATAGACTGTGCAGGACATTGATCAGAGGCAAGCAATATTACATATTACATTATCTGCCAAAGGGAAGAAAACGTGATTTGCTCGAAGAATTAGAGATTTATTTCAGCTTGAAGAAAGCGCAGATAAGGTTCTGAATGAACAGAGAGAATCCAGCCAGAATGATTTCTTCAGTATCATCGATGAAACGTTGTACAGTGGTTAGTGTTCCTAGCCTGCGACTGCACATCATTTGGCCTGGACTGTCATAACACCACGATCTGCCATCTAGTTGCACTTATGCTGCTATTGACTGATTGATTGACTGAGAGGGGTACGGGACTAAACAGCGAGGTCATCAGGCCCGCGATGCTGCTAGCAAGATGGTGCCCGTCACCATCAGCTGTCACCTCTACTCGACGAATACTTTATCTTTCATTGTAAAATTGTATGATGGAAAACACCGCAGTCCCTGCTGTTTATAGCCTTAAGACCGTTTCAGCGCTCTATATTTTATACGTATACATTCATTTTATTAATGAGAATTCGATCTCTGGTCATTTTTATTATTCCATTACACTATTACATTAGGTATGAGCTGAACATTGCCTTCATTTTTAGTCCTCATTACTGTGTTTCTTTGCAATATACATACGACAGAATTGTGTAAGTCTTTGTAAACGCAAGCGCTCTCAGGCCACCTACTGCTCAAGTTTCTCTATTTCGGTTGGCCAGTAGGAGCTCTTGCATAATTCATTTAGTTTTGACAAATCTTGTCAGGCTGGTCTGCGTGCTGCGTTTTCCTATTATCCTTTAAGCCGTACACATTTCGTAAAGATGACTGCTTCATATGGCATGGCATAGCCGCGCGGTGTAGGGCGTCTTGTCACGATTCGAGCGGCTCCCCCGTCGGAGATTCGAGTCCTTCCTCTGTATGTGTGTGTGTGTGTGTGTGTGTGTGTGTGTGTGTGTGTGTGTTGTCCTTAGCGTGAGTTAGTTTAAGTTCGATTAAGTAGTGTGTAAGCGTAGGAACCGATGACCTCAGCCGTTTGGTCCACAGTAGCTTACCACAAATTTCCAAACAAGTCATTCTGGTGTGAGCCAGGGTATGGTATTCCCCTCTCATTTCATAACTGTTGATCGGGTAGTTTTATTGTAAAATTGCTACGAACTGTTTGACTTTTATGTTAACAGCCACTGAAGAGTTGACAATTTTTGGAACCGTGGCATATGCTGTTCGCACGATGATACCTGCTACACTACTGCAAGTAATGAGCTTTTGATCCAAATTTTTCTCATGCAACTGGACATTTTCCTGTATTATCGTCAACCTGCTATATTATTGTATGTTACTCATATTTTTAGCGGTTCGCTGTAGTTTGTTATTTTTATCATTTGGCTCTAACGTATGATCTATCTTTTACATACGGCACGTAAGTTATAGCTATAGGTGTTAGTTATATAAGGGAGCTTCCCTATTTTGTAGTTCTCAGTTTCTTTCCCATCTTAATTATATGGTATTATTTAAAGTTAGTTGAGGCAAAATCTTCTTCGTTTTTATTCTTGAATCAATGCCAATTATGTAGGGTTTGCGTCCTGGAAATGGCTTGTTGCCAGTTAAGGATGTAATACAGTTAAGGATGTACTACAGATCTACGCTCATTTCCATTTCTGTCTTATAATTTTAACATTACGCCTTTGTTATCTTTATAATTTTAAAATTAATTTCAATACAGAATTAAGCTTTTTGAGATTTAGGTGTACAATTCTTTAGGCAGGCCTACAACCTGGCTTACTCTAAGTGTTTATAATCTACGAATTGTTATCAAATTCATGTTACTGTATGACAACAGCTAATGAAGCGTCATAATACTTTCACCACGTTTTTACATTTTCAACGGTATGTCAACCTATTTTGTACTACACTGTTAAACGGAATAGACAAATGTTCACTTTTCCTTTCACAATTGGCTTCCCATGACTTTTGCACAACTTTTGCACAGTGTTCTTGTGATTTACTTGACTGTACATAATTTTCTTAGGCTAAGTTTCCTCCATGTGTTACATCCCGAGGTTGGCAACCGAAACTAGTGATCATACTTTAATTGTGACAAGAAAAATGCGATCTAAGCATTAAAAGTCTCTTACTTTAAAAAAATTCTATTTATTAAAGCACATTAAACCGCTGTCTCCTCCCTGACAATGTCAGGCTTCATTATTAATTTTTTCACTGGATTACATACCAGAATGTTCTTACTTCCACACCTCCCAGTGTGGAATCTCCCGTTAATTTCTTTGTTTCCTACCTTGAAACACACTTTATAAGGCAACGTTTCTGAATCATTTGTGAAACAGCGAGTACTACAAATGGAATAAATTTACAGAAACACCCAAAACCTGTACAACTACTCTCCTATTACACAAAGAAAGATTGTAAGCACTTGGTTAAGTATGGCAGAAATAAGGTATATCCTGGTCCAGCCGTAACTCATGGCCATTCATCACTTGTATTTTTTACAGTGGACTCCAATTGCTATTAGTCGTCCAAACGTCTGAGAGTGAACATCTCGATTACGTGGCTGTCGCCATCTCGATACCGTTACAGAGACAGGCGCTGTGTGGATTTCTTAAAACGACATCGGTAGGGGAAGCTGACTCACACTTCATATCTGCCTGTAGATGTATGGTACCACTTTTGGTAATAAGGCAGGAAAAAAGAAAAATGCGAGTATTTTAATTTCGTTTTCTATCACCAAGAATTTTAGTGATACAAAATCATCCTCTTTCTCTCTGGTACCAGCACTGCCGTCATTTCCTCCTTAGGAAGGAAATAATGAACGAGGAAATCACACTCGAATCATCTTGTTTTGGTTCCGTAGCCTTACTGAAATCGGCCGACTCTCAGTCTTTCTATGTACGTGTCTACAGCCGCTGTGCATTTCATATGGGAAGTCATTTTACTGTGAAGGATAACGCTTTATTTTGAAATAAACACTTAATTTCATAATTTACCAGTTAGCTAATTTGGTCTTTATCAAGCTACGAGGGCGGGCTGACAAGTAATGCCTCCGAATTCTTTAGAGAAAGCTCTGAAAGCTTTTTAAATAAAACGAACTGCCTTAACATTCTACGTCTTCGTTCTGTATGCATACATATATATTTTTCAACATAGTCACTGTTGCAATGAGCGCATTTCTTTCGTAGAGGGACTTGTTGTTGATACCGTCACTGCAGAATGTTTGACTCTGTTGACGGAACCACAACCTCACCTCAGCTTGCACCGCTTCCTCATTATCAAAGTGAAGACCTCTAAGGAATTCTTTAAGTTCGGATGGGGCCAAGTCGAGGCTGTGTGGAGGATGATATATGGCAGTGAACCCAAAGGGTCCAAATGTTGCAGAAGTCGCAGGGCTCCTGTGAGATCTGGCATTAACCAGGAGAAGGTGCCCCATGTGTTGACGAATCTTCGAATTCCAATTTTGATTACCGCACGCTGTTTCTCGCCCTCCGATGTAGTTACGTTACACACTGCCATGTTACACGCTAAAATTCGGAGCGCTCTAGCGGCAGAGGGCTGCAAATTTTTAGACATGAACAACAAAAGTGTATTGTATTATTAATGTTTCTTTTGTTTAGAAAACATTAAGATTTTTCACGTGAAAAATTCGGAGGCATTACTTTTCAGCATGCTCATGTACGTCACTGTAAAAATTGTGATCAATGTAGCATGAGTATTCCTCAGATGTCCGACTTGGTAGCTGAGTGTTCAGAGCGGCTGACTGCCTTGTAAGGGGGCCAGTTTTTGATTCCCTGTACAGTCAGGGATTTTTATCTGGAACTGCAACGGGATAGGATACACTCAAACTCATGAGGCGAACTGAGGAGTCACTCGATCGATTAGTAGCGCTTTCAAGGTCAAGAAACCCTCATAGCTATCGGGAGACCATTGTGCTGACCACATGCCCCTCCGTGCCGTGTCCACTGAAGCAAAGGATGACATGGGAGTCCGTCGGGCCCGGTTTTCTCGTCAAGGGCCAGATTACGAAACTTTGTCTTACCTTATTCCAAACATCCACGTGAGGTTGGCAACATCTGATGCCGTCCTGTTAGGGATGTCGTCACATGTTTCTTACCCTGCACAGATGTGTGGCATACATCATGCTACATAGAAATACAAAACATTTTTTACTGTGATGCAGCTAGATACTTCCAAAGTTGGCGAAATCAGATAACTTCTAACTCAAGTGATGATTAAAATTATTGTGGGTGTTGTACCGCGTTATTGCATAAAATAGTTTAGTTATGAACTGCAAAACCAACGTTTCGAGTGTATTAAACCGCCTTCCTCAAAGCAAGAATGGTTTTGGTTGAGGAAAGGTGGCTCTGTTTATTACAGACGACAGCTGTGACTATGTCATACAGGTAAATTTTTATTGGCTCTAGAACATAACAGGGTAGTCATGACGAACGGGGAGAGGGTTGGAAGAAGCTACTCGTGGGCCAGTAGGCTTGTCACATTGCGCTAATCAGCGCTTGGCTTCTGACAGGCACGTTTCCTTAACGATGTGCCCGGAAATGCACTGACACTCCCCCTATATTTGTTCCTTCAGGCTGTAGCGTTCGTGTCCAGTAAGGTTGCAACTATTGAATGGAGCTGAAACTGCCGGCCGGGGTGGCCGAGCGGTTCTAGGCGCTACAGTCTGGAACTGCACGACAGCTACGGTCGCAGGCTTACTCGGGCATGGAGTGTGTGATGTCCTTAGGTTAGTTAGGCTTAGGTAGTTCTAAGTTCTAGGGGACTGATGACCTCAGATGTTAAGTCCCATAGTGCTCAGAGCAATTTGAACCATTTTTGTAACAAACTACTGAATGTAACTGAAACTACTGCTACTGTCTCTTTACTTATTTTTATCATTTCAACACTGACCTACGGAATTTTCCCTGACAAAGACAGACTTGACCTATTCATTCATTACCCACAATACAGAAACCCACCACAATCTTACTGCTATCCAGTGACAACATGGCTTCAAATAATTAAAACAAAAGAATGGCCCTGAATTCCAAGAAATTCTAACAATAACTCATACTTTTTCATAAGTCAATTACCTCAGACACAATCTTCAGAACTACAGCAATTACAGCAATCAGCAACTACAGCCAGCTAAATAAAAAGATTCTAACTACTGTAGACTCTAACTACTAGAAGGAATATGGATAGAAAAAGAAAGAATTTATTGAAGAGCAAACAATGTATTTAGAAGATTTTACCTTATTCGTGTGACATCCAGTTTCAAAAATTATATAGCTGTCAATAATTACACTACCCAAACATTACCAACTACATCCATCCTCATTTTTCAATGCGTGCCCTAACAACACTTAGTCTTCACTAAGAAACATGTCCAAACCCTTACTTGTCTGCTCCCTAACTGCTAGTCCGTCCAATCACAGAATCTCTTGCCGAGGGCGCAGAATGCTGTCAGCAATATTAATACAGCCTATAACGCTGCCAACATATAAACAGGCTACTCAAGGTCTCTGCCCCGCAACCGCTCGTGGCCACGTTTCCTCCACCAAATCCAGTCTTGCCCTGAAGAAGGCCATAGTAATTCGGTCGATACGTTGATTTACAGTTTATAATTAAAGAATTTGATACAATGACGTGGTGCAATATCAAGAAGAATTTTAATCATTAGGACACCGGCAGTGGAAGCCTACGCGGCTATGTTCTAAATTTAGTGTTTATTTCAAAGCAAAACATCAGCGACGGCAATAAATTGACTTTCTTGACGAGAATCTTGGCCTCCTCCGTAGCGTAGTGGTCAGCGTGACTATCTGCTGTCTGAAGGACCTGGTTTGATTCCCGACACTGCCAGGCATTTTTCGTTGGTTGGAGGACTGTTACTGAGAACTACATGATTGACAAGTAGTGGCTCCGAGATCAAGAAAGCCGACAACAACGGTGAGAGCGACGTGCTGACCGTATGTCCCTGCATACCGCATCCAAATGACGCTATTGACATAGGATGATATGGCGGTCAGTCGGTCCCAACTGGCCCATCTCGAGCAGAACCTGGAGCTTTGCCTCCTCTTCGCCCTGCTGCTCCTGCTGCTGACCCTCCTCCTCCTCCTCCTCAAGAGATTCTTATCGGTATTATGCTGGATTACATCGTGAGGCATAAATTACTCGTACATCAAGACGCACAGATTCCGATACCTGACACTTGATTTTAATGTTCATACAGGAGCAGATATAGACTCAAATCACACTTCAGCAGTGATTAAGAGTGGGTGGTGGTGGTGGTGGTTAGTGTTTAACATCCCGTCGTCAACGAGGTCATTAGAGACGGAGCGCAAGCTCGGGATAGGGAAAGATGGGAAGGAAATCGGCCGTGCCCTTTCAAAGGAACGATCGCGGCATTTGCCTGAAACAATTTAGAGAAATCACGGAAAACCTAAATCAGGATGGCCGGAGACGGGATTGAACCGTCGTCCTCCCGAATGCGAGCCCAGTGTGCTAAACACTGCGCCACCTCACTTGGTAAGAGTGGGTGGAAAAGAACGGTCAGGAAGAGTAAATGTGAGAGGAAGGAGGATGCTCGAATACTGAGGAACGTTCACCTTATGAAGCCGGTGTTGTCAAGTATTAGGGCTAGTAATGCAAAGCTATATCAACTGGAACATAGAGAAGAAACCAGTTTTGAAATAGGCAAGACAGCAGATATCGAACAAATTCGAAAACGAGCTGCTAGGATATTAACAGGTCTGAACAGCCCATAACAGAGCTTGACAGAGATCCTCATAGAACGCGTAGGGAAATCTATGGAATAAAACTTCCTTTCACAGACGAATGCATTGAGCACTGACTCGTAAGGTTTCGGGAAGGATCGGATCCAGTATCGGTGAACTACTGAGTGATGTATGAATGACTGTTGGTGAGATGTACTTGAGAGCCAGTGCATATGAATGCTTGATTCTGCCTCTCTGCCTCACACAAACGACATATTACAACACAATACAATGCAGCAAAATGTGACTCTACACACTAAATACAACGACATGTACCATAAGAAAATTTGCCGTTCGTAGATTGTTTTCCCGTCCGTCACTACCGTGCTATAAGGCCGCAGTTTCGGATAATCGATTTCAATGCAAAATTGATTTTCTTTCTAGAAAAAAGTCAATACCTATTCCTACCTTTTTTTATAATATTACATAGTTTCTGACAAATGCTGCCTGTGTTTCTGACGTCCCAATATCATCAATCTGTTGGTTACCCGGCCCATTGGGCTCTTAGTGGAGACGTTTATCAACTGACCCATGGGTAAGTTTTCCAAGACGCGTTTACAGGGTGTAATCCTGACATAAAATCGCGTTGTGTGAACTCTTAACTCCTACTACATTGTTCACCTCCTACAGGTCTGAGTTAACGAATTGTGGCACTAGAATGTCAGGGGCTGCCCAGTATCGACTCAGTCTACAGCAGTTTAATCTCAGCGGCTGCAGCACTAAACGTTCAATCGTCCGCCGTTGCTTATTTGCCCTTTACGAGCGCATACCAGCAACAGTGTACAGTACGCAGTTTCCGATGGGCATTCGTTATCGATTATGCGATTACGCCCACAACTGTCAAGTCATTACGATCAGCGAAGCTAATTGATTAAATTAGCGATAGGTACAATGAATGATTACGCTGCGGAACTTTAATCATCGCATTTCACGAATGCAGTGAAGTGTATTTTGCTTTAACCGATTTATCCGCAAAATATTTAGCTTGCCGTGGTCATTCAGGCCGAGATGTTCTTTGCAGAGCAGTAATAAAATTATTTACTTTCGGTGGCCGCACTGATTATCTGATTTTTCACATGCATTTTACATTTGTGGTTACTACGCACGTGTTTTCCTAACGATTTCATGGCTACAAGAATCAATAATCTGTAGATTTGATTTGGATTTTTTTAGGGCTAAAGCAGAGAGAAGTATTATAACTCGAAAATAGAAGAACAATCTGAAAACAATAACATGTGCTGCTTGTAAGGAGTCACAAAAAGCCTCCACTACTCCCGCATTGGAAACCGTTTATAATGTACCCTGTACACTCTCATGTCTATGTGATGGCTCACTGTAGATCCAAAGATCCACTGTTCTTTCCTCAGTCTGCTCAAGTCTTCCTACTGTCACGTAACTATTTTATCAATCAAGGCTACGGACTGAGGACCACAAAAACATTATCACCTCTTTATACATTTTCAATGATTTGTTAACGTGTTAAATGCCAGTTTGTGCTGTGGTTAACAGTCTTCGTTAAACTCTACGTTCCTCAATAAACGCCGGCCGCGGTGGTCTAGCGGTTCTAGGCGCGCAGTCCGGAACCGCGCGACTGCTACGGTCGCAGGTTCGAATCCTGCCTCGGGCATGGATGTTTGTGATGTCCTTAGGTTAGTTAGGTTTAAGTAGTTCTAAGTTCTAGGGGACTGATGACCACAGATGTTAAGTCCCGTAGTGCTCAGAGCCATTTGAACCATTTTTTGAACCTCAATAAACGGACGAGTAAGTAAATTCACAGACTTGGCGAACACACGGGCATCATCTACGACCAAGTGTAGTAAAACTCTGTGACGATCGAACCAAATTTGATCTTCTGCAGTAGGCGTGGTATTGTTTTACACAATGAAAACTTTCTATGATTGCCTTTGGACACGAATTACTCGCCAAATTAACAATAACACCGATCCTATAAGAGCTAAGTCACATGAGTAACACAGGGTGTCACAGACACGTTGCGGTAAAGTTCGACTGATTGTAGATGGTGTCTTGAGGACCAAATCGAGGACAAGAACCCGTGTCCAGAAATAACATCCAACGACGTCGAAGTTATAGGCGTCGGCGCTTGCCACTACGCCACCCTTTCGGGAATGAACATGACTTTGTACGCTGAGTAACCGTTGACTGTACATCTCGCAATGTAGTTTTTGTTATTCAGTTATCGGAACTGATTCTCACGATTGTCAGGAGAGTAGATGGTGCTAGCTGCTACGGTGAAGGGCCTTGTCTTCTGTGAGTGCGATGCGCTGTTGCCTGTTGTCAGTTTCGGACAAGGGTTTCCATCTGCAGTTTTATTTTCTCCTGTATACCGACATACATTGGAAATTGTAGAGAGTTCCAGGAGAAAAATAAACATGAGTGAGCCGTGGCGAGCAGGTGCCAGTGCTATTTTGTTCATGTATCGTTGAGATCGATTGTGGTTGAGCTAAGTTATCTTTTGTTTTCGCGTGTCTTATCTTCCGGGTTGGCGGGCGAAGCGAGTTGGTTGTTAGCCTTCGACGGGTAACCCTCGCGATCTGGTGACATTCTCGGGGAGGAGTGTGAACGGCTGCCGAGCGAGCGTGATGACCATTACACGTTGTGGTGTGAAATTGGATGGGTGTTTTGCCGACATGGGCAGCTTGGAGATACAAGTTCTTAGATTTTCCTGGGAACAAATTTTGAAGGGAAGCGATGAAGCTGTGGAACCTGCTCCCTCGTATTGTGTACCTGATATGGAGTAAGTCGTGGTAATTGTGTTTGTTCAGCGACGCACTCAGGGAGTATAAGCTTTATTATTATAGTGAGACTTTCATAGTCGAACCTTAAGACGGTGTGGAAGAGTTCTGCTGGCCTAGTTAAATGGTGACCGTTACTTGAAATTTTTCTCAGAAGTTTTACTTCAAATGGCTCTAAGCACTATGGGACTTAACATCTGAGGTCATCAGTCCTCTGGAACTTAAAACTGCTTAAACCTAACTAACCTAACGACATCACACACATCCGTGCCCTAGGCAGAATTCGAACCTGCGACCGTAGCAGTAGAGCAGTTCCGGACGGAAGCGCCTAGAACCGCTCGTCCACAACTGCCGGCTGAAGTTTTGCTAGTGCTTTGTGTCTCTTGCAATCAAATGATTTTATGTTGGCGTTTTGAAAGACTGCACTCTATTAATACAGTTGTCCATGTGTGAGTGAGTCAAAGGTTCTGCCGAGTGTTTCTATGTTTCAGAGTAATTGGAATGGCTTTGTGATTCGGGCAAAAACTTTTAATTGTGGCAGCGCGTTGGCGGGAAGTGAAATCCGAGATCCAATACTGGCAGTGTTTAAGAACCTGGCCGCTACCGGACTTGTTCACATATCCCCTTCCAGAGTTTAGTATTTAGCTACCTTCCTTCCGTCAAGGCGAGTTAGGTTCTGCCGAGTGTTTCTATGTTTCAGAGTAATTGGAATGGCTTTGTGATTCGGGCAAAATCTTTTAATTGTGGCAGCGCGTTGGCGGGAAGTGAAATCCGAGATCCAATCCTGGCAGTGTTTAAGAACCTGGCCGCTACCGGACTTGTTCACATATCCCCTTCCAGAGTTTAGTATTTACCTACCTTCCTTCCGTCAAGGCGAGTTAGGTTCTGCCGAGTGTTTCTATGTTTCAGAGTAATTGGAATGGCTTTGTGATTCGGGCAAAATCTTTTAATTGTGGCAGCGCGTTGGCGGGAAGTGAAATCCGAGATCCAATCCTGGCAGTGTTTAAGAACCTGGCCGCTACCGGACTTGTTCACATATCCCCTTCCAGAGTTTAGTATTTACCTACCTTCCTTCCGTCAAGGCGAGTTAGGCTGGTATATATATATATATATATATATATATATATATATATATATATATATATTGTATGTAACCTGTTTCTATATGAAAATGTCTGGCAACTGGCTAAACATTAAACTTCATGGCATCTACTGAGTTCTTTGTGCAGCTTTTTCTAGTAATTTTTTTATTAAAACGTCTGGGCACGTGAACATTTATTTTTTAAAGATCAGTGTTTCTGTTGTAGTTTTTTATGTAAGTTGTTCTATCTTGTTGTGTAATGGCATCTCAGCTTGGCACTAGTGTGCAAGTGTTATTAAGTCACCCTTTACCTGTAATTGTTCTCATATACCTATTTTGAGGGAAGGCCTACATGGGAGTTAAAAGTTCTCAAGTTTGTCAGTGACTCTGTCTTCTTACTTTGGAATTGTTTGTTAGAGTACTCAGTGCGTTGGGTTTCTAACTGTATTTACGAAGTTTTATCTAGTGGGTCGTCCACAATTTGTAATTGTCAATTTTTTTTAAAGGGGGTAATGTCAATAAACTGTCTTAATTATAAATTGTGACCAACCATGATTCCATCCCGCTTCCTCTTTTGTGGTATTTAAGATATGGTGTGCAAGTGTCTTACGATTAAGGAATCACGTATCATGCAGGTTGAAAGAGTGTAAAAACCGTCATCCGTCATCCAGCAAGGCAACAGAGAATGACATTCACAGGAGACAATGCCTTTCTACATAGCAGTTAGTTCCATCTTTTCCATCTTCTCGACTGCCGCTCGTGGCAATCAGTCGCGATCACTGAGTAACACAAGACGATGCGAAAAGTTCCGCCTGCGGCTCGCCAGCGTACAAAGTCACTTTTGCTGCAGAAGAGATGCTTTGCAGCGTCATTGGATGACGTTTCCGGACACGGTTTCCTACTCTAAGTTTGTTCCTCAAGACGCACTCTGCAAGCCCGCGAGGTTTGTCGCAACATTTCAGGGACACCCTGTATATCTTGATAAACGCACCTTATTTCTGACTTACCTGTCATTGAGGTCCTCTACAACCGTGCCAGTGCGTTCTGATCACTGGGCAGTTAACTTACTCTGTCACCACAGTGGACCTTACACAGTTACGACAATGTCATATTCTCCGCAGCATCTGTGACAACAGGGGGAAATGTGCTGAAAATATCTAGGGATACTGTATCAATTTCTATAGCAGTACATATAGTTCATGAGAAGACTGCCAGTTGTAACAGTGGACTAATTGCTGAAGAGGACTGAAGGTGACTGTTCGTCTGGTGATTACACGTTTGCCTCCAAAATGCATGGTTATTAAATTGCGTCCAAACAAAGGCGTCGAGACGGCAAATTTGAAACGAAAACAGTCATGATAGTATTATTATAGGAAAAACAGCTTGAAAAGCTTATGCATACGAAGAAGACTTTTCTGTGGTGTAACAAGCCCAAAATCCGGACCACAAATTTTTTGGAAATTTCTGGTAAGGACAATGGGACGAAACTGCTGAGGTCATCGGTCCCTAGGCTTACGCACTACTTAATCGAACTTAAACTAACTTATGCTATGGACAACAAACACACCCATGTCCGCGGGAGGTCTCGAACTTCTGACGGGGGCAGCCACGTGAACCGTGGCAAGACGCCTGAGACCGCACGGCTATCCCGCGCAGCTGCGGACCACATATCGGGCCAATGGAAACGTGTAACGAGGCCCAACCCTAAGTAAATAAAACACCAAAGGAAAACGCAAAGCTCAACTCTTTCATCTGTAGCATATGGTGGAGATTTCACCATGCTTGTAATGGTCAAATCTTAACTTTTAGTTACTGCCGTGGTCACACCAAGAAAAATCGTAGCTGCTAAATTATATGAAAATTTTTTAGGTGCCAATGTAATTCAGTGGCTCAAACAACAAGCCAAGTAAGATGAGGTTAGGGAGACAGGCATGCCGTGTGTTGACTAGGGCTCGTCCACTAAAGAGTAATGTAACAGCAGCAGAGAGGGCTGCTTTACGCTCTCTCAAAGTTGATCCTGATATTGTTATTTTAGCTGCGGACAACGGCAATGCCACCGTTGTTTTAAATAAACAGGATTATGTACCAAAGATGCAACGTTTTCTGTCTGATTCAGCGTGTCGCAGAATCGATGCTGACCCCACAAAAAGTGTTGAGAGAAGGATCAACAGCCTTCTGAAGTAAAGTGGTTTGCCGCAAGACACTATCAAGAGTCTTAACACCTATAGTGCTGCTCCCCCTAGGTTATACGGCCTTCCGAAGGTTCACAAGGATGGGGTTCCTTTCCGTCCTATAGTGAATAACGTAGGCGCTCAGACATATCGTGTAGCCAAGCATCTTGAGTCTGTGTTGAGGCCACAAGTAGGTCGGTGTGAACATCATATCAGGAACTCAGATGATTTTTTACATCGTTTGGAGGGACTGCGGTTGAATGACTCTGACATTTTAATGAGTTTAGATGTGGTCTCTCTCTTCACTCTTGTTCCTCTGTCTAATTCGTTGCGGTTAATTGAGGCTAGGTTTGGTGCTGAATTAACTAATCTCTTTCGGCATGTGCTGACATCCACTTACTTTTTATTCAATGACCAGTATTACGATCAGACCGATGGAGTTGCGGTGGGTAGTCCGTTGTCTCCTGTGATCGCTAATTTGTTTATGGAAGCCTTCGAGAAACGTGCCTTTGAGTCGGTGCCTTTGAAACCCACCTGTTTCTTTAGTTACGTTCACGATATCTTCTTTGTTTGGTTACATGGTAGGGAGAATTTGAATGCCTTTCTAGAACATCTGAACTCGACCCACCCGAAAATTCGTTTTACGACGGAGGTGGAAGAGGTTGGTTGCCTTCCCTTTCTTGACGTGTTGGTTAGGAGGAATGATTATGGATCATTGGGACATGCAGTCTACAGGGAACTTACTTACACCGACTTGTACTTACAGGCTAATAGTTGTAACCATCCGGCTCAGAGTGAAGGGGTACTTCGTACTTGGTACACAGGGCACACGTCGTTTCTGACGCCGAGCGGTCGCGGGGCACAAGTTACACGGGACACGGACGTATCAGCACAAACACCTGTAGAGCAACTGTCAGTCCACTTCCGCGCACACCAGGAGGAAAACTTGCCGACCAGAAGCCGAACGCTGATTGGCGGACAGCTGCCAATCGTTGACGACATGGACATCCACGATTAGCCTCTTTCCCTCCATCTTCCCTTACGTGATGACTAGCCAAACATATTAGAGGGCCAATTAAAAGTTTTACAACAGTGACGTCAGACATCGATAGTCTGTAATAAATAGAAGCACCTATCCCCACGCAAAACCAGTCGTGCCCTGAGGAAGGCCGTTGAAATTCGGCCGAAACGTCGGTTTTAGTTTATTATTGTTGTTAGTTTTTAGCAATGACGGAGCATAATACCCAGAAGAATTTTAATCACCAACAAACTGGTTTATCAATAAAGAAAGCTCGAGAAGTATCAGTCCTAATAGAAACTAAAGCTTGCGATTCCATAAATGTTCAGTATGAAATTAAGTCACGTGGAGGAAAAATTCCCAAACTTGTAGCCCGAGAATGTAATACAGCATCAGTACGATCAATAGCAACAGTAAACCTTGGTTGACCAGCTTGAACATCAACTTTACCCTCTGATAATCCTTGATCTGCTGAGGGGTACGCGGGACTTTTGTTTGGCTCGCAATGTCTTCTTGGCGCGGCAAACTTTGGTATGTCACCCATACATCATATAACGATGATGACCATAAGTGTTTTATCTCCAGCGTCAGCCATGTACCCAGAAAGTGTACATCGGGAACCATTCACTACATGGTGATAATACTATCTTTTAGGCTGGGGATAGTTTTGGGAGAATCCTCTATTCAGTCCTCTGGTCAGCGGGCTCTAGAGCTACTTGGTCTGTTTTTGGTAGTGGCCGTATTGATTTGGCATTGACTGATGTTGATACTCAGGCTGGTAAAGCATGGTTTACTGTTGCTATTGTTCGTATTGATTCTACATTACCTTCTTTGGCTACAAGTTTGAAAATTTTTATCCACGTGGTTTAATTGCTTACCGAAAGTAATAAGAAATAGCAAAAATGGGAACAGCGATAAACTTAACATGATAATAGATGATCACGAAGTAAACAAAGTTAAACAATTCTGCTTCCTAGGCAACAAAATAACCCATTGTCGGGTGAAGGCAAGGAGGACATAAAAGGCAGACAAGCACTTTCAGAAAGGGCATCCTGGCCAAGAGAAGTCTATTAGTATTAAACATAGCTCTTAACTTGAAGAAGAAATTTCTGGTAATGTACTTTTCGAGCACAGCATTGCACGGAGGCGAAACATGGACTTTGAGAAAACCGAAACATAAGAGAATTGAAGTGTTTGAGATGTGGTGCTACAGAGAAGAATGATGGAAATTGGCTGGACAGATAATATGAGGAATGAGGAGGTTCGCCGGAGAATCGGCGAGAAAAGGAATATACGAAAAACACTGGTAATAGGGACAGGATGATTGGGTATGTGTTAAGATATCAGGGAATAACGTCCACTGTCCAAGTTGGAGCTGTAGAGGGTAAGAACTTTAGAGGAAGACAGAGATTGGGATACGTCCAGCATATATGTGGGGACGGAAGTTACGGAAAAGCTGAAGGACAGATTTTTCTAGATATTTTTTATTGATAAATCTATGTGTGTTCGTATTCGTCGCACATGTAAATAGTCTAATGACGACACTGTACCTGTTTTTGTTTGGGGTCGTGGAATGTCTATGAAATTTAAGTTTTTTTCTGATATGAGTGTGTATAATAGTATCTATGATCTGTAGAGTCAGCCGAAAATCGACCAAGAGCACATCGAGAACCTGTAGGTTGAAGGATTTAACACGTAGATAAACAAATTACGCATCGATCACGTCAAAAGAGTAGAAGCGATATCCTCTTTGTTTTACAACCGGGCCGGCCATGGTGGCCGTGTGGTTCTAGGCGCTACAGTCCGGAACCGCGGGCCTGCTACGGTCGCAGGTTCGAATCCTGCCTCGGGCATGGATGTTTGTGATGTCCTTAGGTTAGTTAGGTTTAAGTAGTTCTAAGTTCTAGCGGACTGATGACCTCAGAAGTTAAGTCCCATAGTGCTCAGAGCCATATGAATCATTTTTTTTCTAGGGGACTGATGACCCATGGTGCTCAGAGCCATTTGAACCATTTTTACAACCATCCGAGACATTCTTCTCAATATCCCGTGCACTGGAATTCTGTGGATTTAGTTATTACGTAATCTGTTGCAAAGCTATTTTGCGGCCGCTTGATCTTGGCAGCTGATACATCCAGACCAAAGCCTCACTAAATGACCCGTCAAGAGCCAGCTGCACACGGCTATCGAGCAGATGTATGTCTGGAGCCGTGGTATAACTACGTGGCAGATGCTCTGCACAATAGCATTTCGGATGTCGGCACTTCATCTAGGACTCCGTAGTGCCGGCACGGCTTTCCGCCCGGGTGCGGCATTAAGAATTTAAGAGGCCCGGCAAACCGGCTGGCCGTGGAGGCGTCAGTCATCTCCAAGTGGGCCTGCGGCCTGCCGCCCTACGGGGGCGGCTTGTAGCGGACATCCGCCGGGGGGCGGGGTCCGGGGCAGCCTGGGGGCGGCCTGTATTTCACAGCTGGCGGGGCGAGGAGGCCGTTAAACGGCCGCTGACAGCGCGGCCCGCAGCGCGCCGACCCGCGCATGACTATTTCAGAGCCGCCCCCAGCTAATGCATGTGCGAGGCCTGCTAAATCACTCCCACCCTCATGACGTATGCAGCGCCGCTCCCTAACCGCGCCCCCTCTGTCGTCGCACGCGTGTGTATATGTAACGTCCCTGTTGGCGGGTGGTCTTGCCGGCCCGGTATCTACACTGTACCTTATGGGACGCATGTCACTGCGTAACAAGCACGGCAAAGCAACTGAGCCAAATAATGCAGACCTAGGAGTCGGGGTTCGTTATCGGAAAGCACCAGGCACAGTCACGCTCCTAGTGTCTGCCTGTGCTACCTAAACCATCCCTTTCATGGATTACATAGCATGCAACGTCTCATCAATTTCAGGTTATTGTCGCCCAATGCTTAGTAATTTACTGGGGAATGGATGTTTAACCGAGAGAGGTGGAGGACAAGACTTAGTTCAGTTTCACTTGCTATGAATAGTGGTTTAGTCTCTTTATTGGGATGTTCACATACTACTATTACTACTCTACATCGATTTTAGAACGCTCAAGGCATGACCATCAGAAGAACGTGTGCCATACTGTGCTACAGCAAAATACTCTCTAAGATAATAACAAAAGAAAGGAAAAGAAACGACGCTCCAAGAAGGAAGCACCCCAGTCAGACGGAATCCGGTAGATTTGATGTAAAATCGGGTTGGATAATTTATTCACGAGAACATCACAAATACGGCAAGTCAATAATGCGTTAGTCCACTTCTGATACTTATGCAAGCAGTTATTCGGGTTGTCATTGGCTTGAATTATTTGATGTCCTCCTGAGGAATATCGTGCAAAATTCTGTCCAATTAGCGCGTTAGGTCGTCAAAATCCCGAGCTGGTTAGAGGGCTCTGACCATCATGCTCCGAGCGTTCTCCACTGGGAAGACATCCGGGGACTTTGCTGGCCAAAGTAGGGTCTGAAAAGTACGAGGACAAACTCTTGCCGTGTGTGGGCGGGAACATCGCCGTCGTCCCAATGTGCTGAAACGGTGCCGCGAATGACGATCAAAGAGAGCTTGCTATAAAGATAATTGGTACCCCAGAGGACCACTCCTGGGTGTCGGACCTTATGGAGGGCGAGAGTACGTTTGCTACCCCACCGCTGTCCGGCGTGTCTCCAGTCACGTCTGCGCTTGTTATCGGGTGTCTGTTCGAGGTGGGTCTTGTCACTAAAGACAATTGTAATCCATTTCCAGGTACAAGGCGTGTCTGCAAAGGCCCAAGACAGTAGTGGGATGCCAAGCTGACTGTCGCCCGCCAAACGGCTCGACGACTAGGGGTGTGGTGATAAGAACAACATTTCTTTCCATAGAGCAACCTCTTGGGTTGTCTTCCGCTGCACCGTTACGGCACAGCGATACGTTGACGATATCCTACTTCCCGTTTTCTTGCATTCGTCGCAAGCCATCCTGGGCTTACATTCCTGCAGGATATTGCCCGTCTGCGCATGGCGAGAATTTCTATTGCTTGTCTTCGTTGAGGCCAAACTGTACTTTAGTCAGCAAAGTCATCGGATCTTTCCCTAGTTTGAAACATTGTCGGCAGGGTCTGCCAACGAGCTCGTCATTTTGACGATCTAACATGCCAACTGGACAGAATTTGGCACGATGTCCCTAAGGAGGACAGCCTATAATTCTTCAGTTAATGCCATTTCGAATAACAGTTTGCATAGGGGGCCACAGGTGAACCAACGCGTTATTATATCACTAAATTTGTGAAGCTCTTTCGCCTGAATATATCATACAATTTTTCTGAAATTGCAATCATTTGCTTGTCTGTACATTTACATGACATCTACCGATTTCCGACCCATTCGGACAATTCCTTCGTAATGCGGCGTTTCTTTTTTATTTTATTTGTTCCTTGGAGAGTGTATTACTTCAGTAAAAAATGGAAATGTCGTGTGGCTAGGGCCTCCCGTCGGGTAGACCGTTCGCCTGGTGCAGGTCTTTCAATTTGACGCCACTTCGGCGACCTGCGCGTCGATGGGGATGAAATGATGATGATTAGGACAACACAACACCCAGTCCCTGAGCGGAGAAAATCTCCGACCCAGCCGGGAATCGAACCCGGGCCCTTAGGATTGACAGTCTGTCACGCTGACCACTCAGCTACCGGGGCGGACCATTACTTCAGTGAATAGGACGGTTATTGAAAGGTTGAATACGAGAAGCTGGGAGGGAAAGTTACCAGGATAAGAAAATATTTATTTCAAGGAAACAAATTATTTTATTTTTAAAACCAACACTGCATTAAAAAAATATGCCTACATTTGTTGTCGAACGACTTGAAAATAAACAAATAACCACGTGCCACTCCGATATTTAATCATTTCTAACAACTTGTGTTAATACAGGCAATATGCTAATACAATCAAGAACCGGCCTCTGTGCCCGAGAATAAACTCGCTCCCTGCCTGACAATCTAAAACGCAGTTCGCACGCAGTTCTCACATGAAAATAAACAAAAGATACACAATAATAAAAAATGGAATCAGACTGCTACAGATTGTACATACAGCACGTAAAACTCCACAAAGTTTCAGAGCTCTGAATAAAAATTTACGGGCATGTGACAATATTATATAAAATGTCTATTAACATTTAAAAACCTTAAGCAGAAGCAATACTTAATACCAATACAAAGAAATGATTAAAACTAATATATAATCTGGGATGAGTTGAGGCCCAATAGCAGTGATTTTCAACTTTACAATTTATAGTAGAAACACAACTAGAGCTAGATCGCACTTCCATAACGCTCAAGGAACCTATCAACCTAAACAGATTTTGCTAATGTTCGTCTCGTGCAAATACACCGTTCACTGGCTGCGGGACATCGGACAGCTCAAATCTGGTGTTTTTAGAGGATTCTCGCCGAATTAAATGCCTTCGGACGTCCGCTGACGGTGCAGTGGACGAAATCACCAAAGCCCAGTTCCTTAGGCGCCGCTGGTCGCGCTCTGCTACTAGCCCGACCCTTCAGACTACTGTGCACTGAGTGTGACTCCTATAGCGGGCTAGTGCGAACAGCGTATCGCACCACTGCTGCTTGAGTTGCAGCATCTATCACAGTCAGCTGCTGCTTGAAGATTACAAGACACTCAACGACAAACACACAGACAGGGAACATTCCCAAGTGTCAATAAACGATCTTACTGAAACTTGGCGGGGTGTTTGAAGGGGGGAGGACAGTACTAAATGTATGTTTTGGTATATGGCCCATTTCACTTCTAAGGGGTGAAACACACCACAAAAGGTAACTTGGCATTTCAGGTTTTAGTGTGAATATCTTCCAAACGATGATATAAAAAACACGTTTCTCATATAAAAGTTAATATGTAATTACAGTTATTGAAAACTATACATTAAATTTTGTAATAATTTAAAATATCCCACCTAGAAACTTTTTTTTAGAATATAAATTAAAGAAGCTTTCAAGCCACATACAACCCTATGTAATGCATCTTGTTTCTGAAATTGAGTGTACACAATTTTCTGTTCGAGTATTTTCATCATATCTAATTGAAGTATGGAGACATTCATTATTACGCTAATTATTCAATTTACTTATATTTATTTTTTCTTTTCAATTGTTACTTTAGGTTTAACGTCCATGGTCCTTCTGTTTTTTTAGTTTACGTTTAAACATACGTGTATTTTGACAATTTAAAATAATACGTAACTCATTATTAAGATATAAATAATTACAATAATGATAATCTCTAAGGAAATACATAAAACACAACCTTTTTCTTAACACCGTACACATAAAACGAAAGAATTTTCTTCACGTGATATGTACGATGGAGAAGACAATATAAAACAAAATTCAACAGAATTTTAAATTGTCACGGGTTATCCTCTAAATATCTGATTCGTATCAGACACATTGCTAAGTCTTGACGAAAAGAAATGATTATGTGCAAGTGACTACAGTTTGACTGTAATGTTTGTGGGGATTGACATCATAATCATTCAACAGAACTAGCTCTGAAAAACTTCTCAAAAAGTCCTACCATCTTCGAAAGCCGTATACGTTCCACGGCTGTACCCACGCCTCCGAGCACTTTTGGATCACCAGTCTCTTCTTGCCCTCTGGTACGACAGTCAAAACGGCTTTTCCCACACTGACCAACATCCTCTGAATAGTTTTAAAAGAAACTAATGGTACATTTGGACCTATAACTCGAGAATCTCTTTTTGAAGCCCGAAATGTCCTAGCGACAGCAACTAAGTCTGGTAAACAAACGTCTGACCATGTCAAACGGTATTTTAAAGATGTTTTCTTTCCTAGCGAGAGTAGTCAGCGTAAGAGAACCGTTCAGGTCATTGTACCTGTTGATCAGGAACTTGTTCATCTGGTGATCTCAAAGAGCTCAATGGCGCATGTACAGCCGTGAGGCGCGTACGGCTTTCGATGTTGGGAGAACTTTGCGAGAAGGCTTTCATATCTAGTTCTGTTGAATTATTACGATGTCAGTCTCCACTTGACAAACAATACAATCAAACTGCAGTCACTTGCACATAATCAGTTCTCTTCGCCAACGCTTAACAACGTACTGAAACATGCCTGATACGAATCAGGATTTTTAGAAAAACACTTGTGACAATTCGACATTCTACTGGATTCTGTTTTATAATACTTCCACGTTTTGTATATTACGTGAAGAAATTTCGTTCATTTTTCGCAGACGGTGTAAAGAAATATTTTTTAAGCATTTCCTTGGAGGTTATCATTTATGTGTTTATTTTGTATCATAATAATGTGTTACTTATTATTTGAAATTAACAGAATGCTCGTATGTGAATCGATAAACTAAAAAACAGAAAACCATGACTCTTAAACAATTTAAAACATAAAGCAAATACAGTTAAAATGATTCATTAGAGTAGTAATGAATGTTTACATAGTTTAATTACGTATGTTGAAAATACTCCAACACCACATTGTGTACAGCTTATTTTTCACAAACGCCAGTTCAGAAACCAGCTTTATTACACAGATATGTATGTGGCTTGAAAGCTTCTTTAATTCAAACTGTAAGAAAAGTTTTAAAAGTGGGGTACGTTACAGAGTTTCAAATTATTACAAAATTTGATTATACAGTTTCCAAGGGCAGTAATAAATATCGACTTTTATATGAAACACATTTTTATAAGTCATCTTTTCGGATATGTTGCCTCTAAAACCTGAAGTGCCAAATTACCTTCTGTGGTGTGTTTTATCCTTGTAAGTGAAATTGGAGAAACAAAACCATAGCCGGCCAGAGTGGCCGAGCGGTTCTAGGCGCTACAGCCTGGAGCCGCGCGACCGCTACGGCCGCAGGTTCGAATCTTGCCTCGGGCATTGGTGTGTGTGTGTTGTCCTTAGGATAGGTAGGTTTAAGTAGTTCTAAGTTCTAGTGGACTGATGACCTCAGCAGTTAAGTCCCATAGTGCTCAGAACCAAACAAAACCATATGTTTTGCACTACTGTGCCCCCTTTACATGCCCGCAAAGTTTCATCAGGATTGCTTATTGACGCTTGGGAATGTGAGAGCCAAAACTGACACTGAACTCTTTTAAGTCGGCAGGCGAGACATGGAACTCCCTTTAGCGAGGTCCTATAACATTTGGCGTTAAGTTGCAAGTCAAAGACAAGACAGGGGAACATTTTTATCGATACGGGCTGATACGCCGCTCCTCTCTACCTGATATTGCCATACTTGATAATGATCAACGATATTAAATAATATACTTTTCGGTTGCCAGTAGGATAATGGTCACAATGTGTACCTAGTGATGAAGAAATTTTTAAAGAATTTTAAATGCAGCTGTGTTGTGTGAAGTGGACGTCTCAACAAACAGAATAAATAGTACACTTTTCCCTCAACGAATGAATACCAGCTGAAGTCCCCAGTTTCTTCTAGCAAGATGGGAGGTATAAAAATTTACTATAACTTTTTGCATCCTCTTTGGATCATACTGAGAAGAGAACGCCTATCAGTATGCCATTTAACTGACACATTTAAAGTGTAAAGTGGGCGACGGGGTGGCAGTGTGGCGAAGATTAGTCGGAAAACTTTCCAGCAATGTATTAAGGCCAGTTTTTTTTTTTTTTTTTCTTTTGAGTATCCAATCATTTATTAAGTGCACTCCGGCAATAAGACAGCATTGATAGATTGAACGGTACATAGTCTTCAAACGCTGCCGGTTAGCAATAAAGGTCCACGGCTTCCATGATAGGGAGCTATAGCGGCGTAACATACCTAAGCTATGCTCTGTGCTCGAAAGGTCCAAGCACGGGAATTCGGTGCAGATTTTGGGCTGTCACCACAGAACTAGGTTGGCACTGACCATAACAACTTCACCTTTTACAATGTCCGTCCCCGGTAACTGAGTAGTTACCGCGACAGAATGTTAATTCTAAGGGCCTGCGTTAGATTCCTGGCAGGGTCGGAGAATTTATCCACTCAGGGAGTAGGTGCTGTGTTGTCCTAATCATCATCATTTGTTCCCCATCGACGCGCAGGTCGCCGAAGTGGCGCTAAATCAAAAGACTTGCACCCGGCGAACGGTCTACGCGACGGGAGACGCTTGTCACACGACATTTATTTATTTTTTACCTTTTACAATAGTGGGGGCATATTAATACCACTCCAAGCTAGCTCACCTCGTTATGGACTGGCCACGAAAGCAGATTTTTTACCGGTAGTGGTCGATCGTATAGTATGCTGCTGTGATGACAAAGATATTACATAACGTCCTCAATAATAATAATAATAATAATAATAATAATAATAATAGCAGTAGTAATAGTAGAAGTACCAGTAAAGGGTCTTTAGAATGACACAGATTAGCTTAGCGCATTTGAAGCCATCTTTAATGTAATTAGAAGCAGAGAAACAAAGAAAGAGACAAGACTGAAATGACAGACAGTGGCTGTTCGGAAATAACACAATATAAAGAGGGAACTCTGCTGAGAGGAAAAGTTATGGGGGAGGGATATTGACTGGAGTGAGCTGCAGATTAGTATTTGCTACTGTGATAAAATCTGGACCATTATCTGTCTTTTGAAGTCTGGAAAGAGATTAATTTCTCAGATTTTTTTGAGGAAGATTATTTCAAATCGGGATCCTGGTCCAGAAAATTATTTTGAGGATGTGGCAGTGTTACGTAATGGTACAGACAGAATTTTACTTTGTTTAGAATAAATATTTCTGCTGTGCTGTTCAGATAGCAGTGTAAGAGTTGAATACAAATAAGACAGGTTTCAGTGATTGAGAAGACGATAGAGCAAACATGGAGTATGATAGTTCTTACGCTCATTGGCACGTAGCCATGAAAATTTTCCGTAGATAGGAGTGATATGGTCGATAAATAGTAAGTCACAACAGTACAAAAGCGTAAGTCAAAAACGAATCGTACACAGTCATTCATAGTCAGTTCTAGCCCGCGTGAGAGTCCTTGGAAAAACGTGTCACTACGAGGTCCTTTTTAAGCTCGAAACGAAATACTTTTTTGTGTATCTATATTTAATGAATGATGGAAGATATTTTCTGAACTAAAAGATTATAAATATTTTGTGGGCGACTAAGATTGCTTGTGTTTTAGATGCCAACTGATGGTATCGCAAACTGGCAAAAATATCATGTGCAGGAGGAAGAGATCTTGCGCAGGACGAAAAACTGTTAGACCAAAAGTAGAATAACAGATTTCTGTGTAGCTATTGCTGAGTATGATCGGACAAACCGCGTCTACGGGTGAACCAATCTAAACAGCCATTGCTCACTGTCAAACGAGGGCAAGTACTCAAATTTTCATAATCACTCTTCACCGTAACGACTGATCGGAATTATTCTATTTCATATAGTCGTCTCAAAAGAAAGTTTTACGTGGTGTTCATTAATCTCCGGTTTCAGGTTGAGACACCTACAACAAAATATACATTATTGCGTCATCATTCCGTACGATACCTACGAACATGTTGTCTTGATGCCGGCGAAAAAGACCAAATACTAAGGAAACAAGTGAAAATCCGTTTCTACACATTACCCCTGAGAACCTTTGGAAACAGTAACTGTTTTGGAGTAAAAAACAGTCGTCAAACTCGTGCAGTTGTATACTCGTATTATATGGTGATGAGGAAACTGAATTATTCCATTCGCTACAAAGAAACCTTTGAAATCAAAAATGTCCATACATTTCACCGGCAGTGTTTATGAAGGCGATATTCTAATGGTGCTGGCTGTCACAGGGCGCAGCGAACGGAGCACAAAACTCGTATCCACTACCACTACTGTGAAAACAAGGCCGGACAAACACTCGTAGCTGTTTTGCGCGCGAAACGTCAAAACATTCGACAGACGCACGCTGCCTACCCGCGAGCGACATAAACACTGCGCCCGTCGCGACGAGACACGGAAAAATAAAATAACGCTAGATTGTCAGAACATCGACTACCACTATTTACTTGTGTCAGCAAAGCGGAGAAAAAAGGGCCGGAAATCTGGAGCTCTGTTGCCACTCGGCATTCATTTCGCAAACGAACATTTGCCCCCTGGCATGGTTCGAAAACATGTCAGCCATGTCATTCAGACGGGCTGGCTGCTGCAACATTCGGTCAATACCTGAGTCGTTAGAGGGTGATATTTTCGGTGTATTTGCAGAGGAACGTGTCAAAAACGTTGGACTGAAGTGAACGGCTCGGTATTTCTCTTTCACGTATCTCGCGCGACGTGCTATTCAGCGTATGTTTGCAAGGCTTGTATACAAAAAATGAGAGTGAGGGAATAATAAGCTATGCAACTTCGAATAGCTGTAGTAATGAAAATATAAGTGATGTGGTTGTCACAGGTGATGGACGTATGTTTCGTAGATAAAATTTAAGGTTCCTGTATGACTATGTCCAGTGTACTGCATTTATCTGGAAATGAACAACAAGGGCTCGGGAGATAATGCCATGTAATGCTGACTTCTGCAATACTAAAAGAGCTGTAGAGAACAAAAACTACAGGGGAAGACAGAGAATGGGATACATCCAACAAATAATTGAGGGCTTAGAGTGCAATAGCAACAATGACATGGAGGGATTGGCATAGGAGAGGAACTCGGGGAAAGACGCATCAAATTAGAAGATTCATGAATAAAAACAAAAAGAAAAAAAGGTTGAACGAATAACGGACCCTCATGATTGGAACTATGTACTCTCATTCGCAAGGAGAATGGTTGAATTTCCTGTTTGACATTCAAGATGCAGGATTTCCATGGATTCTATAATTTCTTAAGGAGAATACTGGACTGGTCACTTCTAAAAGGCCACTACCTGTATCTTCGTATGTTTGGATGTAGATGGAAAATTAAAGGGTGAATTTCTTCCTTCGTAACTTTTCAGAACTATGAGAAAGTTAATGAGATGCCTAACAAGTTACTGAAATAATTCGAAGCTGTATAGGAATATGCTATAAACAGTTGAGTGCTGACAAACTAGCAGCACGAACATAGCTGACGTAACTCATATGGTAAAACGAATCTCCAGTTGGCACCACTGCTATTTCACGCCTATGATTATACAGGATTGGCAATTTACATTGCCGAATAATTTTAAAGTGAGCAACGGGATTTTATAACCCTTTCTGTTTGCAGATGTCTCAGTTACTCTGAGATGTTCAGAACGTAATCTGCAGTTAGTAACGAGTGGGCTGGAACACACACGCAAAGATTTTTAACCCATGATATTTGTAACGAAACTGAAGGGTCTAAACTTAAAAGGCATCAACATTTGATACCTAAAATAAAATATACGCTGCAGAACAGGTGCGCAGCTGTAATTACTTAATGTTGAATATATTCCACTGCTAGGAAACAGACATTAAAAATAAAATAAAGAAAAATCAAGGAATGGATGATGTACGAGGGTCGTTTAATAAGTAGCGCCCCACATTAAAAAAAAAAAAGCTATTAGTATGCATACACAAACGTCCTTGTTAGTGCTTCACATTTGATGTTTTTTCTGTGCGCCAGTGAAGTTTCGAACCGTTGTGGCATATGGTAGAGCCGCAGTACAGCGTCAAAATGGCGTCTACGTACGTCTCACGTTACAAACTGCGTGCTGCTATTGAATTCTTGTGTGCAGAAAAAGAAACCGTTGTGAACGTCCATAAACGATTGTGTGAAGTGTGTGGTGATGATGCAGTTGATAGTACATCTGGGCGATGGGCAAGGAAAGTTACATCCTCAGGAAATGCAGAAACAGAGCTCCATGATGAGCTACGCTTGGGACGTCCTGTCACAGCCACAGCTCCAGACATGCTGAATCGTGCGGAAGCCACTATTCGTGGCGACCGGCGGTTCAGCACTCGACAATTGGCTCTACAGTTGTCGGTCAGCATTGGAAGTGCGTCTGCAACGATCGAGACTCTCGGATATTCAAAGAGGTGCTGACGATGGGTTCCACGAATGTTCACAGCGGATCGTAAGATTCAAAGAAACGCCATTTCATGTGAATTGTTGGAGCGTTTTGAGACAGACGGATCGTTACGGGGGACGAAAGCTGGGTGCACCAATTTGCGCCGTAAACAAAAAAGCAGGCCATGGAGTGGCATTATCCTCATTCAAAACCAAAGAAGAAA
Organism: Schistocerca piceifrons; assembly: GCF_021461385.2. Classification (NCBI taxonomy): domain Eukaryota; kingdom Metazoa; phylum Arthropoda; class Insecta; order Orthoptera; family Acrididae; genus Schistocerca; species Schistocerca piceifrons. The sequence continues at coordinate 356,974,825 of NC_060140.1, read as the reverse complement.
TTCAGGACAACCCCCTCTGCCGGAAAAGTCATGGTGACAGTCTTCTGGGACTGTGATGGCGTCATTCTCGTGGATCTGACGCCAAGAGGGTCAACCATCAATTCAGAGGCATATGTGTAAACTCAAGAACCGTTTCCGACGTGTTCGATCGGTCAAGATTCCAACGGAAATCTTGCTCCAACCCGATAATGCATGCCCACACACAAGTCTGAGAACTCGGGAACACATCGCCAAATCGGGTTGGACATCATTGCCTCATCCAACCTACAGTCCAGACCTGGCACCATTGGACGTCCATCTCTTAGGGCCGCTTATAGATTCTCTACGGGGAACACACTTTGAAGATGACGAGAGTGTCAGTCATGCAGTGCAAACATAGCAATGCCTACAGGACAAGAGCTTTTACCAACAGGGAATACATGCCCCTCCAAAACGCTGGCCTACTGCTATAGAACGTTATGGAGACTACGTAGAAAAGTGGGTCATGGACTAGCCATGTGGATGTATATTTTCGCCAAATTATGACTCTTAACAATAAATATGTTCTGAGAAAAAAGATGTGGGGTATTACTAACTGAACGACACTCGTATTTAATAGGATGATAAAACCTATAAATAAACACAAATTGTCGTTATACCAGACAACAGGAAATTACGTGATTTTTAAGATGGTTGGGAGACTATTCTCGCATTAATATAAAGATAAGTGAGAGTATACGCAGTTCACAATATTAATGACCGAATACAGGACAACAGAAAAAAATCGACAGTTTACGCTGCAGGAATGGAAAACAACAGATTTATGAAAATCTTACTGGATTACGCGAAAATTACGTTGATGCCACTGATTATGATAATCGTTCATTATTTGTCATGTGGGCAACTATGTCCTACAAGATTTGTATTAAAAATTTGCAAAAGAAGAAACAGATCACAAAACACAAAATCTACAAAAAAAGTAAATTACGTATCTCATATTTTACAGGCAAAAGTTAGAAATCACAAATTTGATGGAAAAACTGATAACAACTCACAGCTTCTACGAAAAAATTAGTTTTAAATAGCATTTCATATTCAGACATCTAAATCGATATTCGATCTCCATTTTGTGGCCTCAGCTGTAGCTTCCTGAAGTTCACTCCATTTCCCAGATTATCTTACCTTGCAGCAAATTAGGACAGTGTGGCTCACGGTGTGCTCTCTTGTTCCGCAGTCATATACAGGCCTATCCACGATGCCCTCAAAAGTGTGGTGCAACTCTGTTTTCTGGCGTGGCGTTTTGGGGTTCTCATTATGTGGCGCTAAATGTTCCTGTGTAGATCTGACCAGAATGCTGTTACAGCGGGGTCGTCGTAGTCACTGAGACGGAAACCTGTGTCACACATGAATCTTCCTGAAGAATTGTCTGACACTATAACAAGACAGCTCTTCTCACCCAGGTCTTCTCGACTTTAGAAGGAGGAGTAGAACGTTATTCGGTGCAGTGTGCAATGAAAGTACTCTTGGTTGTATGGAAGAAGCAGGACTATAGGAGCCATGTGTGCGTGGGCATGTGGAGCCAAGGCGTCGGTGTGAGTTTCCATTCTCCAGTTGTAACCCACATTGAGTCATTTCCATAATGTGTTATGTTGGTGCGCCTGCTCCTGCACCATGCTGGTGTGCAATACTCTGTAGTTGAGTACGCTGGGAATTGTGTGGCGGTGCATTGGATATCTGCTGGCGCCTACCCAAATGTTCCTGCCAGTCTCCATACTTTGTTGTTTCGGGTTTTTAGTTTTCGTCCAATTACATACATGCTGTTTTTTTATATGTCAGAGAACCGTGTAAGTGTGATGACACGTTGATTTGGGCAACTGTTGCTATTTATTTATTTTTTGTAAATGAAGTGCTCTGCTTTATTTGAACACAGTTTCCATAGCTGCCTATAGCATTCATTCATTCACCGGTTCTCAATTTCAGATAAAAATGCGTTCTCCAGCTAAACGTTTGTCATTTCATAAGTAAATCAGAATTTCTGTGAGGTTGTTACTGGTATATCAGAAGTATAAAGGATAAATTAAATGTAACGGGAGGTACCCGTTTTTGCTAGGAAATGTCATACTAGATTTTGTGACTATTGATTCCTTAGTATGTTCTCCATGCGCTACGGAATTTTTGAACAGAGAATCGTTTTCCTTAGCATTTACCTTTCATTTAGGTAAATTGTCTCGTAAGCTGCAGCCAAGTCGACGAAGACACTCCTCACTTTAAGCCTTTCTCGAACCCTGGTTCAAGCTGTGATATCAGAGTCAGATGTTTCGCTAAAATTGAGGTTGTGGAATTGCGAGTTCGCTAGTGGCTTGGATATAAAAATGGAGAACCGTTAATTTTCACTTTTTGCTAGCCATTTCTGATCGTAGTTAGAATAAAGGTTATGGGCTATATAGATTTATTCTGGTCAATTACTGATGAGTGCCTGTCGTGTTTGTGTTGTTGAGGAAGGTGAGGAAAATGAGGGGAAGAAGCACAGTACCTGCACATAGTCTGCTCCTGCCAAGTTACATTAAAACGGCCGCAATCGAAACGCCGTCCACAACGGGCGGATAACAATCAACAGAGGCCTGAGAGTTTCCCGCGTCGGCGCCCATGTAAAAATAGTTACTGGCATGTTCAGATCTCAAGAGGTCTCCATTCTCCTTTGAACCCGTGGTATTCACCAGGGCCAAGCGCGTTGATTTTTTCATTTTTTTTTCACTGTGAATTTTGCGCATTTGCGCTTGCGAAATGCTTCAGATGACGCCACCATAAAACACATCTTTCTCTGCTGTTAGTGGAGGCCTAAAGATAAAGACTGTGTATATCGTGGAAAACTCGAGTATTAAATCAATCATGATGTGGCCTGAACACCTAGAAAATTTTATACGATTACTAACGAACCCGCCAATGCCTCACAATTTCTAAATACTCGTAGGCATGGGAACTGCATATACCTCGTAAATACCCTCCCCCCCCCCTTTTCTCTCTCTCCCTCTCTCCTTCCATCATTTCCTCACCCTCTCTCTGTATATTTCTTCCTTCCCTTCCCTATCTTTCTGTCCTCTTACGTCTGCTTCGAACGTGAAGCTTGTTTATTGTTATTGCAAACAAAACCTTCATTGGAAATTAAAATCGCTGGAAATGGATGGCTAAATCAGTTGGCATCATTGGTATACGGGCTATGAGAACGATACCTTCAGCTGCTGGAGCTTTGAGGATAGTAGCATCAGCGAGAATATTTCCCATAGTTTTAACCTGCGAATGGTTAGGATTACAAACTTCCGGAAGATTCGGATTTCGTTGTAGTCTAATTATAAGCCGGTAAGTTATAAAAACAACTTCCATGTTTTGTGTAAAGCTGATCGCTGGAAAGAAAATAAAACAACACATTGTTGGGCATACAACTTCTATATTTAACAATTTGTCTAATGATTTACATGCCCTCCATTGTCATTTAAAAATATATATATCCTGTATCCACTCGAAGATTGATTAGAGTATTGCCTAAAAATTTGAAGTGAATCAACCAAGAACTTTTCGAGATTTTTGGTAACGAAGTTTCTCCTTTACATATTAAATATATTTTATATATTACGTACATTAGTAACATGTAGCCTATCTCCACCCGAAAGGTCGTTAGAGTAGCATGTAAAATTTTGAAATACATGGATGAAGAACTTTTCGAAAATTTTGGTAACACAGTTCCCACTCTAGATATAACATACATGTTTATGTATTATATATTTTCAAACAATATACAGCCTATGGCCGTCGGAATATTCATTAGAGTATCGTGTGAAAATCTGAAGTAAATTCGTCAAGGAGTTTGTGAGATTTTTGGTAAGAATGTTAAGCTACAGCTTCTGTCTGAAAAGCTTGTAAAGCTGTTGCGTATTAGGTGTGCTGAGAAATAACAGTCGCGGAAAAAATTCGATACGTTGCGCCCTTTTCGAGTTAATGTTACTGAAGTTAGCCAGTCATGACGTTGTGCCTGCAACCTCAAGCGAACCGCCAGAGACGGTGACGCCAAACGCTTTCTTCGTTTGGTTTCCTAAAGCCGAACAAGAAAGTGATAAAAAAATCGGTCATAGGTTGGTGGTAAGTACTGAACGCGAGTCAACGGCTGAGCAGCCTTGCGTTTTATCAGGAAAAAAGGCTCTGAGCACTATGGGACTTAACTTCTGAGGTCATCAGTCCCCTAGAACTTAGAACTACTTAAGCCTAACTAACCTAAGGACATCACACACATCCATGCCCGAGGCAGGATTCGAACCTGCGGCCGTAGCGGTCGCGCGGTTCCAGACTGTAGCGCCTAGAACCGCTCGGCCACCCTGGCCGGCTGTGTTTTATCACCTACGCTATCACAACAAGTGACACCAATTGTATCTAGTGGGCCGCTTGAATTTGCTCTCACAACGTCATGATTGGCTAATCTCAATACTAATTAACTCGGAAACGGCGGAACATATAGAATTTTTTCCCAACAATAATTTTGTTCAGCACAGCCTATTCTGCTGTGCCCTTACAAGCTTTTCAGACTGCTTCTGATCACCCTGTATAGTAGTATAGATAAACACTGCTACCCACCGTCACTTTACATCTGAAAGGTTAAGGTTTTAGTCTTGGGACACAAGACACAGTTCGCGTGTCAGAGCTATTCGCCGCTACCTCTTCTCCACATGATGGGTAGTTTCTCCTACCATCATGTCACTCACCAGATACTCTCTTTCAACCGTCTCCTGAACAGCGCCGATTCTACCGGCACTGGCCAAAAAGTGGGAACGATAGTCGCCCTGCAAGTTGCGAGAAAATCAACTACAAAGATTTTTGGTGTATGGTAATAACATAAAAAATGGTAAATGGCTGGGAAGAGCCTTGTACCAGAGGAGACTGGGAACAAAACAGACATGTTAATGGAACCAGCAGGCCACAACGCATGACCTGCGGCACTGTTCGGCGATAGTAGCGCCACAGCTACGGGAACAGGTCCAGTAGCAAGTGCCGGGCGGTCTTATCGGCATTACTGCACCACGGGGAATCCCCACCTCGTCGTCCCTCTCTGTCAGAGCCGGAGGTGGCAGATAAGCGGTCGCGGGGCACAGCCAAGTGCTGCGGGCGTCCCAGACGCAAACCACACACCCGTCGCCCGTCAGTCGGTCTGCTGCTGACCGTTGATTCAACAGCTGTTTTAGCATTGCATCCGGAGTTAATGCCAATTTATGGGTGACCAGACAGTGGTATATAAACACATGAGTAACTGAGTTAGAGAGAGAGACTTGTCATGTATCTACACGTCCCAGTCACATTAATGTGACCACCAGACTGCATTAACCATTCACATGAACACACCATCACCATCCACAACTATGTTTCTAAACTGTACCCAAGGCACGATCACCATCCTCGACATCCAAAGATTTTATAGGAATGAGGTCGGATCACGTAAGAAGCCAAAGGAGTACCCTCATGTGCTTGGAATGTTCCGCAAATCATTCTGAAACAAATAGCGAGAGTTGTGGAGGTTTATATCATCTTTGGTGAGCTGAAGGCGATGGAACCAATGCCCATGGTTTGACACTGCGTGGAGAGTGTTACTTACATACACACAGATCTCTCAGAATGACGGTAAATTAAAGGAATTGTAGCTCATGTGGGTGCTTACAGCCGTTCTTACCTCAGACAATTATCAACTGGAACGGAAAGGTGGAACGACGACAGTAGAAATCTAACTATCCTCCCCCACACATCGTAAGGCGTTCTGTGAAGTGTAGATTTATATGTAAAATTGATTTATATTTATTTATTTATTTACGGATGACTTTCAACCTACCGTCTACATTTATATAAGAGGTCATGTCTTTTTAACTTGCAACGAGTTATAATTGACAACGAAATTCTGCTTCAAAATAATAATAATAATGAGAACAATAATAATAATAAAGTTATGTATAAAATATGGTAGGAAATAATTATACTACGGAAGAAGGGCAACATGCTCATTCCATACTCCTGTATATCCGAGAAACATTTGACACTGCGTCCCACTGGAGACTGTTAATGACCGTACAGAATACGGAATAGGTTCCCAGGTGTGTTAGTGGCTCAAAGACTTGTTCAGTAATAGAACCCATTACTCTGTCCTCGACGGCGAATGTTCATCAACGGCAAGGGTATCGTCCATACTGCCAAAGAGGAGTGCCAATTTCTGTAGACGTAAGTGATCTGGTGGAGAGTTAGAATAGCAATCTACTGCTTTTTGCTGTTGATGATGTGGTGTACGGGAAGGTCTCGTTGTTGAGTTGGAGTATACAAGACGACTCAGAATTTCTAGTCGGTGTGATGCATGGCAGTTAAGTCAAAAGGTAGAAAAATATAAGTTAATGTAGATGAGTAATGAAAACAATTCCGTAATGTGATACATGACACAGTCACGTCGATTAAATATCTGGGCGCAACGTCGCAAAGCGATATGAAATGGAATAAACAAGTAAGGATTGTAGTAGGTAAGGCGAATGGTCGACTTCAGTTTATTGGGATAATTTTAGGAGAGCGTAGTTCATACGTAAAGGAGACCGCGCGTAGGAAACTAATGCGACCATTTCTTGAGTACTGCTGGAGTGTATGGGATCCGCATCATATTGGGCTAAAGGAAGACGCCGAAGTAATTCAGAGGCAAGCTACTAGATCTGTTACCGGGAGGTTCGAGCAACGCGCAAGAATTATGGAGATGCTGCGGGAACTCAAATGAGGATCCCTGGAGGGAAGGCGACGTTCTTTCAAAGTAACATTGTTGAGAAAATTTGGAGAACTCGCATTTTAAGGTGACTGCTGAACGATTCTACTGTTGCCGACGTCCATTTAGCATAAGAACCACGAAGATAAGATACGAGAAATTATGCTCGTACGGGGGCATGTAGACAGTCGTTTTTCCCTCTATTTGTGAGTGGAACAGGAAAGGAAATGACTACTAGTGGTACGGGGTACCGTCCAACATGCACCGTACGGTGGCTTGCGAAGTATGTAGATGTACTCATAGCTATATTAATTGACACAATTTAGTTAGTGGCTAAAAGTATAGAAAATATAGGAAGCAAAATGAGTAGCACAAATGCTGGAATGAATAGAACAAACCCTTTAAGCATGGTTCAAACAAGAGGACAATTCATAATTGCATCCAGCAGTTTGGCTGCGGGTCCATGAGATTGTTTGTCAGGACTGGAGGAGTGTAAGAAAAACGAGTGATCGGAAATCGGTTATAAAGAGGTCACACAAAACTCTACTACTTAGCGAGGGAGGGAGTGGGGCGGGCGGTGTGGAAGAAATGCTGTCGGTGGTAAATACTCTTGAAATAAAAATGTATATACAGGGTGTATCAAATAGAATCATCCGACATGGCATGTCTATATTTCTGAACAAATAAACATATACAATGAATTTTGTTTTTTGATGAACAGGAAAATAAAAAAAAAATTTCATACTTTTCCATATGTGTTCAATATGCCCTCTTGTGATGCTGGGCATAATATGTCAATAGTGTATTCAGATTGTTCCCACAATGGAGCGAGCATGTTTTTAGTTATAGCTTCTACAGCTGCTTTTATGCGATGTCTCTGTATATTCCTTGTTGCTGGTAAAGGCACACAAACAGTGTCTTTTATAAACCCCCACAAGAAATAATCACATACAATCAGCTTCGATAACCTTGGAGGCCAATAACATAAGGCTGAATCATTTGGTCCAGTGCGACTTATCCATCGTTCAGTAATACTTTAATTTAATAATTCCAGCACTTCCAGGCGCCAGTGTAACGGTGCACCATCCCGTTGGTATATGAAGTCCTTCGACTCAGTCTCCAACTGTAGGAAAAGAAAGTTCTCAAGCATATCGAGCTATGTACTTCCTGTAACACTGTACTCGGCAAAGAAAAATGGACCATACAGCTTTTCCCGTGAAACTGCATAAAACACATTAAATTTTGGAGAGTCCCTCTCATTTTGTACAACTTCATGTGGTTGATCCGTACCCCATATTCTCACATTTCCATTTCAATGGAATGTTGCCTCGTCACTAAACACTAAGCGTGGAAGAAAACTGTCATCCTCTATCTTACCAAAAACGAATACAGAACTCCACACTACTGTTGTTTGTCACCTTCACGAAGAGCTTGCAGTAGCTGAATTTTTCTGTGGTTTTATTTGTAAACGTCGACGCAACACACGCCAGATGAACATCGGGGGCATGTTGAGCTGTCGAGCTGCACGACGAACGGATATCTGCGGACTCCTTGTGAAACTATGGCGGACGCCTTCGACGTCTGTGTCACACAATCGGGGACGGTCCGGCGATTTGCCTTTACATAAAGAACCTGTTTCTCAGAATTGTCACGCCATCGTCTAAAGCTCTGTACTGTAGAAGGATCCACACCATAACTAGTACGAAAGTCACTCTGAACAGTTATTACTGACACGCACTGCCGGCCTCTGTGGCCGAGGGGTTCTAGGCGCTTCGGTCCGGAACCGCGCTGCTGCTACGGTCCCAGGTTCGAATCCTGCCTCGGGCATGGATGTGTGTGATGTCCTTAGGTTAGTTAGGCTCTGGCTCTAAGCACTATGGGACTTAACATCTGAGGTCATCAGTCCCCTAGAACTTAGAACTACTTAAACCCAACTAACCTAAGGACATCACACACATCCATGCACGAGGCAGGATTCGAACCTGCAACCTTAGTGGTCGCGCGGTTCCAGACTGAAGCGCCTAGAACCGCTCGGCCACCTGCGGCCGGCAGGTTGTTAGGTTTAAGTAGTTCTAAGTCTAGCGGACTGATGACCTCAGATGTTAAGTCCCATAGTGCTTAGAGCCATTTGAACCATTTGAACTGACCCGAACTGCGGAAAACGTAGAACACAACAATCTTTCTGTTGTTCCGACACCACTTTTACTAGAACTGAAGTGGCCCACACAGCTTCTACCTAGAGGGCACCATGTAAAACTCAAGAGATGCTCTTTCCAACAGTACGTTGATCACGCATATATATAAAATAACATAATGTTTATGATATTTTTAAATTGGATAATGTTTTGTGACACATACATATATATATGGTGGTCCATTGATCGTAACCAGGTCAAATATCACACGAAATAAGCATCAAACAAAAAAAACTATAAAGAACGAAACTTGTCTAGCTTGAAGGGGGAAACCAGATGGCTCTACCGTTGGCCCGCTAGATGTCGCCGCCGTAGGTCAAACGGATATCAACTGAGGTTTTTTGAAATAGGAACCCCATTTTTTTAAAAATATTCGTGTAGTACGTAAAGATATATGTATGTTTTAGTTGGACCACTTTTTTCGCTTTGTGATAGAAGACGCTGTAATAGTCAGAAACATATGGCTCACAATTTTGGACGCATAGTTGGTAACAGGACGGCTTTTTAAATTAAAATACAGAACGTAGCTACGTTTGAACATTTTATTTCGGTTGTTTCAATGTGATACATGTACCTTTGTGAACTTATCATTTCTGAGAACGTATACTGTTATAGCGTGATTACCTGCAAATACCACATTAATGCAGGAAATGCTCAAAATGATGTCCGTCAACCTCAATGCATTTGGCAATACGTGTAACGACATTCCTCTCAACAGTGAGTAGTGCGCCATCGGTAATGTTCGCACATGCATTGACAATGCGCTGACGCATGTTGTCAGGCGTTGTCGGTGGATCACAGTATCAAATATCCTTCAACTTTCCCCACAGAAAGAAATCAGGGGACTTCAGATCCGGTGAACGTGCGGGCCATGGTATGGTGTTTCGACGACCAATCCATCTGCCATGAAATATGCTATTCAATACCGATTCAACCGCACGCGAGGTATGTGCCGGACATCCATTGTGTTAGAAGTACATCGCCATTCTGTCATGCAGTTAAATATCTTGTAGTAACATCGGTAGAACATTAGACAGGAAATCAGCACGCATTGCATCACTTAGATTGCCGCTGATAAAGTGGGAGCGAGTTATCCTTCCTCCCATAATGCCGCACCATACATTAACCCGCCAAGGTCGCTGATGTTCCACTTGTCGCAGCCATCGTGGATTTTCCGTTGCCAAATAGTGCATATTACGCCATTTTACGTTTCCACTGTTGGTGAATGACGCTTCGTCGCTAAATAGAACGCGTACAAAAAATCTGTCATCGTCCCGTAATTTCTCTTGTGCCCAGTGGCAGAACTGTACACGACATTCAAAGTCGTCGCCATGCAATTCCTGGTGCATAGAAATATGGTACAGGTGCAATAGATGTTGATGTAGCATTCTCAACATCGACGTTTTTGAGATTCTCGATTCTCGCGCCATTTGTCTGCTACTGATGTTCGGATTAGCTACGACAGCAGCTTAAACACCTACTTGGGCATCATCATTGTTGCAGGTCGTGGTTGACGTTTCACATGTTGCTGAACACTTCCTGTTTCCTTAAATAACGTAATTGTCCGGCGAACGATCCGGACACTTGGATGATGTCGTCCAGGATACCGAGCAGTATACATGGCACAAGCCCGTTGATCATTTTGAACACAATAGCCATACAGCAACACGATATTGACCTTTTCCGCAATTGGTAAACGGTCCATTTTAACACGGGTAATGTATCACGAAGGAAATACCGTCCGCACTGGCGGGATATTACGTGAGACGACGTACTTATTTGTTTGTGACTATTATAGCGCCATCAATCACAAAGCTAAAAAAATGGTCCAGCTAAAACATTCATATATCTTTACGTACTACACGAATATTTAATTAAAAAATGGGTGTTCCTATTTCAAAAAAACGCAGTTGATATCCGTTTGACCTATGGCAGCGCCATCTGGCGGGCCAACCACAGCGTCATCTGGTTTCCTCCTTCAAGCTGGACGAGTTTCGCTCTTTGTAGTTTGATGCTTATTTCCTGAGATATTTGGCCCAGTCACTATCAATGGAGCACCCTATGTGTGTGTGGTGTGTGTGTGTGTGTGTCTGTGTGTGTGTGCGTGTGTATGTGTGTTTTGTGGGGGTATGTTTTTTTCTCCTTCCTCCTGTATTTTGGTACTGTTCGTTACCCTTACAAGGTGGTAACAGTGAATGTGGTTTTTACCATTTTTAAGAGTCTTGCCGATGACACCCGCCCTCTCTGCGGTACGGTGACCCGCAGCCAGGCCGCCGTCTAGACGCGTTCCGTGACACACGAGAGAGACAGGCGCTCGGCGCTAGCACGTGCCGTGGCCCAGTTCGGGGCGCCCCTAGGCCCTTATTACCATACATATTGTTAGTGCTGGCGGCGGCCCAGGCCGGCACTAAACATGGATCAGCAGTATCGCGTCAGCGCTAATTAAAACCCCAGCGTGTAATTATCAGAGCGCAGGCCAGCAGCACGACACCAGATACGGCGACCCGTGCCTGCTTTACGGCGAACCTGCCACCTGCCACCAGCCACATTGCACCCTAACGTGCACAAGTACGTCGATCTTTTATGCGCCACTTAACTGTGCTGACCATGAAATGGTATACTCCGTCACACGCCCACGATCACATTGTGACGAATCTCGGTCTCAAACATTTTTTTTTATTTTTATTTACGGACATATTGTCTTAGCGACCCACCACGACGATCTCCCAACCTTTTTTTTTTTATTAAATATTAATTTTCAGTAATTTAAAATGAATACCCTTATCAATTGTAAACCCGCCAGGGTAGCCGAGAGCCCTAACGCGCTGCTTCGTAGACTCGGGTAGGCGCGCCGGCCACGGATCAAATCCTCCCGGCGAATTAACGACGAGGGCCGAAATACCGGCCAGCCTGGAAGTGGTTTTTAGGCGCTTTTCCACATCCCGCTAGGTGAATACCGGGCTGGTCCCTATATTCCGCCTCAGCTACACGGCTCGCAGACATCTGAACACTTTCGCACTATTCCATGGGTTACACTCGACGACAGTTGGGGTACACTAATTCCGTCCCGGGGGGTATGGGGTGGCGGCAGGAAGGGCATCCGGCCACACCTTAAACATTAACATGCCAAATCCGATTAACGATGGCTGACCCTGCGTAACTGCGGGACAAGGCTCAAGCGATAGATAGATAGTCCCTTATCAATTGTAAAATGAACGAATTTATTTCCGTAACTTAACCATTTTCTATATATTGTTATGCCATAGAATAAAAAGGAGACGAAATTAATTCTTTTAAGTTCACGGTAGCATAGCTACAGGAGACACCATGCAGAGGTGGTGACGTAGCTATGCAGCAGTAAGAAACCATTTACATTGTAAGTCGTTCACGTAAATGAGGCTAGCTTAACACATCGCCCCCACTGGCAGGCAAAAGTTACAAATTCAGCGAAATGTCCACTGTGAGAGAGACAGAGACATATATTCGTTAGTTCATGTTACGTTCATCAACATGCAATATGTACGACGCAGCAACACGTACGGGAAAGTTGACAGTGCAGTTACGAGCCTGCAACAAACTATATAGCCAACACAGCGGAACGAGGACCGCTGACAAATAGTAAAGAAGCAAGCCACATTCGGTCATAACGAACACAGACTCTAGTCACAGCTCACCGCTAGTCTCTATAAATACGTCAGTTCTCCAGCGCTGAACTCAGTTGCTACAGGAGCACAGAATTCATTATTTATTAGGTGTAGCGATATCCATGTATTGTGTGTTCCAGCACTTTTCATGAGCACGCCTCTTGCCGTTTCCGAGATGACAGTATCCAACTAACCACGACCCCCCTGCCGCTCGTGGTGTTTCGTACTGACCTCCTGCCCCATCGCTGATGGAGAGACTGAAGGCTCCCGCAACCAGTACATCTCGCAGTGCTTGTCGCAATAACATCGTCACTGCTGTGTGAGAGGGCCGCTCGGTGCCTCTATTCCCGATCGACGCTGGAGTGGGATCGCGGACGCTCTAATCCAGTGGCGGCCATAATCTCACACCACTGTTGCGCCCGTCCGACGGCAGTCCACAGGACTTCGGTTGAATTGCTAAAGCAGCGGCCTTGCTGACCAGGAACGTCGAAATCACAACAGGATTCAGCAAAATTCCCCTGTGTCTGTGGCATTAAGCGTCAGCCGGGGATGGTGAGGAGACACAGAATTGTATACTTGACTGTATAAATATTAACTTGCTAATAAAGTTTTATGAGCTCTAAAGAACCTCTGTAAGTTCCTCAAAACCATTTTGGCAACGTACAGATGTCCCCACAAGGGACCCCTACAATGTTTTCTGATCCCATATTATTTCTTTTCCCCTAAGCTCGCTTCTTTCCTTCTTAGAATAGTTTTTCGTTTAACTGTTGTTTCATTTGGCTGCTAAGTGTACCCCATCAGTCCGTGAAGTTTCTAGGGTGGATTAATAACAATAGAAAATAAATAAAAATGGTAGTCAGGTTACTCTCCATTCAGAGGCTGTTGCACACAGCTACTGTTATTGACTTGTAAATAATAGATTTCAGCTATCAGTCGCCCTTTTGAAATTTTACTGGCAGATCTAGATTTCAACTATAAACTAGCCATTCTCAATCCACTATCATTTTTGATAAATGTATGTAATGCCTATTGGTCGGGCTTCATTCACTGTTCATTGAGCATTCAATTCAGTGAATACAAAAAAAAAGGTAGTTTTAATGCTTCCAAATGTACTAGGTACTTTCCCACCGCTTGAGTGCAGAACGTATACACAACTATGAGAAACTGTGACAGAGACCCTTCTTTAGAATGCCGTTCAATTCGGGCGTACCATTTGCCTGAAAGTCTGTTACGTCGTCAAAGCGTTGACCTTCATATGTATCTCTGCACTTTGTCACTTTGTGGTAGGTTCTTACTGGTAACACAAAGTATTGTCACACATTATGACTTTTTTCCAGAAAAAAGCCCTCGTTTTGCTATTCATTGAAGTCTACAGTGACATCATTAGAGTTGGAGCACAAGCTCGGATTAGGAAAGGATGGGGAAGAAAGACGACCGTGCTCTTTAAAAAAAAAAAAAAAAACCATCCCTCGATTTCCCTGGAGTGGTTTAGGATAATCGCGGGAAACCTGAAACAAGATCGCCGTATCCGAGTTTGAACCGAAGCCCTCCCCCCCCCCTCCCCCCCGAGTGGGACTCCAGTGTGCTGACCACTACGCCACCTCACTCGGTTGGCGCTTTTGTTCTAGAGGAAAGCTGTACGAGATAAGCTTTACGCACACTTTTATATTCTTCCAAACATTCTGAAAAATGTCATGAACACCAGGTTCAGAGATGACGCTCTTTCGCAAATTGTGACACAACAACGTTGTCGCACCACGTCCGCCAGTGCACTACTTACACTGGCTGCACACAAAGGTCTGGTTGAATGCACGTCTGTTGTTTATTGCTGTTAGTTCAAGGTACCTACTTTTGTGGCGGCGTTCGTAGCGACAAACAATTCGCTGTAGAAACGGCTTACGAAGTCACCACCACACTTTTAATAGCGGGCCGACCGGTCCGCTGGAACAGTGAACAGAAAGATAAAAACCCAAACACTCTGATTAAATAAAAGTCGGTACTTATCTTTATTAACGAAGATACAGAAACACAGTAGTGAACTCCGTGTCTACATAAATCTGTCTAGTTCGAGTCGGAGCGGCTAGGTCAGCGTCGGCTGACGACAAACAACAACTCTGCTGCGATGAACACACAACTGACTAGCAAGTACACAATTCTGTGGCGAGTATACAACTGAGCTGCGAATACAGAACTGTCCTAGCGCTCGCGACTCCAGCGCTTAAGAAACCAGAAGCCAGCGGTGGCGCGCGCAGACTTGCGGCGATTTCCTGTCTCGCTGGCGCTGCTTATGCGGACGGCGTCCGGACTTTGATGCTGCCAACCTTTTGGCAGCGGGCTCGGGTGGCATTACTGGCTAGGATATAACACCTACATAGATAACTGTGCTGACGTCGCTTACACGCCAGGAGTAAAATTAGTCTCGCAGCTTTTGGGACGGACGGTGAACACTAACGCCCGAAAGCTAGCAGGTTTCTGCTCGTGGGTAATGTTGGCAGGTGTGCACCACTTATCCCGCTTCTGCTGCACTGTACGTTAACAGTTAAGTATTTTTTCACTAGTTTTCTCTTTTTCAAGGATTTCTCCCACAACCAATTTTATATCGTGAGTATATTATTTTTGCAATTTAAGAGTTTCGAACTTCATATTATAAATGAAAACTCAGACGCCATAGTTAACTATGGCTTCCAATTCAACACTCAGAGTGCATATACGTTTATATTCCGAGCGCCTTCCCGGGCCTGTTAGCACGATTTGTAATTTAGTTCCCAGGTTTAAGTGTGAAGAGTTTAGATTAGGCTTTACCGTACGCATGTAATGAATACCAGTTAAACATATCAATTAAACTACAAGGTTACTGCCTCAGATAACAATTTAGTTTTGATTTATTTTTGCTAGGTTTCCTAGTAATTTACTGCACCACTTTTTCTATTTTTAAGCAGATCATGTGATGTCCTCGAAATAAATCGAAAGCAGTAATCTTTCACTGAAAGATAGCTGTTTTTCCTCTGAAATTTACAAAAATTATTTTTCATATTTTCTACACGCTTGTAACTATCACTTATTTTCTGACGATATCCGATTCTATTTAAGCGCCAGTTCTGAGAACATTTCTGTTGCATAACCAGGTATCACGAAGGGTACAAGCCCAGGGTCTTCTCTCAAACCCTAAGAAGTCACAAGTCGTCCTTGTAGTATCCCGGAAATTGATCCTCTACCATATCCGAGAAACAGTTCTTTCAATCGCTTTTCGATTAACAGTAAAATGACGCAGCATAATGTTCAATGAGCATCTAAACTGTGAAAAACAGACTGCAACAGCAATAAAGATAACTCTCTCTATTGCGTACATCAGTTTAAAAATTCCGGATTCGATTTCCGGCCGGGTTGGGGATTTTCTCTGACCGGGGACTGGTTGTTTGCGTTAACCTCATCATTTTATCATCATCATCATTCGTGAAAGTGGCTAGATTAGACTGTGTAAAAAATGGGACTGTGTAAAAATTGGGACTTTGTACGGGCGCAGTTGAGCGCCCCGCAAACCAAACTTCATCATTATTGTTCCACAAATGCAGTGAAAATTCCAATACGGTCAGCATACCTAAGCATAACTATAAATCTTTCTCCGTCGCCTCTCCATTTCAGCAGTACGTTTGCGGAATAGTCTGCTCTGTAACCTGTGTCTAGTCCGACATCATGCTGTATTCAGTACGACATTAAATCTTTTTCTATTATCATCGGCATAGCTTCGCTTTTGATATACACAGTCTCGCTGCGGTCGCAGGTTCGAATCCTGCCTCGGGCATGGATGTGTGTGATGTCCTTAGGTTAGTTAGGTTTAAGTAGTTCTAAGTTCTAGGGGACTTATGACCTCAGCAGTTGAGTCCCATAGTGCTCAGAGCCATACACAGTCTAGTCTCATTAATGTGACCACCGCCTTTGTTCGACGCCAACGTGATATAACCATTCACAGAGGGCAGGTTGCAACGCTATCTGTTCATCATTCTTGCATCGTGATGATGATGTTGCTGCTTAGTGCCCATCTTAAAAATCACCGTCATCATATAAAGTATGTGGCGGGGACGCGGAAAGCAGTACAATCGTTCTAATGCTGAAACTAAGCGACTTATCTGACGTCCAAAAGGTCGTCATCATTGGCTTTGGGCCAAGGCTGAGAGCATTTCCGAAATGGCTAAGTTTGTAAACCATTCGGGTGCCGCCCTGGTTAAAGTACACCGTGCATGGCAAAATGATACTATCCAAAACCGGCGACGAGGCTACTGTGGTGTACCATGGGCCATAGATGACAGGGGTGAACGACAGCTGCCGAGTTGTGTACGGACGAAGAGACGTGCAACGCTTGTGCAAATGACCACCCAAATGAACCCAGTGGCTACCAACAATATCTCCTCAACAACCGTTCAGTGAGTGTTACTGCGTATGGGTCTTCGCCGCTGGTACCTGGTTCATGCACCCACGCTCACTGCTGTTCACCGGTGACGAAGTCGGAATTTGCACGCCAGTTTCGAAACTATACGTCCATTGAGTGGCGACAGGTGGTCTTTTGAGACAAATTATCTTTTATACTCCAGTGGACAGCGAGAAAGTCTGAAAGCAAAGGGTTGAGACTAAAGGAGTGGGGAATGTTTTTGTGGCATTCCGTTGGTGATCTCGTCGTTTTGGAAGGCACAATGGATCAACATTGTTATGCACCTAGCCTTGGGGACCATATGGAATCCTACATCCGTTCTGTTTTCCGTTGGCACGGTGGCATCTACCAACAGGGCAATGCAACTTGTCACACATTTAGCAATATACCTACGTGTCCAAAGAGCACCGGAATGAGTTTACCATACTACCCTCGCCACTCAAGAATGTCTGGGACCGCCTCGATTAGACTGTTCACGCCTTGGATCCTCAATCGAAAAAGCGCATCTCACCACGGCACTGAAGTCGCCATGGCTCCACATCCCTGTGGGTACATTCCAGCACTCGTAGGCACCCTTCCTGCAATTGTCACAGCGGTCCACGCTGTGAAACATGGTTATTCCAGGCTTTTGACAGGTTGTTATTTTAATATCACTGGACAGCGTATCACAGAAATCTTTGTGTCCAGCAGCAATCCAGAACATTACACACAATTTTAATACTACCAATGCAGTCTCATATCCATCAGACTCCATTTTCGTTATTGTGTCTCATTAGCGAAATTACGTCTAGTATTTCTAGCTAATACCTGGACAAGTCAACTTCTTGTACTGAGTCATTTTTCTTTGATGACGTTCATTTCAATTACTATGCCATTACCCACATCATTCGACACGAATGTAATGAAGAATTTATCTAACACAATTTAACACGACTCAAGTTACTGAAGAACCTTTAATCACTATCATATCATTTGTTGCTATCATTATTATTATTATTATTATTATTATATGTATAGCAAAAGTACTATGCATGTTAAAAAAGTCGACTCAGTCAGGATGTCGGGTTGGATGTCCATCACACTGGCCCCCATATTTGTAGCTTTAGCTAGTACAAAACGATGCATGACTCTGCAGGAAGTGAAGATATCTACTCACTGTAACAGTTCTGAATTTTTAACTACTTGACTCTCAGAGTGTCGCCTGCTTGGGTGAAGGTGATTAATAGTGTAACTGCACCAAAACGCGTTTCCAGTTCTGTGAGCAGGTCCTTGTTGTCTCCTCCACCAGAGATATTCTTTAAGCAGATTGTCTAGAGTCTTCCACCACCCTGTAATCTCCTGCTCCACATATTCTTCTAAAACAGATTTTAAATTTCGTCATACTTTTTTATTACATGACAAATCCACATTTCTTTTCCACTATGTATTAGGGACACTACAGTCGAGTTGGCTTAAGAAGCTCCCTTACAGATGCAGCGGTTGGGGGAAACCTGGCAACAGCGCTTGTACCAGTCAGAGATCTTCTTACACCGACACGACTATAACTACTTGGTCTTCCCCCATTCTCCTCTGCACTCTGTCTATCCATGTTTTTTTATCGCCATCTTCAGCCACACTATTTTCCCAGCTTTTGGTCCACGTAATCGGTATCGTGCAGTAGAAAACTTTATCAGACTTCTCCCAATCGAATTTACAGATTCTTGCGGAAGCTGCTCTGTCTGTAGAGGACACAATTTCTACCAACCACAATTTCTGTTTAATGTCTGTGTTGCACCTCCAATTGCTTTGTGTTCTGATTCCTAGCTACTTAACTTGCACTATCATTTTCTAGTATTTCGGATTGTATTCATGGGTGGTGCACAGGAAGAACGAGACCTGTGACGCTTCCTTATAAACTCAAATTCTCTAATTTTACCATCGTAGTACTTACAAGAGATAAACATTCTGATGATGCTACATAGGAACGACCAAAATAAGGTTTCCCGAAATCACAGCACCTTTCCTATAGTGCACTCACTCGAGATCGTTCATCATTTACGTGACATTTGCTCTGGTAATATAACTTCATAATATTGTGAAATTGACGAACAATTTTTGTGTCTACGACATAACAGAGTTTTGAAAGTTACTTCATTGTAGAAGAATTAGACATTCGTACCGTTCCTCTACATAATCTGATTTTGGGATCCGCGTTCTTCAAACCATGTTGCACCAAAATTATGTTACATCAACTTCCATAGCCCTAATTAAGAAAGGACACGAGGACATTTGAAGTTAGATATAGTGGGAATTAGTGAAGTTCGGTGGCAGGAGGAACAAGACTTCTGGTCAGGTGACTACAGGGTTATAAACACAAAATCAAATAGGGGTAATGCAGGAGTAGGTTTAATAATGAATAGGAAAATAGGAATGCGGGTAAGCTACTACAAACAGCATAGTGAACGCATTATTGTGGCCAAGATAGATACGAAGCCCACACCTACTACAGTAGTACAAGTTTATATGCCAACTAGCTCTGCAGATGACGAAGAAATTGAAGATATGTATGATCAAATAAAAGAAATTATTCAGATTGTGAAGGGAGACGAAAATTTAATAGTCATGGGTGACTGGAATTCGAGTGTAGGAAAAGGGAGAGAAGGAAACATAGTAGGTGAATATGGATTGGGGGACAGAAATGAAAGAGGAAGCCGCCTGGTAGAATTTTGCACAGAGCACAACATAATCATAACTAACACTTGGTTTAAGAATCATGAAAGAAGGTTGTATACATGGAAGAACCCTGGAGATACTAAAAGGTATCAGATAGATTATATAATGGTAAGACAGAGATTTAGGAACCAGGTTTTAAATTGTAAGACATTTCCAGGGGCAGATGTGGACTCTGACCACAATCTATTGGTTATGACCTGTAGATTAAAACTGAAGAAACTGCAAAAAGGTGGGAATTTAAGGAGATGGGACCTGGATAAACTAAAAGAACCAGAGGTTGTACAGAGATTCAGGGAGAGCATAAGGGAGCAATTGACAGGAATGGGGGAAATAAATACAGTAGAAGAAGAATGGGTAGCTTTGAGGGATGAAGTAGTGAAGGCAGCAGAGGATCAAGTAGGTATAAAGACGAGGGCTAGTAGAAATCCTTGGGTAACAGAAGAAATATTGAATTTAATTGATGAAAGGAGAAAATATAAAAATGCAGTAAGTGAAACAGGCAAAAAGGAATACAAACGTCTCAAAAATGAGATCGACAGGAAGTGCAAAATGGCTAAGCAGGAATGGCTAGAGGACAAATGTAAGGATATAGAGGCCTATCTCACTAGGGGTAAGATAGATACCGCCTACAGGAAAATTAAAGAGACCTTTGGAGATAAGATAACGACTTGTATGAATATCAAGAGCTCAGATGGAAACCCAGTTCTAAGCAAAGAAGGGAAAGCAGAAAGGTGGAAGGAGTATATAGAGAGTCTATACAAGGGCGATGTACTTGAGGACAATATTATGGAAATGGAAAAGGATGTAGATGAAGATGAAATTGGAGATACGATACTGCGTGAAGAGTTTGACAGAGCACTGAAAGACCTGAGTCGAAACAAGGCCCCCGGAGTAGACAATATTCCATTGGAACTACTGACGGCCGTGGGAGAGCCAGTCCTGACAAAACTCTACCATCTGGTGAGCAAGATGTATGAAACAGGCGAAATACCCTCAGACTTCAAGAAGAATATAATAATTCCAATCCCAAAGAAAGCAGGTGTTGACAGATGTGAAAATTACCGAACTATCAGCTTAATAAGTCACAGCTGCAAAATACTAACACGAATTCTTTACAGACGAATGGAAAAACTAGTAGAAGCCAACCTCGGGGAAGATCAGTTTGGATTCCGTAGAAACACTGGAACACGTGAGGCAATACTGACCTTACGACTTATCTTAGAAGAAAGATTAAGGAAAGGCAAACCTACGTTTCTAGCATTTGTAGACTTAGAGAAAGCTTTTGACAATGTTGACTGCAATACTCTCTTTCAAATTCTAAAGGTGGCAGGGGTAAAATACAGGGAGCGAAAGGCTAGTTACAATTTGTACAGAAACCAGATGGCAGTTATAAGAGTCGAGGGACATGAAAGGGAAGCAGTGGTTGGGAAGGGAGTAAGACAGGGTTGTAGCCTGTCCCCGATGTTGTTCAATCTGTATATTGAGCAAGCAGTAAAGGAAACAAAAGAAAAATACGGAGTAGGTATTAAAATTTATGGAGAAGAAATAAAAACTTTGAGGTTCGCCGATGACATTGTAATTCTGTCAGAGACAGCAAAGGACTTGGAAGAGCAGTTGAATGGAATGGACAGTGTCTTGAAAGGAGGATATAAGATGAACATCAACAAAAGCAAAACAAGGATAATGGAATGTAGTCTAATTAAGTCGGGTGATGCTGAGGGAATTAGATTAGGAAATGAGGCACTTAAAGTAGTAAAGGAGTTTTGCTATTTGGGGAGCAAAATAACTGATGACGGTCGAAGTAGAGAGGATATAAAATGTAGGCTGGCAATGGCAAGGAAAGCGTTTCTGAAGAAGAGAAATTTGTTAACATCCAGTATTGATTTAAGTGTCAGGAAGTCATTTCTGAAAGTATTCGTATGGAGTGTAGCCATGTATGGAAGTGAAACATGGACGATAAATAGTTTGGCCAAGAAGAGAATAGAAGCTTTCGAAATGTGGTGCTACAGAAGAATGCTGAAGATTAGATGGGTAGATCACATAACTAATGAGGAAGTATTGAATAGGATTGGGGAGAAGAGAAGTTTGTGGCACAACTTGACCAGAAGAAGGGATCGGTTGGTAGGACATGTTCTGAGGCATCAAGGGATCACCAATTTAGTATTGGAGGGCAGCGTGGAGGGTAAAAATCGTAGGGGGAGACCAAGAGATGAATACACTAAGCAGATTCAGAAGGATGTAGGTTGCAGTAGGTATTGGGAGATGAAAAAGCTTGCACAGGATAGAGTGGCATGGAGAGCTGCATCAAACCAGTCTCAGGACTGAAGACCACAACAACAACAACGAGGACATTTCAGAGAGTTCAGATTAATGACTCGTCTATCGCGTACCTTCTTAAGAAACATTTGAAGAGAGGAAACTGAAAACATTCTAAGTTCTCTTTTATAACCAAAGGCATTTTCAGTGCCTTTGTGTTCTGTATAATCCGTTGCATGATCCTAGACTTGATACAAATGCCAAATACTGTAGAAAGTCTTTGAAACATGCGTCAATAGATGGCGCAAAGTCTTTGTGTCAAGCTGTGCTTCCGTCTCGAGTTACAAAATTGAAAATCATAACAGTGTTTTCCTTTACTACAGCTTCAATAGCTGAGAACCTAATGCTGTACTTTTGTACCTGAATTGTCACAAATAAAGCGTAGTGTATCAGTGTTAATGGAACTTGAAACAAACACTTTCTACCTTCTTTCTTGCCGAAAACATTTTTGAGACTGTGGCTGTGTAGAAAATATTGACTTTTACCAAAAGAGAAACTGAAAAGTTTAATAAAACTTTCACGAGCTTCCAGGCGCCTCAACTGGTTTAAAACCCACGAGCTTTCGGCCGAGTGCTCTCCGACCATTGTCAAAGGGTGACGGTTCTTTGGTTGCTGCTACCGTTCTTGTATAGTTGCACTGCCTTCTGTGACGTCACTGTTGCCAGCTCCGACAATATATAAGGTAATGCTTTCCGTGCGCACACGCCGTGCCCACTTCAGTATTTTGATGGCCGGGCGCGCAACGAAAACATTACCTTATATGGCGTTCGAGCGGGCACCAGTGACGTCACAGAAGGCAGCGTTACTATAAAAGGACAGTAGCAGCAACCAGAAAACAGTCACCATTCTACAATGGCCGAGGAATACTCGGCCGAAAGCGCGTGAGTTTTAAACCGCTTGACGCTGCTTGAAGCTCTAGAGAATTGTATCAGTACATATCGTCGTGAAACCATCCATACAAGAAATATTAAATCCTTCTGTCAGTTAACGCACACGAAGAAAATTTCATGTATATACCACCTGCTTAGAGGTTGTAGCACAAATGTCGATGTTACAAACTGATTTTATTTCGCTGAACTGGATAAAATTAGACGATAGACATTTGCGATTATGGTTGTTCTAGATCCTTGTGAAACTACAGATGTTGTAGCCTTCCGGTTACGTAACTCCTTGGTGGTAGCTGTGGACAGTGCAGCTTCCGATTTTTCTGCGTTGGAACACGAACAGAGGTCGGAGAAAAGGGTCTCTAAACGCCGCCAAAGCGCCACAGCCTAGCAGTAGGCACCCCGTGTCGCAGCTGTGGCACGCGCTGGGCTGCCGCCGCGTTCCGAGACGCGGCCGCCGACGTGCCAGTAATTAAAAGTGCGCCGGGTTATTATTACGGCCCCGGCGCACGGGGCCGCCACTAACAGAAATATTGCCGCCGCTAACGACCGCGATAAAAAGCGGCCCGCGCCAGATAAAACACTCCTTTATTGAGCTCGCCTGCCCCGCGCTACCTTCTGAGGGCCAACAACTGCGGACGAGACCCGAGGCCTGCTTCGAAATGGAGTTTCCGCGAAAGCTTCCACGTGCGTGTCGGTACTAGACGAACGTACCAAATGAGAAGTTTTTTTGTTTATTTTCCGTACTTCTTACACAGGTTATCAATGATTAATGAAAACCACCACAACAGAGTTGATGAGCAGTGGTTGTGTCACGAACGGTTTCGTTCTTTTACCGAATCGTCAGGCGGCTGATACACGCCAATATTATGATGTAAGCGGTCTAGTTGTCGTATGTAACGTTATAGACAAAATCTGGAGACAACGATCACAGAAACATCCCGCCGACAGCTTGACGAAATCATGGAATGTAGTAGGTGCACGTGCAACTCGGAATGCTGTATAGATTAGTGTAGTTTTTATTTATATTTATAAATTTTTACAAATATTTATATGTAAGGACGGTGTTTCTTTACCATGTTTGATATGGTGTTCTTCCTTTTGCGTTACATGGTTTCCTTTGCGCCATGACGCCTGTGTGAACGCCACACTGTTTATCCCATCCTTTAAGTTATGAAATAAATGATGTGGTCACTGTAGGGTCGAGAAGTGTTTTAATTATGTTTAAATTTAAGGACTGCACTTTTTACCGTAATTAAATACAACGACTGCACCTTTATATCTGCTAAGCAGGAATTTTCTTGCATGGGTTGGTTTCTTTCTAGCATGACACCTGCATGAGCCCTCATCAACGTCAAACCCTTTAAGTAATATATTAGACCTGCGAGCTTTCAAATAGAAAATGTGATGAGTGGCCCTGAACTACGTACCCTCTGAAGCAGAGTGGAAATATTGAAAGTTTTGGCTGGTTTCGTTGTCTAGGGGCTGGGATACGTAGTTGCCGCATTACAAGCCAAATACTGCTGAGTCTACATTATACAATATGAATAGGCACATGAATCTAATGGTCAAAGGTTCCTATCACTCGGCGATTGTGAATTTTGAATGTGACACAGAAATTTATAAATGAAAGTTTGCAATTAAAAAAAAAACCTGCAGGTACTATTTTTAACGACTTTAAATGACGAGTAAGATAGCAGAAGTACCTTTAAGAATGCCGTTTATTATTACAAAACACTTATTGGTGTCGATGGTCCAGCAATTAAATAAAATAAAAGTTGAATAACAGGGAAACAATAAATTCTTAGTTCACGTAATTATTTATGAACAACAACTGAAGTACTTCTATCTCTCGCGACCACGTGCAAACTGCCCCACTCTCCATCGTAGTTCCTGTAACCGACCGTCCTGCTACCCATCCAGAACCCCTTGTCCTGGCCAGCACTCCTCCCCCGCTTCCATCCAGTCTCTCTATTAACGAGAGCTATGATTGGCTAGAGTGCTCCCGCCATTTCTTCAAGCCAACGTACACTCACAAACATATTGCAACACACAAAAAATACTGTATTTACATTTAAATAACTTGAAATTAAATAAATATTCCTACGGCTGCACCACTAACACGCTCTAACACACATTATTAAATACACAAAAAAATCAAATAAACATATACAAAAAGAAATAGAAACAAAAGGTAGGCCAGTAGCCTAATGTCTCTGTGCTTTCTAAAACAAAGTAAATATTTAACCAATTTCTTCATGAATAGTATATATCGGATATAAGCAAAGACATAGACGAATAAATATATCTGTAAGCATGCTGCTACCGTTTCTTCGTGTAACTGTGGAGTATTTATGGCCTGACGCGATCAATAGCAATTGGCCACTTTGACCTCAATAACTCATGTACTATTCAAGTTACATGCCTGTAGGTCATAAAAGTTTAGGTTTACACTAACAGTTTTCTAAAGACATGTAGATCGACAAAATCAGATGAACCGTTTAGGTTTTGGAAGTTCGTTGCTGGGTGTTACTTGTATAATTTACAGTCAGATACTAAACTTCAAACTAACAAAGGTATTGAAAATCTGATTTCACCATCAGAATCGTCGTGCAAATAATGGTAATATACATGTTTCTTTTTAAGGTATCATGATTCCTCTGGCTATTATTTATTTCTCCGTGAACTGTGAAATGTCTGCCATTATGGTTTCACAAAGTCCGCCATCTTCGGCACTCCCGGCATACAAATCTCCTTAATCGACACAAACCACAGTTCTCGACAATGCGTCAACATGGCATTCCCAGCCACGCGGTCGGACTGGACCAAGCGCTACGACCTCGCACGGCGACGCCAACTCCAAACTTACAGTATTTTCAGGACGCCACAACTCGCCCTCTATCTCACAGACCACATGTTCATTACACAATCATAAAATGTGTTGCCTATAATCAACCGTGATGAAAATTCTTTTACCATAATTAATAGAGCGGTAGTAATTTTATATCCGACGCACAGTAGTGTATTTTGCATTGTCTGGTTCCTTTGCGGCATGATGTCTGTATTAGCTGATGCTTTACATCTCAACCTTCAAGTAATACGTTATGTTTCCCACTATAATGTGTGCACCAGTAACAAACCAACAGATATCAATACCTGTAAGTAATGTGGCTAAATGGATCTCATAATGTGAATAATTCTCGCCAGTTTCAGTGCTTATACTTTCCGCTTGTACATGAGATAAATATGTATCTTCAGATGATGAATCACTAGACGATTCAAAACCGATAAAGGAAAATAAAAATTGAAGAATAAAACAAAAGGCAACTGGTTTTAGTAATTTCTGAAAACCCTCCTATGTACATTTTTATTCTTTATTTCTCCAGGTGTATTTCTGGCGACGAAACCATTTGTCGCAACTAGAAACCAATTTTTTGGTACCGGCATTGCAGAATATTTCAATTTGTTAACGAAGATAAAATGCTTGCACCGCTTCATCACTATCAAAGTGAAGGCCTCGAACGTGTTCTTTAAGTTTTGTAAACAGTTGAAATTCGGATGGGGTCAAATCGGAACTGTATGGAGGATGATCTATAAAAATGAACGCAAGGCTTCTGATTGTCGCTAAATTCGCAGCGCTAGGGTGGGGTCTTGCACTGCCATGCAGAAGGGGAGAATGCTCCAAGTGTGAACGAAATCTTCCAATCCAAAATTCGATTACAGTACGCTGTTTCCAACGTATCGTTGTAGTTACTTACACATCGTCATGTTACACGCTACAGTTCAGACTCCTCTAGCGGCAGATAACTACAAATATGTAGGCATGAAGTATAAAGATGTAGAATGTTACTAAAGTTGGTTTCTTTTAAAAAGCTTTAAGATTTTTAACTTGAAAAATTCGAGGCATTACTTTTCAGCATACCATCGTACAATATAAGACATAATATTGCAGATAATCCTAAGAAGTACGTAATATGAGAACTTTGTAATCATACCATGGCAGTGCTTGTACGTCTGTGGCCATGTAATGTGTCACTGTATTTCTAGATTGCGGAAATGATTATGTTTTTAGCATCGTCAACTAAGTGCAATAGACCTCTGCTCCCATTAAATTCATCTTAGCACCTGACAGTATAGTTACCTGTGCTACCAAAGGTTCAGTATCAAGACTCCTGCATGCGTCTTACATGCAGTCCTTGAAAATGATGAAAATACGTTGAGGCCGATTCCCACTTGTTTTGAGCTGTATAATGTTCGTTACTTATATGAGTCATAAGTACGAATCTAGTTTTAGGTATTTTTTCCCATTCTGTCATATATCTGTAAATTTTCTAAGACTGCTGCGTTTTTCTGTTTGTTTTATGATATTTTATCTTAAGTTGATGCCGCATTTTATACTAAATATAGATGGGGTATGTGACAAAGGCTGACACGAGCCACAGAGTCTCACGCTTTTGTTATTTTAATGGATGCTGTGTTTCCAGTATTTGAGTAATTTTCATTTTTAACCCTAAATTTTTATACATGTAGTGCGGAAAATGTATGTGTTGTGACCTCGACGTATATACTGACTGCAACTGTAAAAACCTGAAACTGACCTAAAATCAAAGTTGCAGCACTGGATACTGTAACAAACAGAAAAGTCAATGGCTAAATTAAAGTAATTTAAGGAAGAACTACAAACGTTCTCTAACGTCTATTGTGGTTAACGGAAATATCCTGGAGATGAATATAGGTATTTTCTGTGTGTCTTATATTCCATTAGTTGCATGACATGAGTATTTCAGGAAATACTTTAGAGCAGTGATTCCCAACCTTTCTGAGGTAGTTACCCCTGAGTACAGACATTAGTTAGTCATCCCCTCCAATCCCACCCCCACCAGCATCGACACCACTAACTAAACGTTATATTTTTTAAAAATTCTTTGGAGACTTTCATTTTAAAATGACGAAAGATACACTAAATTTAGTTTTTATGTGGTTTATTAAAGAAAGAACTATTGCATCAATGAGACAATTGGTACTATTTACTTCTAACAACCTGAATATCAAGCAATCCTCAGTGCTTCGGTACTTCGCTAGTGCTTTTTACAACGCCTTCACAGCAGACAAAGCTAACTATACATAACTGCGGGTAGACACTTGTTATGAAACATGTTTCCTCTGCGTTTCTCCTCACCATAATGACACTTGATTCAGAGACATCCTGCATCTCCATTTAAAATCAACCAAAGTGAAAAACAGTTTAGATCTACTGTCTGTAAATCACATGATTGTTAGACTTCTCTATGGGTCATTCCAGTTTTCAAGAAAGTTGTCGGACAAACACTCAAAATTACAGGTCCTTACATATGATATGGATATTTTGTAGAGTGTTTGATCATGGTTTGTTCTAGCGTACAGTGACATTTCTGGAGATCCTAAATCTCCTCTGTAACAATCAACATTGGTTCCAAAGACAATCATTGCGTGAAACCCAGCTCGCTCTGTTCGCCCACGGGACCCAGAAAGCAGGAGAGGCCATATTCCATGACCTGCAAAAAGCATCGACACAATTCCTCATTCCTCTGTGAAAGAAGAGTTGCTAACAAACGGAAGACATCACGTCTCTCTCAACGGAGAGAAATCTTCTAACGAGAAGTTCTAAGTGTATTTTCAGGTTTTCGCGGATAATACTGCTGCATTACAGGGACGACGCAACGTTAGAAACTTATAGGGAAATGCAGGAGGACATGAAGAAGATACATGCTTGATACAGAGATTGGCATTTGGCTATCAACATAAATAGGCAGAAAAGCCTATAATGGAACGATTACAGAATTTTATTTTAGAGCAGTCTACGATGATGTGTATTGATCGATTGACAGTGTAACGACCACATAAAGTTAATCACAGGTGAAGTAGGCGCAAGAGATTCAGTCGAAGAATCCAAAGGAAGTGAGTTCACCTACAAAGCAGGTAGCTTACAAAAACAATGGTTCGAGCCCGTCTCTCATGGTACCGTACCAGGTAGGATTGTTATAGAAAAAAGAGATCGAAGGAGAGCAGCCCGTTTCGTTACATCTTCATTCAGTCAACCTCAAAAAGTCTCGGAGATTCTCAGCCAACTGTAGCGATAGACGCCGCAAGAAAGGCATTTTGCAACACGGTGCGAATTAATGTTAAAATTCCGAGCGCATATGTTGCTAGAAGAGTCAACGGATATATCGCTTCCTCCTACGTATAACTCGCAAAAATACTATAAAGAGAGAGGTTGGAGCTCATACGCGAGTCGTGGCGGCTTATTACAGCTTCCCACTATAGATAGCTTCTTGCTGGTGCCTCATCAGGCAGCCGGCAGGTGTGGCAGAGCGGTTCTAGGCGCTTCAGTCTGGAACCGCACGACCGCTACGGTCGCAGGTTCGAATCCTGCCTCGGGCATGGATTTGTGTGATGGCTCAAATGGCTCTGAGCACTATGGGACTCAACATCTTAGGTCATAAGTCCCCTAGAACTTAGAACTAGTTAAACCTAACTAACCTAAGGACATCACACACATCCATGCCCGAGGCAGGATTCGAACCTGCGACCGTAGCAGCCTCGTGGTTCAGGACTGCAGCGCCAGAACCGCACGGCCACCGCGGCCGGCTGACTTGTGTGATGTCCTTAGGTTAGTTAGGTTTAAGTAGTTCTAAGTTCTAGGGGACTGATGTCCTCAGATAGTAAGTTCCATAGTGCTCAGAGCCATTTGAACCTCCCCAGGCGGCTCGCATTTCTCCCTTGTGCGGTTATCGCTGCCACGGCTAGGCTTCGAAAGCGGCCCCTGGAGCGGCGTCTAGGGGACTTCGAACGGCAGTCCAGGCACTTTACGTGTGGCCTTCACGCAATGTGGAGCTGGGGCCAGCGGCAGTGCTTGGAGCAACGGACACGTGAAGCAGATCGGCACGACGTCTTTTCCGCGTCGTCGTTCTCTCTTCTTCGCCAGGACCGGGTAGAAGGCAAAAGGATTCGTTCACGCAAGCCATGCATATCAGCTTATTCAGTTCTTTGCACCGATTTGCCGCTCTGCAAGCCATTTAAGTAGATGTCCGTCTTTATATTCATTGAGTTGTCATGCACGGCTTTGTTATTTAACTCCATATGATTCCAAAAATTATTCCATACCTGCTCTGTGTGTTTTTGAAGTGACTTGTTTTAGCGTGCAAGCGATGGTTCTCTAAAAGAATTACCATAGTGAAATTTGTAATGGTTTCGTAATATGCACACTTTCACGCATGATTATATCAGGGACCCATGAATCACTTAGGTTTCTTTTTTAATTTTGTATTTGTTCTTAAACTGCTTTATAGGAGGCAACATACCGTTTCTGAATTTTAAGCTTTCCCTTCTCTTTGTTTTAGAAGCTGGTGTGTTTTCTGGTATTACTATTATCTCGTCTTATGTTATGTTAGCGATAACGTCCAGCTAATAGTAAGATCTTAGCGACCTACTATTTTTGTTCCTTCTGGAACAATTTACAGCACCCTTTGAGTAGTTCTCTTCTAGAACTTACATTGTTAGCGAAGCGTATTTCCTTGGGCGTAAGACCTCATTGAAAAAGTTCTATAAGTGCAATCGTGTTCAACAATAACATTCACTTGTAGTGTAACTCAGTGACACATTTATGTTCGGCGTCTGTTCACAGCACCAACTAAGTTACCGGGAGAGCGTTCCGTTTCGGCGACTTTTTGCCTCGTTTGTCTGGATTGCTTGCGGCCACGTGGACGCCTCTCCAGCATTTCCTAGCACGGTTTGCTATTTGTTTGCAGTCGCACGTCCTGTATGTCTATCTGACTTGCACAGCAAGGGAAATTTTGCCGTCGGCCAAGAGGCTTTTGATCAACTAGCATCGCACAGGTAATTTTTACCCTTCATGTTATTGTTCGGCTCAAAACATGTTGTAACCTTGTTCTAAATTTAATTGTGAATTATTTGGTGTAAACCTTTCGGATAAACCATGAAGGCGAATTATTATGTTTTGTTAGCTAGTTAATATTTACCTTTTGGTGGTCTGCCTAATCTCTTGGATTTGAGCTCGCCTGAAGAAATTTATCCACAACTCTGTTTTAATTATTAACAGTGGTTAGTTTATTTTTTTAAAAATTTAAATTTTTTTGAAAGCCAAATTGTTAATCTTGTTTTCTTGCATCTCGTTTGAGGCCATTGTTATTGCAATTCAGTGACTGTATCAATCACCTTTTGGACGCCTTCAAGTCTGTAAACGGTAAATGGCAAATTAACTTGTAATTTTCATACCTGTTTTCCCTAAACTGGACCTGTTGTTACTCTAAATAAAAAAATAAATGTTTGTTGTCAAAAGGATAAATGATATTAGTGAAAGGGGCCTAAACGTTCCGTGACATTTCCGTGATCCTGTTGATTGCACAGTTGACACTTAGGATACGAACATTCGTTCTTTCCGAAAAACAGCTGATTGGAAAAGAAAAGGTGCGAAGGATCTGTGATGAACGAAGTACCCTCCATCACACACCGTAATATGCCTTATCGGTTATTGATATAGCCATAGATGTAGAGTCTGACTTCTCGGAACGAACACCGCCGTTATTTTAAATCTCGTCTTGTGACGTATCCGTGACGAAACAGGCCACTCTTCTTCGGATCTCACCTATCTTCTCCATGATCCTACATGGTGAGATTCCACACTCAGTAGCATTATTCAAGAAACAGAAGAACGATATTTTTATTAGGTATAACCTTCGTTTGTCAATTTCCTTTACTTAGGATTCCTCGTGTCATGTGGCGTTTCCTGTATTTTGCATCAGTTAATATTCGTCTTCACAATCTCAAAATCACAACTTCGTTAAAGGCCATCTGATCTCGACGACCGATAATTTATCCTTGTCGGTGCTACTTCACAGCAGCAGGATAGTATCACTCATCTTCCGTACTAACAATAATTCACTACCAGCCTTACACTTCTACATGGAAATTTGGATATTTGTGGTAAGTTCATTGGGACCAAACTGCGGAGGTCATCGGTTCCTAGGTGTACACTCTACTTAATTTAACTTAAACTAACTTACGCTACCGTGGCAAGGCGTCTCAGGCCGCGCGGCTACCCCGCGAGGCACATTTCTGCATGATTCATTAAGAGCGAACGAGTCGATAGGTAGGAAGAGACCGCAGTCCACAGTTCTCAGACTCCTCATACTCGCGGTGTTCCAACGGGAACGAAGAAGTCCTTCAGCACCGACGTAACGGCGCCTTGATTTTCGCACCCCTCAGTTTGTGATCTCTAGAGCGTATCTAGCAGGTACAACCGCGCTACCGCGGTAGTTTCCATGAAACAGGAAGACGCTCGCAGCGGGACTGTTTCTGTGAGGTGAGCCGAGCGCTGTCAGTCGCGCGGCAACAGAGTGTCGTAAAGAATACGGACCGGCGTGGCGCGTGGCGCGGCGCAGGCGCAGCTAGGAAAGTGTCCCGTTTGCCGCTGAATAATTGAAATTTTTCCGCGTCTGCCGCGCTGAGCCCACATTTTAGTGGTGGTGCCACGGTCGCGCTGCGCTCCAGTTCCTGCGTTTCTTTGTACAGCTGCGTCAACAGCCGGCGACAAAGCTTCCGCAAGGTTACTCAGCAGCTGCCGAAATTCCTCATTCTACTGCTCTCATTTTTCATGGCCAAGTAACAACGGAATTTTTTAAGGTGCGTACTTCCTAAGGTAAATGCCTCAAATAGAACTACAGTTGTTCCATGATACACTGCCACAAGCGATATTGACTCTCGTATGATTTCAATTAATATTGGTATCTGACATTTAACGCCACAAGGTGCCACATCAACATGCCATGTAGCATCTGCAGACAGCCACTGCAGGTCTTCGCTCTCAGCTACGATATAAGGTCGTTTTAAAGTCTTAATCGTCTACAAAAATCATACGTGGTGTAGCCTTTATAGTGTCCTTAAGCATATAAAAACTCCTTATTACGATGATTTTATTCGAATTGACGAAATTTTTTCCTCTCGTGAAATAGTTTCAATTAAAGTCATCGAAATATATTTTCCTTCCATTCATACCGATGTACGTCGCACCCCACGACTCATTTGAGAGTGTCGTATCGATTTACACTTGTTTTGTACACTGGAGCCCCAAAGAAACTGGCATAAGTATTCAGATACACAGATATGTAAACAGGCAGAATACGGCGCAGAGGTAGGTAAAGCCTATCAATGACAAGTGTCTGGAGCAGACTTTAGATCGGTTACTGCTGCTACAATGGCAGGTTATCAAGATTTTAAAGAGTTTGAACGTAGTGTTACAGTCGGCGCATGAGCGATGGGATGCAGGATCTCCGAAGTAGTGATGAAGTCGCGAATTTCCCGTACGATCATTTCGCGAGTGTACCGTGAATATCAGGAATCCAGTAAGACATCAAATATCCGACATCGCTGCGGCCGAAGAAAGATCCTGCAAGAACAGGACCAGCAACAACAGAAGAGAATCGGTCAACCCGACAGAAGTGCAACCCTTCCGCAGGTTGCTGCACATTTCAATGCAAGGCCGTCAACAAGTGTCAGCGTGCCACCCATACAATGAAACATCACCGATATGGGCTTTCGGAGCCGAAGGGCCACTTGCGTACCGTTAACTGCACGACACAAAGCTTTACGCCTCGCTTAGGCCCGCCAACACTGACATTGGACTGTTGATGACTGGAAACACCTTGCCTGGTCGGGCGAGGCTCGTTTCAAATTATATCGAGCGGATGGACGTGTACGGGTATGAAGACAACCTCATGAATCCATGGACTTTGCATGTCAGCAGGGGACTGTTGTAGCTGGTGGAGGCTCTGTAATGGTGTGGGGCGTGTGCAGTTGGAGCGATATGGGACCCGCGATACGTCTCAATACGAATCTGACAGGTGACACGTACATAAGCATCCTCTCTGATCACCTGCATCCATTCATGTCCATTGTGCATGCCAACGGACTTTGGCAATTCCAGCAGGACAATGCGACGCCCCACTCGTCCAGAATTGCTACAGAATGGTTCCAGGAACACTCTTCTGAGTTTAGACACTTCCGATGGCAACCAGACTCTTCAGACGTGAACATTATTGAGCATATCTGGGATGCCTTGCAACGTGTTGTTCAGAAGAGATTTCCAGTCTCTCGTCTACTTACGGATTTGTGGACCACCCTGCCGGATTCATGGTGTCAATTCCCAACAGCACTACTTTAGACATTAGTTGAGTCCATGCCACGTAGTGCTGCGGCAGTACTGTGTGCTCGTGGGTGCCCTATACGATATTTGGCAGGATCTACCAGTTTCTTTGACTCTTCATTGTACATTTAGTATAATACCTACAAGCAAGAGAAGGAACCTGATATCTCATTACACGATTAATACTGAATATCTTCAGCATGTCTAATTGTACAAAATTGTAGACAATATTAATCAGTATAAGAGAAGGCCAATGCAACAGATTTCTTGGAAGGGTTCTGGTAAAATGCATTCCATCTATACAACAACCTAGTGTGACCAATTCTAGAGTATTTTCTCAGTTTTTGGAGTTATCATCAAGTAGGCAAACTGCAGCAAACTGAGGAAGGGTAGTACTTCTGTCACATTCGACGATTCTCCTTAGTCGTTATTGGTTCTATTCTTGCAGGATCTCTTTCCGGCCGCAGCGAAGTCGGAGTTTTGATGTTTTACCGTATTCTTGATCTTCAGGGCACACTCGTGAAATGGACGTAAGGAAGAATCCCCACTTCATGGCTACCTCTGAGTTGCTGTGTCCCAACGCTCGTACGCCGACTACAACATCACGTTCACACTCACTTCAATCTTGATAACCGATCTAACAACCGAGCCAGACACTTGTTGCCGGCCGCAGCGCCGTACTCTGCCTATTTACGTATTTCTGTATTTGAATACGCATGTCTATGCCAGTTTCTTTGGCGCTTCAGTGTACATGCATTAAAGAGTGTAGGCAAGTATTATACCTAGTGGAAATTTTTCTGTAGTTCTCACGATTATCCAACAGGAATACTTTCCCGCACACAACATCGTCAGCGAATAGTTTCACAGTGATGCTCGTCTGATAAAACATATCCACACCTACCCACCCTGTGTACATATAATTCCAAGGTAGTACCGTAACACCAACAAATAATTGATGTAGAGTAACGAAAATTTGGGAATACATTTGTCTTAGGTTAATGTAAGCACAAGGTAAGTCATTGGAAATGTGAAATGCTGGTACATTAATAACAGGTGTAGCCACTAGAAGGTTGAATGCAACGTGCAGATGTGAATGCATTGTATTGTACAGCTGCCGGATGATAGTTTGTGGGATGGATTTCCATGACAGTGGCACTTGGTCAGTCAATACCTGGACGGCTAATGCTGTTTGTGAATGACGCTGGAGTTGTCGTTCGATGGTGTCGCATATGTGCTCGACTGGAGACTGATCTGCCGATCAAGCAGGCGAATGCGACATGTCAATGTACTGTAGAGCCTGTAGAGTTAGAACAGCAGTATGTGGGTGAGCATTATCCGATTGGAAAACATCCCCTGGAATGCGGTTCATGACTGGCCGCACAACAGGTCGAATCACCACGCTGACGTACAAATTTGCAATCAGGGTGCGTGCGATAACCACGAGAAAGGTTCTGCAGTCATGTGAAGTCGCTTCAAAGACCATAACTCGAAGCCTAGGTGCAGCGTGTCTAGGCTACAGACCGGTTGGTTGCAGGCGCTCACCTAGCGTCTAACTAACATGCGGCCATCACTGGCACCGAGACAGAACTGGTTTTCATCAGGAAACACAACAGACCTCCACTCCGCCTCCAGTGAGCTCTCGCTTGACACAACTGACGTCGCCAATGGCGTTTTTTTTTGGGGTCAGTGGAATGCGCACCATAATACGTCTGTTTCGGATCTGTCCTTGAAGTAACCGCTTTATAACAGTTCGTTGCGTCACTATGACGCCAAGTTACGCTCAAATTGTTCCTGGGGGTGTTATAAGATGCGCCAAAGCCATACGCCGAACACAGTGGTCTTCCCTCTCGGCAATGCTACGTAACCGTTCGGTGCCCGGTCTTCTTACGTCCGTACATTCACGTGATCACCTCTGCCAGCAATCATGTATAGTGCCAATCTTTCTGCAGTATAGCAGAGGGAACATACAGCTTCTCGTAGCCCTATTACACGAACTTAGTGAGATGTTGATGATTTCACCTTCGTCTCCTTAATGGCATTCTTGAGTAATATCAACTCACCACGTCCAACCTCAAAGGTAAATAACGCTCACGATAGTTTCAGCATGCATTTAGGACAAATCTTATTTTCATTCCTTCAGAGGCGCAGGAATTGCTTCTTCGATATGCATATCGAATATTAGGGACGACGACCGCATTGCTGTCTTTTTTTAATACGAGCACTTCTTTCTTGATCTTCCACTCCTGTCATTTACTCTGGTATCTTGCAGATGTTGTGTATTACACGTCTTTCCCCCAAACTTACTCCTGTTTTTGTCGGAATTTCGCCCATCTTGCACCATTTTGCATTGGAGAATGCTTTCTGTTGGTGGACAGATCTTAGGAACGTTTCTTGATGTTTCTTAACTCTTGATTTCACTGTCAATAACAACGTCAGAACTGCCTAACTGGTATCCTTAGTATTCTGAAAATCAAACTGATCGTCATTTACCAGATACTCAATTTCCATTTCCATTGATCTCTAAATGATTTTTTCAACAACTTCGATGCTCAAGCTGTTACGCAGATTGTTTCGCACTAGTCTACACTTGCTTTTTGTTTCTGAATTCTGTAGAGGACATTTTTCAGAAAGTGTCATGGTGTATCTGGAGTCCCATAATTCTACACATAGACTTCAATAGTCGCTTGATTGCCCCTCCCCTAATGAATTCAGATATTCCGAAGGAAAGTTATCTATCCCATCTGCTTTGTTTGATCGCAAGTCTTCCAAGTGCTACTTCAGCTCTGATTGTAATACAGGATCTCCTATGTCTTTCTTATCGACTCCCATTCCTTTCTTTTTTACACGATTAGATAATTCCCCCCACCCCACCCCACGGTAGAGTCCTTCTTCGAAATTTTTCCCCTTACTACTCTCGCCTCTGCGATTAATAGTGGAGTACTGATTGCATTCTTAATGTTGCCGATCGAAGGTTGTTTTGACTTTTCTGTATTTTCAGTCAGTCCTACCTTAGGTTGAAGAATAAATGCACTGAAAAGACAAAGAAACTGGCACACCTGCCTAATATCGTGTAGGGCCCCCGCGATCACGTGGAAGTGGCGCAACATGACGTGACCTGGATCCGACTAACGTCTGAAGTAGTGCTAGAGGGAACTGACGCCATTAATCTTGCAGGGTGGTCCACAAAACCGTAAGAGTATGAAGGCCTGGATATCGCTTCCGAACAGCACGGTGGAAACATCCCAGATATGCGCAATAATGTTCCAGTCTGGAGAGTTTGATGGCCAGCGGAAATGTTTAAACTCAGAAAAGTGTTCCTGGAGCCACTGTTGTAAGTCTGGAGGTGTGGGGTGTCGTGTTCGCCCGAATGCATAACGGACACGAAGGGATTCAGGTGATCAAACAGGATG
Organism: Schistocerca piceifrons; assembly: GCF_021461385.2. Classification (NCBI taxonomy): domain Eukaryota; kingdom Metazoa; phylum Arthropoda; class Insecta; order Orthoptera; family Acrididae; genus Schistocerca; species Schistocerca piceifrons. The sequence goes on along the minus strand of NC_060140.1, from coordinate 356,937,290 downwards.
GTTACGTGTTAACTGCCAGAGTTGTATCTAGACGTGTCAGGGGTCCCATACCATTCCAACTGCACAAGCCCCACACTATTTCAGAGCCTCCACCAGCTTGAACAGTCTCCTACTGACATACAGGGTACATGGATTCATGAGGTTTTCTCCATACCTGTACACGTCCATCCACTCGATACAATTTGAAACGAGACTCGTCCGTCGAGGCAACGTGTTTCCAGTTATCAACAGTCCAACGCCGGCGATGACGGGCCCACGCGAGGCGTAAAGCTGTGTGTTGTGCAGGTACACGAGTAGGCTTCGGCTCCGAAAGTCCGTATCGATAATGTATCGTTGAATGGTTCGCACACTGATACTTGCTGATGGACAGGCACCGAAATCTGCAGCAATTTGCGGAAGGGTTGCACTTCTGTCACGTTGAACGATTCTCATCAGTCGTCGTTAGTCCGGTTCTTGCAGGATCTTCTTCCGACCGCAGCATTGGAGATTTGATGTTTTACTCGTGAAATGTTCGTACGAGAAAATCTCCTCTTTATCGCTGTCTCAGAAATGCTGTGGCCCATCGCTCGTGCCATGTTCAAACTCAGTTAAATCTTGATAACCTGCCACTGTAGCAGCAGCTTGCGATCTAACAACGGCGCCAGAGACTTGTCTTGTACAGGCGTTGCCGACCGCACCGCCAATTTTTTTTTTTTTAATTTATTTACACGTCAAGTACCGTAGGACCAAATTGAAGAGCAAATTTCCAAGGTAATGGAACGTCTCACTACATGAACTTACAACATAAAAGTAATAACAGATAAAAATAAATGTTCATAAACCTGAAAAAAGTCAGTCCATAAGTTTAAGTAAACGCTATCAGCAATACACTAAGAAACAGCTTAATTTTTCAAGGAACTCCTCGACAGAGCAGAAGGAGTGACCCATGAGGAAACTCATCAGTTTCGATCTGAAAGCGCTTGTATTACTGCTGAGATTTTTGAATTCGAGTGGCAGCTTATTGGAAGTGGATGCAGCAGTATTCTGCGCACATTTTTGCACGAGAGTTAAGGAAGTCTGATCCAAATGGAGGTTTGGTTTCTGCCGAGTTTCAACCGAGTGAAAACTGCTTATTCTTGGGACTAAACTAATATTGGTAACAAGAAACGACAATAAGGAATGTACATATTGAGAGGCCAATGTCAAAATACCCAGATTCGTGAACAGAAGTAGACAAGAGGTTCGTGAACTCACACCACTTATTGCCCAAACCGCCCGTTTCTGAGCCAAAAACATCCTTCTATGATAGAAAGAGTTACCCCAAAACATAATATCATACGACATTAGTGAATGAAAATAAGCAAAGTAGACTAATTTACGTGTCTAAGTATCACTCACTTTTGATACCGTTCGAATTGTAAAAATGGCAGTATTAAGTCTTTGAACAAGATCTTGAACGTGGGCTTTCGGCGACAGCTTACTATCCATCTGAACACCTAGAAATTTGAACTGTTCAGTTTCACTAATCATATGCCCATTCTGTGAGATTAAAACGTCAGGTTTTGTTGAATTGTGTGTCAGAAACTGTAAAAACTGAGTCTTACTGTGATTTAACGTTAGTTTACACTCCTGGAAATGGAAAAAAGAACACATTGACACCGGTGTGTCAGACCCACCATACTTGCTCCGGACACTGCGAGAGGGCTGTACAAGCAATGATCACACGCACGGCACAGCGGACACACCAGGAACCGCGGTGTTGGCCGTCGAATGGCGCTAGCTGCGCAGCATTTGTGCACCGCCGCCGTCAGTGTCAGCCAGTTTGGCGTGGCATACGGAGCTCCATCGCAGTCTTTAACACTGGTAGCATGCCGCGACAGCGTGGACGTGAACCGTATGTGCAGTTGACGGACTTTGAGCGAGGGCGTATAGTGGGCATGCGGGAGGCCGGGTGGACGTACCGCCGAATTGCTCAACACGTAGGGCGTGAGGTCTCCACAGTACATCGATGTTGTCGCCAGTGGTCGGCGGAAGGTGCACGTGCCCGTCGACCTGGGACCGGACCGCAGCGACGCACGGATGCACGCCAAGACCGTAGGATCCCACGCAGTGCCCTAGGGGACCGCACCGCCACTTCCCAGCAAATTAGGGACACTGTTGCTCCTGGGGTATCGGCGAGGACCATTCGCAACCGTCTCCATGAAGCTGGGCTACGGTCCCGCACACCGTTAGGCCGTCTTCCGCTCACGCTCCAACATCGTGCAGCCCGCCTCCAGTGGTGTCGCGACAGGCGTGAATGGAGGGACGAATGGAGACGTGTCGTCTTCAGCGATGAGAGTCGCTTCTGCCTTGGTGCCAATGATGGTCGTATGCGTGTTTGGCGCTGTGCAGGTGAGCGCCACAATCAGGACTGCATACGACCGAGGCACACAGGGCCAATACCCGGCATCATGGTGTGGGGAGCGATCTCCTACACTGGCCGTACACCACTGGTGATCGTCGAGGGGACACTGAATAGTGCACGGTACATCCAAACCGTCATCGAACCCATCGTTCTACCATTCCTAGACCGGCAAGGGAACTTGCTGTTCCAACAGGACAATGCACGTCCGCATGTATCCCCTGCCACCCAACGTGCTCTAGAAGGTGTAAGTCAACTACCCTGGCCAGCAAGATCTCGGGATCTGTCCCCCATTGAGCATGTTTGGGACTGGATGAAGCGTCGTCTCACGCGGTCTGCACGTCCAGCACGAACGCTGGTCCAACTGAGGCGTCAGGTGGAAATGGCATGGCAAGCCGTTCCACAGGACTACATCCAGCATCTCTACGATCGTCTCCATGGGAGAATAGCAGCCTGCATTGCTGCGAAAGGTGGATATACACTGTACTAGTGCCGACATTGTGCATGCTCTGTTGCCTGTGTCTATGTGCCTGTGGTTCTGTCAGTGTGATCATGTGATGTATCTGACCCCAGGAATGAGTCAATAAAGTTTCCCCTTCCTGGGACAATGAATTCACGGTGTTCTTATTTCAATTTCCAGGAGTGTATTTTCTACAAGCCATGAACTGAGGTCATGTATTGCACTATTAGAAACCGAGTCAATGTTGCACACAACATCCTTTACTACCAAGCTACTGTCATCAGCATACAGAAATATTTTAGAGTTACCCATAATACTAGAAGGAATATCATTTATGTAAATGTCATATTCTGTCTGTTTACATATCTCTCTATCTGAATGCGCAAGCCTATACCAGTTTCTTTGCCACTTAAGTGTGAGAACTGCTTTGAATATCAGTACAGTTGCTAGTTCCCTCGGGTTAAAATGTCGGCTATTGTGAAAATAAGTTTTGTAGCCGAAAATGACAGCTCGTACGGGATTATAGCTGTCGTTCTTGGATAGAGGATTTATGTTTTTGTATTCAAGTTGTTCGAGACAGACCTATCTGAAGACGATGATAAATTTTCTGCGACGAAATGTTGTAAAAATCTACAGTTTTAATTTTATTGGTGTCTTTGTATTGAAACGGAACTTGTTGTACCGTTCCAATGCTTTATTAAATTCCTAGCACGCAGAAATTATTAGCAAGAGTTTCTTCTCTTGCAGGTAAAACCTCAGCTGGTGTCCAAAAGAAGAGAATGGACTAAACAGTGTTACTTATTGAATTTTTTTCTGTTGTGTACCGTGTTTCCCATTTTGCTTTACTTTGTGCGGCCTGGACGGTATAAATGAGTGAGTGTGTGAACTAGCAGAAAGCTTTAGGCACAGATTGTAACACTGCATGAATGGTCGTTCTGGGGTAGGGTAGTACCAACCCCCAAGCGTGAACAAGTTAAGCAGAGACCAAGTTTGCAGGTCAGGGCAAAGATGACACGAAGGCGCGTATTGGCTCTGTGAGGTTGGCGCGCCATCCCCACCACGTTTGTAAGTGAAACGGTTAGGCGAATTCGGTTAGAGAGGCTCTTGTTCCTGGGTCGTGGTGCTGGACAGACATGGAGACGCAGCTCTCGTTTAGGTAAGGTTAACATAGGTATTAGATTTCTTAAATCTGCTCTGTAATGAAGTCCAGATGTTGAAATCAGGTGCGAAATTACCACTGAACCCCATAAGGGAATTGATTTTCTTAATTTACTCGAATTTCAGTAGACCTTGCGTTAGTGCCTTGTTCAGGCAACGCACCATGTGCCTTAAGCTCACGGTCACGTTATTGCTCTGTGCTTAACGGAAATTCACTCATTCAATGTACTTTAAACTGCTCTTCCATTTACAGTAATATTTTGGAGATTTTTATTTTTTTTCCATATGTTTTCTTTGTGAACTTGCCTTCGCGCCACGTGGTCGGTTGGAGCAGCCACCGCATTGATAAATTGTAGATTCGGTCTGAAAATGTATTGTACACGATGAACAATGATACGATGGTGAGCGAGTGTAATATAGGGAAGGAATAATCGTGCGTGTCCATATCTTTCTAGGTTTCTGTTGGCTACTGAAACTTGGCCATGTGGGTTGAACAGCACTGAAGTGATGTTTCTTGTGCATCCCCATAACGACTTGATTTGTTGGCGATGTTGTGCGTTAAGTAAAATACTCGTGCCACAAGGAAAAGTGTCGGATTTTAATGGCCACTGATTTGATAAAGATTTGCGAAATACTCTTCCACCCTGACCTAGTTTTGCTTGTATTGTCTTTGCGGAATTTGTTCTGAGTAATCTATAGCAACTGAATGTAATAACCGAGGGTTTAGGTATAATGGTGCGGATGTATAAAATTACATTGAAGCCAGGTCTGCGCTCCTCTGTCCCATTCCATAATTACGTGGCGAAACTGAACCATGTTAACTAGAGACCGGTTTTGATAATGTACATTGCAAGAGAAACACGACTAGTTGTTGAAATACCATAGGTACTGAATAAATATCAATCTCTACCCTCGACTGATAATTTACTCCTTCCATCAGAAAGAACAGACGGTAGTCAGTACCACAGTCGAATTCTGGGTCATGAAAGCAAATAAAAGCTATATACTGCCTATTAAGCCCTGTATAGGTGCCTTCTGTAGAGGATAAAAAAAAATGCGTTACCCGTTGAGTTCAAATTTCTACCGGTTCGTTAAAACCTTCCGCTAGAAATTATTAATACCCAGCAATAACTCGCAGAGGCCAGTAATTTTGTGGACCACACGAATTTAAGAAACCATTTACTACAGACGGTAGATTGCAGGAGCGGTAGGACATGTCAAAGCGACGGTAATCAACCTACTTAGGTGGACTTATACCACCACCAGTACTGGAAGGTTACGTTGCAATATTATCTTGTAATATGTGATTAACAAGTTGAGTACTGAGAATTCGGCATCGCTAAGGACCATCGGGTATTCGGAGAATTGGCAAACGACCTTGGAGATAATGGTTTCGAGTAACATGCTGCAGACGAGGCGGAGTGCGTTAGTGGCTGCTTTGTGTGTGGCGGACGCACGGACGGGCGAGCGGGGTGGTTCGTGGAAGGCCGTCGCCGGAGGACGCGAAGGTGGCGGGCCCCGCTGCTCGCTCTAGCAACAAGTAATTCACGACAATAATTTAATTTGTCGCGTGCTGGCTGGCTCGTGTGCGCGGACAAAGCCGGCCGGCGTCGATAAAACAATGCGAGGCGGGCGGGCCGGCGCTTTTGTGCGGCATAAATCGCGGCCGCATTGTCCGCCGGCGAGTGCGGCGCCCCTATATACCGGCGGCCGGCAGCCTCGGGCGTCGCCTGACCAGCAGCCCTGCGAGTACGGGCGGCGAACAATGCTCGCCGCGACCCGGACCCCGTCTGTCCTCGCGCGCCCCGCGAGCTTGGGGGTGCCGACACCACTCTGCTCCACCCACGCTCTGCAAACTTTGTGGCGCGCCGGGCCCACCAGCGCCGGAGACGCTGCTGGTGCCGAACTGACCAGCTGCGCTAGACAGTCAACGCCGATTCCTGCTTTCCACACCTTATATCTAAGAAACCACTGACATCACGATCAAAAACAGAGTTACACTCAGTCGCAAAAGTATTCGGACAGTGGGAAGTTTCACAATGAGTACTCGAGAAACACTGACTATGAAACCCAAACATACACTCCTGGAAATGGAAAAAAGAACACATTGACAACGGTGTGTCAGACCCACCATACTTGCTCCGGACACTGCGAGAGGGCTGTACAAGCAATGATCACACGCACGGCACAGCGGACACACCAGGAACCGCGGTGTTGGCCGTCGAATGGCGCTAGCTGCGCAGCATTTGTGCACCGCCGCCGTCAGTGTCAGCCAGTTTGGCGTGGCATACGGAGCTCCATCGCAGTCTTTAACACTGGTAGCATGCCGCGACAGCGTGGACGTGAACCGTATGTGCAGTTGACGGACTTTGAGCGAGGGCGTATAGTGGGCATGCGGGAGGCCGGGTGGACGTACCGCCGAATTGCTCAACACGTGGGGCGTGAGGTCTCCACAGTACATCGATGTTGTCGCCAGTGGTCGGCGGAAGGTGCACGTGCCCGTCGACCTGGGACCGGACCGCAGCGACGCACGGATGCACGCCAAGACCGTAGGATCCTACGCAGTGCCCTAGGGGACCGCACCGCCACTTCCCAGCAAATTAGGGACACTGTTGCTCCTGGGGTATCGGCGAGGACCATTCGCAACCGTCTCCATGAAGCTGGGCTACGGTCCCGCACATCGTTAGGCCGTCTTCCGCTCACGCCCCAACATCGTGCAGCCCGCCTCCAGTGGTGTCGCGACAGGCGTGAATGGAGGGACGAATGGAGACGTGTCGTCTTCAGCGATGAGAGTCGCTTCTGCCTTGGTGCCAATGATGGTCGTATGCGTGTTTGGCGCCGTGCAGGTGAGCGCCACAATCAGGACTGCATACGACCGAGGCACACAGGGCCAACACCCGGCATCATGGTGTGGGGAGCGATCTCCTACACTGGCCGTACACCACTGGTGATCGTCGAGGGGACACTGAATAGTGCACGGTACATCCAAACCGTCATCGAACCCATCGTTCTACCATTCCTAGACCGGCAAGAGAACTTGCTGTTCCAACAGGACAATGCACGTCCGCATGTATCCCGTGCCACCCAACGTGCTCTAGAAGGTGTAAGTCAACTACCCTGGCCAGCAAGATCTCCGGATCTGTCCCCCATTGAGCATGTTTGGGACTGGATGAAGCGTCGTCTCACGCGGTCTGCACGTCCAGCACGAACGCTGGTCCAACTGAGGCGTCAGGTGGAAATGGCATGGCAAGCCGTTCCACAGGACTACATCCAGCATCTCTACGATCGTCTCCATGGGAGAATAGCAGCCTGCATTGCTGCGAAAGGTGGATATACACTGTACTAGTGCCGACATTGTGCATGCTCTGTTGCCTGTGTCTATGTGCCTGTGGTTCTGTCAGTGTGATCATGTGATGTATCTGACCCCAGGAATGTGTCAATAAAGTTTCCCCTTCCTGGGACAATGAATTCACGGTGTTCTTATTTCAATTTCCAGGAGTGTATTTATTAGCAATATATATGCGTAACAACAAAAGAATTATTAAATTATTTCGTTTCCAAAACATAAATAACAGAAAAATTAACAACAAAAATGAAACATCCCGCACATCCTGCTGCTTTAAAAGTATTCGGATACTGTCCTCCTTTCATTTTCAGTACCTCCTCCAATCTACTAGGCATACTTTCCACGAGTTTTTTCGTGAAATCTGGGCCTATGTTTGCCCATTCTTGGCGCAGTTTCTCTTTCAAGATCTCCTTCGTATAGATGTTTTCCACGCGAAGGGTCAGTTTCAATTCGATTGGGTTAAGGTCTGGTGATTGGGGAATGGGATGCAATACTTTCGGGCAATTGAAGAGCGACCACATTTGTACAATATGCGTGGTATCCTTGGGATCATTATCCTGATAAAAATGAAAGTTGTTCGCAATACCTAGATGTCGTGCACTCTGCTTCAAATGCCCTCGCAGTATATTCAAATACACTTCCTTGTTAATCGTATCATCAATGAACACTAAATCACCCACAACATTACCGGACATGCATCCCCACACCATGATGCTCCCACCCGCAAACTTTACTGTTGGTTTGAGGCTCCTGGGATTCAGCTCTTCATTGGTCTTTCGCCACACGTTTGCCTTTCCGTCGCTTTGCCATAATCTAAATTTACATTCGTCGCAAAATATCACCCGATTCCACCAACCTGATAGTATTCGGCGTATTCCCTCGCAAACTGCATATTTGTTTTCTCGTTCACTCGACCACGGTACTGCGATCGTCGTAGTACTCTCCGCACGGTTTCGGGATGAACTTTTATACCAAGGTCTCCCTCCACCTCACTTGCAATTCGTGTGGCAGATATTTTCGGACTGTGTTGTACCTTTCGCACAATCACACATTCATCTCTCTGTGAAAATGTCCGTGGCCGTCCTGTACTGCAATGGAATTCCAATCGGTCTTCTTTCTCGGAACCGTTTAATAATGTCGTGAACTGTACTTTTCTTCATGTTCATTATTGCGGCAATTTCCCTGCAGGTTTTCCCTTTCGCGTGATGATAAACGACAAGTTGCCTTTGCTCGAACATAAAACACTTTGCGTCCCATCGTAGACCTTCACAGGCTCGCGAAAGGTGTTTATTAAACATCGCTATCGTCTCGCGGAAATGTCTGACAAGCTGCAGTCGATTCACCCTCTGTACGTCTCAGAATGAACTAATCTGTCACGTTGTCCGCCTTTGTCCGAATGCTTTTGTTGCACCTTCCCATGCCGTTTTCAGGAAATATTACGTAACAGACACATGCCCAACGACAATTCTTCGTATTTGTCGCGTGTTTCACGTTGCGACATCGTACCCAGAGTCCCAAATACATTACAAAGTGCAATTTCTGTATTTGTTCATGCGAAAACTGCAAAATTATGCGCCGTTACGTGCTGTCAGAATACTTTTGCGACTGAGTGTATAAGGAACCGATTAAAGATTGGGAGACTGGCTATGGTACACACGATAACTGGTGTACCGATACAGATGGCACGTCATCTTAAAGGTTGGCGTCTGGACACATGGCGATCTGAGAGGGATGTTAACCGATAAGGGATGTAGGCTGCACGACTTCCTACCTGACATAATATAGCGGTCGAGAACGAAACATTCGATTCCAGTAGCGGTATGATAGATTTCTACACGGACCCCATCCAACGCCTCATTCCCCGTGAGCCTGAGACAGACGCCTGCATACACATGCGAGGAAGAAGCTTCCGCAGAACACACTGTCTTCTTCTGCGGGCAATACGAGAACAATAGATGCACACTATTTTGTAAACGCTCGTCGCCAGTTTTGCAACGGCCTCGTCGCTACCGCTGTGGAGGCCGTGTTGCCACTGTTGTTACTGTAGGCCGAGTTTGTGAGTTCGTGGAACGGCTTCTGGTTCAGTACACCACTAAGACAATTTCTGCCTGGCATTATTACACAGCTATGCTCCAGGGTCAGGTGACAAGATAGCAAAAAGAAGGTTCTACAACCCTCCAAAAAATTAGTAACAAGGTCACACATATTAGTTGAAAGGTTTAATTATCTTTGCGCCTAGTTGCTTAATGATGTCTGCAACACCGCTTTTAATATAACAAAAAAAGGCTCTCAATGGCTAAGTGAAAACAGTTGTAGATAAACTTCACAATACATAACAAATGCAATTTACAACAACTGCGTTCACTTCTGAGAGTCCAGTAAATGACGTTCCTCTTTAGGTCAGCCCTGGACGATGATCTATCACTAAGCTGCTCTTCTGTCTCCAGTAGGCTTCTGTTCGTTGTCGTCCGGTCACCGGCGGTTTATACTCGGCCGGCAATTGGCCTAGATAAAGTCGATATCTTCATCGTCAGTGCCGCCTGTGGCGCTGGTGAAACTCGCGCAAGTGGCGAGTCTCACTGGCACTGGAACCAGCTCACATCTTTCGCCTATGGTGTTTTTGCCCTGGCTGTGTCTTATTCGGACGACACGGCATACTACACTTATACTACAGAGAAACAGCAAAGGCAGACGAAGAATAATGGGCGGAACTAAATGCGTTAGCAAACAGTATTTCAAAAAGACTTAAGAGTTGGTTGTTTTGGGGAAGGAGACCAGACAGCGTGGTCATCGGTCTCATCGGATTAGGGAAGGATGGGGAGGGAAGTCGGCCATGCCCTTTGAGAGGAACCATCCCGGCATTTGCCTGGAGTGATTTAGGGAAATCACGGAAAACCTAAATCAGGATGGCCGGACGCAGGATTGAACCGTCGTCCTCCCGAATGCGAGTCCAGTGTCTAACCACTGCGCCACCTCGCTCGGTAGACTTAAGAGTATCTGTTCAAAATGGTTCAAATGGCTCTGAGCCCTATGGGACTTAACATCTGAGGTCATCAGTCCCCTAGAACTTAGAACTATTTAAACCTAACTAACCTAAGGACATCACACACACACATGCCCGATGCAGGATTCGAACCTGCGACCGTAGCGGTCGCGCGGTTCCACACTGAAGCGCCTAGAACCGCCCGGCCACACGGCCGGCAGAGTATCTGTGGACACGACACTACGCCTTTATTCAGCCTAACAGCAATCTCGAAAGGGTGAACAGTGAGACCCAAAACGACAGCGAAAACAGTGACACTGAAGAGGAGCGGAAGGATTAAGAGGAGGAGGAGGAAGTTGACATGAGATTTATCAGTAAATAAGACACACAGAATTATGAATCAGATAAAATACACTGACAAATCGTACATATCTGTCAAATAATAACAAAAGATAGCGAATACTAGAGTAAATGTTTAAGGTACAGCGGATCAAGCCAAGACAGCACTCGTGAGTATATAATTTTAATGCATAAGATCACCAAGAGCATTTCTCTACTGATAATTATTTTATTGTGATTGGCGGTCAACAACTCGAAGAAACTATTCCGAGGTATTCACTGCGAGTCACAAGCCCTGATGGCACTGACATATCTCTATCGTATCACCCTTTTCTGTTCTACTTAAAACAAGAAAATTTTATTTATATTTCTACCTCAAATTATTGTCATTTTAAAAATGTAGAATTCTTTGTCAATTGCAGCAAAGCAAAGCAAAACAAAAGAAAACCATAAAGAAGATGAAAAATGTCATCCGTTAGACGTTCGAACTTTTTTTAAAACGTCATGTAACAACTCCTTAAATTTGCAATAAATAAATAAATAAACAGAAACAAAGCCCTACCGAACTGACCAGCTGTGTTAGACTGCCACACGGCCCCGTGCTTTTTATACCTTATGTCTGGAAAGCCATGAGGTGTGGTGCATGCACAGTGTGTTCCGGCTCCGTTAGGGTAAGATATTCGAAAAACCAATGCCGGTATTTCTAGTTCCTAATAACCGACATTAGTCGATATTCATTTGGTCTCTGTTATAGCAAGTATTATTTTATATTTTTTACTGTTAGCAGAGTAAAATAACAAATAACAATTACGCATAGCAACATTGCTAAATTTCTGGTTTTTAAATAAACCGTTCTTGAAGTAGAAGTAACTTTTATAGGTGAAACTAGCGAAACTGGCAGTGCTTCGTAATTGGCAAGAATGTACAGGACTTGAGCAATTGCAGCAGGACAGTGTAACACCCCACAAGTTCGGAATTGCTACAGAGTGGCTCCAGGAAAACTCTTCTGAGTTTAAACGCCGCGCGGGATTAGCCGAGCGGTCTCGGGCGCTGCAGTCATGAATTGTGCGTTTGATTCCGGCGGAGGTTCGAGTCTTCCCTCTAGCATGTGTGTGTGTGTGTGTGTTCTTAGGATAATTTAGGTTAGGTAGTGTGTAAGCTTAGGGACTGATGACCTAACCTGTTAAGTGCCATAAGATTTCACACACATTTGAACATTTCGTTGAGTTTAAACACTTCCGCTGGCAACCAGACTCCTCAGACGTGAACATTATTGAGCATATCTGGGATGCCTTGCAACGTGTTGTTCAGAAGAGATTTCCAGCCTCTTGTATTCTTACGGATTTATGGAGCACCCTGCAGGATTCATGGTGTGAATTCCCAACAGCAATACTTCAGACATTAGCTGAGTCCATGCCACGTCGTGCTGCGGCAGTACTGTGTCCTCGTGGGTGCCCTAAATGATATTAGGCAGGATCTACCAGTTTCTTTGACTCTTCATTGTACATTTAGTATAATACCTACAAGCAAGAGAAAGAACCTGATATTATTTCTTTATACAATTAACACTGAATATCTTATGTCTAATTGTACAAAAATGTAGACAATGTTAATCAGTATAAGAGAAGGCCAATGCAACAGATTTCTTGGAAGGGTTGTGGTAAAATGCATTTCATCTATATAAGAACCTAGTGTGACCAATTCTAGAGTTATCATCAAGTAGGCACAACAACAGGCATTGAACAAATTCTAAGACAGACCCATAACGTCGCACAGGTAGACTTAACCCAAACGAATGTGTAAAAGAAATGTGCAGGCAATTTAAGTGTGAATTCATGAAAGAAAGACGACGTAGTATAAGTGAAACTCTGTTACGTAAATTTAGAGGACCTGAATTCGAGTAAGCAAAAGTCAAGTCTCCATAGGGTTACTATCTGTTGGGCTGTAAACCCTTACCATTCCGTCAGGATGTAGATCACGGAGCTGTGTGGCATCGTCAGATGCGGATAAATAATATTCAAAAATTTTTCCATTTATTATTGAAAATACAAGTCGTTGCTGCTTTTCTACACTGACTTTTGGGTACATAATCCGGAGAAGAATTTGCTGAATCCAATAGCGGACTCACAGCAGCTGAGGGTGCTGCGTCCTTTAGGAGTGGAACTGGATGACACTCTGATGTGGTAGTTTTGCCACCTGCTAGCGAGGTTTGCACTCCTCTACTGCAGCTCAGCTTGGAGATAACAGTGACTATGACGTGTGAATTATGACTACTCAAGCCCTCGCAGAACACTACCCACTTTATTCCCTCAGGTGGACCCCAATGTCGGATGCAGTGAAGTTGTGCTGAATTCTGAAACTGGTCTGCAGGTATGGTAGGCCCTTAGATCCGTGCGACATTGGAGTTCAGGGCAGCTTCTGCCCTGTACATGAGTCTCGTTGGTAGACTGTCGGTCTACCCACCAATACTGGCTTCCATCCGGATGGCAGTACTGGATGCTGCACTCCATCACTAATAGTGTTGTAGAGCAGTAAGTGGAAGACCAACAATAGAACAATCGCACAGACAAGATGTTACCATACCATAACAACAGGATTGAATGCAAACTATATGAACGTCGAAGCCCGCCCGGTTGGCCGTACGGTCTAACGCACGGCTTTCCGGGCGGGAAGGAGCGAACGGTCACCGGCACGAATCCGCCCGTCGGATTTGTGTCGAGGTCCGGTGAACCGGCCAGTCTGTGGATGGTTTTTAGGCGGTTTTCCATCTGCCTCGGCGAATGCGGGCTGGTTTCCCTTATTCCGCCTCAGTTACACTATGTCGGTGATTGCTGGGCAAACAAGTTCTCCACGTACGCGTACACCACCATTACTCCACCACGTAAACACAGGGAGTGAGAAGTTCCGTGGGTGGTCCACCGGGGGCCGAACATCAGAATAGCCCTGGGTTCGGCGTGGTGCGGCGGAGGGGTGAAGTGGATTGAGGTAGTCGCCGTGGGGTTGTGGACCACTGCGGCTGCGGCGGGGACGGAGCCTCTCCGTCGTTTCTAGGTCCCCGGTGAACATACAATACAATACAATACAATATGAACGTCATCGATCCTACTGCTCGAGTTCCAAACGCTTGTGGAATGGAGTATTTATGTCCTGAAGGAGAGGCTCTGCTCTACGACGTCATTCATAACGACAGAATTTATTCTGCTACCTCTGTCAGCGGTCTTCAGTTCCGCTACATTTGCTTAAGGGAATTTGTTACGGGATCTTTACTGCTTAGCCAAATTCCTGCCAGGTGTTGTATCTCTTATGTAACGTTATGGGAGCAAAGAAGGTGGTTCGGTTTGCACTTTTCTAACCATTTTATGTTGAGTTCCCCACAGTCTCTCTTAAAAATGTCGAGGTGGCTGACCTCCTGAGCGGTAACAGTGTTGAAATATTTACTCATATCGGATGGTGGCTGGCGACCCTTCCAAATGGTCCAGTAAAGTCGGCTGTTCAAGCTTAGAAAATATGTTACTCTCAAGTTTTCTTACTATTGTGTTGTGGCCCTGATGGCCCAATCGGGACCCAAATTATTATTTTTTTTTTTTTTTAATTCCCAAATTTATAAACCATCCATAACCCACTTTCTAATACTTTTGAGTGGGCGTATTAATACTAACTATCTCTACTATTAGCATTACAGAAGTGGTTTATTAGTGGCTGCATACTTTATATTTATTAAGCAACTTTGCCTTTAGTGAATTATCGGCCTCTTAGCCTCTCTGGAATCCTGCCAGAGAGTTGCCCGTCCCTAGCCACGTGGAGGCGGGCCGCTACTATTAGAGAAACCACTCCATTTATGCAACTCTTTTATTCCCCCCACCACCATGCTGATCTAACTACAACTACTCACTACTCTAAGTCAACACTTAAACAAACATAATATTTACATATATACAATTGCGCATTAGATCTTAAGCGCATTTACTCTCTCCCAAGGTAGGCTCGCTGGGCCTCCCTTGAGATTTTGTTAACCAATTTTGCGAAATTGCTGAACATTTCGCTTTCTGTTAATATTTCATTAACATTTCTAGTCTGCAGAAGCTGCCTCTCCCCTGAGACAACCTGTTCATATATTGGGCACTCGAACACTATGTGTTCTGGCGATCCTTCGTGGGCACCACAGTCACACTCCGGTGTTGGCCTTTTCCCTATTCTATGCAGGTACGTGGGATAAGGACCATGTCCTGTGAGGAAGTGAACTATGCCCTGCGAGGGCTTCATTATCTTGTTATTTAACCTTCCCCTCACTGTGGGTATAAACCCATAGACTCTACGGCCCGTACTGGATCCATCCCATTCGTCCTGCCAAATGTCAAGTACTTTCTTGCGGATGGCTTTGACACTTAACAGAGGAACGCCCATTATGTCTTGTACCCTGTCGATGTTCTGTTTGCAGGACCGACCGACCACCGTTTCATCCTCTGCCGAAGGTGTCGTAGGATCTGGTATGGAGAGATGTAGAGGCTTCACACAACTCTCTCGGCCGCCATCGCCATTCTTGACGTTGGAGCCACCACTTCTCACTCGGGTATCTCCTCGAGTGGCATCACGAGGCGAAGTGCAAAGCATTCCAGCCGTCCCACGAAGGAAAAGTCCCTCACAGTACCTGTTCCTCTGCATAGCACATGCTAACCACTATAGAGAAGCACGAATTGGAGCAAGACTGTGCTGCTACTACTATTCTTCCAAGATCGTACATCTCGCGCAGTGACCATGAGTATACAATAGGAAAGAATACGGCACTTATACAGACATAGTTAATTTTCCTTCGCAGAAGCTAATGTAACAGGAGAGAAAATCGATAATATTGGTACGGTACAGCTTCCGCAAAGCACTGCATACAGGTTTTCCAAGTTTTCTCTTCATATCTGCATTGTTCATCAACCACGTTTCACTTTCGTGTAGGACTATACTTCAAACGAATAATAAAATCGGAATGTCACTGATGTGAACGCTCTCTCTTTGCCAAGCGAAACGTTAAAACAAAGGGGGCACGTTTGTCGATTGACGTTCCCGTGATCTATTTGGCGACACGCCTGCGAGGTGGAACTGTATTGACGCGACAGTGTGTCAGGGCGAGCTTCATTAGCCGTGTCAGGCTCCCCTGCGGGCGCAGAAATTGCAGGTGGACGCGACAGGCGGCCGCTGACAAGTGCTGGCTGGCTTGCCGTCCGCCTGTCGCCGTCGGTGGCCGCAGCGGCGTCTGGTGCAGACAGCGCTAATGCACGCCGCCGCCGCGACGCCAATCACGTTTCTTTACCGGCGGGAGCCGGTGTCCGCTCCCGGCTTTGGCGGCGGCTGGCAGCCGACGCACGTACCGCCTGCCTGTCTCTCTACCTGCTCCGTGCCCTGTATGCCCACGGCCTCTGCTGCAGGTTAACGTATGCAACCGCGGATCTCAGTCGACGTCCCCATGAGCTGAGTGCTGGTGACAGAGACAGGCAAACACCGGCACAAAGGTAAAGGGTCTCGTGTTGTTTGGTATAGTCTGCTAGTGGCATTTCGCGTTAATGTGCGTCACAAAATATTATTTAATATACACCGTAATACTAATTCATTCGACCGAGCGAGGTGGCGCAGTGGTTAGACACTGGACTCGCATTCGGGAGGACGACGGTTCAATCCCGCGTCCGGCCATCCTGATTTAGGTTTTCCTTGATTTCCCTAAATCGCTTCAGGCAAATGTCGGGATGGTTCCTTTCAAAGGGCACCGCCGACTTCCTTCCCTAATCCGATGAGACCGATGACCTCGCTGTCTGGTCTCCTTCCCCAAACAAACCAACCAACCAACCAACAACTACTTCATTCATCAAGAAAAAGATTTAAAAAAAATGAAAAACAAAAAGGTCAGAGGGGCGAAGGGCGTCAATACCCACGGAGGGGGAGGCTGTGGTCTCAACCTCCCCTCGCCGGCCGCGGTGGCCGAGCGGCTCTAGGCGCGTCAGTCCGGAACCGCGCGACTGCTACGGTCGGAGGTTCGAATCCTGCCTCGGGCATGGATGTGTGTGATGTCCTTAGGTTAGTTAGGTTTAAGTAGTTCTAAGTTCTAGGGGACTGATGATCTCAGATGTTAAGTCCCATAGTGCTCAGAGCCATTCGAACCAAGCACTGACTGCACATTGGTAGTAGTGGCATTATTGATCCATAGATCACGTTTACAAGGGTACTGGACATGGTTTTTCAATTGAGAACAGCAAAAGTAAAGTACTAAACCAAGCTTCATATTCACAATGTGGCAACTTACTGCAACAACGAATGGAGATAGAAAAACAAATGTCGTTGCAAATAAAGAGGAATATATTGTCACCTACCTTTGATCCGTGCACATCTCACTCCTATAACTCACGTGTACATAACCTCCTATTGTGAGATTTCAAAACGGGAAGAATAGGTTATTGACCAGTATTACCAACCCAAAGAAACTTCACCTACACGATTAAACTGACATCTGTTGTCAAGTTCTTTACTTACGAGAAATTATCAAATGCTGAAAGTATATAAACGGCGTTGCAACAATTTTACACCTACGTCCTAAAGTAGCTCCAATTTACGGTAATTCCTATTTCCCGATTGCCTTCTTCAGATGTAGGCTTGCAAACTTGCAGGTCACGAATGCTATCTTGCGACGTTCTACTCCGAGCCTTCATTCGCAGATACGTCCATTTTGATGCTGTACGCGGAACTGCAACACGTGTGATAAGACGACGTGGTGTCACTCCTGTGTCCACTGCTGTGGCCGATTCTCTCTTTACTCAAGCTCAGGAATATGGAGAACTTTACTGCAATCCGATGTAAAATGAAGAAGAGAGAGTCTGAGAACCCTATGACGCCGGTCGTTGTGACCGAGCAGTTTTAGGCGCTTCAGTCCGGAACCGCGCGACTACTACGGTCGCAGTTTCGAATCCTGTCTCGAGCATGGATGTGTGTGATATCCTTAGGTTAGTTAGGTTTAAGTAGTTCTAAGTTCTAGGGGACTGATGACCTCAGATGTTAAGCCCCACAGTGCTCAGAGCCATTGGAACAATCAACCTCCCCTCCCGCAAGCTCTCAAAAAAAGGGTAAAAATGAACAGTCACGCGCTTTCCTTTCGATAAACTGATTCAAAAATCGATATTACAGAGTTTTTTAATGAAATCCAAACTGCAACTTTCTTATGGCTAGTTACAAGTCGCCATTCGTCTTTCACGATATTAGGAGAACTCCATAGCCACAGGTCTTGCCACCTCCCCCCCCTCCCCCTACACCCCCTCCGCCCGAGACAACTAACCGTATGGGCATCCGGGGTCGAGACCTGCAGGCGACCTAGTCTAAATTGTACAGAATGCTAGTCTTTAAAACCATGAATATGGTTTGCAATAAACGTCGAAGCAAAATAAACGTCGAAGCAACGTGAAGTGTGTAAGGTGTGTAAGACTGTCCGTTACATTGATTAAATATTACATTAAGTATCGAAAACAATACAGCCAACTTAAGGTTTTTTTTGCGTTGTGTAAGATTGGAAATATATAAGCACTCAGATATCGAAAGTAACAATCTGAGTGCGAAACGTGGGAGCGCGATTCTAAGCACTGTTGTGAGACAAGTGTTGGTCGAGAGCTCGGAGACGGAAGACGTGACACGCTGCCCTGACGTCGGTGTTGGCAGATCTTACCACACTCTAGGCATGATTTCATTTATAAGGCCAGGAGAGATTCAGATGGTTTAGCTACTCCTGACGATGGAATTCAAGGTAAAATTCGCAAGCATAGCATAGAGCGCGATTGCAGGCTTAGGCACGTGATTGTTAGTCTGAGTTTGCAACAATCCCATGTTTTGCTTGTCAGTTAAAGAAGCCTCCTTGTCCTCCAAATAATAATAATTATTCTACACATTCAATTCATAAATATGCTGTGATTATTAAGTGTTGATGTAACTTTGAAATTGAAATAATTTGTTAATTTGGCACTCATCTGTTATTGAAACTCCTGTCATTGTCACGCAGTTCGCCATTATTAATAATTGTCAAATTATTATTGGTCATGATGATATCTGAAATTTTTAAATAGACTTAATTACAATTACAAATAACAAATTATTTACTACTTAACAGGGGCCAAGGAAATTCCTTTCTATTAAATTCATTCTGAGTACCAATAAGCTTTAGCCATTGCTGCTGCTACGCGTTGCTGTAAACCACATGGAAAAAGGCTGTCATCTAAAGAGGTGAGCGCAAAATTTAGAGCTAAAACAGAGATACTGTACGTACCGACGCATTGTCCTACTACACTCTACATTTATACACTGAAGTGTTCGTGAAATAGACACTAAACACAACTCTACACACAGTTTATGAAGTTCCTTCTCCTCTCACATTGCTACAAGTGTGCGAAGTGCAAAACAATACAAAACTCCCTGTGCAGTGAACATTCCGTTTTTACAAAACAATAACACTCTACATGTTTTTCTTGTTATATTTCTAAATTTTACAATTTGAAATTTTTCACGTATTAAAATGCGCCTAATTGCTTTTTTTGTAAAAGTCTCACAAAACGTCAAAAAATAATTGAACTAATAATGAACAATCAATCTAACATTAATAAAACTTCTACAGCTTCATCTATTTTCTTTAAATATTTGAATTAAGAATTTTTAGCTCCTTTTGTCTGATTTGTACGTAAGCCCCATTTAAATTGTTAAAGAAACGACCGGGAGGCTATGTAAGGAGTGTGTCAGCTCTTTCCATTACACAAAACGATATATCCAACTTAAGGCTATTCTTTGCATTGTGTAAGGACTCAGATGTCAATAGTAACAATCTGAGGGCGAAACATGGGAGCGCGATTCTAAGCATTGTTGTGAAACGAGGCCTGTCTGCAAGAGTGGAAGACCAGTGTCGGTAGAGAGCTCGCAGACAGAGGACAAGTCACGCTGCCCACACGTCGGTGATGGCAGATCTTACCTCACTCAAACCCTGATTTCATTTATATAGCCAGGATAGATAGAGATGGATTACCTATGATTAAAGATGGAATTCAAGGTATAATTCGCAAGCATAGTGCAAGAGCAATTGCAGAATTAGGCTCGTGATTGTTAGTCTGAGTTTTCAATAGTCCCACGTTTTGCTTGTCAGTGAAAGAAGCCTCGATTTCCTCCAAATAATAATAATTATTCTCCACATCTAAATGATATGCTGTGGTTACTAAATATTAATGCAATTTTGAAATAGAAATAACTTTTAATCTGGCACTCAGCCATTATTTACACGTAAGTCATTTGTCATTGACATTATTAATACCTGTTCATGATGATTTTGAAGTTTTAAATACATTTAGTTAATGAAATCCCCTCTCAAAAGTTATTTAGTAGTTAACGGGACCCAAGCAAACTCCTTTTTATTAAATTCATTCTTAGATTCAGTAAGCTTCAGCCGCTGATGCGGCATGCTCCTGCGCATTGGTGTAAAGCACATGGAAAAAGACAGTCATCTGAAGAAGTGAGTGCGACACTGACACACCGCAACATATCATGTACTCTAGTCCAGTAAATTCAGTTCCACAAGTCAGATTCTGTATCACTTCTAAATTCATATTCAGATATTCATATTCAGACAGCTTATGGAAACGTTAGTTTTAAGTTTTTCACGTAATGATCAGCTGAGGGCTTAAATGACACCGAGCGAGGTGGCGCAGTGGTTAGACACTGGACTCGCATTCGGGAGGACGATGGTTCAATCCCGGGTCCGGCCATCCTGATTTAGGTTTTCCGTGATTTCCCTAAATCACTCCAGGCAACTGCCGGGATGGTTCCTTTGAAAGGGCACGGCCGACTTCCTTCCCCATTCTTCCCTAATCCGATGAGACCGATGACCACGCTGTCTGGTCTCCTTCCCCAAACAACCAACCAACCAACCAACCTTAAATGACAGTGAAACTGGCATTCATACAACACGCACACATTGTTATGCAGGTTATATTCTGATTACTGATACTTCAGGTTCCTTATAGAGTCCCTTTTCACAGACGAACATAGTCTTATTTGTTGTAGGTACGTTACAAGTGTACCACAGGTTATACAGGTTTTGGGCACAAATACGGAAAAACCGTGAGAAATTCACACTCGAACAAAAATGCAGATGCTAGCCAAGCCTGGAGGCTGAGCTGGACACCTGGGGAAGGACACCTGGAAAGTGTCCTCGCCACGCTGCAAGTGTTAGTCCTGGTGAAACAGTGTTCTGCATAGTTCAGTAGTTAATGTCGGTGAATTCAGAAGCAGAAAATTGATAGTGCTCATACGCTACTCTGTCGTCGTAGCGAAGGTAGCCGATGTGTGTGGTGTTTCAAGAGGCACCGTATCGAAGGTTTAAGCCGCACACAGGAAAACCGGAGGAAAACTATCCGCTAAGTCACAGTGCGGACGAGAGCGCGTAGTGAGTGATCGTGACGGACGGTCATTGAAGAGGATTGTGACGAACAATGAGAGGACGACAGCTGCAGAGATCACCACACAACTGAATGTAGCACTCGCAAACCCGGTCTGCACCAAAACATGGCGGGAGCTCAAGAAGCAGGGAATTTCAGGGAGAACTGGAATTCCGAAACCACACATCAGTGATGCAAATGCCCGTAACAGGAAAATGTGGTGCCGAAGCCATAAAATCTGGACTGTGGAGCAGCTGAAGAAGCTCATTTGGCTGGATGAGTGCTGTTTCACGCTGTTTCCAGTGTCTCGACGAGTTTACGTCCCATGAGTGAAATATGTCGGGGATTCGGTTTTCGATATTCCATGGACTACAGGTTAACTCGGTGACATCAGTTTACTGCCAAGGATTATGCGACTATTTTGGCCTATCTGGTCTACCCCGTGGTACAACGGGTGTTACCCGAAGGTGAAGCTATGCTCAAAGGCAATAGTTCCAGAGGATGTCGCATATTCCCCAACCGCCACAGCCACCAGCTCTCCAGTCCATTGAGCCTTTGTGATCTGTTTTCAAGATAAGGGTTCATGATTGCTCCCCACCTCCGTCCTCGTTACCTGAAATTGGCATTATTTTTGAGGAAGAATGGTATAAGCTTCCCTTGAAAACGATACATGACCAGCATCTATCCATTCTGAGATTACTGGAAGCTGTTTTTAGTGCCAACCATTACGCATGGTAATGTATTGAGATTTTGGCGTTTCCATATTTTTGTCCATCCTGTGTACAGTGAAATTATTGGCATTTTAGTGCAACGGCACAGGAGTAATGCCATCTTAATACCAATCGTTCCGCGATATTGCTACTCGCGTTGATCAGGTTCCCGTGGCTGTCATGCGAAAGTGGAACCGATAATTCCACGGAGCCCATACCAAACGCCATGCAAGAACTCAAAGGCTACACCCGACTGGCGGCTGGGAGGACGTACATATTTTGCACTCCGCCGTTCAGGAAAGAAAATCCACGCACTTAAAGTCAAGAAATTGGCTTCATTGCAGCAAAACAGATAACCACACGCACAGTGCTACGACTTCTGGAGCACCACAGGTTTTCATCACGACCACCATCGTCGCTTGAGTAAAGAGAGAAGCGGCCACGGCAGTGGACACAGGAGTTATACCTAGACGTCTTTGCACACGAGGCTCAGCTCCGCGTACAGTATCAAAACGGACGTATCTGCGCATGGACGCTCGGATTAGAACCTCGCAAGATAGCATTCGTGACCTGCAGGTTCGCAAGCCTACACCTGCAAAAGGCAATCGGGAAATTGGAATTACCGTACCGTAAGATGAGTCTGCTTTAGGACGTAGGTGTAAAATTGTTGCAACGCCGTTTCTATACTTTCAGCATTTGATAATTTGTCGTAAATTAAAAATTTGGCGACAGATGTCAGTTTAATCGTGTAGGATAAGTTTCTTTGGGTTGGTAATACTGATCAACAATCGACACTTCCCATTCTGATATCTCACAATTGGAGGTTATGTACACGTGAGTTTTAGAAACGAGTTGTGCACGAATCAAAGGTAAGTGTGAATTTTGGTAACATTCGTTGTTGCAGTAATTTGCCACATCGTGAATGTGAAGCTTGGTGGGATCAGTTTAGTGCTTTATTTCTGCTGTTCTTAATTGTAATACCATGCCCAACATCCTTGTAAACGTGATCTACGGATGAATATTATTGCTACTACTAATGTGCTGCCAGTGCTTTCGATGCAATGGATCACTTTGACAAAGCCTGTGTTAGATGCCAGGAAGCTTACGTAAAACACAATGGAGTTGAAGCAACGTTTTTTTTTTAGTTGTAATGGTCTTAATGTAGCCTGCGGCCCAAGACTGACATTGTTAAAAGAAAGAAGAAGAAAAGGGCTAAATTTACTCCCAGTTACAAGTTTTTTCAGCATTTTTGTTCTTACTGTACGACAAAAATTGCTATCTATTTTGGTGTTGGTTCTATTATTTTTTCCGTTACTTTTTTGTGACCGTCCATAGAGACAATGGGAAACTAGGAAACTCTAAAGATATTCTTTCAAATCTCAGAATATGTTGAGAACATATTTGTTATCAGATTCTGGTCATGCTATTTCTTGAGAATCTGAGGAAAGGTTTATGATGTGATGAGGACAGTATAAAAGTATCGGCTATGTTATTTCACTAGGATATACGCTCGTACTAAATTGGCCCTATTTAATGGGTTAACATTAATACATTTTTAATTTTTTTGTAGCCTCTGTGACGCATGTAGAATACTAAAGACTGCTTAATTTGTTCATGTGGATCGAAGCTTTCACAGGAGAAATAAAACTGGACAGTGAAAAAAAAAAACATAGCTTTCGGCAGATTAAAAAATATCGAAAAACTGTAGAGAAGTTATCCTGTTTTACGGTAACGAAAAAATCAAGCTGGTCTTTCTCTACTTATTCACCCATCAATACAACGCGGTTCCTCTGAGGAGAAAGTTATTGGGGGCCACGTCAGGAATACATGGAGGATACAATCTGAAATCCCAAAGAAGCAGTACGTGTGGTGGTGTCTTGTGCACAGTGAGCCAGGGAGCGTAATATAGTGGTCGGAAAATCTTGTGTTGTTCAGAATGTTGTGCAGGGTCTTGAAAACTGATCCGTCACTTATTTTCGCTTCTTTCACTATGACTGTATTAATTTAATTTTCGATGACCATGCCCTCCATGTCTCTAGCGATTACCAGTTCTTCACGGGGGATGTTCTGCCTCTTCGTTCAAATTTCACTGACTGTATTTGAAGCCGCGATCACGAACTGACTATACACAATCAAGGCTAGGACAGCAAATGATCTCTTCAGCGTGGGTGCGCACCAGCCTCGAAATCTTACGGAACTCAGCGAAATGCCAAGAGTAATGACGACAATGGACAAGAGGCACTACATTAATCGTGTGTGGATAAGTTGAGAATCTGGGTCTGACGGGAGGCGTGCTAGGATAGTCCGTGCAGCGGCGACGTCCACTGAGTCCGTATGAATTCCTTTGTACCTTAAGTAACAACAAACATGGTCCTGTAATCAAACAATAAACTAGCTGTTTAAGTTTATTTTCTGAAATGATAACTAAAATTTCACGACTACCTCTTCCACCTTTACATACGTACAAGTTTTTCTCAGCTGTAACTTTGACTGCGCAACGTCCATGTCACTGCACAGCTCCCCCAACCCCGCCCCCCCCCCCCCCTCCCACGTGATGGTTCTCACACCACAGACAGTCTGCGATCCCCAAGTGAGTAAACAGTGAAGAGGAAGCCCCACAGAGAATGTGACTTTTCTTTATTTGTAGACGTGGCACCTTAACGTGCGTGACGCATGAGTGAATAGTGACATCTAAGGTCAAACGCTGTAAAAAGGGAACATGTACATAACAACAGCACTCATTGGTTTGCAACTAGACACCTTTGGTGTTAAGAAATTTAAGATTACTTTGTAATGATTGGCGGTCGAAACTGATGGTATGCTTCACTAAATAAAGGCAACTTACTTTTTTCAAACAGAAAAGTCAAAATGCAACGTCGTGATAATGAAGAAAAGACTTGTCTGATACGATTGGGATGCGAGTGCTAATATGCACGACTGAGTGAAGGGAGTAACAGTGCAATGTAACATCTGGACTTGATTTAATACACTGTCATTAATGTTCTGTAATGATGATTGTTATCTGTAATCTGTATGTCGTGCCGTATTGATTATGAAGATTTTCTTAATTTTTGAGGCATTCTGTGTCTTTAATGGTTTGATTACCAGTGCAGTCGGTTAATCTGGACAGCACTTAGACCAATTGAAATTAATTAATTACACGATTCCCTAGAGACATGGTGTCCCTCTGCACTGCAATAATATCGGTTTGACGTAATTACTACCCATATGCAAAATTTGTTAACAGCGTTGTTTATAAGCTAGTAACATTGCCCATACATGTAATTTAAATGATGCTGACAGCCTCTCATACCATAACGTAAAGCCGATGCTAACTGGTACGTTAGAGATGAAAACTGTTTCCAAAAGGTCCTGAAGATGGCTAACTAGCAGTAGAAACTGAGCTTAAAATATATGCTGCAATCATCACTTGCGACTGTTAGGAAACTGGAAGCTGATATGGACTTGAATATGATCCATTCTCTGACACTAAAAGTGGCCCTCTACCGTTTATAACCAGGCTTCTTGTCGTTCCTGGTAGGAGACACTCAAATCAGGATAAGAACACAGATATGCGAGAATGGACATGCCATCCATTGGAGACTGTACGAAAAGAGAGGATGGATGCTGACAGCCTACAAGTAACATAAACAGCCTGACATCTTCTAATAAATTTCAGAGTAGGATTTGCATTATCAATGTCCACTTCTACACTAACATACAGCCTGCAGCATGTAACTAAAAAAGGTGGCCCTAGCAGAGTATTTTATACATCACAACGTTTTCGAAACTGATGATGTATCATGCAAAGATTTGCCAGCCCTCATTCATTACAATGATCCCCCCAGCTTGGCAATTTCACCTCCTCGTGTAATGAATAGTACCTTTCCATCAGTCCTGCAAAAATCCAGGCGACCCTTATTTAACAATTCACAAAGTAACTTGGACTAACACTTCAACAAAAACTAGTCTTGAATCTTCACTTCTGACCATCCTACAGAAATCCTATAACATACAGATATGACTAAATTTACTAACCACCCGAACATAGTGGTTAAATCTCACGACCGTTATTCATACATTACTAAATTATATACCTCTTAATAAAGCTCTCACGCCTCCTTAAACATCGAGTGCACTTTGCCCTGTCCTGACTTACAGTAAATTTGAGTCTCAGTATCCTGCAGTCTCTCCTATCCATGAGAACTTGAGTATTCTGTCTCGCCTCCTCCACACGTCCCCCTTCCCTACGTCTCCAAATACTGCATGTCATTTGCTAGCGCGATTTTGAATGACTTCCATATCACAAAGTAACCCTTGGATACTACTCTTCCTGTGAACGATAGCTTACCCGTTCCAAATGAAGGTCACAATCTTCTTATATTTTGGTCAGGCACAGCGGCGTCATTGTGTCGAGATATCGAATACGACTTCAGGTAGTGATTACTGACTGCACAACAGTGCGTCATGGACATCCTGCGTCCTCCTCATGTATTATCTCCCATGCAATAGTATCATGTTACCATTTTTCAACAGGACAATGCTCGTTCACAAACGGCTCGTGACTCTATGAATTGTCTGCGTGGTGTTGACATACTCCCGTGTCCAGCAAGATCCCCAGATCTATCCCCGATAAAGAAAGCATAAGACCAGTACGGACGTGCACCCAGTCTCAGAGCCAGTATACAGGATATCAGGCACCAGTTATGCCAGTTATGGGCTACCTTGTCTCAGGTGAAGACGCAAAGCCTTTAGGACACCCTTCCCAACCGAATCAAAGCATGCATCCAAACCAGAGGGGTTGCAACATAACGCCGAGTTCGTATAATTGAATCGATTTCGTAATCACTGCAACAGCAGCATATGACCTCTCAACTCATGGATTTTCGTTTCGCTTCCTTCTCCCCTTCTAGACGCTCCACTTTTTTTGTCAAGAAGTGTATCTGTAAGAAACCGATTAGCGAGCTGAAGGCCCATGATCTGGTTGCAAATGAAAAACCTAATGTGTGCTGAATCTGAGTAAGTTTTATCACTTCAAAACCCTCATTAAATGCAGTTTCCAGTACATATACGATGTGGTTCCGAGGTTGGTTTAGGCACACTTATCACCTGAGTAGCCGCCTTTGCATCTAATATAACGAACTACGTTCACACATCCGACTGTTGTGAACCTGAGTGAACTATTTAATTATTTAAAGATGTTCTCTCTGCACATCACAGTGGCTTGCGGAGTATCAATGTAGATGACGAAGGACTCCGAGCGAGTAACCGTGGTACTTTACTTTGCAAAACACTACTGTGCGCTGTGACGTGCAAAGGGCGGGTTCCGTGTTGCTTTAGCCGGCGGGTTCTACTCTGCTTCCCAGATCTCCCTCCACGGGGAGTTTCAGCCGCTGCGCGGCTGTAATTAGCTTCGGAATCACTGAGGTTTCCCGCGAACGGTTTATTCCTGCGGTTGCCATTAATTGTATCAGACTCCAGTGGAGTATCTGAACCGCTTGATGTGGTGCTAATTATCTATAAGTTGATGAACTGCAAGCGTAGCCGAAAGCACACTCAAAGCTTCTGTACAGTACAGATTCAACAGCGTTCTCCACTTCATTCCCGCGTAAATGAGCGGTCTCAAGTTGGCAACGGGGTATACGCATAATATCCACTTCATCGTAATCGGAAGGGGGGGGGGGAAGGGGAATGAATTTGTGATCTGTAAAGCGTACCCATTACGCTCAAGTAACAGCAGCAGCTATTCTACTTCAGTAACGAAGTTTTAGCATATTGCTGATAAGAAAAATTTGACTACATCTGAAGGTACATTATTTTTCACTGCATAAAGAATATAATTACGCATGAAGTGTGAATGGAAGCACATGAACACAATAAACTGGCAAAAATCTGTATTTTGATTGGAACACAGAGTCAAGTCACGCATTAGCGCTTGTTAACGTCAGTTCGGTGCCGTCAGAAATAGAAACATATTGCTTGTTCCTTGAGCAACCAAAAGTCAGGTGTTGTTTCATCATTCGCCGCGTACCTGGATGTACGATATTCTACCTTCTATATTTCGGGCATTCTGTCCTTTCCTTGTTCTTAACAACAGGCCAGAAAAGTGATTTCGGCACTTCGTGATAGTACAATGTAAGCAGCAAAGAGATCATGTGAAGAGAACCAGAAAAGCGTCTGGGCACCAGAAAAAAACGCTCAAGTAAACAGCAGGCTGCACGAAAGTCCGACTAAATAACAACGCCGGTTACTTGTGGAACAGGATATTAAAACATCGACGTTTCATAACGTAATCGATAAGAAAGCGATATCGGGACATTTGGATTATTACTTCTTTATTTCTTCAGAGGAGGTTCATTGTTTGAGTAAGTTAACCGCCATGTATCACAATGTCTCCACACAGCAGTAAAGTAGTGCTGAAATAGGTGCACAGTTTCTGGTTCACATTTATTTTCACCTCACTGTATTTGTCTGTACGAGGGACGACAGCTGTTACTATCATATGTGTAGTGTCGGTAGCTGGACCGACACCGTGATGTTGATTGCTGAAAAGGAAGGCTAAACTAAAGCTGTAGCCGATAGTGCACGCACGGCAATAAGCATACGGGCGTGAAGTCTGGAACATAAAAACTTATGAATGAATAAGAAGAAAAGTATGTAGATGCTTTTTACTTAACTTTTATTGATTCCTCGGAATACATCTCTCTTGAATACTCGTAAGCTATAGGCACTGATACAAATGGCTCCTTGCTAGTTCGTAGCCATTAACTTAGCTGATGGCTATTCTGTCTCTCGGCTAATGAGAGAGAAAGGCTTCGTACAACTGGGCGGTAGCTTGGTTCTCGTACAACTGGGCGGTAGCTTGGTTCTCGTACAACTGGGGCTGAGTCCACTCTCGTATCACGAGACCTGCCTTGGTGGTGGCGCTAGGTCTGCGATCACAGTGGCGACACGCGGGTCCGACATGTACTACCTGGACCGCGGCCGATTTAAACTACCACCTAGCAAGTGTGGTGTCTGGCGGTGACACCACAATATGTATCACTGTAACAAATATGTTTGCGAAAGTCCCCCACAGAATCACCGTTTGGGTGGGGGTGTTGGTGTTAGGTTCCGCCGGTCTCTGTGGCCGAACAGTTCTAGGCGCTTTAGTCCGGAACCGCGTTGCTTCTACGGTCGTAGCTTCGAATCCTGCCTCGGGCATGGATGTGTGTGATGTCCTTAGGTTTGTTAGGTTTAGGTAGTTCTAAGTCTAGGGGACTGATGACCTCAGAAGTTAAGTCCCATAGTACTTTAGAGCCACTTTAACCATTTTGTTCAGTTCCTATTAGAGCTAGAAACATAGCGTAAAAGTTTATGGCTTAGCTCGAACTATCGGCCATTTGTACAGTCATTCGAACACCTGTCTTATGTGTAGCTATGTTATGGTATATAAAGTAAGTTTTGGAGGAGTAATGTGAGATGGCGTCCAGGCTAATTGTGTTAATCCATTAATTGTCAGTGCAAAATATTTTAATAGGACTGAAATAAATGCCCAGTTAGTGGCACAGTTTGTATGTGCTCCGTTCAGATACCATGTCCAAAAACAATCATCCTCGTTAGCATTTAACTGTGCAAAAACTGTCTCCCTTAAATAACTCTTGACTGCAGCAAGACGGATCTTGGGCTAAAATAAGTTTTAAACATTTGAAAAACGCTTGCAACGTTTGGATTTTAGCTATGAAAAGAAGTTTTTCTCAGAGGTTTTCGAAATGGCCACTTCTATACCGTAAAGATGTATGAATCGTTTCAAACTCCGCACGAACGTAGTTCAGCAGATAAAGTAAAAACGATTTTTTTATCTAGTTATCTTTATGGGTTGTCGACATACCATAGTTTAAAGTTGAGCTAAATGTAGTATGTAGAATACGTTTCTATTTGAACTGTATGAGCGGAAACGGTTTACAGTGAATAAAATAAGTAAAATATGCATTCTTATGATAAAATTAAAAACTCGATTTTCAAAAATTAGCATCATTTGAATTTTACGTCTAAAAACACGTTTTTTAATTGTTTCTACAAGCGATACTTCTATGCTTCAAATTTGTGCCAAACGATTCAAATTTAGTAAGAAGGCAAATATGTATAATAATGATCGTCATGTTGTTTTGTGACAGCCTTACCCGTTGCCAAAATATAAGCAACATGGTTCGAAAAACAATAAAACACGTATACCGGATCAGTCGTCGTCCGCATCAACAAAAATCTGAATCCGTTGCCAAGCTATGGCGGTCTAAAGTCTAAACTTTTACGGTGGAGTAAATTTTGGCAACTAGTACGCAAAATATTCCTATCATAGCACAAGAAACAGGTGAATATGTCCTGGGTAGTGTTAGGGATGTAAAAGAAGGGAAGTAGCTTTCCAACTTATCTGACAGCTTCCGAGACATTTAAATCAAAATATCTTCATTTGCGCTTTTTCACGAGTTAACCCTAATTCCCCAGTGCAGTGAGCTTTCTTAGCTGAGTGGTGACGGCATACATACCTTGCAATTTATAGGAAAAAGACCCTGACCCTGAGCCCAAAGCCCAGAATATTTCCCAACTGTAGTAAGCAACATTTCATATCATGCAGCTGAAGAGGACACATGTAATAGTTAAAAAGTTTTTCTGGGGGAGAAATAAAATGTCTCGGCCTGGATTTGTTATTGGAGGTATGACATCATGTGTGACGTTACATTACATTACTTGACAATATACTATTATGTGCAATTTGCGAATATGTCAAGATGTTTTGATTTAAATATGTTTGCAGCTACCAGATAAGTCGAAAAGCTATTTCCCTTCTTTTACATCCCTAAAACTCTCTAGGACATATTCGCATATTTCGTGCTATGATAGGAGCATTTCTCATTCTGCTATGTTTATGTAGCAGGGAAACACTTTTAGCTGTATTTATAAGATTTTTTATGTGTAATTCATGTCTGTGTGCCACTACAGTGTCTTCAGGAAGTGATGATGTAGACACCGGGTAGTTATCATTATACATAGTAAAAAAAAATCATGGCTGCTGTGCTGAACCTTCTTTTCTACATATGGTGTGAACGGCGGCATCACATTAACTCAGTCAGCCGGTGTGAGAACACCGGTATCACCTGGTATCACATACGAACCTGAGAGAGATCTAATGCAACCCGCCGGCCGTTGTGGCCGAGCGGTTCTAGGCGCTTCAGTCCGGAACCGCGCTGCTGCTACGGTCGCAGGTTCGAAACCTGCCTCGCGCATGAATATGTGTGATGTCCTTAGGGTAGTTAGGTTTAAGTAGTTCTAAGTTCTATGGGACTGATGACCTCAGATATTAAGTCCCATAGTGCTCAGAGCCATTTGAACCACTTTAATGCAACACGGAAATCAATTGCAAATAAAGTAGTACCTATAAATACACAGAATATGTCATCTTACTACCTAAACACACACAGTGTGTTTGTCCTTGTGATTGATAAGTATCCGAGTTATTCTATATAGCGTAAGGTATGTATCCAGTTTATTCTATAGTCCTCTATGCGGTCTCTCACAGTTACTACTCCTAGATCAGCAGACGACACACGTTCACTTGGTGGGCATATAGTCCCTCCGGTCCTTCAGAGTATATCAGCTAATTAAATGATAACGAAATAGTTCGGGGGTGAACAACCGGATATCAGTGTACAATGGGCACAATTTTTCGGGCGACAAACATGTTGCAATCGTCAGGACGAATGGACTGCCTACGAGGTGCGGCAGGGATATTCCTGGGCGCATTACGTGTTATCCCTTCTCACCGTATGATGTTACGTCCAGCATTGTCGAACATGATCATTTTGGTGGTCCAGGTGCTACGGTAGGAGTAGGCACAGGACTGCATTCGCGCACTGACCTGCAAATCTTTGAACTCGACGTTATCATGACACTGTGCTCATAACCCATATGTGTCTCTTCAGTCGTGCTTTCGGCCCTGGCTCAATTTTTATGGCTCGAACCGCGGATGTGGATGAGCTCTAAGAAAGAGAGGATATTTGGCAAATGGACTGGATTGCTCGTCCCCTGATATAAATCCCATGGAGCAGCCTCGGGACGCATTGAGGAGACGTCCACATGCACCAGCGACCATCCAGCAGCTGTGAACCGCTCTGGTGGAGGAATGGAGCGCTCTTCTACAAGAACTCCCAACCAACCTTGGCCAAGGGACCACATCGCAGACCACGCACTGCCGTCTGTGGTGATCACACGCCCTATTAAGAACCATGCCCTGCCTTATGTAGCGTCCAGGGGACCATTTTAAATCGTAATGACTTCAGTGTAATTATTGTCTTTGAACAAATGTGTCATTTCCGTTCGTGTCGTCGCGTATCTCTTTCAGTTACCCTTTCCACTACAGTGTAGCAGTTCTTTCTACGTATTTGTTAACGAAATACGCCAACAGCTGGATGCAGGCGCATTTTCGTTGATAGTTACTTAACTAGCCCATACCCAATGTCCATTATGTATCAACAGCGACTGTCTATGTATTGTCCAAGTTCCATCTATGATGATGTTTGCTTTGTGGGGTGCTCAACTGCGTGGTTATCAGCGCCCGTACAAATTCCCAATCTGTACTCAGTCTTATCTAGCCGCTTACACGAATGATGATAAAATGTTGAGGACAACACAAACACCCAGTCTCCAGGCAGAGAAAATCCCCAACCTGGCAGGGAGTCGAACCCGGGACCCAGTGATAGAGATAACAACGCTAGCACCTATAACAAAAGCTGCGGACGATTTTCATCGAACTACGTTACTTAGCAGTGACACATAATGCGAAAGTTACTTTCGTCCTCATATTTTACTGTAGTTACAGAATGGTAATTTCATCAACCTGCAGTGATATACAAACAACAAACGAAATACTGAATTTACTTTCTGTATATTTCATTGAAGCCAGTCAATGAAACACGATTATTCGGAAAAACTACATTTTACTACTCGTTTCACAAATTATATACTTTTGCGATCTAGGCTTCAGATTATTAGCCAGATGTCTAGCATTGCTGACAAGTAAGTTTTTTGCATGATTGAAGAAACGCAAACAGCAAAGCAGGAATTAACTGCTAATGCTAAATATAAAATACATATATGATCATAGAACACTGGAGTAAATGTCTAGAAAATAGTTTTATAGCGCGGCACAGCTTAACAAAAAGACGCTGCCTGATAAAAACGTGAAGCGCCGGGAAGACAAGGCCGAGTGTCAATGTTACTCCCTATAAGTGTTCCCCAGGGAAGCGTCCTGGGACCTCTGCTGTTCCTGATCTATATAAATGACCTGGATGACAATCTGAGCAGTTCTCTTAGGTTGTTCGCAGATGATGCTGTAATTTACCGTCCAGTAACGTCATCCGAAGACCAGTATCAGTTGCAAAGCGATTTAGAAATGATTGCTGTATGGTGTGGCAGGTGGCAGTTGACGCTAAATAACGAAAAGTGTGAGGTGATCCACATGAGTTCCTAAAAAAATCCGTTGGTATTCGATTACTCGATAAATAGTAAAATTCTCAAGGCTGTCAATTCAACCAAGTACCTGGGTGTTAAAATTACGAACAACTTCAGTTGGAAAGACCACATAGATAATATTGTGGGCAAAGCGAGCCAAAGGTTGCGTTTCATTGGCAGGACACTTAGAAGATGCAACGAGTCCACTAAAGAGACAGCTTACACTCTTTCGTCCTCTGTTAGAATATTTCTGCCCGGTGTGGGATCCTTACCAGGTGGGATTGACGGAGGACATCGAAAGGGTGCAAAAAAGGACAGCTCGTTTTGTATTATCACGTAATAGCTGAGACAGTGTGGCAGATATGATACGCGAGTTGGGATAGAAGTCATTTAAGCAAAGACGATTTTCGTCGCGGCAAGATCTATTTACGAAATTTCAGTCACCAACTGTCTCTTCCGAATGCGAAAATATTTTGTTGAGCCCAACCTACATAGGTAGGAATGATCATCAAAATAAAATGAGAGAAATCAGAGCTCGAACAGAAAGGTTTAGGTGCTCGTTTTTCCCGCGCGCTGTTCGGGAGTGGAATGGTAGAGAAATAGTATGATTGTGGTTCGATGAACCTTCTGCCAAGCACTTAAATGTGAATTGCAGAGTAGTCATGTAGATGTAGATGTAAGTCCACACAGTAAATGATTAGAGCTGCAGTTCTCTCTAACAAGTAGCACAGTCACTAGAGCGCATTAGTGTTGTTCATGCTTAGTGCTGTTACAAAGCCTGGTAGGGTACATAAGACGCGTGAACAACACCATATGTTGAGTGACCACTGTGGACACTGTCATACCGCGTATACGTGTGAGATAGTGTTATCAGCACATGACAGATTTCGAAAAGGGTGTCAGTGTGGATTTCGTTTTCGGTGCCTAGTCGAATCGAGCAATATCCTTATTCGTAGACCATTCGGATATAAGTGACCTAATGACGGACAGAACGTAAACGCGAGGGCAGGAATATTTGTACTCAAGGCGCTGGTCGACCACATCAGACCACCACAACGGAGGATCACCGTATTGTGCACAAAGTCCATCGTGACCCCTCCGCATCTGCTCTGTGTACAAGTATTTGAAAGCAATAGACAATGACCTTGCTGGCAAATTGAATAAGGAGCAGCTCATTGGTGGTCCAAACGTCTTTCGTGGACTTAGACTGCACTTTACAAGTGATGTTAGTGCTGTTTCTGCAGGTTCACTTTGGCTGTTGTGTTGGGGAATCACGCAGACTATGGTGGCCTTGAAGTTTTCCCTGACGCAAATATTCTTGCGTGGAAGTCATGGAGTCTTCACCATTCGTCAAAGGCTAGCAGCAGCCGGACTAGTGAATAACCGTCCCATCCGTACGCTGCCATTAATCAACACAGCACAAACGGCAGCGTTTGAAGTTGTGCCTTGACCGGGACCGGGATTGCTGACGAATGGCATCACATTACATTAAACGATAAATTTTCGTTCTATACTACACCGGATGACCTTCGTCGGCGAGTATGGTGGTGATCGTGGGAGATGTTCCATCGATCCAATGTCTTGGATTGGCGCAACGGTGTTACTTCCGGAATTCCATCGGGTATTGCGTGAAGTCATGGCTGGCAGCGATTGAGGCAACTCTGACAGTACAGCGATACTTGGTTCAAATGGCTCTGAGCACTATGGGACTTAACATCTGTGGTCATCAGTCCCCTAGAACTTAGAACTACTTAAACCTAACTAACCTAAGGACATCACACATATCCATGCCCAAGGCAGGATTCGAACCTGCGACCGTAGTAGTCGCGTGGTTCCGGACTGAGCGCCTGAACCGCTAGACCACCGCGGCCGGCACAGCGATACTTCTCGGACACCGTCTTTCCTCATGCGTTACCTCCTATGCGACATTATCGTGATTCCATTTCTCAAGAGCGCAAAGCTTGTACATACATGACACGTAGCTTTACGAACTGTATACGCGATGTTCAATTATTGCCGTATCCAGCAAGATCCCTAGATCTGTCCTAGATGGAACGTGTGTGGCGCCACCTATGGCGTCAACTCCGTCCCACTTCCAGTATACACAAGTTCAGGGACCAGTTAAAACTGTTGTTAGCCCGCTTGCCTCAACAAGGGATACAATGGTTATATGACGCCCTTACCATTCGAATCAGTGGATGTATCCAGGCCAAAGGGCTCATATGGCAAAGTTCCTTAAAAATTTGACTCGGTCTTTTGGTCAGTGAAATAATGTCAAATACCCTAGCAACCAGTAAAGTTTTATTTCGTTTCCTCCTCCCCTTTAGAGAGCATCTCTTTTTTGTCAGGTAACGTCGGCTGTGTAATCAGTCACGTTTAGCACTATGAAGAAGAAGAGTAACTGAAGCCTGTTTGCTCACGCAGCAGCTTTACAGCATGGTTCTTGCAGTGCGCCTTAATTTTCACCATTTCATGCAGATGAATTTTCAGTCCGATGAGTCCAGAGTACAACATTCCGACATCTACTACATAACTGCATCTGGTTCTATACGATGGCGTGCAGATGTGGAGCTGTTCTTTATAGCTTCCAGCTTCTGTGTTTTTATGTACCTTTGGTGTACACTAGTCAACCTGTTTTTCACACGTGTTGTGAGCCACGCTCTATGTCAGCAATGGGTCGCCAAAGTAAATAATTAATGAAATAATTGGCTAAAAGGTATATTTTTGTAAATTATTGGACGTTTTAATACGAATGTACGAAATGGTAATTCTGAATTATAATAATTTGATCAGAATCATCAATAAGTGCCCATTACCGAACATTTGTTTTCAGTGAAACAACGACTGTAGAAATGAAGCTTTTCAAGTAGCGCTTATGACTCTCCTGCAAAATTTAACACCAGTTTCTTTTTCGAAATCTGGCCGGTAACCGTCAGTGTACTTGGAACCATATTAAGAAAACTTTCATGGCCGCTCTACACGAATAAATTATTCTCCATTTAGTGTGAAATTGTGGCGTCTCTTGAAGGTAATCATGTATTTTACAAGAACAATAGAAAAAAATCCCTGCAAATTATTTCCAGCTCTATTGAAACGGGGATGTGAAAATTTTTCTGGACTGCAATAAAAAAGAACCACGTATTAGAAAACTGATTACGCTACGGATATATGATAATGAAGCTGGCAGAGAAGCTAAGAATATATGGGACATGTTGCAAATGTAAACGTGTGTTCCTAACAACAGTAAAAATTGGAAGATGTCTTTCTTTATATATGGAATTCCTCTATTATCTTTCGAGTAATGACTTATTGTAGAGTCGGGGACTTTTCAGCCAAATACCAGGCGATCTATTAATGGAGCAGTGAAGCCTAATTGGGAATATTTCGAAGGTACCATCATTTGCCTCACAACAAAGCAAAACCTCCCACTTTTCTTAGAATCAGGCATGGGATTTAGTTTTAATTTATTTCTGGAATAACATGTCCCAGACACGAATCTGTGAAAGTCTAGTATACGTTTAAGTGTTATTGTTTACGTGTGTGCATAGTACAAAGCCGGTGACTTGCTCGAAATGTACACTGTAACTCTGCCTTTAGACGAGAAGTTCTACGGCATTCACAAGACCATCAATACAATCTATTTGTCAAATGTTAGTACAGGAAATAGTAGATATAAATACTGACGAAAATAAAAGGAAGTAAACATTCGTTTAATTTACAATAGCGGTTTACAGTGTTTTTAGGGTAAACACGGGCTGCAAACGAGATTTGCAGGGACGCGAGCAGCGTGCCTCATTAACAAATTACAAGTGTTCGCGTGACACCAGTTTCGTTCGCCACCGCAATTTATTTCCCACATCAAATTCAGCTGGCGCGTCAGCGCGGCTGTAAATGATGGAATCGGCGCGTGATTGCGAACACGAGGCCAATGCATGGCAAATAAGCTCCTGCTTGGATGACACTACCGGTGTTGGGCATAACATTGAGGCCGTGAACGCCCTGGTTAGAACAACTGTTCTCTAGCTATTCGTAAAGTCTATGTGTCTGAATCAGAGCACTGCATCACTTCATGGGGACGGTAAATAAACGAATCAGACACGCGAAATACTGAAATCTAACAAAGCCTGAAACTTTCTGCTCATTTCTGTTTGAAGGACAGGATCGGTTGCGAAAGTGCGTCATCCACGAAGGTCATAATTTTCTGCTTCGCAAGCTAATAAACCAGGATTACGAGATGATTCCGACAGTTCAGTCACATTCCACCACTTACCATCCAATATCAAAAACTGTATTACTAGAACTGGAAGCAACATCTCTTTTCAAATGAGTTGCGCAGTCGTATACTGACCAATTACAAATTATATACGAACATCACAAAATTGAATTCGAGAAACAGCAAGACAATTTTTCTGGTGATTGAAACTGGCCACACATCAAAATAGTAACTAAATTATCGCAGAATACAGAAAGATCTATAAAACATGGAAGCATATAGTAATTATTGCCATCTGACCCTCAATATAAATAAATGTAGTGTATTGTGTCCGAAATTAAATCGCGAGGGTGAGTTCAAATGTAATGCTTCCAAATATTTTATGTGTAAACTCTTAAGTTTTAATATAAAGCAAACTTCATTACCTGTCTACATCTTGATTCTTCATATCTATATATTTGCAGCCCTCTGCGACTAGAGGGCTCCGAATTATAGTAAGTGACATGGCGGCGTCTAACTCAACTATGATTACTATGAAGCTGCGTGAGAAACTCCATGTGGTAGTAGAGAGTGGAGTTCTAAGAGTTCGTACACTCATGGAGGGCCATGTCCTTCAGCATGACAATGCTGTGTAACTCAACTATGAGAATTATGAAGCTGCGTGAGAAACTCCATGCAGCAATAGAGAGTGGAGTTCTAAGAGTTCGTACACTCATGGAGGGCCATGTCTTTCAGCATGACAATGCTGTGTAACTCAACTATGAGAACTATGAAGCTGTGTGAGAAACTCCATGGAGTAATAGAGAGTGGAATTCTAAGAGTTCGTACACTCATGGAGGACCATGTGCTCCGGCATGACAATGCCAGACCACACATGAGCGCTACAAATCTGCAACTTTCCGAACCGTTTAGTTCAGTGACATCGATAGTCCACCACACAGTCTTGACTTGGTCCCCTTCGATTTTCATCTGTTCCCAAAACGCAAAGTACACCTTCGTGGATTTTGATAGTGATGAAGCGGTGCAAGAAGTAGTGACTTCGTCAACAAAATCAAACATTCTACAGTGAAGGTATCAACAAATTGGTGTCTCGTTGGTAGTCAGAGTGACTATTTTAGGAAATAAAAATGCGGATATGAAGAATAAAGGTGTAGAACTTTATTTTAAAATCTTTAAGAGTTTTCACATAAGAAATTCGGAGACATTGCTTTCCAACATCCCCTAGTATTGTAAATCACATGATATTAGAGCAAGTTTAAGCAGATTCCTATTTGGATTATCAAATTGGACATCGATAAGGATATTGAAATAAAAATTACCGCATTTGAACGTCCATTACACATTCAAGAACATAACACCTCAAGGTTCAAAATAATGCCCAACAAGAGAATGGCCCGTCTACATCTTCTGTTTGGCATCGAAAACAGGGTATCAATAAATGACATGAAATCCAATACATAGTGCCGGAATGAAATGTCTAAGGAAGGCAAGATGTCGTCCTGCAAAAGAAAACATAGAAAATGAAACAATACAGCAAGAACCTGACGTTGCGACAGTCCCAGAGAAAATAAACAAATACATAATAAATATTGTGACCACATGTAAACCATGGGCAGTGAAAGACTTCCCAAATTAGCTTTAGATTATGAACGATAAAAGAGAAGAAAATCGGAAGACCGAAGAAGAGATGGAAGGAATTGGCGAAGACGGTACAGGCCCAAAACCTGAACTGCAGAAGAAAGATAAGTGGATAATAGGTGCTGAAAAAATTGTTTCTAAACTGTGTGTTAATAAAAGCTACCTAATGCTTGACGTCGATTTAACAGCGCCCATACCGTACTCGTACATAACGTCAAAATGTCACCTCATTCAGGACGTGTTCGCACCTCGTCGTCTAGTGGCCAGCTTTGTTGCTTCTGGATCACTGGGTCCCGGGTTCGATTCCGCGCCGGATTGGCAATTTTCTCTGTTCGGGGACTAAGTGTCTGTGTTGTCATCATCATCATCATAGTTCGTGCCAGTGGCTAGATTGGACTGGGCAAAAATTGAGACTTTGTACGGCCGCTGATAACAGCGCAGTTGAGCGCCCCACAAACCAAACATCATCATCACCATGCTAGACGTATTGAGACTTTCTGAGAGTTGTGTGTACCTACAGGTATATCTGCTCGAATACGTTCCGACTAACAGCTAACTTTCAATACGGGCTGTTAATCAATTATTATGGAGAGTGAAAAGTCAACTGGCACGATGTTGCATATAGGAATGAGAGACAAGCCGCACTGTCAATAATACCATAACGAGAGATCATAAACATCTGCTTCTCGTTAGTTGTAAACGACGTGAATTTTTCTTGTTTTAGTTCGTTCCCTCCAGATTCATGTATGGATGTCAGCAGCTGTTTAATCGGCAGGTGAACAAAATGATTATACATCATTCCGTCAATGGTTCTACTTAAAAACTAACCCCCCCCCCAAAAAAAAAACAGACACACACATCCGTTGGCTTTTTGGTGAAGAAAATTCTGTACTGGTAGATATTTCTACGCTGGACTGCTGTAAGTGTTGTATTAGGGCGATATATAAAACCCTCCCGTAGCAAACTCCTGAAAAACGCATTTAGACCTCCTACGTTGACGAATCGAGCATTGAGTGCATTAATCGCTTTGCCATCTCACTCGTGATCAGAATTCTCCGTGTGTCAGCGATGTTCAGGCTGTGGGTTTGCGTCAAGGCAAAACTTACCTCCCTCTGTTTATTAATATATTAGTTTAATTACCTCAACGTTTCATGTGAGCCATTGAGAATAATTAAAATATGAAGACGTCCCGAGAATGGGAACACTGCCGTGATGGCTCTCATACTACTCATAGGATTCATGTAGAGTGAATCTAGGGACAGTGAAAGAGTTATGAGAGTAATCCCAAAAGTAAGGTCTCCTATTTTCTTAGAAGTACATAGACCTGTTTATTTCTACAATGTTTACATCAGTTTACAGCTTGAACATTTAGCTATTTTTCGACATAATCACCATTTCTGTAGATGCATTTTTGTAGACGCTGTGGCACTTTTTGTATGCCAATGTCATACCAGCTCGCCGCCATACTGTTCAGAAAGTTATTAACCTCATCTTTCACCTCGTCGTCGGAGCGGAATCGCTTTCCGCCCAAATGTTTTAGGGAACAGGTAATAGTCACTGGGAGCCAAGTCACGACTGTAGGGTGGGTGGG
Organism: Schistocerca piceifrons; assembly: GCF_021461385.2. NCBI lineage: Eukaryota > Metazoa > Arthropoda > Insecta > Orthoptera > Acrididae > Schistocerca > Schistocerca piceifrons. The sequence goes on along the minus strand of NC_060140.1, from coordinate 356,896,546 downwards.
GTGATTATGTTCCACCGAAACTGTTGCAGGAGAGCAGTGATTTGCCAAGCGATGTGTGGGTGAGCGTTGTCATGGTGAATGTGTACGCCATTGCTCAACATTCCTTTTCTCCGGTTCTGAATTGCCCATTTGACTTTTTTCAGAGTCTAACAGTTCCTGTGAGCGTTAATTGTGGTCCCAGCGATTCAGCTCCGACGAGGTGAAAGAAGAGGTTCATAATTTCGCACTACTGCACAATTTGATTCTTATGCCCTTGTTAAGTAACATCCGTTGGCTGTTTGGTGAAGAAAATTCTGTAATGCTAGATATTGCTACGCTGGACTGTTGTAAGTGTTGCATAAGGGCGATAAAAATGTTTCCGTTTGACGGCGTCGGTGCAGCGTACATGAAACGTAGCGCCACTCCGATGCGAGTATATAAACACCGACATACAGGCAAAGTATCAGGGTGGCATTCATGTGTTTACGATGTGCGTGCGATAAATGCGGAAACGTGAACGTGAACTATGGCGACTTTGAAACTTCCTGGCAGATTAAAACTGCGTGCCGGACCGAGACTCGAACTCGGGACCTTTGCCTTTCGCGGGCAAGTGCTCTACTATGGTGACTTTATTACCAATTACCTGTCCTATAGTCCTCATCTCTTAACACATATGTCCCTTAAGAAAGGCTTGGAGGGTAGACAACTCTTGTCGGACGAGGACGTGCAGCAAGCAGTTACGGACTTCTTCACACAGCAGGACACTGTGTTTTACCAAACGGGTATCTTCATGTTCGTGTGTCGGTGGAATGATTGGTTCAATGCTCAAGACGATTTTGTATGATTTGTATACCGATTCAGGACTGTACGGCCTTCGAACGGAAACTTTCATCGCACCTTGTACATAACCACGACCCTTTCCTAAATACTTCAGTGTGCATAAGCCATATATATAATTAAATTGCACTACCACCATCAGTGTGCAACCGCGCGATGAACTTTGAAACGCATTTAACAGAAGAACACACAATCATAATCGACTCAGTCGTAGTCTTTGCCCTGAATGCTACCACTTGTTATAACGGAATTCTGATAATCAAACAGCTAACAAATGGCACTTGAAAAAGACCTAAGGATTAAACTGTGCAATAATGCAGAAAGAAACTAAACATTACTGTCGAATGCAGCACGGAGTCGTTCAACAAATTCATGACACCTAGCGACCTTAATTCAAAGAGAATGATGAAATTATTGTTGTCACTTCCATTATTCCTCGTAAAGGTGGCTGATGGGCTGGACCGGAGTCGAAATAATATTTTAATGGCATGGAGATTATTGTACATATAAAATGAACCCATATACTTTCACTTACTTATGCCTTTCAGAGAGAGTGAATTAACAGCTTATCCTATGGTCAGCGACCACGACGAACAGCGGCGTTGGTTTCAGAAAGTCCCAGTAAACTCTCGAATATTTAAGGGGGAATGTGATGGATTTTGGTCCAAAAAATCTATTTTTCAAAAATATTATTTTCTTGATCTACACAGTTTCTTCTATGTTGTGTGTGAATTTTATCATGATAGCAGCTTTAGAAATGCCTGTAAATTGTTAAAGTGATTAACTCTGCACTGGCGATCATTTTCACCTTTTCCGACATTTGGGAAACTGCTTGTTTCAGTGGAATTTTTGTCAGTGTGAAGGCTATTTTCTTTCGATATCTTTGGGTGACATCTATATCTTTGCCTAAAACTTTCTTGCCTTTGGTTTACTTACGTTTTACAATACTAACACATATTAGTAGGTGGAAAGTTGAATCAGCAAACCTTTACGTTGAAGTCGAGATTTATGCATAATGAGTGGTGAAAAAACTGTTTTTAGGAAACGGAGGTTTCATGGAGCTCGGTTTACCAACAAAAAAAAGGAAGCAGCTCTAAATGAAGAGCATAAGCTCTCAGCTTCAGCATCGAAAATTTGGACAGGAGAGTTGTACAGATGCGTGACTGGTATTAATAGGGACTCTACCAGATTCAGACGTATTGATTTAGAGCTTCTCTGCCAGGCTATAAGGTTTTCACGTTCATGTGTTAGCTCTAAAAATTCGGAACGCATGATTGTTGTTGAAGAAAGAAGAGTGGGAATAGCTTGTGATTTTAAATTAATCTGTAATTCGTGTGGCTTTGAATTTTCATTTTCCTCCTCCAAAAAGCTGACCCTGGTATCCATGAAAGCAATTTAGCTTATCATATGCTCTGAAATCCCTTGGACAGGGCAGGGGAGGAGGTAATTTCTTGTGTGATTTCCTGAATATGCCTCCATCTTGTGTAAGGTTGGAAAAACTAAATAAAGAAATGTCTGATGCTGTATGCGATACTGCCAAAGATAGTATGAAGAAAGCAGTGGAGGAATTGGTAGAAATAAACCAAACAGAAATAGATACTGGGGTAGATATTCATGACACTTAATCTCCTACAAATGTTACTAACTTGTGTGTCTGTAGATGTTGCTTGGATGAAAAGGGGACACAGATCTCTATATGGAGTACCATCTGTTATTTGTATTGACTCAGGTAAAGTTTCAGATGTAGAAATTATGTCTAAATGCTGTCACCAGCGTGCAACAAGGAAAATGTCCAACAATGAAGACAGTGAGAAACGGTGGCTAGAAAAGCACGGAGTAGCATGATCTAAAAATTTAGTGGCTCAAGTGTGGGCATGGAGGTTGCTGCAGTTGTGAGTACGTTCTCCAGGTCTGAGAACCAGTATGGTGTTAGATATGCTAAATACCTTGGTGAAGGGGACTCCTCTTCGTTGAAAGCTGTTAAAAGATGTAACAGATAAAAATCCGCACAATACAACAATACAAAAGTTGGAATGTTTGGGCCACGTCCAAAAGAGGCTTAGTGGTAGGTTTCGTCACCTGCTGAAAGAGAAGAAAGGATGGAAAACCTCAAAAGGGGAAAAGACTGACCTACTCTGAAAGAAATTGATTCTCTTCAGTTATTTTATGGAAGAGCTACCAAGAAAAACAACATAATTTAGACGCAATGAGGTGTGCTGTGTAGGCAGTTCCCCCCCCCCCCCCCCCCCCCCCACCACAGACTATCCACTGACCATAAAACCAATGCACAATCTGTGTCCGAAAGACGATTGTTGTAAGTTCAGCTACAGAAATGAGACGTATTCACATAAACACTTATTACCAGACCCTGTTATGGATGCAATTAAGAGCACATTCCTGTTTCTACCAAGCGCTGATTTATTGAGGGAGTCTCTTCAGTGAAAGACACAAAATGCAAATGAAAGCCTCAATAATTTAATTTGGATTAGATGCTCAAAAAGGACATTCTGTGGACTTGAAGCACTCAAAATAGGTCTCTACGATGCTGTTTTACGTTACAATAACGGAAATAATGGCAGAATTGAAGAGCTGAAGAGATTTGGTATAGATCCTGGTGTGCTTACAACAAAAGCATTTTACACCATCGACGAGAGCAGGCTGAAGAAAGCTAACAATCACTGTCTTAACTGCAAATTCACGCCAGGCAGATTCGAAGAGAAGAGAGAAACCTGGAGGATGAGGACTATCAGTATGGATGATTTTAAAATTGAGGTAAGGTAGAAGTATCAGAAGAAAATCTTTGAACCTCATTTTCTCTGTTTCACATTTTTCACGTCATTAGAAGTATTTTCTGAAACCCTATATGCGCTAATGCTACGAAACCTTCAGGAACTGGTTGCAACGTGTTGCTGTGTCCTTGGAACTCTAAAATACGAGATCCTGCAATTACATTCTTAGTTCTAGATGACTGGATGTAGAAAAGAAAGTTAATTTTGGATGTGCAGAATTAAAAACTTTGTTTATCATACAACTTGTACCATAAATTAATAACGGCAGTTCAGTGGTTTTATAAACTTCTCAGGACACTCCAAAAAAATTTTCAAATTAATTGAATGATTACATTTTGAATTATGGCTTTTTATAAAAAAAAGACAATAAAAAATGAAAAATTCGAATTTTTGGCAAAATATTAATCCTGCATATTTTATTGTATTTCTCGTTGAAACACAGCTGTTGTGCCATACACATGCGAAATTTTAGATTTGTACATTAATATGTATGGCTGCAATGATTTTTTTTAAATATAAGCTTACATTTTTCGTTACATCCCCCCTTAAAGATCCGAATTCCCATGTATAAAACTGCTTGAAATATCAGATTGAGTTAATGTGTGAAATATTTGACGTTATGCATGTAAGCGAAAGGGAAGTAAGAAAAGGTTAAAATTATATTTAAAGTTTGTTGGAAGTCGCTAAGCGATCTCATTACGAAGCACTGGGTGAATATCGTCTGGATAATTTGTTCTCAGTTTCAAGCAAAAGTTAATTTATCAAGCGTCGCAATGTTTAAGACACCTTATATCCTGAACTATTTCTCTTAAATGATATAATTTTGCGTTCAGTGCTGGAATTAGTGGTGAAGAAGTAATAAATTGAACGTCAGTTCTGATGCGTAATTTTACGGCTGAATAGCGAAAACTTAATTAGCAGTAAACTCCTTTCCCTTTAAAATTATTATCTGGTATTGTATGTATGGAAAGAATCGATCTAAAATACGAGACTGTCTTTGAACATAACGTTTTCATTTTAAAAACATTTGTCTGGATCACAATTGTCGCGAATGATAGAAATTAGAGTTAAAAATCAAGTAATATGTAGGCTTGCAAATTCTTGCTACCAGCGAGGCGGACTTGCCCGGATGTAGCTTATGTGTAATGTTGACTCTGCTAACAAGAGCGGACTATGCCGCATCGCGAGGCTCGAGAGCCGTCGCAAGACGCATCCCTTGGACAGCGGCGTATGGCCTGTTCGTCACGTAGGCCTCACATACTACCGCATGGCACACATGCAATGCTCAATAGAACTGGAAACTTCTAGAACAAGATGTGCCGGGTGCATTACCGCTATAAAAAGGCTAGCCGCCATATTGTTGGGAAGTACTGGCAGTGATGGAGCAGCAGGTCGGTCGGTCAGATATGGTTTAGCTGGAGTTCTGATGCTGTGAGATCGCAGTGCAGCGCTGCGTAACTACGAGGAGACTCAGACTTATTTCCTTGTACTCAACACTTAGTCCGGCGTGCCCGCCTCTGCTATAGTGGGACGTAATCTCAGTGAACTATGAGAAGGCAGTTAGTGGAGTTTGTATTTAAACCTGTATATAAAACGGATGCGCCAGGGGTGCTTCCAGTGTATTTTATCCTCATGCACTGATTTATGATTGCATCCAGTGTACCCTGAGATCCCAGCCGAGTTCCATATTCTAACTCACCCTACAGCCCTCGTTTCAGTGGAGCAGGTGCACAGAAGGCAGCCGGCGACCACGAGACCTCCTGTCAAATAAGTTCTTTGACGCGCATTCTTGCAGTCCTTCTACTCCCTCTCAGGACTCGTCAATGGGACACGACAAAATTAGGTGACAATATGTACAGTTAGCTAATTTCGATCGAAAAAAGAACCAAGTTCAATTTGTGGAGAAATTGATATTAATCGTATGTGAAATGGGCAAGATGCAGAATCTGACTAGCAGGAAGCATTTCAATAAAAATATATAAATTAAACAATTGTTTACTACTGTGGAATCTCATGAACGACATATGTTCATATTTTTGCTATGGCCTATTTTTAATGAATTTACTCGTTCATTAGATTCCGTTGTGGTACCAAAAACAAAATTTCAAATGTGTGTGAAATCTTATGGGACTTAACTGCTAAGGTCATCAGTCCCTAAGCTTACACACTACTTAACCTAAATTATCCTAAGGACAAACACACACACCCATGCCCGAGGGAGGACTCGAACCTCCGCCGGGACCAGCCACACAGTCCATGACTGCAGCGCCATAGACCGCTCGGATAATCCAGCGCTGTGGTACCAAAATGTTAATTTTATATATATTTGGTGAGAACACGTCCTGTTATCCAGGCGCAGGTTTTCGTCCATTTCATGCATGGTTAACACTAATTTTTCACCAAATTAGATCTGAAGTTGTTTACTTTGTCAGATAAAGTTAGTTATCTAATTACTGCTAAGCAATTTCGATCGAGCAAATCAATTATTTTTTACTAATTTTAAATATTTTACGCATAAAAATCTTTTTGCTTGATCATTTTATGGGCGGTCTCCTAGAAAAACTTTGTAAGGAGTTGAAATTACATGTCAGCTTGTTGGAAGTCGCTACATGCTCCCATTTTGAAATAATGGAGGTATATAGTCTGGTTAATTTGCGTGCTCTGAGTTGTGTTGCATCAAGATAGATACACAATTTCTAAATTTAATACTAATCTCAGCTGAACTTTAAAGATAAGACTCTAGATTATGATAGCATTTTAAATTTTTAAATTTGACCAATATTTGTATGAAATATTCGAAATAAAGTTTTGTTGCACCTGGAAGCCGTAGGTAGGCAACCTTCAACTCAGACTGTGCCTCAGGTTAGATGTTTAGCAGTACAGATGTCGGGTTGTCGTCGCCTACGGCACAGCTGTGGTGTTTGCAGTATGCTTTGCGGAGGTGACCGATTGCTCTGGCGTGTTGCGTGGCAGGGAAGGCGGCCACCCTCTCCCACACATCCCCCTGCCACTCAGAGACGGGGAAGTGCGAGGTCCGCCTTGGCGCCTGATGAACGCTCGCGGATTACTGAGTCATCACGCGCCCATTGTCTTCCGGCCTCTGCGAGCGCGGACCGCAGACACAGACGCACAAAGCGCCGGGGGCCATTGTTTCTGCAGCCGCACCCGTCTGCGTCCTGAGGACGGCACGCCGCCGAGCCGGCCGGAACGCCGTGACCCCCCCCCCCCCCTCCTACCACCCACACCGCACCCCGTGGCGCCGCAGACGTGAGGCGTCAGAGCGCCCGCCTCTCACGTTATTGCTCTTCTGCTTAATGCCTCCGTAATGGATCAGCGCTAATCTGCCGGGCGTCAGCCTCGCGTCGCTTAAGGGATGAGAAAAAAAGGACACGGAGCGCTGTGTGTGCCCACGTTCTGCTACCAGCAGGAGGCAGTCTGCAAAATCCTCGCATTGTTCCGGCGTACGCCGCACTGTCAGTGCCAGCATAGTATGAATTTTGCGGCGTGCCAGTAAGGAACTCTAATGGTGATTACTAATCCACTGTTCGCGAGGCAGCTGACAGCACATCCATCACGAAGCAACGATACCTTGGAGCACGACCGTCTGTGGAATTGTAGTGTGTCAGTTGTGAAGAATTAAGAACCAGGGAAAAGACTCAGGTTACGATTTTCCTGATTTTATAGATTATAGTGATAAAGGTCACACACTTAAGGAGATCATTATTTTCATTGCTTTCCAGCAAGCCAGGTAGATGGTTTATGAGCAATTATCCTCCATTTCGCTCTATCTTGACATTCTTTTTGTCTTGATGATGATGTCCAGTTTCTCTTCCGATCTTCCTATCTTCTACATCTACATCCATACTCCGCAAGCCACCTGACTGTGTGTGGCGGAGGGTACTTTGAATACCTCTATCGGTTCTCCCTTCTATTCCAGTCTCGTACTGTTCGTCTAAAGAAAGATTGTCAGTATGCCATCTGTGTGGGCTCTAATCTCTCTGATTTTATCCTCATGGTCTCTTCGCGAGATCTACGTAGAAGGGAGCAATATACTGCATGACTCCTCGGTGAAGGTATGTTCTCGAAACTTCAACAAAAGCCCGTAGCGAGCTACTGAGCGTCTCCTTTGCAGAGTCTTCTACTGGAGTTTATATCTCCGTAACGCTTTCGCGATTACTAAATGATCCTGTAACGAAGCACGCTGCTCTCTGTTGGATCTTCTCTATCTCTTCTATCGACCCTATCTGGTACGGATCCCACACTGGTGAGCAGTATTCAAGCAGTGGGCGAACAAGTGTACTGTAACCTACTTTCTTTGTTTTCGGATTGCATTTCCTTAGGATTCTTCCAATGAATCTCAGTCTGGAATCTGCTTTACCGACGATCAACTTTATATGATCGTTCCATTTTAAATCACTCTTAAAGCCCACTCACAGATAATTTATGAAATTAACGGCTTTCAGTTGCTGACCTGCTATATTGTAGCTAAATGATAAAGGATCTACCTTTCTATATATTCGCAGCACATTACACTTGTCTACATTGAGATTCAATTGCCATTCCCTGCACCATGCGTCAATTCGTTGCAGATTCCTCCTGCATTTCAGTACAATTTTCCATTGTTACGACTTCTCGATATACTACAGAATCATTCGCAAAAAGCCTCAGTGAACTTCCGGTGTTATCCAAAAGGTCATTTATGTATATTGTGAATAGCAACGGCCCTACGACACTCCCCTGCGGCACACCTGAAATCACGCTTACTTCGGAACACTTCTCTACATTGACAATGACATGCTGTGTTCTGTTATCTAGGTGTTCTTCAATCCAATCACACAATTGATCTGATAGTCCATATGCTCTTACTTTGTTCATTAAACGACTGTGGGGAACTGTATCAATCGCCTTGCGGAAGTCAAGAAACACGGCATCTACCTGGAAACCCGTGTCTATGGCCCTCTGAGTCTCGTGGACGAATAGCGCGAGCCGGGTTTCACACGATCGTCTTTTCTTCCTTAATTTGAACCAGCCATTTTTCTGGGTCGTCCTATGAGTCTCTTCATGTGCACATTTCTATCCACATACTGTTTTGTCAAGCAGTTATCGTTCATCATTTTCACATGTACAAACTCCTTGAGCTATGCAGTACTCAGTCTCTCAACACTGACAGATCCACTTGCATTTCTCCTTTGATGTTTACGTTACTAATTTTATCTTTTGTAGTCTTCTGCAAGGCAGACTGCAGAAACTTTATTTTTCATGCTTGTAGCATGTTCAACTCTGTTATGCTAATTAGACCGCACTCGAACTTGTATGTCATAACCGGCAAGATATACGAGGGCTATTCTGAAAGTAGGGAACGATAGGTCGCGGAATGGAAATCACAGTCAAAACCAAAACTGTTTTACTTGCAACGGTTAGCTATACCTCCCATCTACTTCTCTACACAGTCGCCGCTCAGACTTAGACATCTGCCGTAGCGTTGTACCAACCTTTCAGTTCCCTCGTTACAGAAGACAGCCGCCAGTGCTTTTCGACAATTTTCTACTCTGGACTGCAGTTCATTGCTTCTGTCAAAAATTGTCTTCATTGCCAGAGGTTCATTTGAGCAGAGATGAGTCTCAGTGGTAGCCAATTACGGGCTGCATTGTGGGTGCTCAAACACTTCCCATCGAAAACGCTGCAGGAGCATCTTCATTGCCCCTACAGAGTGTGGCAGAAAATTGTCGTGTAGAACGAATCGCATGACAGTTATGTTATGTGGATTGCATAGCTTCAGGCGAAATCTGTCGCCAGGCTCTCATACTTGGCGGGAGACGCTAATTTCTAGCCACCACACTTTGAGCTGAGAACTGAAAAGAGCGACATGATGCAATCGACGGGCGTACTAGACACAGTGCCCAACGCATCTGTGCAAAGCTTCACCATATTTTCACTGTGTTTTCCATTTCACGACCGATCGTTTCTTACTTTCCCAAAAACCCTCGTACGTTTTAAAGCCTCTCACAGCGTCTCTCTTAGTACATTTACACTTCCCAACGTGATGAAAAAAGTATCCCTTTCTTATTCTGTTTCGTATCTCCAGTCTGGCAGCTCCATTTCTTGATATTGTACCTACCAGGTAATTGAAAGCTTCCATACATTTTCTCTCCATGTAACATCAGAGTGCCTTGGACAAAACTCCTGCTGATAACCATTGTTACTGCTTGCTTACTGTCAGCTGCTACTCTTCCAACTTTGAGTTCCATTCACATAATCTTCCCCATACCTCTAGTTCCGTTTCTCTTCAGTTAGCTAAATGACCAGCAAAGACTAAAGCATCGAGATAACCACGTCCTACCTGTCTCATTTCCTTTCCAATCACATCAATAAGTACAGTAAAAAAAATGGAGAAAATGCACCACTCTGTCGCACTCCTCTCTCTGTCCTTAATCAGTCCAATCTCTCATTAAAACTTTGTACACAACTTCTGTAGCCTTCATATTGCATTTGGAGCTAATTTATTAGGGAATTTGGAACGATTAGTTTTTCTGAACACTCCTAGATCTTACACTTTGGCACAGTGTCATATGCTTTTTCCTAATCCAGGAACATGATTGTGAGATCTTTACCCTTTTCCCAATACTTCATTAATTGACTTAGAGCAAATATGATGTTTATTGTTCCTCTGCTGCTTCTGAATCCCTGCTGTTCCTCTTCATACTAGTTTTCTGACAACGATCTTCTCGCAACAACATTTTCCACATCAAAAGACAGTTCGATAACAAGGCGATTCCTCTATAATTGGAACGATTTCTCTTACAGATGTAACCAGTGTAATATTAGATGTTATGATGCCGCTCGAAAGTGGGTTTGAGTGATGGAGCTGAAGTGGCAACTAGTGAGCAGGCGGGTACATGGCATCAAAAGATTTGGATAGCCATAAACGCTTTTTGTATGTGGACTGGTGAATTGCTGCACAGTATCCGCGACAAACTGAGTCAACGTATCGTAGCCCTTTTAAGTTCTACGTATGATATTTAATGTAAAAACTGCTTTCTAAGTTCAAGACACATACACTATGATGAAAAGTATCCAGACACCTCTATGTAATGCGGAACTGACCTCTACATGTCGCAAGACGCGAATCTGCTATCGAGAAAGGAGGTGGGAAGTATTGTGTTGTCAGTAGAGAAGTGGCAATAGCACGATAGGTAAGTCAGGTGAGATCAGTGACTTAGAACTTGGATTAGTCACTGGAAATCGCCTGAGAAACGAATCAGTCATGAATATTTGGACCTTTCTAAGGCAACTCAAGTCGACTGATACTAATGTGATTATGAAGTGAAGACTTCATGAATTCATGGGCAAGGAATGTCGAGCATTGCCGAGGGTGGTCGTAAAAAGATGCATGGAATTACGTCAATGAATCATCTGTGACTTCCAAAGAGCCTCTAGCAGTCTAGCTAGCACAATGTCTGCGCGTAGGGAGCTAAAGAGTGAGTTGTACCATGATCGAGCAGTTCCTCATAAACCACACATTTCTGTAGTCAGTGACAAGCGATACTTGCGGTTCTGCAAAGAGCGACGCCATCTGAGAGTCAGTGATTGGAAGCGACTGATTTGGAGTTACAAATAACTCTACATCCTGCAGCAATCCGATGGAAGGGTGTGGATTTGGCGAAAACCTGGAGAACGTTGTCTACCATCGTTCGTAACGTCAACACTGAAGTACAGGGGATATATGGGGAGGTTTCTCGTGGTTATGGTGAGGTCTTCCTACTGTGATTAAGAAAATGCTACATGAAAGGATATGAATGCATTTTACAGCGTTGTGTACTGCGTACAGTAGAGGAACACTTCGTACACAGTTATAATCAGCATGTCATAAACCAGCATGTGTAAAGCAGTAGTTTTGGAACAGCAACATCTTTGACATACACTAGCCTGCCCAGAGACCCAACCTGAAGTCAATGGAACACCAGTGGAATGAGTTGGAACGTCTACTTCGTTGCAGGCCATAGCATCAACGTAACTACATTCCCTACATTAGCTCTTGGGGAAGAAAGGGCTGTCATTCCTTCACAGACATTAGACGCCCCATCGAAGCAGTTAAAAGGCCAAGTGTGGACGTACCTCATATTAATGTCCACTACTAGCTGTGCGGATACTTTTGATAGGACAGTGTCGACAAATAAGGTGGATCTCCCAACAAGTCAACTGGAAGGATTAAATACTTTTTAAAAGACGTGGTTATATAAAATGACATTAAAAACTGAAATAGCATAGAAGGTGGTACAGGCCACTGATTGTACAAAGCACTTCGTCCTGGGCACTCGCAAGCTGCGGACGGGAAAGGCTTCCGCCTTGGCACTAGTGAACTAACGGAGAGGTTTGACTGCAGTGCACCGTAACATTGCTCAGATGCCGTGTATCAATTAGTTTGCTATATTGGCGTTGGTGTTCCTATCGAGGAACAACAACAACTGTTAGTGCAAACAACACTGTGCAACAATGAAAATGTAAATAGAGTGAAAATAGCCAATTCTTATCAGTTGTAATGTGCTGATCGCGAGTATCACAAAGACAATTCAAAATTAGCTCTAGTTTTCATTTGACACTGTTTTATTGCGGTGAGGTAATTATACACGGATTTTTATGTTAAGTTTAAAATCAAATATTATAATGGTTTGTCAAAGGCATGTTAACTAGTAACCGTGGATTATATTATTGTCCCTGGTCTTACTTGTATCCAATATTTTGGATGTATACATTTTGATACCAATTTTTGTGATGTTTTTGTCTCCCTCCTCTTCAACTTCATTGACTTCATTAAAGTATGTAATAATTTTTGCACATTTGTTTCAGCATTAACTAGCAGTTGTTCAAGTTGACTGCTACTGAAGTGAAGAAAATGACAAGAGTTTGTGTTAACAGTGCTGACACATTTTGCTACGTTTGTGGCGAAGTGACATTTGCTTCACAAAAACAGCAAATAACTCCATTGATTAAAAAAGCTTACAGTTGTTATTTTGGGTGAAAAATAGGTGATCAGAGTTAACCCTTGGCTCCACATTTGATCTGCAACACTTGCGCCAGCAACTTCAGGATTTGGATGCATGAGAAAGGACGTTCAGTGCCCTTTGCAGTGCCCATGATTTGGCGTGAGCCAAATAACCATGTCAGTGACTACTACTTTTGTGTGGTTCTTCCTATCGAGAAGAGAATATCTATGAAGAAGTGGAATGTGATCTACCCTAACATTCCATCTGCCAAACGTCCAGTTCTACATGGGGAAGATCTGCCAATACATGAACCACTGACAGAGTACGAGATTACTTCTGATGGGGATTCTGAATGTCCTCAAACATGTACATCACAAGATCCAGACTTTCTTCCAAATCTATCATCAACTGATGATCCACAAACATAGTCTCAAATGAGTTAAGTTATCTCATTAGAGATTTGGAGCTCTCTAAAGCTAAGGCTGAGATTATTTTAGCATCAAGATTGCAGCAGCGCAATTTTCTGGAAAGCAATGTAAATGTTTCAATCTACCGCAGAAGAGAGCAACAATTCACACATTTTTTTTAACATGCAAGATAGTCTTGTGACATCTGTAGACATAAATGGTCTAATGAAGGCTCTCAAAAGTTAAATGTAAAACATCGATGTGTCAAAGTTTTAGGAAACAACGAATGCCTACAAAGATGGCTTTAAGTTAAGAAGCACAAACACAACTTGATTAACACAAGAACGTAGCTACAACACACAAGTGGTGCTAATCATGGTATATCCTTCCTACATTTTCTTTGCTTCGGCCAGAATGCAAAACCACTGCGTCTCACGTATATACTTACTTCAGTTCACGGTCATTATGTCATTATATTCTGGAAGAATCTTGGCTCATTGAATGTAGGCGAGAGCCTTTGATCACATGTGACAATTGAGAAACACGTGAGCCGGTCGGGTGATGCCCTGACAGCTGAATCGACAGCTTCCGCTTATGTGGGGAGGGCGACGGCTTCTCCTGAACATGCTGACTTGCAAGCGCCGGCCGTTGCCACTGCTGCTCTGCCCGCTGTTTGCCAGTGTGTAACTCTTCTAAACTATACTAAGTTTTTCATTTATTTTCTAATTTCTACTTCACTTCACATTGATTTCACTAATTTATTTACCTATCTTAAGTACCACTCAACAATATGGAGGTTGTCACTCGTTGTTTTCAATACTGCTGCAGTCTTTATGAAAACGGAAACTTCAGAATCGCGTAACCCATTTATAAATAGGTTAAAGAAATACTATCATAGTAGAGATCATTTTTGGCCAGTATTCACTGAGGAAAATGAAAGTGCATATGTACAGGAATAATAGGTTTAGAACTTCGAGATGTCTGAGGTTCATCCTGCACGAAGTTTGCTCATGGGCAACGTATTCATATGTCGCTATGTTCGTTTCTTTTTTTTTGTGGACAAGAATGAGAATTTGTGTTAAGGATATTTGGACATCGATGTGTCCTATATTCTGAACAAAGTCGATTGTGTTTTTCATACTAAAACTATTCTTAGTTGTTATTTAAAGCTCGTGAAGATGTTACACGCTGTTGGTGTGGAAGTGTCTAAATGTCTTCCCGGCGATGCCTATAACAGCTGTTGCCTCGTACATGGGAATTACACAGCAACGCGCTGCCATATCAAGCTATTACTTCGTTGATTTACTGCTGGTGCCCAGTGTTTAATACTCCACTATATAGCTAAATATTGTGTCTAGAGGTTCGATGTCATCTTTACGGACATAAGGTTTCTTGTTCTTCCCTAGAGATCAATTCCCTTAAATCTATTGAGTACGTCATAAATGCTGCCAACAGTAATGCACAAACATTACCGTTTAGACAACCCTGCAGGTGTCTGTTCAGCGATCACGCTTTTGTGATGTTTCTCAATGCTTCTGGCGTCCTGTAGATTGCCTAATACTACAAGAAATGACCACCAGGAGGGCGCGGTCAGGTCCTTCGAGGTACTGAGGTACTCGCTTGAGCTACCCATCAGATAAAGTTGTTCAGAATATTCTTCTTTTAGTATTTATAGCAGGGAAGAAATGTCATATCTTTCTGCTTGGTACTAGATCATGTGGGAATCACGGGAAAGCAAGTAGCTGATCACGAAGCTACTAAACTATGTGAAGAGCCCACTGCGGCACACTATTAATTCCTTGCGTGCGGAATCTAGTCTATGTCCCAAAGTACTGTGTGTCTCAGCATGGTAAAAAATTGTATGACTCGACGTGACGACGACTAAGCTAAGATTCTATTCGATACTGATCCCAGACTGATGGACAATACTCCAGTACGTTGGCTGTTTCTCTTCACCTGGTTATTCGCTATGCATTTCCTGGTGTTCAGAGTCAGCTACCAACCCCTGTAACACATCGATTCTCTACAGGGCTTCCTGCATTTTACCACAACATCTTGGCGATGTGGTCTTTCTGATAGCACATCGTTATTCGCGAGCGGCTCCATGGAACGCCCGATCGGATCAGCAATAAACAGTGTGCGTTGTAGCACTCCCGTGGTGTATGCTATAAACTGCTTCAACAACTGACGATTTGATGACGAAACTGAAATACCGACATTAGTTACAGTGGGGTACTGAAATAAATGTAGTGGCGATAAGTGAAAATTTGTGACGGATCGGAATTTGAACCTTGATTTCCCGATTTACGCGAGCGGCTCCCTTAATCGCTTTCAGTTAACCAAGTACGCTTCCCGTCCAACCGAAATTACTAGCTTGTCGCACACTACAAACGTACAGTAGTGGAAATCTGTATAAAGGCGGGGTCCCACGAAACTAATAGTAAAATGTCTGAGTCATACATGTGTCGAATTTATTACGAAAGCCGTAAATACATTTAAGACGTAAACAATCATGTCAGAATTACAAAGTTAATTTCACAATGCGAATAACGAACTAAGGAGTTTGCATTTCCTGGATGGAAAGTGGCATAAAGACACTCGCTGTGCTGTTGTGTTATTGCATTGTTAGTACATTGTCCAACCTCCGTTCTTTATAATTACCTCAAAAATTCTCTTCTGCATTGACTTTGTTATGCTTTGCAGTTCTTGCAGTGAAATTGTCACCCACTCTTGTCGTGTCGTCCTTTTCAGCTCACTTACAACCTCAAATTGTATTCCATTGTGTTAAATACGCCTTGCAAGTATTCAAGAAAACTTTTTTCACGGGTTTAAAATCCGGGCTACATGTATATCAGGGCAAGACATCGATATCTTTACATTCAAAGTTTTTTTGGTTCCAGCAGACCATACACAAGTACATCACCTTGCTGAAACATTAGACTTTCTTCCCCTAGGTCCGCATGCACTCTAATCATTTCTGTTTCTAGCATCTCAGTGTAAATAGAGTTCATTCTAGCGTTCATCCAAGCAATACGTAATATACCATTCTCGCCGAAGGCTGCTCAAATCACAACAGTTTCACCTCCAAAATTTCTCCTTGTTCTTATCTGCTGTTATGTTCTCGGATGACGCCAATAATAGTGAAATCCATCCTGCCCACCTAAGTTACATTTCTTCTCTTCATTGAAGATCACTTTATCTGATTCTGAAGTCCGTGGTATACGTTTTTCAGTAAACTCCAGTCTAGCCTACTTATGTTCGGGTGTCAATGCGAGCTTCTGCAGTCGTTTCTTGAATCAAAGATGTCTCCCATGGGACAAAATTTGTAGTAAACGTATGGCAGTTATTCGCAGCTGTAAATCAGCGACAAGATGAGAATAATAATGGTTTGTGGTCCTTACTTTGCACAGAACTAACCATTCCTGTGCCTCAGATAATTTCCTACTTTGCCACTATTTTCCGTTCTGTTCACATCGTGTGCCCAATCTAACACAATTATCCATAACGGTACTTGAACAGTTCATCTTTTGGCAGTTCGACTATTGGAGACTCTAATTTCCTTGTACATACTGATTATTGATTTTCATCAGATGATTAATGTTTAACGCCACATATTGTCACAATCATTAATTTATGTACATGATGTTCACTGGCACTAATGGTGTCTGTTTCCTATCACCAGAAACCACACGTATGCACGCACTAACACCTCACACAGTCGACTACCTATATACCGAGTTCCACCTTCTACCACCTGAAGCGTCGATGTCTTGCTTTAGACCGGACTACTGACACGATGTCATTTGACTGCATTTGTCGATATATTGGATTTCATATTATTCCATACACATTCCGCTCAGATATTTCAACCTAGAACGTTGATTTTCGAGCAAAGATTCACGCCTTTATACTGAAGCGTCCGTTGTCCATTACCCTCATTGCTCGCAGTTTCAATCGGGTTCTCTCAACAGGTCGGACGAAGAGTGCATCTGCACTGAATGATCATTAATTGCAATCAAGGCGCATATATGTAGGTTGGAACTTAAATAGTGGCAACACTGTTGTGGAGACACTGCGCTATGGAATCTACTATTGTCGCTGATAGCACACGTTGACATACCTACCTTACCTTTGACATACCTACCTTACCTCCGAGCATATGGACTCGCCCACCCCACGTCACGTCACCGGCGTGCGCACAATCGAGGGAAACACTTGCGAGGGAACGGTCTAACATAATAGTGTCACTATGTTTTCGAAACAGGAACAACGGAGTTGGATCAAAGTAGAAAGTGCCAGAGGTCTTGCAGCAGGACGGTGCCATCGTCTTCAAGAGGCGTGTGGATTCAAAATGGCTCTGAGCGCTATGGGACTTAACATCTGTGGTCATCAGTCCCCTAGAACTTAGAACTACTTAAACTTAACTAACCTAAGGACATCACACACATCCAAGCCCGAGGCAGGATTCGAATCTGCGACCGTAGCGGTCATGCGGTTCCAGACTGAAGCGCCTAGAACCGCACGGCCACACCGGCCGGACAGGCGTGTGGGGAATCGGCATTGCCGTACTGAACAGCGGCACGCTGGGTAAAAAATTTCAACGAAAGTCGGCATGCTGTGGCACATATGCATCGGCAGGTCGTCCTAGCGTCTCTGAAGAAGTAGTGCATGCTGTTGCCGCGTCAGTGCCGGCCGATGTGGCCGAGCGGTTCTGGGCGCATCAGTCTGGAACCGCGCGACGGCTACGATCGCAAGTTCGAATCCTGCCTCGGGCATGGATGTGTGTGATGTCCTTAGGTTAGTTAGGTTTAAGTAGTTCTAAGTTCTAGGGGACTGATGACCTCAGATGTTAAGTCCCGTAGTGCTCAGAGCCATTTAAACCTTTTTTTTTTTTTTTGCCGCGTTAGTGGACATTGATCGACGCCAAACGATTCGTGAGCTCGCCCACGAAACCGGATTAGCGCATACGACTGTGCTTCACATCCTGAAGGAACGCCTGGGCATGCGAGAAATTGCATTACGATGGGTTCCGCATGACTTGACGGAAATGGAGAAATGGATGCATTACGACGCTGCTCAGACGCACTTGGAGCGCTATGAGGGCGAAGGAGGGGCTTTCTTACGCCGTATCGTAACAATGGATGAGAGCCAAAACTGAAACAACAATCCAACGAATGGCGTCATTGTGGATCGCCACGAAAGTCGAAAGTGCGTCAGAGCCCCAGTATGGTGAAAGTTATGGTGATTCTCGAGTACGAATGTGAAGGTGTTATCCTAACGCATTACGTTCCTCCACGGCAGACAGTCAATGCACAGTATTACTGTTCGTTTTTGGAGCATCGCCTGCGACCAGCTTTGCGAAAGAAGCGGCAACACTTTCTGCGCAACCCACAAATCATTTTGCACCACAAAGCGCGCGCATACAGTGCAAGCTGTGGCTGCTCTGTTCGGTCAATGGGACTGGGAAGTACTGTACCATCCACCAAACCCGCACTTAAGTCTTTGTGACTTTGATTTGATTCCGATGATGAAGGAACCACTTCATGGCATTCGATTCAGAACTGTTCCAGAGATTCGACACGCAGGAGACCGTTCCATTCGCACCATCAACAGAACAGGCTCTGAGAACGGTATACTACGCCTTCCACACCGCTGGAAACGGGTTCTACACAACGCTGGTGATTACTTTGAACGACAATAACGGGTGCAAATATGTAACTCTTTTGTAGCGGTTGTGAATAAATAGTTGCATTTACTTAAGTTACAGTCCTCGTATATTTATATGTGTAGTGTCCGTTCTTTCAGACATGTCTGAAAGAACAGGTGCCACACACATAAATCCGATCATTTCTCCATGTTAAGGACGACTTGCTGGGATCTTTTCCCTAGGAAATGCTTCACTTATATTTATGTGTGTAGTGTCCGTTCTTTCAGACATGTCTGAAAGAACAGGTGCCACACACATAAATCCGATCATTTCTCCATGTTAAGGACGACTTGCTGGGATCTTTTCCCTAGGAAATGCTTCACTTATGTCGCAGTGTGGTTCGACATTCCATTGACTCGTGTGCAACCTTTCACAGACATCAAGCAATTTGGCGTCAATCTTTACGCTGCTATCTACTGTCATATTGATCTATGTCCGTACAGGTATCGCTTCAAGTCTTGACACCTTTTCTCTGTTGAATTAATTTAGTTGATTTTCTACTCCGTCATCCCTTATCTCAGTAACTGTCATTTCAGCTTTCATCACAAGTCTGAAATGAAGCCATGAAGTCGAGCCATCCATGTATCATTCTGTTTCGGTGCCAGTACCAGCACTGAGTGACTGGATAGAAATTTTTATCCGTTTTCTGACTATACTTAAGACCAAAGAGTCGTGGAAATATTCATTCTGTAATACTGCACTACGGGAGCTTGACGTGGGACACTGCAGAGAGCAACATGTATGTACGCTCGTAGTATTCTGTGGTTGGTTTTGAAGAAGAACGTAATTCGCACATCGTATTATTGCCCTGCAGCCCATACAGTCGAACATGGGACGTCATGTGTGATGGTATTCAGCTCGCTGACATCACGGAAGCTATTTAACAAATATGGCGAAAAATATACGCCTGTTTCCGCCAAATACGAATCCCTGCGAATGTAACATGATATTAAGCGGTAAGCTCTCTGTTTCAACACGAAATAATAAATTTCTAAATTCCAGCGAAATTGCACCGACAGAGCAATTCATAACTGGGAATTCTCTCTCTGAATAATATGCCTCCACTGTCGATAGTAATTTAGCATCGGATGCACTCGATGACAAGGGTCGGTCCTGTCGTGTTTGAAGTAAGCTCTCAAAATCTGTACAATTTTGGAGATTTCGTTAAATTACACAATACATTTTTTACAGTTTAAACACAACGAAAATCAAGTAAGTATAAAAAGTGTTTGTTACATTATTCTTGAATCAAGTCTGTTAAGTCTCTTTCGCAGGAGCTTCACTTTATCTTCTTTCACTCTGTCGTTATGTTGTGGCTGTTGATATGTCAGCAGCCACACGTATCTCTCTCTCTCTCTCTCTCTCTCTCTCTCTCTCGCTCTCTCTCTCTCTCTCTCTCTCTCTCTCTCTCTCTCTCTCTCTCTCTCTCTCTCTACACACACACACACAGATATATAATTGCTCAATTCATCTATTCGTACATCACGAAACTTCGACAGCAGACATACATATACACGGAGGACATGATGAAAAGTGTGTCTGCGTTAAGGGCACTGGGTACGTTAACTGATCTATTTTATATGAAAAAGAGCACCTGTTTCTTTCATGTATATACGTTTTACAATTCTTTAGTTTATCTCTGTTAATACATAATACTTTCTAAACAATTTGCAGGTATCTGGAACAATTCAGAATGTACTGATATCAAAAAACAACAACAACAAAAATTCACAATATTTTCTAAGACGCTTTCTCAAATTCATTTGTCATTTAGCCTCGTAATACACACGTGAAGGAAATCAAATTTTCATCATGAAATGATAATTAAATCAAGACTCTACGCTGCCGACAGGCGTTGATATACATCAACGGGGACAGTCGAAAATGTGTGCCCCGACGAGAACTCGAACCTTGGATCTCCTGCTTACATGGCAGACGTTCTGTCCATCTTAGCCACCGGTGGGCACAGAGGATAGAGCGACTGCAGAAACTTATCGCTTGCACGCTCCCCGTGAGACCTACATTCCGAAATTAATGTCTACACACTACATTCGTAGTGTCCCTGCCCATTAAACTCATTAATAGCGGCAGACAATCTTACCGAGTCCCGTGAGAGTTCGCGCAATGCGTGTGCATCCAGCACAGAAGAAGAAGAAGGTCAATGGCCGGTTAGCCCGAACTATATATGAAGAAGGTATCTGTTCTTTCGGACATGCTCGAAAGAACAGATACCATCTTCATATGTCAATTTTCACCAGGTTTGTATGACATAATGGCTTCTATACTACACCTATTTCATTCTACACGTTATGTATATTAAACAGGAAAAATAGTCTTTCACTTTATACTTTAATTTTTCGAATATTTTTTCTAATTAAAAACTATTATCTCTTTAAATTAGTTGAAGCTGCAATAAAGTTAGTACCTACTAGAGAGGTAAAGGCAATTCCAACTTACAGGAAAGAATTGGCACAATGTTTTACAAACTTAAGGTGGTATGGGTATCTAAATTCTGAAACTGCAGATCAAGATAAGAAACATATTAAATAGTACCTCGGAATAATCTTAATGTACAGTCATCACCCTGCTGCATTTCTTCATCTTAAAGCTTCATCGTGGCATTCCTTTTAATACCTCTTGCTTCTTTGGTTACTTGAATAGCGAATCTTTCAGCATCCTGCTCCCGTAGTCTATCACAGATAAGCTCTTGGTCTTTCATACTTGAGCAATATATTACATCCAAGTTTCTCAACACTTCCAATTCAGCTACGACTGGATCATTGAAACACATCGCCACATCTGGTATACCAATCTTCAACGTATGCAGTCTTGCAAAAAATGTTGTTGGGTCTCTTTTACCAGGTGCAGTGATTGAAATGTTTAATAAATAATATTGGGTCACTAAGCCTGGACAGCAGCTAAAACACCTACTTCGGCATCATCATTTGTTGCAGGTCGTGGTCGACGTTTCACATGTGGCTGAACACTTCCTGTTTCCTTAAATAACGTAACCATCCGGCGAACGGTCCTGACACTTTGGTGATGTCGTCCAGGATACCGAGCAGCATACATAGCACACGGCCGTTGGGCATTTTGATCACAATAGCCATACAACAACAGCCGGCCGGAGTGGCTGAGCGGTTCTAGGCGCTACAGTCTGGAAGCGCGCGACCGCTACGGTCGCAGGTTCGAATCCTGCCTCGGGCATGGATGTGTGTGATGTCCTTAGGCTAGTTAGGTTTAAGTAGTTCTAAGTTCTTGGGGACTGATGAACTCAGAAGTTAAGTCCCATAGTGCTCAGAGCCATTTGAACCATACATCAACCCGATACCGCCCTTTTCCGCAATTGGTAAACCGTCCATTTTAACACGGGTAATGTATCACGAAGCAAATACCGTCCGCACTGGCGGAATGTTAAGTGAAACCACGTACTTATACGTTTGTGACTATTACAGCGCCACCTATCACAAAGCGAAAAAAGTGGTCCAACTAAAACATTCATATTTCTTAACGTACTACACGAATATGTAATAAGAAATGGGGGTTCCTATTTAAGAAAACGCAGTTGACATCCGTTTGACCTATGGCAGCGCCATCTAGTGGGGCACCATAGCGCCATCTGGTTTCCCCCTTCAAGCTAGATGAGTTTCGTTCTTTGTAGTTTTTTCGTGTGATGCTTGTTTCGTGAGATATTTGGTCCGGTCACGATCAATTGACCACCCTGTATAATAGCGTCTAAAATCACTATCAGATCCTGTTATAGGATCCTGGACCTTAGTTCAGTTTTAGCGATTTCTGTTGTTTCTCAACATCACTGACACATATGTCTATTTCTTTTAATTTCTGTAGTGGTGCGAGATTTAAGTTGTGGCAATATCCCTGGATTTTCCTTTCGTAAACACACATTGGCAAACGGATTTCAACATTTCTGCTTTTGCTTTTCTTGCGATCGACAACTGACACGCACACGAAGAGGTCTGAAAAATAATAACGAAAATATATGGAACAGCAATTAAAATTCCTTCAAAGGAGGTTGTCGAGCGAGCTGAAAGTAAACGCCATCGTCCGATAATGGACTGCGGAGCAATTTGCGCGGTGGAGCGGGCGCAGCGGGGGATGGCCTGAGGCGCGACGGGGTGGGATGGTGGAGGACGGCGTGGGGCGCCGGGCTGACCGCGTCTGCCGGCTACTGGCTGGGCTCTGCCCGAGAGCTGGCCTGGCGCACCGTCTTTGTTCCCGGCCGGCAATTTTCCACGCCCCCTGTCTAAATTGCTGCGCCCTAACCTCATTACGTTCCCCACACGTGTGATGAGACATGCTAATCCGGTAAGAAAGTGATTTAGAGGAGCGCCGTACAGCTTCCGATATGGAACCAGGGGGTGGCACAGTGCCATGTTCCCCTGCAAGTTCTTGCCTGTGGTGTGTGTGTGTGTGTGTGTGTGTGTGAGTGTAGATCTGGACGTAAAGCCGGCAGCGCAATAAAAGCCCGTTTGAGTGACTGCAGGATGGGTCGTTACAGCCAGAGCTGAAGCCAATTAGACCAGCTGCGCACGAGGCATTTGTCACGGACTTCAGGGAGCCACCATTACTTTATTAAACTCCGGTTGGATCAAGGAAGACTACGTTAAGAACGTGATACGGCTTCCGTAAAGGCAGGATGCAGTATTCAGTAACTGACCCGCTGTGCTTAGTGTAATGAAGCTTTCGGAACCAATCATTAGCTGCATTATTGATAACAATGCAGAGACGCGGTCAGTATGCACTCGATGAGCATTCACTCCCATTGTGTCAGCTTTGTCACATGGAGAAAGCTGTGTAAACCACTACTTTCCTGCAGTAAATTGGCAGTTTCAGATGCATTCCTATGTTGGTCATTACGTGGTTGAAGTTATTTCCTTATCGCGTTTGCTTCCTGGTATTTAATTATGAAATGTGGTTCTGCCTTTAGCAAACACATCTTTTCTTGTCTAACTACTCACACATATTTCGGAGATGTTTCTCCATCATCAATGGGTTTTATTTACTATCTGTTGATCAATATATTAGACAATTTTTCTTGAATTACCACTTATACATTGCTCGACAGATAGTAAATAAAACCCACTGAACATGGAGAAACGTCTCCGAGACATGTATGGGTAGCAAAATAGGAAAAATTCCGTTTCCTCAAGCCAGAACCATATTACCGTATTACATATACTCCCAAGGTAATCAGTACAGAGAGCTTATAAACATGAGTCTGGTATTCGAATAGATTCTCTACATTGCCACAAGCTCGTTGCACAAAATGTCTGCCCCCGGTAGTTGAGTGCTAACCGGCATGGTAGCTCAGCATGTTCGGTCTGAGGGCTGCGTGCTCTCTGTAATAAAAAAAACTGAGTCAAGACATCAACGATCAACTTGAACGGATGTCTTGTGACGTCCGCCCAGACCAAACGCAACGAACTATATCGAACAATATGAAAAAAAAGTAGGCAGCGCGACAGAATGTCAATCGTAAGGGCCCGGGTTCGATTCCCGGCTGGGTCGGAGATTATCTCCGCTCAGCGGCTGGGTGTTGTTCTGTCCTAATCATCATCATCTCATCCCAATCGACGCGCAATTCGCCGAAGTGGCGTCAAATCGAAAGACCTGCACCCGGTGAACGTTGTACCCGACGGGAGGCCCTAGCAACACGACATTTTTATCACACAAAACATTAATCCTCTTAAAATGGCACTGGCTGCGTTTCGTAAAGCTGTAGATCCACAAGATTTGGCCCTTTGCCACCTTTGCTGCAACTTATTCTCTTTTAGAGCATTGGACGAACCATCCCTTTCTTCCGAACACGCGGCCATCCCAGTTGAAAGTCACCCGCCAAGCTGCGCTCTTTGAGCATTCTCGTAGTTATCTCTTCGCAACATAACGTGTCACCGCAGTGTTAGTGCATTAAAGTTACAGGAAAAGTCCTTTATTATCAAGCATGTGTGATCATATGCAGGGCCATTAAACTTCTGTCTGTCGTGCAAACGAGGAAGCAAAAATCTCAGTAAAACTGTGCTTGAGAGAGTTGCAGGAACCGCTGGTTATACCAACCGCACCGTTAAGTGAATAAAGGAATGGTGAAACGTAGATAATAGTCACGAATGGGTCGTCAGGAGACTGACAACATTCACGTGACACAGGTTCCTTATATGTAAACTGAAGGTGGAGAGGTGAGAAAGGAAAGGAATAGGAATGGGTTACTGATGTCAGCTGCATCGGAACATTACACGGAATCAGCGGAGATGAGTGCGAAAGTGTACCGGACCGGGATTCGAACCGGGGATGTCCTGCTTACTAGGTAGGTGCATTAACCACTGTGACATGCGGGACACATCGCTATCGCAACTGCGCGGACTATCTCGAGACGCCTCACTGTCGACCCAGAATCCCACAGAGCGCCACGTATCCACAGTCCCTGCCAATTTCCTCCATGCTGGAATTGTTTGACTTCGGCTGAATCTTTTAAGCCTGCCCTTATGAGGACGTGGTTAGGCGAGCAGGAGTGGTCACACTCCTGCTCGTGTGAGGAGTGAGCGCTCCCGGTAAAAAGGGACTGTCAGGCGTCATTACGGAGCGCAGGGTAATTGCAGTCAATGCGCTATCTTCACAGGAATGACCATACTTATAAGGGAACCTCCCCATCGCACACCCCTCAGATTTAGTTATAAGTTAGCACAGCGGATAGGCCTTGAAAAACTGAACACAGATCAATCGAGAAAACAGGAAAAAGTTGTGTGGAACTATGAAAAAAATAAGCAAAATATACAAACTAAGTCGTCCATGCGCAAGATAGGCAACATCAAGTACGGTGTGAGCTGAGGAGCGCCGTGCTCCCGTGGTTAGCGTGAGCAGCTGCGGAACGAGAGGTCCTTGGTTCAAGTCTTCCGTAGAGTAAAAAGTTTACTTTCTTTATTTTCGCAAAGTTATGATCTGTCCGTTCGTTCATTGACGTCTCTGTTCACTGTAATAAGTTTAGTGTCTGCGTTTTGCGACCGCACCGCAAAACCGTGCGATTAGTAGACGAAAGGACGTGCCTCTCCGATGGGAACCGAAAACATTTGATCGCAAGGTCATAGGTCAACCGATTCCTCCACAGGGAAGCACGTCTGATATTTTCTATACGACACTGGCGACGGCATGTGCGTCACATGACAGGAATATGTTGTCGACCCACCTAACTTCTACACTTGGCGAATGATAAAAAGATTCTTCTACCTTGCCTGATTTAGGTTTTCATGTGGATGTGGTAATCACTCCCAAAAAAGTGATGAAAACTTGAGGGTTTGTCACATAAACTGAAAATAAAAAATTAAACTTTTCACTCGAGGGAAGACTTGAACCAAGAACCTCTCGTTCCGCAGCTGCACACGCTAACCACGGGGCCACAGCGCTCCTGAGCTCACATTCTCCTTGATGTTGCTTATCATGCACATGGACGACTCAGTTTGTATATTTTGCTTATTTTTTTCATAGTTCCACACAACTTCTTCCTGTTTTCTCGATTGATCTGTGTTCAGTTTTTCAAGGCTTATCCACTGTGCCAACTTATAACTAAATCTGAGGGGGGTGCGATGGGGAGGTTCCCTTGTTAGGTTCAGCGTAGCCTTAGACGCGAATATATATTGACGAAAAAAAATTCGTAACACCACAAAATAATTGATGTAGAGCAATGAAATTTTGGGAATATATTTGTCTAGCGGTATATGGGCCAGCATTACCGGGTTCGGAAACACCCCCTGGAATGCTGTTCATGAATAACAGCACAACAGGTCGAGTCACTAGACTGACGTACAATTTACAACCAAGGTGCATGGGATAACCGCGAGAGTGCTCCTGCTGTTACACGAAACAGCAATCAGATCCATAACCACAGGTGTAGGTCCCGTGTACCTTCTAACACACCCAAAGACATCACTGGCACCGAGACACGGCCAGCTTTCACAGAAAACACAAGAGACCTCCAACCTGCGCTCCAATGAGCTCTCGCTTGGCACCGTTGAAGTCGCGAATGGCGGTGGTTTGGGGTCAATAGAATCCACGCTACAAGGTGTCTGCCTCGGAACTATCCTTGAAGCCACAAATTTGTAACAAATGGTTCAAATGGCTCTGAGCACTATGGGACTTAACAGCTGTGGTCATCAGTCCCCTAGAACTTAGAACTACTTAAACCTAACTAACCTAAGGACATCACACACATCCATGCCCGAGGCAGGATTCGAACCTGCGACCGTAGCAGTCACGCGGTTCCGGACTGCGCGCCTAGAACCGCGAGACCACCGCGGCCGGCCAAATTTGTAACAGATCGTTGTGTAAATGTAGTGCATATGCAGTACAATGCGCCAGCGCCTTCCCCGAACACGATGGTCTTCCTTCTCGGTAGTGCCAGGAGGCTGCTCGGAGACCAGTCTTTTGCGAACGTACGTACTCGTGACAGCCGCTGCCAACAATCAAGTACAATGTCTACATTATTGCCAAATATTTCTGCAAGATCACGGAAGGAACATTCAGCTTCTCGTGGTCCCGTTGAACGACCACATTCAAACTCAGTGAGGTGTTGAAGGCATTCTTAACTAACAACCTGACCTGCGAAGAAAACATAGAAATTTTAACTATTGAGCTACATTCATGTACTGTAACATCCGTGTACAAACCACCCGGTGCGAGGTTCAAATTTACGGAGCCTGGAAATTTCCATTCAAAAAACATGAAA
Source organism: Schistocerca piceifrons (assembly GCF_021461385.2). Lineage (NCBI taxonomy): Eukaryota > Metazoa > Arthropoda > Insecta > Orthoptera > Acrididae > Schistocerca > Schistocerca piceifrons. The sequence goes on along the minus strand of NC_060140.1, from coordinate 356,869,109 downwards.
GTTGTACTAGGAGATTTTAACTGTCACGGTCTCGCATGGGGTTATAAAGAGACAAATGACGATGGCGAAATGCTGGAGACCTGGGCAGACCAGACTAAACTGAAATTGATACTTGACCCAAAGTTGCCTGCATCATTTAACAGCGGAAGATGGAAACGAGGATATAATCCAGATAACATCTTTGTCTCCGAAAAGGTATCCCTGCAAACTGTAAAGCAAATCGAGGACCCAATTCCAAGATCGCAACACAGAGCAATAACTTGCTGCATTACTGCAGTAATCAAATCAGATGTAATGCCCTTCAAGAGACGCTTCAATTTCAAAAAAGCTCATTGGGAACTTTTCACAGAGGACCTTGATAAAGAGATCCTGGAAATTAAACCAGAGATACAAACATATGAAACTTTTATAGACCTTGTCAAGAAAATCTCTCGTCGGCGCATACCTAGAGGGTGCCGCACCCAGTATATCGCTGGACTCAATGGTAGCAGCAAGGAAGCTCTGAAAAAGTATGAAGAACTGTACAATAAGGACCCCTTCTCAGAGGAAACGATCCAGGCAGGTGAGGTACTGAGGTCTGGTATCTCCGAAGCGAGAAAGGAAAAGTGGTGCAACCTCCTACAAGAGACGGACATGAAGCACAGCAGTAGGAAGGCATGGAAACTGGTCAAAAGTCTCAACAACGACCCATCAGAACCACAACCAAATTACAGTGAAGTTACACCTGATCAGATAGCTCACCAACTACTCATGAACGGAAAAACTAAAAGGAAGATCAGGAATGGCAAAATTAAAAGAAAATTGAACGAGGAGATTAGCTTCCTAGCTCACCCGTTCTCCATTCAGGAGCTACAAGATGCCATCAAAGATTTGAAAAACAATAAGGCCGCTGGCCTCGACGATCTGAGATCTGAGCAAATTAAACATTTTGGACCGGGAGCACAAGCATGGATCCTAGAGCTAATGAATAACTGTATTACAACAACGCAAATTCCTAAACCGTGGAGGAAAGCCCGGGTTATTGCGTTACTAAAACCAGGGAAAGACCCAGATGAAGCTAAAAATTTCCGGCCTGTCTCACTGCTTTGTCATTTATTTAAAGTGCTGGAGCGAATGATCCTCAAACGCATAGCTGATTATGTGGACAAAGCCCTCATTAACGAACAAGCTGGATTCCGACCAGGAAAATCATGCTGTGGCCAAATCCTGAATCTCACACAGTACATCGAAGACGGCTATCAGAGAGGAGAAGTAACTGGGGTCGCATTCCTGGATCTCAGTGCTGCATATGACACAGTTAACCATAAGTTGCTTACCCAGAATGTGTATAATGTCACTAAGGACTACACCCTTTCTATGGTCGTGCAATGTATGCTACAGAACAGACGCTACTATGTAAGCTTACAATCTAAAAACAGCCGATGGAGGACACAGAAAAATGGACTTGCACAGGGCAGTGTCTTGGCTCCAATATTATTTAACATCTATACCAATGATCTTCCCATCAGCCACCAGACACGGATGTTCATATATGCTGATGATGCAGCAGTGGCCACACAGGATAAAACCTTCGAACAAGTGGAGGAGAATCTCACAGGAGCCTTAACAGAACTTGCTACCTATTGCGACAGCAATAATCTCAAACCAAACCCCAGTAAATCACAAGTATCCGCCTTCCATCTTAGGAGCAAACAAGCCAAACGGAAACTCCAAGTCATGTGGCAAGGGGAAGAGCTGAAACATACAAACAGCCCAAAATACCTGGGAGTCACATTGGACAGAGCACTTACTTTTAAGCAGCACTGTCACAACACTAAAAAAAAGGTCTGTGCCAGGAACAACATACTGCGGAAGCTAACAGGTTCATCGTGGGGAGCTCAACCACATGTTTTGCGCACCACAGGTCTGGTGCTGAGTATCTCAGCTGCGGAATATGCGGCGCCAGTTTGGAGGAACTCTGCCCACGCTAAGCAAGTTGACGTCGCCATAAACGAAACCGTACGTATTGCCACAGGAGACCTCAAACCAACTCCCACAGACATCATTTACCCCATCATAGGCATAGCACCACCCGCTATCCGCAGACAAGTAGCCGCCGAGATCGAAAGAACAAAACAAAAGAATGATCCTCGACACCCGATGTATATGCACCGAAAACAACGTGTCCGGCTGAAATCCCGCAGGAGTTTCATGGAAACTACTGAAGAGCTCGCCACCAAGCCCGTCGCAAAGCGACTATCTCTCTGGAAAGAAATGGTGCCACACTCCAATATGGAACTACTTGAGGAGGGATCTGCAGGATTTCAACTACCTTTTACAACTTGGAGGTCATTAAACCGGCTGCGCACTGGAGTAACTGGGTGCAAATCAAACCTATTTAAATGGGGTTACAGTGATAGCGATAGATGTGAATGCGGAGCAATACAGGACTTGGACCACCTACTGATCTGCCCAGACATGTCTATAACATGCACTAAAGATGATATTTTGAAAGTCAATGACAAAACAATCTACGTTGCAAATTACTGGGAAGGGAAGATATAATTGGTGCATCCGGGCACGGAAGAAGAAGAAGAAGAAGAAGAAGAACTAACAACAAAGGTAACTAACGCTCACGACCGTTACAGCGTTCTAGGCGCTACAGTCGGGAACCGCGCAACCGCTTCGGTCGCAGGCTCGAATCCTGCCTCGGGCATGGATGTGTGTGATATCGTTAGGTTAGTTAGGTTTAAGTAGTTCTAAGTTCTAGGGGACTGATGACCACAGCAGTTAAGTCCGATAGTGTTCAGAGCCATTTGAACCATTTTTCGTTACAGCGTAAACTGAAAGTAAATGTGACGTGCATTCTCAGAGTTGCGTTACTAGCGTCACTCTTATGTGGCTGACGCAAAATTTGAATAGACATTATCTTTCAGGTGTAGAAACACGTTACCGACATTCGTTCATGTCACACGACTCCTTCTTGATGCTGCGAATTTTTTTCCATAAATGTATATACTTGCGGATCATTGCTTAAAGTGGAGAGTAGCTCTTTGTAAATCGATGAGTAGTAGAATGTAGACCGGTTAGGCACACCGACGTGAATTTACAACATGCCAGTGCACGATGCCAATATGGTAACGGTATGTGACGGAAACTTTATATGGTTAGTGTGCTTCAAAGCTCTGAATACAAAGAAAACAATTCAGCGTACAGCGACATTACGAGGCCTTCCATGCAAAGGATTATGGGCGCTTTGAAGGCTAACGGCGAGAATAGATTGTGCAAAAACAAAAGGGAGCGCCGTTAAACGATGTGACTCAAGAAATTATCCATCATATAGGATCAGAGAAACGACTCAGTAATGTTCTCCAATATTTTTACGATGGAAACACATTTTTGTTCTCAGGAGGAACACTCAACAACTAAATCTGCAGTTTCAGCAGGATATATCTTGCTTTCCAGTTCGCAAAATGTCGCGCAGATTGACTGATTTACAGTTGATGTTGACAGTGTGTAAAGTGTGCCACAATTACGACTTAAAGACCTACAGTGTGACAGTTGCGTGATAGATTTAATACTAAAATTATTACCGTAGACTTTTATTTCAACAACATAATTTCCAATGCTTTATCAGTTTGTAAATAGGATTACTACAGCGTTTGGACCTACACACTTATGCGAGCAACATTTTTCCTTTATGAAGAGAACGAAACCTACCCACAGAAGCTCACAGACAAGACTTCAACTAGAAGCTTGTCTCTGAGTTATCAGTCCACAAAAAGCGGTACCAGACATTGATGCTTCCTTGAAGAAGTAAATAATAATCAGTGACATCGTATGTTTCGAATGGTAACGGAATACAATTCTGTCAATATAAATATCGTCAGAAACCGGCATTCATCATAAGGATGTATAAATGGAAAGAAATAATATGTGTTTTACTTACCTGTCCTATGTTCTTCGCTTCATCAATATATTAAGGTATATTTCATTTCACTCTCATTTCTCATCAACATAAAAGTTTTAGAAAAAAATAATTTGCTATGAAAAGTATTCATGAGTCACCGTGAAGCGTTGCTTCTTAATTACTGTTGACTTTTATTCATAAAATACTTTTTAAACATATATTTATGTGTAAATAAGGTCGTGAAGCTGAAAATATTGAACATAGGACTCACTGTGGAAAGTGACACCTACTATGACAATTTTTTGGGCTAAGTGTAACTGAAAAATTTTAAATTTTCATGGAATCTGGTAGCAGAATTAATTAAAAACAGATAACCTCTTTTATTAGTTCGAAGTATAAAGTTACAGCCCAGATTACATTTTTTTTCTAAAGTGAGTATAACGTACTCCCTTCTCCATTGGTACTGTGAGGGTTAAGTTTAACCTATGGCTTTATTGTTGGTAGTAAGAGTGGCTAATACAGTTAAAATTGTACAAAAATTTTAATTTCAGAATTCAGAATATTTGTGTGTTTTAAAATCCGTAAGAAAGATCAGTTTTCCTTTTGTGGACATCATATTTCATTTATTTATTTAGTTTCAAATATCCCGCCCTTTGCTACGCTTATTTAGTCTCTAACAATCAGTGGTCACAAGAGTGTGGTTTCAGTAGTGAAGAACTAGGTCACGAATAAATAAAAATAAATTTCTAATGATCAAGAAAAGAATTGGTAGCCGTAGTAGTAGTAGTAGTAGTAGTAATTGTCGTTGTTGTTACAGTGTTCTCCACACTGCCGATGAGAAATTCCGTTGGTGTCAGAAAATTAATGTTAAATGTGGTTTTACTTTGGTCTACCATAAATATAAGCATTGTGGTTGATTATGTAAAACATGAAATCTGTGCTGATTTTCAACAATTTTTGTCAGCTGTAGGTACATCGATAAATGGAGAAAGGCAGTTAAAGCTGGGAAATACAAACGAACAGGCTCATCATTAGTTCGGTGTGTTGCCGCTTAAATACAAACGTTATGTTAGGAGGTCTAAAAGTATGCTCACTTTCGCACTTAAATATATTGTCACATTTCGTTGCTTCTCACGCTTGAACGAAGTAGATACATTGCAGGAAATGAAAATTAAAAAAAAAAAAATGTTCAAATGTGTGTGAAATCTTATCGGACTTAACTGCTAAGGTCATCAGTCCCTAAGCTTAGACACTACTTAACCTAAATTATCCTATGGACAAACACACACACCCATGCCCGAGGGAGGACTCGAACCTCCGCCGGGATCAGCCGCGCAGTCCATGACTACAACGCCCCAGACCGCTCGGCTAATCCCGCGCGTCTGAAAATTTTCAGATATTTGTCTTAATAATAGGGTAAAACAAACGGCGCCATTGTCTCAGAATACAAGACGTAGACCAAGAAGATTTCTGAAGAAATACGAATTTCCCGTTCCTATTGTTCGAATCTGAAGCACAACGCAGTGTTGCCAACTTGTCCCTCGCAACAGCTCCGCGCGCAACCTCCACAAGCGCTTGGTGGGCACCGCCGCTGTCGCAAAAACTCCCATTTACTTCCATCTCGCACTAGTCTCCCCGCGCACCGCGGATCTGCTAAATTAATTAAATATTTCTCATTTTGGCGCCGCGGTGCGCCGCTGCCAGCAGAGAACCTGACACACGCGCGCGTACGCACACACTTTCACTCTCACTCTCCACACACAGACACACACACACACACACACACACACACACACACACACACACACACACACACATGCATTCACACGTCTACAAATACACGCATGCTACGCGCGAGTGATTTACCGGCCAGCTAAATACGTCGCGACCACCGACAATTTTTCACGCAACACTTTTTTTTTCGCCTGTCGCCTCCTGGATGCTTTTTGTCCCCCAAAAAAGAAGATTTTTATTGGGATGCCCATTTCTCACGGTCGAGCTCCGCGCCACCGCTCCTCCTGCCGCGCTGTGGAGGGCTTTTTCCGCGTTGCCTCCGCTCCGTCCGTTTCACTGTTGATGCCATTGATTAAATAAAATTTGTCACGCATCCACTGTGGCGTCCCTTATGGAGCACCGCGACCGGTCTCGAGCATAATTAAACAAACGCGTCACTCAAACTGAGCGCACACCAGCCCCCCTTCCGTGCAGCAGCCCGACGCAGAACGCGCACCGCTGCACGAGGCCAATTGCCTCCAAAAACATCGATGATATCAGGAACTGCCAAACAGCCACAACAGAGCGCGAACGTTGAAATTAATGTGGCTGTGCCCTATAACAAGGGAATAAATTATGCTAGAACGTGTGGCCCGTCTAATTTACTTAGATGCAGACATTATTCCAGCAGAGCAAGTTTTGGGTGGAGGCTCCTCTTGAGAAGACAAAAATGAATTAGCAAGTATTGTACCAAAAACACTCGCCCAGCGTTATTGCCTTCTACATGATAGTTTCGGATTGAAATGTAAACTTGTAAAGTCACTCATTCCACCGAACTTCCTCTACTGAGATGTGAAAATTATTTGTTTTAGTGCATAGTTGCACTTTTATTCTGCCTACTACCTATTGGTTTCGATACCAAGTGTCACCATCATACCATCGTATGATCGAAAAATCAAAGTATACAGTTAAAATAATTGTTTAAGAAACAGTTACAAAATAAAGGACTACTAGAGGGGCTCTCGGGGTGGGGGCGGGATACTTAAACATTAAACATTTTTTGTAAAATAAAGGAACACAAGAAAAAGCTTTTTAAAGGCATAATAATCACGTTGTAGTATACGAAGTGTGTAGGAAGAGCAGTCAAACTATATTTTTTTTTTACAAGAACAATATTGTCCCCTTCAAAGTACAGGGTTTGTTTGAAAAGTAGGGAACGAACGGTCGCAAAATGGAAACCACAGTGAAAATCAAAACTGTTTTCCTTGCACATTTAGCTTCGCCTTCCATATACTTCTGTACATAGTCGCCATTCCGATTTAGATATTTGTCAGAGCGTTATACCAAATTTCCAACACCATCGTCTTAGAAGGCAGCCGCCTGTGCTGTCCGATAATTCTCTTCGCTGGTCTATAGCGCGTAGCCTGTGCCCAAATGTGGTTTCGTATCCTGCGTTTCATGTGAACAGGGATGATACTCAGGACGAGCCATTTAGGGCTGCAAAAGCGTCTTCACTGCCCCTGCAGAGTGCAGCTGAGAATTGCCATGAAGAAGGTAGTGCGTCGCAGTTGTGTTAGGTGGGCTGCATTCATTAAGGCGAAGCCTCTCAGCGGGTCCTCCTACTTGGCGGGAGACATTGTTGTTCAAGGCACCTATACTCTCTCACAGTGCGCTCACAACTGAAAAGAGCGTCTTGAAGCGATCGACCGGCATACGAAAGACACTGCCCAAAACGTCTGTGAAAAGCCTCATCGGATTCTCACTGTGGTTTCCATTTCGCGACTGATCGTTCCTAACTTTCCAAACCGGCCTCGTAGTTCGCTACAGCACCTCTACGCTGACAGAGTCGTTGTTCCCCCGTCCTTACAGAAGTGCTGAAAGGCTTCAAATCGTAGGATCTTTAACATGTCAGTCACATTCTTTTGAATGGTCTCCAGAGACCCAAAACGACATTCTTTTAAAAACTTTTCAGTTTCGAGAAAGGAAAAAATCAGAAGGACTCTGAACACGTGAATAGTGTGGAGCGGGAGAGGGAGGGGAGGGGGCGCTTTGGTACAACAGAAATGCCTTTTGTAAGCTGCGAACAATCTATGATGGAAGTGGCCGTGTGACATGGGGCGTTGTCATGATGCAACATCCATTTGTCTCGTGTGTCCGGTGTCATCTGATTTCTCCAGTTTCCTGAGCCTTTCAAGGACGTCTTTGTAAAAACGCACGCAGAATTGCCATGTTTTCGTGGGTTTTGGAAGTTTGAAGATCTCCCTGAACGAAATTCGTCTGTAACGTGTTCTCGGCCTTCCAGAAATGATTTGTGCCAGCAAAAAATTTGTGCTTCTGATAATTAATGTTCCCCATAGGCGTATTTCAACTTTTCAGAGGTCATACTCGCGGATTCCCCATGTTTAACACAAACTTGATGGGATGACGTTACTCCGAAACCAATGTTCCATTTTTCGTAATACACAACAAAAATACAGCTTCACTGATGGTGCCCTCAAAAGTCATGCGGTGGCTCTAGGAAGCTTAAACTCGGACTACCGATAGAGGTTGCGCAGTGGTTAGCACACTGGACTAGCATTCGGGAGGACGACGGTTCAAACCCATGTCCGGTCATCCTGATTAAGGTTTTCCGTGATTTCCCTAAACCGCTTCAGGCAAATGCCGGGACGGTTCCTTCGAAAAGGCGCAGCCGACTTCCTTCTCTATCCGATGGGACCGATGAACTCACTGTTTATCCCCCTCCCCAAAACCAACGGCATATTTTCCGTTGTGTCCTACGCATGGCGCAACATGGGATAGGGCAACTTTATGCGAAATTATTACATAGACATCGAATTATTACGAAGATCATCTTATAATGAAGGAATAAGTTATTTAGTGAACAATTTAGGCTAAGATATATGAAAACTTCAAAAGATCGTTAAAAATAAGAAAGTATTTTAATGTCATTCTGAAAACTGTGCTACTGTTTTTAATGCTTAATGCCAAGTGTCTTGTCACCTTTCCGTTTCTGTAACTGTTACTTTACTGAATCCCATAGCTAGTGCACTAATATATTCTCTGGCTTGCGAATAGAAAACGTAGGGCATGTAGTAATAAATCCTGTTACCCAGTCCTGCCCATCTAGACAAGTCCCTCTAAAAACTGTGTGTGATAATGTATTTCTTTGGCGCTGTTGATAGGTTAATGATCTGACAGTGAGATGTTTCATCGTTGGAGTAAAGAGTCTGCTCTTCACTGACTTCAGGTATGGTACCAGGTCGTCTTTTTGTTCTACAGTGAACACATTTTTAAACATCCCATGTGATCTGTCAACTCTGTCAACTCTCCTAAAGGTGGACACATTCTCAGAAGCGTCTTGTTACGAAGTTTCTTCAAAACTGTATTTTTTATCACCTTTGATCACTCAGGCTTTCACGGCCGTGCTCTAAGGTGCCACTGATCCACCGAAAACGCTCTCACTGAGTTTCCCATTCCTTTTCTTGATGTTATTTGACAGCAGCTGTCAAACAGATACTACCTTCACATTTTTGAGAACTTCTACTTTCATTAGTATGTACGTGGAGGTCAGAAGTGCACTTTTCCAGCAAGACTATGTCTTATCAATCGCAGACTCGTACTGATACAATTCATGAACCCTTGGTAGAAGATCGTAAAATAAGGAAAAGTTTGTACAGGGAGTTTCAGATAAGGCCTTCTTCTCTGTAACATACAAAATAATAAATGAAAGAAATATTTATTTAAAATGGCAGACGTAGTGAACCTCACTCTTTCTGCAGAGCTATGAACTTAGTATATCTACTTATTTTCCAGAGAGCTATAGCAACGAGTTACACATTTCTAACAGAACATTAGAAGAAACTTGGAGAATAAAGATATAAGAACTAAAGTTGCTAAGTGATCAGTCACTCAATAAGAACGTAAAAGGAGTAGACGATATTATGTAGTGGAAGTGGAAGATAACATATGTGACACTTCCACTTGTACTATATTTCTTGTTTACTTTGTTTAGAGTTGCTTTACTATTTACTTCCCCTTTTCTTTATTTGATTATCGTGAACGGTATGATACATGCGGTCCATCTGTGCTGTGAAATATTTTGGAGAAAATCTACGCGTCCACAATAAATGCTCTTGGCCCAAAATAGGAAGGTTTGAACGACTGCTGCTTCAATTTACGGTCTTCGAGCACACTATTGCTCAACCGTCTCGGAAAGCTAGCCCCGCTATCCCTGAAAGTATATCACCTTACAAGGTTAATAATATGGACTAATTAGAAAGGGATTTCAGCACTTACTCAGTGAACACATTACACAAAGATGATTACAGCTTGCATAACAGCCTTCCAACCTCAGTACAAAGAATTGTTAACTGTTCTGCAAGTCCCAGTTTCCATACCTAGCCAGCAAAAACGAAAAATTTGAGTTACAAGCCAGAGATTTTCAGTTACAACTTGAAAAGCTGGCTTGTGATTCTTTCCTCTAGTTCTAAATATGAAATTCTCGCATTAGTTTAGAGACTTTGACTCAAAAATATAATCTTTTCCGCGTATATAATTTTTAACATTTCGTAGTCTCAGTAAATTTTCAAGCGATTCGTTCCATGAGTGAGGGCTTATGACCCTCACGGCAGCTCGCAAGTTGAGCAAAAAATAAAAATAAGACCCACTATAGGCGCTGTTTGTTTTCGTTAATTGAATGAGGTCGCCAGCGAGAAAAATGTGGTTCATTCATGCAAATAACATTGTATTTAAATTCCTAACTGCAATTTAATTTTAATATTTAATTATGAAGTAATAAATATCACACTTACGTAAAGCTATTGTCGTGGATCATGGAAGTGTTCGTTCGTAACTTTTTTTCTGTCATCAGTCTTCTGAATAGTCTGATGCGACCCGCCACGAATTTCTCTCCCGTACCAACCTCTTCATCTACGTGTATCTCTTGCACCAAAATTCCTCAGTTATTCATCGGATGTATTCCAGTCTCTGTCTTCCTCTACGGTTTTCACCACACACACCTCCCTCTAGTATCATGGGAGTGGTTTCCAGTTGTCTTAACACATTCCCTGTTACCCAATCACTTCTCCCTGAGGGTGAGTTCTTTATGCTCCTTCCTTCGCTGATTCTGCGGTGAACCTTCTCATTCCTTACTTCATTAGTCCACGTAATTTTCAACATTCTGCGGTTGGACAACATGTCAAACGTTTAGATTGTCTTCTCTTCCGGATTTCTAACAATCCATACAATCCTGCAATCAAAACGCACATTTTCAAAAGTTTCTTCTTCGGAGTAAGGCCTATATCTGATACGACTAAATTTCTGTTGGCTAGGACTGCCCTCTTTCCCGTGCTAGTCTGAATTTTATGAGCTCCTTGCGCCGTCTGTCATGGGTTGAAGGTAGCGGAATTCTTTATTTTCGTCTACTTCGTTTTCAGCAATTTCGGTGTTAAACTTCTAGCTATTCTGATTTCTGCTACTCCTCATTTCTTTGGTCTTTCTTCCGTTTCCTCTCATTATCAGTCCACATACCTTCTCATTAGACTGTTCACTCCATTCAGCAGATTCAATCATTCTTCTTCACCTGCACCGAAGTTAGCAGTGTCATCAGTGAATCGTATCATTGATATCTTCCCAGTCTGAAATTTAATCTCACTTTTGAACCTCTATATAGCTTTCGTCATTGATTCTTATATTTAGAAATTCAACAGAAGGGTCGAAAGACTGCGTTACTGTCTTAAACCTTTTTAATCCGAGCACTTAGTTCTTGGTCTTCCAGTCTTACTGTCGCTTCTAGGTTCTTGTTAAAGCATATACCCGTCCTTTCCTATAGTTTACTCCTAACTTTCCCAGAATTACGAACATCTGACGAACGCTCTTTCCAGGTCGATAAATTCTGCGAACGTGTCTTTATTTTTCTTCAGTCTTGCATCCATTATAAACCGCAACGTCAAAACTGCTAATATCGTGCCTTTATCTGTCCTAAACCCAAGCTGATCATTATCTAACAGGTCCTCAATTATCTTTCCCATTCTTCTGTACTTAATTCTTTTCAGCAACTCATGAGCTGTTAAGCTGACCGTACGATGATTCTCACACCTGTCGGCTCTTGTTATCTTCGGAATTGTATCTATGATGTGTATCCGAAAGTCTAAAACTCTAAAAGTATATCTCCAGTCTCACACAGTCTACACGCCAACGTGAATAGTCGTTTTGTTGACACTTCCCCAATGGTTTTAGACACTCCGATCCAATGTTATCTAACCCTTCCGCCTTATTTGATCTTACGTCGTCAAGATGTCTTTTAAATTTCTATTCTAAGACAAGATCCCCTAACTCTTCCCTGTTGACCCTTGTTTCTTCTTCTATCACGTCATCAGACAAGTCGTTCCCCTGACATATGCCTTCAACACACTCCTTCCAGCTATCCGTTCCGCCTTCTGCGTTTATGAGTGGAGTTACCATTGCACTTTTAATGCTACCACCCATATTATTCATTTCACAGAATTTTGTTTCGACTTGTCCACATGTTGAATCAGTTCTTCCGCCTATCATTTCTTCTTCTATTTCTTCACTCTTTTCCTGTAGACACTTCGCCATGGCTTTCCTGCAGTTCATATTTATTTATTGTCTAAGTGATTTATGTTTCTGTATTCCTGTCTTTCCGTGAACACTTTTGCACTTCCTTCTTTCGTCAATCATTTGAAATATTAATTCTGTTACGCAAGGTGTCTTCGCAGTTACCTTCCTTCTACTTATGTTCGTCTGCGCAACATACGTGATAGCTCTTTTTAGAGATGTCCACCCGCCTTCAACGGAACCATCTACTGTGATAGTCCTTATCGTGAAGTCAACGAACTTCAAATGCGTCTGGCCGGCCGAGTGGCCGAGCGGTTCTAGGCGCTTCAGTCTGTAACCTCGCGACCGCTACGGTCGCAGGTTCTAATCCTGCCTCGGGCAAGGATGTGTGAGATGCCCTTAGGTTAGGTTAGGTTTAAGTAGTTCTAAGTTCTAGGGGACTGATGACCTCAGATGTTAAATCCCATAATGCTCAGAGCCATTTTTTCAAATGCGTCTCATCATTTCTCAGTAATTTAATATCCCACTCCTTTCGCACTCCTTGTTCCGAAAAGTTCTCTTAAACTTTAATTTATTCCTCATCATTCTGACCTGAGTCTATATCTTTTCCTTGTTGCGATTTGTAATCCAATAACTGATTTCTGAATCTGTGTTTCATCACGATGTAATCCAGCTGGAGTTTCACAATGTTTCTGGGCATTTTCCAAGTATACCTTATCCTCTAGTGATTCTTGAGCAGAGTTTTCGCTGTTAGCTCGCCTACTAACTGAAATGTATTCCCTATCTCAACTAGCGTTTCTCCTCTCTCATTCCCACTACCACGACCGTAACCCTTTCTCCTACTCTTTTCCCTACAATCTCATTGGTATACCCCATGACTGTCAGATTATCATACCCCATTTCGTACTAAATTACCCGTTCAATATTCTCATATACTTTCTCTTCCTCTACATCATTTGCCTTCGACGTCTGCATGTATACCTGAACTATTGTTGTCGTCGTTGGTTGCTGTCATATTGGATGAGAACAATCCCACTATTGAACTGTTCACCGAATCTCACATTCTACCCCGCCTTTCTATTCATAATGAATCCAACTTCCGTTCCACCATTTTCTGCTGCTGTTGATATTATCCTACATCCTTCTGATGAGAAATTCATATCTTCTTTCCATTTCACTTCACTGACCTCCACTAATTCTATATTGAGCCTCTGCATTTCCCTTTTCAAATTTTCTAGCTTAACCACAGCCTGGGACATTAAGGCAAATGTCCCGAGTTAGCGTCTCGGTTTGGCACACAGTTTTAATCTGCAAGGAAGTTTCTTATCAGCGCACACTCAGCTGGGGTCTGATAAATTCATACTAGATTATCTTAATTGCATACAGCATAACACGTACAGTTGTATATTTCACAATACTAACACATAATTCTACAACAATGATCTGTGTTTGACAGCTCATTCACTCGTCTTGGGTGTCGTTCTTTCCATATTACTTCAAAATTTCTTCACATAAAGATAGGTGTTCGTCATGCAGATAATGTAATTGAACTGCACTTCTAATTGGAACATTTCATGATGATTATCCTAGTTCTCCTTGTTCAGTCAGAGCACCACTGAGTAAAAGTGTGTCTAATCAGTCCATTGGGAATTTCAGAAGATATAGTACAATCCTGTCTTGTGTCACCAAAACAAAACATAAAAATTTTTCTTTCAAAAATTCAGTCTTGATCACACCATGTATGCTTCAAGAACATAGGTGACCAGTTTCGATCATATCACATGACCATCACCAGGTCTGATGATGGTCATGTGATATGACCGAAACCGGTCACCTATGTTCTTGTAGCATACGTGATGTGATCAAGGCTGAATTTTTGAAAGAAAAAAATTAAAAAAAATTTTTTGATCAGTGCTCCAAAAATGTTTATTCAAATTGTTCGAAGTGTAAAAAAGTGCTCACACAGAATTTAACCTTCTCTTATCTTCGAATACTTGTACGTTCCGATGCCTTCCACTAAGATTTGAAAGCTAATATGTCAGTAACAGAAACCTCCCCAACAAGAAATATTCCTGGTTTCGAACTTCTAAGAGTCTTAGTTCGCTTTTTATAATGCCAAAATCCCTACAAGAGGGTAAAAAACTATACCCTCTGACTGGGAACTAATGCTGAACTACGTTGAATATCCCAGAATCGGTTAGGTACAACAAATATCTGCTGAAAGTGTGATTTTCATTTTGAAATAAGAAACTGTCTGAGAACAGACGAAGTTCAGTGTACTCTTGAGGTATATCTTTTATACAATGATATATAAATGAGCACATTTCGTTTCGACTCTTCTTGCCTTCACCATCATGTTAGATATATTCCGTATTTGTATTACTCACAAGGGAACCTTCCCATCGCACCCCCATCAGATTTAGTTATAAGCTGGCACAGTGGATAGGCCTCGAAAAACTGAACAGAGATCAATCAAGAAAACAGGAAGAAGTTGTCTTGAACTATGAAAAAAATAAGCAAAATATACAAACCGAGTAGTCCATGCGCAAGACAGGCAACATCAAGGTTAGTGTGAGCTCATGAACGCCGTGGTCCTGTGGTTAGCGTGAGCAGCTGCGGAATGAGAAGTCCTAGGTTGAAGTCTTCCCTCGAGTGAAAAGTTTTCTTTCTTTATTTTCGCAAAATTATGATGTGTCCGTTCGTTCATTGACGTCTGTGTTCACTGTAATAAGTTTAGTGTCTGCGTTTTGCGACCGCACAGCAAAACCGTGCGATTAGTAGACGAAAGGACGTGCCTCTCCAATGGGAACCGAAAACATTTGATCGCAAGGTCATAGGTCAACCGATTCCTCCACAGGAAGACACGTCTGATATATTCTATACGACACTGGTGACAGCATGTGCGTCACATGACAGGAATATGTTGTCGACCTACCTAACTTGTACACTTGGCGAATGGGTAAAAAGATTCTTCTACCTTGCCCAATTTAGGTTTTCTTGTGGATGTGATAATTACTCCCAAAAAGTGATGAAAACGTAAGAGTTTGTCACATAAACTGCAACAAATGAATGGAACAGTTTCACAGTCGCACAATTTTCCCTGTGCTCTGTCAAAACGTATGCTTTGTTTTGTTGTTTGTTTAGGTGTAGCGTCCCCATACTACGGCGCAGTTACGTCGCATCAGACGGACAAACGGACAGATAATAATTGTCTGAAAATAAAAAATTAAACTTTTCACTCGAGGGAAAACTTGAACCAAGGACCTCTCATTCCGCAGTTGCTCACGCTAACCACGGGACCACGGCGCTCCTGAGCTCAAATTCTCCTTGATGTTGCTTGTCTTGCTTATGGACTACTCAGTTTGTATATTTTGCTTTTTTTTCATAGTTTCTCACAATTTCTTCCCGTTTTCTCGATTGATCAGTTTTTTAAGGCCTATCCACTGTGCCAACTTACAACTAAATCTGAGGGGGGTGAGATGGGGAGGTTCCGTTGTCAATATAATGTCCACGGAAAATACATTGACAGGTGGTGCATGTAGGAAGTATTACGTGATACGTAGTACTGTCAGGTCTACTACCTGAGTAATATTTTCAAAAGGGCACGAATAACGACTGATACATCTACTTTTAAAAGGGCACGGGTCACAGACTGATGCCGTATAAAACAATACTGTTTTTCAAGAACGTTACAGAATGTACACTAACGGACGGACTGAGATCCCTATAATGTCAGCCAGTGCTGTTATATATGTAGTATCTGAAGCCATAACAGGCTCAAAATTACCAACATACGGACAAAAGTCCATTTTAAATTAAATGGTGCTGTTTTGGTACGAAAGCTGACGATGAACGGCACGGACAAAAAGAGAATTGTAGCAATGTGCTACAGAAGGGCGCCGACGATTAGAGGATAGCCGACTAACTGACGAAGACTTGGAAAGGTACTTAAATGAATGGGACGGAAGGGGGGAGGGTTGGAATATTTAGTACGGGGTAAACTATATAGCTTCTCAAAGTAGACAAGTGCACCGTGCGGGACGTCTAACGTTGCTTTCGAAACGTTCCTACCGATGCGAAACAAAATTTCAAAGATAATTTCTAATAGGCTATTCTGGTACTGTACTTGCTTTCATTTACTCCCCTTTAGTGTTCCATTCTTCGCTCCTTTCAAGCTCTAGCAAATGAATTTTACGTTGTAGGACTGTTTACAACTATAAAATAGACCTTATCTTACAGCGACTTAAATGCATCGTGCTTCCTGTTTAAAGTGTCCAGTGAAACATGAAACAGTCAACGGCTAGCTGGGAATCTGGTGCTGAAAGTTCCAAAAATGAAACGGCATCGTTTAAGAGTCTATAACCATAAAAGAAAGATTCAGTACTCGCTCTCGAGCAAAGAATATGAGGCGTGGGTTTCTATTCGCGACTTAAATGTCTTGTGTATCGACTAGTAATGATTGGCGCACTTACCTCGATAAACTTTGTAGAGTGTACTGGCGTTCATAAAGTCACAAAATTTGTCATGGAAGTCGCAGTGCTGTACTTATTTCACTCTAGTAAAACATTAATACTATTCAAAAAGACTGGGTTACTGCCTACAGAGAGTGTGAGAACTTTGCGCGTCAACTCCATCGCAAACTGCTGCTGCCCAAATCCGGCCTAAACCAAGCAATTATTCGCACACGGCAAGAAGTTACATTGATTTATTTTTTATTTTTATTTTTTTTTTTTTGCACAACATCGCCGCCGCGCTTTACATCCACGCTAACAATCAATTCTCGCTTCAGAAAGCATAATCTACCTCCTCGAAAATTATTACAGCAAACATCTATATCTACATAATACTCCGAGACTCACCTAATGGTTTGTGGCGGAGGGAACTTTCGGTACTACTATCTGATCCCTCAAACCTTGTTTCACTCGCAAATCGTGCTTGGGAAGAAAGATTGTCGGTAAGCGTCAGTATTGGCTCTAACTTCTAGAATTTTCTCCTCGTGGTCAATAAGCGAGATGTACGTGCTGGGGAGTAATTTGTTTCCTGACTCCTCCTGAATAGTGCTGTCCCGAAATTTCAGTAGTAAATATCTCCGTAATGCACAACGTCTCTCTTGTAACGTCTGCCAGTGGAGTTTGTTTAGCATCTCCGTAACGCTCTCTCGCCAGCTAAACGATCCCGTGACGAAACGCACCGCTCTTCGTTGGATCTTCTCTATCTCCTCTATCAGTCCTACCTGATAGGAATCCCAGATAGATCAACAATACTGAAGAATCGGGCGAAGAAGCGCCTTATAAGCCACTTCTTTCGTGGATGAGTTACCTTTCCGTAAGATTCTCCCCAAATAGCAAAACTCCTTTACTACTTTAAGTGTCTCATTTTCTAATCTAATTCTCTCAGCATCACCCGACTTAATTCGACTACATTCAATTATCCTCGTCTTGCTTTTGTTGATGTTCATCTTATATCCTCCCTTCAAGACACTATCCATTCCGTTCAACTGCTCTTCCTAGTCCTTTGCTGACTCTGACAGAATTACAATGTCATCGGCGAACCTCGAAGTTTTTATTTCCCACTATCTATTTTATATGGTCATTCCACTTAAGGTCGCTCTGGATAGTTACGCCTAGATATTTTACGGCAGATGCTGTCTCCAGCTGTTTTTCATCAACAGTGTAGCTGCACAATAGTGGATTTCCTTTCCTATGTATGCGCAATATGTTACATTTATTTACATTCAGGGTCAACTGTCATTAATCAATTCTCTGCAGGTCGTTCTGCAAATTCTTACTATCTTCTACCATTGCTACTTTGATATAAACAACTGCATCATCTGCGAATAGCCTTAAAGAGCATCCGACGCCTTCTAGTAGATAATTTCTTGTGAGCAGCAACGGTCCTATCACACTTCCCTGTGGTACTCCGGATATTACCTTTACCTCTGTCGATTTAGTTCCGTTAAGAGCGACGTGTTGAGTTTATATGCAATAAAATCTTGAATCCAATCGCAGGTCTGCTCCGATACTCCGTCAGCTCGTATTTTTTTCATTAAACGCCAATGCGGGACGGTCCAATTGCCTTACTGAAGTCAGGGAACACGGCATCAGCCTGAGCGCCGCTGTCCACTGGGCTTTGGATATCATGCAGGAACAGAGCGAGCAGAGTTTCGCGGGATCTCTGTTTGCGGAATCAATGTTGATTTTTATAGAGGAACTGTTCATTTTCCAGAAACGTCATAATTCTTGAGTATAAAACAAGTTCCATAATTCTACAACAGATTGACGTCAATGATATAGTTCCATAATTGTGTGGATTTGTCTTACGGCCTTTCTTAAAAACTGCAATGACCTGCGCTTTTTTCCAGTCGTTAGGTACCTTTCGTTGCTCCAAAACAAAATTTTACACACTAAATTTAGTCATAACCACAGCTGTCCGTATTTCACAAACCCTTTGTGATTTCTGAACAACTTCAGTGCACTACTCCCGGCTGATTTTGCGTGAAATCCAGAACAACAACCTATAAATTCCACTATTCTCAGAAATATGCAAAACGCGTAACTGAACTGTTAATTACAAAGGTCTACCAATAGCCAATATTCTATACACGATGTTCTATATACATCATTGTTCCGAGAAATACTATTGAACTTTACACAGTGCTAATGAATGAATCTCTTCTAGACGGAATCTGTTGTACGATTCGTTCCAAGAACGTGGCCTGCCCAAGCTATTTGTGCATCCAAGCTCGGGGCCGTTCTCGTTTCTGACTGGCAACGTTCAGGTCATGCCTATACAGGCAAATCAACCATCTACCTGTCATCATAAAGGCAGACTCTTCACCTGATCAGGCATTCACAGAACTTGTTACTACTGATTAACAGATACCGAAATTTAATAAAAGAAAGAATAAAATTAATGTCGAAGTGTTCGTATCTGGTGTTTTATTAGGGCAACAAAAACATTATTATACAATCAACATTTTGAACCCTTCCAGGATTTGCAGAATGATTTCGTAACATTCATCCCCACTCTTTCTTACATATGATTAACAACAATTACTTCATATAAACTTACCACTGATTTTCTCATTCATACCTCTATTTCGAATATTACAAAGTGGTAGTAAAATTTCGCGTTACATGAAAAACGAATATTTCTTTGAATGAGTCTGTACTGTAAGGTAAGTCATTTGGTCTGAACTATGGTATTTACAGAAACACTATGTAAGAAAATTCCTTCTATAAACAGCGTACAGTACTCTGTTATAGTACTCAAACCTGATTATTACACCAAAGGTAAGCTTGAGTAACAGAAAAGCTATTTAATTTACAGTGCTCAGACTCGGAATTCAGAAATCTCTCGTATTCAGAAAGTCAGTAACTACCGACTACTTTCACTACTGACAACATTTTCCAAAATTTTTGAGATGGTTGTGAACTACGTAATGGTGTCCTCTTTGAGTAACAATGACATTCTTAGGATTTCGGAAGAGTTGCTCAGATGCGAATTCCTTTTAAATATACATTCACTGAATTTTACAAACATAAAATAAAAAAATAGAACCAATTTGGTTTTTCAGCTAACTGCCGAAAGTATCTGACTGTGTGAATCACATTATCCTCCTAGGTAAGCTGAGATTCTGTGGAATCAATGATATGGCCAATCAATTGACAATATGTAACTGAAAGAATGCAGAAAATTGTACTTAATGATTAAAAATTTGAGCAGAGAGCTATATTTACATGTGAATATCGAATACTAATGTAAGAAAACTCGTTTCACATCATGACGATACATCGTACAAATGGTCCATAGAGCATAAAACTAATTATACTTTGAGGTGTAAAACGACGTAATACATGCTATTTTCTGTTTGCTAGAAACTCTTCAGTGGAACTGCATGTTTGTTCTGGGATTTTACTAGCACCATTGCAGCGCTGTATCGAAGTTTTTGTGAATGTAGAATAACTCAGCACCACCCTGAATTCAGCTGTTTACAGAATTTTTGATCTAATGAACTAATAAAGCAAGCTTGGTTTCACATGATGGTTCTTGCGGGAAAATGTTGATTCATAAATATGAGTAATCTTCACGCTTGACCATAATATGTTCTCAATAACTGTGCTTAGCTAAAAACAAGTCTTGCGTAGTTGATGTCCATAAACAGATGTATTCCCGAAAAGAAATTGACGGGGAGCACATAGCGAGGCGATCTACTAGGAGCAAGTTTACCAGCATTTTTGGCAGCGTGTCCCTAACGAAGATAAAGTATGCAGGTCCATTCAGTCGTGAGGTAATTTGGATGGGCCTATCAGATGGTCTTGGGTAAAACCATAGTACTCGTTGAATTAAAATCTGTGTTAATTATTAGCGATGAACGTTTCATGGCGATTGCCACTTGTCAATTTGGCTGTAATACGTTTGGTTTATGAAGTGGTTTCGTCTCCATGTAGCCTTGTGGTTGAACGTAACGATACGTTAAGTACAGAAGTTATCACGGCTTGTACAACGCCTCTATCACACTACTTTGTAATACATGTCTCCAAAGGCGTATTTACTTTATTATGACACTAAGAATCAACTCCATCCTCCTCCTCTTCCCCACCACCTATTCCAAAACGTCACCAACCTGTAAACGTGAGCTCTGAAGCGGGTTCCAGCGTAAATAAATGTACAGATAGTTACATAATCCGCAAACAGAGATAATATATTCGTTAACTATTCTAAAACCGAATAATATCCATGGAATCGCCGATCTGGCGAAATTCGAGTCAGTGTTGTTGTAACTCTCTCCGATATCTTGGTAACAAGGAAACTGGTACTTAGTTTAGAAGCACCACGTTTTGCCAGTGTTTGAGGTGAAGGCACACAAGACTAAGAATCTTCACACAGAGGAGTGCTTCCCCGATGTGTAACGAATGTGCTCCTTACGCTGTGCTGCGGTACTCACCTATCACCACCCAGACATCACGCCATTCAAGGAGAAGAACGTCACTCACCTGGAACACAAAGACAAAAAGTCACTCACACCGAGAATGCTATCTGTATATTCACTCATCAACTATTAAAAGCCATTAGTAATAAAATATCGACAGATGCTATTTTTTGTAACCTTCTCAAGGCGTTTAATTGTGTATATCATGTTACTTTCTTAGAAAGATATGGGTATTATATAATTGATGACTCTATACGCAACTATTTTGCATCATACTTAACAAACAGACTACAAAACATTGTGCTGAATTGTGGAAGCAGCAAAAATTTTAGTGAATGGGGAGAAATCACAAGAGGAGTCCCACAAGGCTCAATCTATGGTCCACTACTATTCCTTATGTAGGTATATTTGAATGACACTCCATGTAACATTCATCAAGCAGAATTAATATTCCTTAAAGATGATATATCTATTACAACAAATTCCATTAGAGAAAAAGGTACAGAACAGATTGTTTATCAAAGTAAATTAAGTGGTTCTCCGAGTCCAGAGATACCCGAAATTTTGAAAAACATGCGCACCATATACAGTTCTACACAAGAAACAAGAGTCGTGTCAACAGTTAATACAGAACATGAACAGGAGTCAGTAAACGTGTCAGACCGTTCAAAATTGTGAGATGTTCATACTGATGAAAACTTGAACCATCACTGAGCTCCTCAAATAGTTAAGTTCAGCTACTTTTTCTCTCTGTAAAAACTTAGTCTTGGAAAAGTACGGATCAACCTCCTGACATATTCTGCATACTAACAGATAATAATGAAATAATTTTCTGGGCTAGCTCATCACTTAGAAAGAAAGTTTTGATAGCACAAAAGTCAACATTAACAATAATATCTGGTGTTCACCCATGGTCGTCGGGTTTCTCTTCGGAGTTTGGCTTTCTAGCTGCACCATCATCCAACATACAGTTGCTAATGAAATCCGTCATCAATAACACATCACACTAAAGGAAGTAATGACTTCTGTTACCCATTACTGAAGCTGTAAGTAGCTCAGAAAGGAATCCGACTCTACGCAAAAAGAAGTTTTCACCATTTGCCCGATAACATAGCAAAGCTAGTTTTAAGTCTAACCTAAAATCACTTCTCTTCAACAACTCCTTCTATTCCATGGATGAATTTTTATTTAGAAGCTGTTAGACTGAAAAAAGCCTAGTTTGTAAGTGTTACAAATATTAACACTGATAATGTATACATATTATGTACACTGATTTGTTCCATATCATTCCGATAGAAGAATCGTTCAAATGCTCTGTGAAATTTGTAACTAACTCACTCGTGCTGCCTGACGTTAAACGGCAGAACCGACATGATTACACTTACCGCGATGCCTGATTTACACTAGGGCAGGAATTGAGCCCAGCGATGTCAAACGAAGACATGATGGCTCTGGTAAGCGTGACCATTGAAGTTAATATGAAGAAAGACCCCACCTGTGTCACTAGTTATGATTTGGTTGGTGTACCGGTTTCGATCCGTGAAGAAGATCTGTATTACGGGTAGAAGCTTGTAACACAAAGAAGACATAGTAAGCGACCCAGATGGGGCCTTGTTTCATGTAGGTGCGATGATCACCGTTCCACGTAACTATTAATACGAGCTGGAGTTCAGAGACCAGAAGATTTGTATTACATGTCGAAATGAGAAATCCATGTAAAAAAGGCTAAGTGCCCCAGATTGTCTTTTCTTTTTCATTAGAGGATAGAGTAATTACTGTATGTGTTGAGTGAGAAAACTGCGAGTGGGTGACTGTGCTTTCAATAGTCAGGGTTCAACGTCTCCATGCATAACTAAATCTCACGAGCCAAATTGCAGTAGCTAACGGAAAGTTCTTTGTTATTAGTCGAGTTACCCCTGCTGTGGAGTGTGCACTGAAAACTCATTCGTAAAGTAGAAGCGAATCAAGTAATAAATTTGACAGTGTCCTTACCTAGCAAGAGTTAGAAGCAGATATTAAAATGAAAAGAAGAGGAAATTGACGTTAGAAGGCATTTCTCAAGGAGCATTGAATGGATCCTCGAATTTGTACTCAGAGAACTCGTAGTCGAATACTCGAAATAATATTTTTTCACTTATTTAAATCGCTTGAAGAAATATAACAAGTAGCAACTGCTTGTATGGCTTAGCTAATGCTTATCAGCATTTCGGGGTTTTATCCAACTTCAACAGGTGTCAGAATATCGTTTTAATAGACCACATAACGCTGCACATTCTATGTGTTCTGTAATTTTACCTTCTTTCTCCGCTTTTATATAATTAGCAAAAACAATTTTAGATGGGCTGATGCCGCACAGCATCTGCCACTTGGTGTTAGTCGTGCACGCACAAAATTTTAATTGTTTATATCCCGTAGGTCCAATGCCATTTCCAAGTTGGTGGCAGAAGGGTAACAACTTGAGGTAGCTGTATGCCTGTGGGGATGAAGGACAGTGAAAATCGTGAGTGTCCCATGATCGCTACGCCGGCTTTGAAACCTCCGCAGGAACCCTGAGGAAAAATCAGCCGAAACAGCTCCGGTGAAACTATGCCGGGCCCGGCAAGTTAGTAGCAAAGCACAAACAAGCCTCGAAACTGACATGACTGTGGAAATGGATTAGTAACAGGAAAACTGAACATGCACAAACTAACAGAAAATGGAAATTTTATGGAAAGAAGAAAACGAGATAGGATTGGCAGAGTCAAGATTCAGGGGAAATGAAAGAAGAGCTGAGACGTTTCCAACTACACTAAAATGGAATTGAGCAAGGAATGAAAAATGAAGCGGACGTAGTCTTCAGAATCAGCTTAAAGAGGAAGCGAAAGAAATAAACGACAATGTGATGCAGATCAAAGTGATTAAGTTTTGATGTACAGCAGGTACTCGTACTTGCTCGACGAGTAGGGGACAAAGGATTTCGAAGAGTAAACGAACATCCAGCAAAATAGAAGAAAAAAAAGATTCCAGGGGACTTCCAGTGCCCAGGTTAGCACAGGAACAAATGGACATGAAGAGATAACCTGAAAAGAAAGATGGTATAACCGAAAAGAAGAAGAAAAACGATTATTAAATTCTCTAGGGGGGGGCAGATGTGTGACACGCAGTTCTTGGTAGAAAAAAGCAGAAAATCATGAGTTAAAAGTGCAAAGATGTGACTGGAAAAGGAAGTATACTGAGTATGACACCATCTTTGATGTCATTTACGTAAATGGACTTCCCTTAAAATGCTTGGAGTAGTGATGAAGGGAACGGTATGGAAACGCAGAGAGGAAGAGACCGCAGAAAAGCTTCTATGAATCTAAGAGAAGAACACAGGTGCAAGTGAATCCGGAATACTGGTAGAGGAATGGGAGAAATGTAAGACAACATTTGTTGAAGCTGCAATATGGGTTTGTGGAAGAAAGACCAACAGTTTAAGATGAAAGGAAAAACCTTGGTGGAATGAAAGTTCAGGAAAATAACAGGGCGTTTAGGGTATGGTTTCAGAAGATGACTCAATACCAGGGAGCATGATGGAAGACCATTGCAAAGGCAACGGGCAAGTACTGCATGAGAAGGTGAGCACGATAGATGAGAATGAAAACCCCACAGTGCTGGACGTGAATGGAAACGAAGTAAACGTTAAGGTAAAAGATGAAAGTAATATGGAAAGAACACCCCGAATTTGAGAAGAAATTGAGGAGTAAAGGGCGAATGAAAAGGTGGGTGACAAGGAAAAATACTATAAATAATTTGACCTGAACAGAGGCTGAATCATAAATGGAAGGTACAAAAGGACGAACTACACCA
This sequence comes from Schistocerca piceifrons, assembly GCF_021461385.2. Lineage (NCBI taxonomy): Eukaryota > Metazoa > Arthropoda > Insecta > Orthoptera > Acrididae > Schistocerca > Schistocerca piceifrons. The sequence continues at coordinate 356,844,171 of NC_060140.1, read as the reverse complement.
GTTGTTGATGTGTGAGCAACTAATGCCATTGGCTGTAACGTATGACGAAAGTACTTTCGATGTAGAAGACAACATCAGAAGTCTGGAAGATAGGAATATTTGCCTCGGTCTTCAACTCTAAATAATGTGACGCCATTCACATGAGTATAGAAAGCAATTCGCTAAATTTCGGCTACACGATAAACCACACAGATCTAAAAGTTATTTCACCTATATATCTAAGGATTTCAATTAAGAACTACCTAAATTGCAACGTTTCCCTGTTGTGGGCAATGCGAACCACAGACTACCGTTTATTGCAGAACAGTCAGAAGATGCAATTGGTCCGCTAAAGAAACTTCCTACACCACACTTGTCCGTCCTCTTCTGAAGTGATGCTGCGCAGAACGGGATCCGTATCAGATAGGAGTTTCATTTATTTCATTTATTTATTTCATTCATTAACAGTACAGAGTAAGACACCGCCTTGAAATGTAAGGCGGGTCGGATGCTTCTGAATGTAATAACAAAGACTTATCATTGTAACAATCTTTTTGGTATACAGTTGTTAATATTTTTTTTAAATAATATAAGGAACTCCAGATAGGAATGATGGAGGTATCGGAAATGTTCAAAAAATGCAGTTTGTTTCGTATTATCGCGAAATACGGGACAGAGTGACACGGATAACATTCGCCGTTTGAGGTCGCAGTCATTAAAGTAAAAGCATTTTTCGTTGTGGTGAAATCATTTCAAAAACTTAAATCATCAGATTTCTCCTCCGAATGCAAAGATATTGTGTTGACGCCAACTCTCATAGTGAGAAATAATCATTGTAATGAAATAAAAGAAATCAAAAGTAGCACAGAGAGATGATAGAGTTCTCTTTTCCCGCGCCCTGTTCGAGAGTGGAACGGCAGAGACATAGTATGAAAGTGGTTCGATGAAGATTCTGCCAGAACTTTAGTGTGAATAACAGAGTAGTCCTGTGTACTTCATGCAGATGTAGAAGGAAAGAAGAAAGTTTCAAGAATTGTAGAGGGGTGACACTGATGTACCACAGTGCGTAAATATTTCATATTTTCGGAAAGAGGACAAAGGACATAGTTGAGGGAAATGAACACCAACATGGCCCCAGGTTAGAGAGGTCACCAACAGATCTTGTATTTACAGTATGGCAGTTAGAGGTGAATATTACAAGTGCGGACATTATTATCCGCGTGAAATAGTGTGACTGGCAGTAACTAGTGGGAAGTGCTTGAGAACAAAGGCGAGCAACAATGTACAACTAAGAGCAGTTAAGAAATGGACCGTAGTAGTAAAATACATCTTAAGACAAGAGATAAGGCAATAAAATGGAAGAATCATAGCAAGGTTTCAATACGAGGAAGCGCCCTGTCTCCCTTACTTTTTGAGGTTTTCATTGATGACATAATGCGTAAGGTGGTAGAAAAAGGTGGAGAGGATAATGACACACAGATGTAACAAAAGTCATAGGATACGTCCTAATATCGTGTCCGACCACCTTTTGCCGGGCGTAATGTAGAAACTTGGCGTGGCATGGACGCAACAAGTCGTTGGAAGTCACCTGGAGAAATACTGAGCCATGCTGCCTCTATAGCCGTCCATAATCGCGAAACGTTTACCGCTGTACGATTTTGTGCACCACCTGACCTCTCAATTACGTCCTATAAGTGTTCGACTGGGCTCATGTCGGACGATCCGGGTGGTCAAATCATTTGCTCGAAGTGACCAGAATGTTCTTCAAACCAGTCGCGAACAATTGTGCCCCAGTGACATGGCGGACTGACATCCTTAAAAATTCCATCTTTGTTTGGAAACATGAAGTCCATGAATGGCTACAAATGATATCCAAGTTGCCAAAAATAGACAAGGAACCATTTCATTCCAAACAAACACAGCCCTCATCACTATGGAGCTACAACCAGCTTGCACAGTGCCTGTTGACAACAACTTGGGCCCATGGCTCCGGGGCGGGGCGGGGAGAGGGGGGCGGGGGAGGGTCTACGTCACATTCCAACCCTACCACCTGCTCTTACCAACTGAAATCGTGACTCATCTGACCAGACCACAGATTTGCAGTCCTCAAGGATCTAACCAATATCGTCACGAGTCCAGGAGAGGCGCTGCTGGTGATGTGCTGTTAGCAGAGGCACTCCCGTCCGTAGTCTGCTACCATAACCAATTAACTCCAGATTTCGCCGCACTGTTCAAACAGATACGTTCGTCGTACGTCCCTCACTGATTTCTGTGGTTATTTCCTTCAGTGATGCTTGTCTGTTAGCACTGACAACTCAATGCAAATGCCGATAATCTAGGTGTATAAGTGAAAGCTGTTGGAAATTGCGTTGTCCGTCGTGAGAGGAACTCTCGGCACGCTATTGACATTGTGTATTTCGGAATACTGAATTCCCTTGCGATTTCCGAAAAGGAATGTTCCATGCATCTAGCTCCAAGTACCATTCCGTGTTCAAAGTCCGCTAATTCACGTCGTTCGGCTATAATCACGTCGGAAACCTTTTTACATGAATCATCTGAGTACAAATGACAGCTCCACCTTGCAATGCCCTTGTGTACGAGGTACTACCGCCATATGTATGTCTGCATATCGCTGTCCCATGACTTCTGTCACCTTAGTGTAACGATCTGGGGCAACAAGGAAGTTGAATAGCAGCCCTAATCAGTTGCACGGGCGTATAATTTTGAATCATGTGGCTTGAAATTCAACGTGAGAAAAAGTGAGTTTATGACGTAGAGGATAGCCGAAGACTTGGGCTAACGGAAGAACAGCTAGCTACGTTGATAGCTTTACATATCTTGGAAACGTAGTGAAATCAAATGGAAGAAATGGCAAGGAAAGCAATGAGAGAGAGAGGACAGCAGTAGTACTTCTGAGAAGTAAGGGGTGGAAGGCAGACCTCCCACAGAAGAATATGGGAGTAGTGCGTCAAACCTACTATGGGCCTGTCCCTGATCTGTCCTTCTGGAACCGGGAGCAAGAAGAAAAAGGATTCAAGTAACATAAGGTAAGTGACATGAAATTTTACGCGAACTGATTGGAAGTATCAAGGATGGACAGAAAAACAAATGCAGAAGTCAGGGTAATTCTAGGTGCAGGATTCTTACGGGTACAGACAGAATCAGCGTGGCTTAAGTGGTATGCACATGTAAAGAGAATGACATGTGGTAGAATACTATAGAAGAGACATAAAGTGAGGGACACAAGGGATAGTTCCCCCTTGGCTGGATCGTATACTATTATTATTTTCTTTTCCTCGGGGATCGGTTAAGGACCACGTCCCAATCTTAATTCTTTATTCGCTCTTCTTTTCTTTTCTGTCAGTAATCGTCCATCCATTCACTGTATTTTTTTCTTCCTGTTTTCAGACCGCTTTAGACCAGCTTTTCACCCCTTTCCTACCTCGGAACCCTTCGATATTCCATACTTTTTTCCAAGACTGTTCTCCGCCAGTTTTTTTTTTTTTTTAGCCCTTATATTTTCTGAATTACCTCGTAAATCCAGCCTGTTGCTGACATTTTATTCCACAAACACTTGACGATCATTTTGTTAGTCTATTGACTTGCATTCCACATAAATTTAGAAAAAATATAAATCTTCTTTTACTAATTACTTCTGATATGTTTTCTATCTTCCAATAAATTTCATCGTTAGTTTTTAATTTCCAACCTACCGTAGTTTTCCGTGGGTGTCATATTTCCCTAATTATTTGCCTTTTAGCATTCCTAATTGAATACATGTGCGGAAAAACGGGCTAAAATGTAAAAGCTTCGAGATAAGTGTTGTCATTTATTCCTGGGTACGGGAAAAATCAAAACTGACATTTTTCTGGCCCCTAAATATCCTAATGCGATATAGGGGTGTGAACAATGCAAATTTGATAATTATCGTACCCAGCAACAAATGACAACACTTATCTCTAAGCTTTTACATTTGAGGGTTGTCCGTTTTCCCGCGCATCTCTCGAATTTATCCAATTTTATAGTTTAATGTTACACATTCGTTTGCATATTGACATTCTGGCCTCTTCTTTATTATTATTGTTATTACGCATGTAACAATGGATAACTTTGTCACAGAAGTTATCAAAATTGGTCCAATTCCAACTAACGTTCTCTGATAGTTTTCGTTAGCAACCAGACGAATAGCGTAACTGAAAATCTCTTGCTTAACAAATATAATTAGGAACCTTTTCACTCTTCTCTCAATCCTATACTAGGATTTGAATGAACAGTACTGGAACATCTCACCCTGCCTTCATGAGTAGTGAATGAAATATTTTAAAAGAAATACATGTTAGAAACAACACAGTCTTTAGTTCAATGTGCTTGTACTCGTGTACAAAAAAAATTATATCTCCAAAAATTAAACTGTTTGCAATGTTATATCTTTTCCTACAGAAATACTCTATGACGATTACGAACTCTTACTATATAGTGCTCTTGCGTTACACAAACGGTAACGTATTTGTCTCAACAGAATTCCAACGAGCCATAGTGCTAATCCACAAGAAGTGGAGGTGAATGACCAGAGACAGCAGATACGGTCGCTGTGGTAATGAACTTCTGAAACGTCCACAGCGCATAACAGGTGAGTGAGTTGGGACTGAGAGAGGTTGTTAGACTTCCTACTGTTCACTTTACTGAACAGTGGGTATTAAATCATGTTACTACTATTAAATTGCTATAGTACGTTATTTTGTCCCAACACGTTTATTTACGGAATTAATTGCTACTGGACTAAATTGCTGGTATAGAGTAAACCAGTATTTGAAGACTGAGATGGAATTATGTCACTCCCGGCAGAACCCCTTTACACAAATTCGGCAAGACAAAATTATCAGGGGATCGAAAATAGATGATTGCCTTAGCAGGCAATGTCCCTATCAACGGGGTCACTCGAGTGTGTAACACTGGCTGACTCCAAATTTGTTCCAGCACACAGTTTCAGCTTGTAACGTGTAAAGGACCGTAAATACTGCCAGTTGACAATTTGAAAAACGAAGTTTTACTCTCTCTCTCTCTCTCTCTCTCTCTCTCTCTCTCTCTCTCTCTGTATGTACTTATACACAACAGTGCCTTATCTGTAAATAATGACATTTGGCTGTTTGACACAAAGTCAGAATTGTATTCACGCAATACTCACAGAAGTCAAATACATTAAATGCAGTCCTCTTTATAGTCCCGCTTGCTAGTATGTCACATAAAAGGGGCCTCAAAATTCTGGCGTGAAATCTCTCTATACGATAGAAAATCTCAAACGGAGTCTTTTAACACAAATAAATAACGGCTGTAAACGAATATTTAGTTCGTTACTCTGATAAGAAATTTAAACAACTGAAGATAATAGCAAAGGTTCATAGTGATGACCATCAGATCATCCTGCAGCTGCTCTTGACTAATTCCCACTGTAATTTCAGCTTATATAATTCTCTTTTAAATGACTCTGACCTACCTACAGTATTAAAGGATGCAACAATCCACTCTCGAACCCGTAGAACGCCATTTTTCTCAGAAAAAATACTGAATGCATATTAAATTAAACCACAAAGAACAATATTCCAATAAAAATTGAGTGTGCCAACTTGTTACGTCGGTTTGACCCCATGCTACCTGGTTATGTTCAATTTATTCTTCAGGTGAGTGCTGTTCAGCTGTATGGCTTAATATTTATCACACCCACCTAGCGAAAGCTCAGCTCTGACAGGTAATGGATTTTGTTACTAGATCCATCCACAAAGTCAAGAACGTTTGGCCATAGCATGATATTCTTTAACGATAATACAGAAACTGAATATATACATTTTGGCACACACTTCCTCCGTTTTTACACATAGTCGCCTTCGACATTAAGGCACTTGTCGTATCTTTGCACCACTTCGTATATAGACTACTCTCTTCACACCATGTAGCAGTCTGGCTATTGAAACAGATCACGACAGCATCCTTCAGGTCTCCACCAGTTGCAAAGCAAGGCTTGTGTCTGTTGGGCAGTATGCGGACGTGCACTGTCGTGCAACAGAACAAATCCACCCGAGAGCGTGCCTCTTCGGTGGTCCTGGATAGCCCGACGAAGACGTGCAATGGTAGCACAGAACGCATCACTAATGGTTGCTGTATTTCGGGGCATGAAGTTGACGAATAGGATCCCTTCACTGTCCCAGAATACAGATACAATCAGGTTTGTTTTTTGACTGTGTTGGGGGAGAGTGAAGAAGGGGTTTAAGGAACTAAGCAACTCAGAAGCTATCAGTTTTTGGGTTGATTCAATTTGTCTGAGCTTTTGTGGTTCCTGTGGTGACTTGGATGACACTACTCCACAGATTGTCGCTTCACTGTGGAACATGAAAAACATGTTTCATCTCCTATGACTGTATGGTCAATGAACGTAAATCATCTGTTTCATAACGCTCCAAGAACACTAATGCAACACCTATTCTCTTCCTTAACTTTCTTGTCATCTGTGAGCATCCCTGGCAGCCAACATGCAAAGATACTGTGGTACCCTAAGTGCTGAGTGACAATTTCATGCACAGTTCATAGATACACTTCCTGACATTGTTCATGCACGTCGCTACTCGTGAATCGTCGATTCTATCAAACGATGCGGTCCATCATTTATTTCGACGCATCTGCGATGACAGAGTGTCGCTCAGATCTCTCTTCACCATGAACGTCTGTTCTCCCATTCATGAACATTATGGACCACTTTCGGCCACTGCCTGCATTCGTTACACCTTGACCACAAAACGGCAAAAAGTCTGTTATGAATGTCACATGGTTTTCCATCGGAAAAAAAACATATAACACCTCCCACGTCACAGACGACGGGATCGCAATCAGAAATGCCATGCCACAGTTATCTATGCACTACCCATGTGACAAGACCCGACTTACAACCGCTTGAGGCAGCTGTCCGCGTCAGACTGAACACCAGAATCTAATGAGTGGCTGCCACAAGACACGGACACGGACTTAATGTGCAAACGTTTCTTTCTTTCTCCATGGCCCTCGTTTATTAGTATCTGTACCGTTCGAGCTCGTATGACTCAAATGTTGTTTTTCGACTGTTTCCGTGTTGCTGATTTCTGGAAACATTTTTATAATTTTGTAACTGTAATTGAATATAATGAGCCTAGCAACGAATCTATAATGTTAATTAATGTTTTTTAGAATAACAACTTTTTTCTTGGTAGTCTCTCCCCGGAGATCCGAATGGAGGATTATTCTGTTTCCGAATCATTAAACTTAAGAGGACGCCATAATCAATATAACGACCGTTTATATTATCTACGAAGCAAGACCGTGGTGGCGAATATTCCAAGGCCAAATGACTCTAGCATCTAAACAGCTTGTTGCCCCAGTAGCTGCCGAAAAGTATTTTGCCTCTCTTCAGAAATCATATTATAGTCAGCCCTCTCAACAGACACCCCCTCTGACGTCGACGTATCTACGGTGGCGTCGTCTATGTCGTTGAGCTATGCTAGCCATCGCACCGCGGCGACATCAGGACCATTATCATTAATATTTGACGCCAAATCTTCTAATACACTGTATAACAATCGTTGCACGTCTAACTGAGTTCAGTCAAACACTGCAAGCATTGACGACACAGAGAACAGAACATAAAAAGGTAATTTAAACTAACCAGGAGATTCACTGACCAAGACTGTGAGACTCCCATAACTTACTGAACAACGATAGACGACATCGAACAAAGCATCAACTTCATAATTTGATATACTGGCCCACATATTTTATTTGGTAATTCTTCACTATTGTTTTGTGATTTTACATTTAAATTTACGTCAGATAGAGATGTTCATCACCGTTTTAGAACAGAAATTAATGACATATCGTCTACGAGACAGGGATAACCCCACAGAAACAAACAGAAGATGTTAGTTTAAGTAAAGTCGACTCGGTGTGGGAGATTCAATACACTCAGACTGTGAGCCATTTCAGAAATAAGACCACCTGTCGGACAGTGAAATGACACGTGTGTTTTGTGTGTGTGTGTGTGTGTGTGTGTGTGTGTGTGTGTGTGTGTGTGTGTGTGTGTGTGCGCGCAGGTGTGTGAGGAAGAGAAAAAGAGAGGGGATAGGTGAAGACGGGAGGAAGGAAAGAAGTGGGAGTCAGGAAGGAAACGAAGGGACAAAGGGAGCGAGTTAAGGAGAGAAGATAGCAACAGTGGAGGAAACATAGAGTGAGGGAGGAAAGAGACAGAGAGAGTAGTGCAGTGCTAAAACAGATGGAGGAATGGAAGAAAAGAGAAAGAGCAAAGAGGAATCATGAAGGAGATACAAAATAAGAAAGAGAAAAGAAAGAGAAAACCGAGAAATAGAGAACAGAAATATAGAGAAAAGAAAGAGAAAATGAAAGAGAGAAACACAGAAGAGAAATATAGAGAAAGACAAGAAATAAACGAGAGACAAAGACAGTCAGACGAAGACCGGGAGAGACTCCAAATAATCCCAGTGTCTTTTTAAGCTGAGACCCCTTGGTAGGTTCTGGTAAGTCACATATATAGTGTCCAGTGGCAGAATTGTACAAAACATATGGAGAAAGAAATTTACTCACACTACGTGGTGAATTAATTCCCCTGCATGACCTTTTTCTTTAAGTACAGAAAATTAGACATTGTGTTATCGTCCAGCGGTCTTCGGCCACACCAAAGCCGGTACCACAACCGTTAGTGACCTCAACAATGTACGGGAGGCACTCCTGAACACCACTCGTCGCCTCTTAGCACAGCTGCGCCCTCTCATCGAAGGTCAGTATAGAGCCAAGTACGGAAGTGCTCCGCCCCAGTTCGCGATCTCACCTACAGCAGTCAGCATCCTCATGTAGGATAATGACAGTTTCTGATCAAATGACTTTCGTGAATGTTGCATTTTGTACTGCAAGAGAAAGGTTTGTTAATCTGTGCTTGAAGTGATACTTTCATAGTCAATTAAATTTGTAAATTATCAAGCAATCCTGTGGCAAAGAACTGTGCCAAGGTCAAGTATATCTTTTATTATTTATGTAATAAAGTGAAATAAATGAAATATATTTTATCCATGACGGATGCAGCTGAACTCCATTACTATTCCTCTATAGTGTGTAGAATAATAACCGCTACCAGTCACAATAGAAGGTGTTTTTATTTCACACACAGGCTTGTGCCCATTTTCAGGCGGTTTACATCTACGTGCATGTTTCCAGACTGAGTGTTGGATATCAAAAATGGTTCAAATGGCACTGAGCACAATGGGACGTAACATCTGTGGTCATCAGTCCCCTAGAACTTAGAACTACTTAAACCTAAGTAACCTAAGGACATCACACACATCCATGCCCGAGGCAGGATTCGAACCTGCGACCGTAGCGGTCACGCGGTTCCAGACTGAAGCGCCTAGAACCGCACGGCCACACGGGCCGGCTGTTGGATATCAGTATAGCTGGTCAATCCATATGGTTTTGACTTAACATTCATAACATTTTTAAAAAAAATTCATTTTTTAAACGCGAACTGTACATTAGTTACCATGCTAATTATTAGTGCTTCCGCATTATGTTTTTGATAACGTAGTGGCATTTTAGATGTTTGTAACTTTGAAGGTACTAAAATCTGAAGTGCCACTACTTTATCAAAGACCTTATATGGAAGCTTTAATATTTAGCAGGGTAACTAACGTACAGTTAATGCGTAAAACAGGAAATGTTTTTGTAGAAAGTGTGATAAATATTGTTGTTGTTGTTGTGGTCTTCAGTCCTGAGACTGATTCGATGCCGCTCTCCATGCTACTCTATCCTGTGTAAGCTTCTTCATCTCCCAGTACCTACTGCAGCCTACATCCTTCTGAATCTGCTTAGTGTATTCAACTCTTGGTCTCCCTCTACGATTTTTACCCTCCACGCTGCCCTCCAGTACTAAATTGGTGATCCCTTGATGCCTCAGAACATGTCCTATCAACCGATCCCTTCTTCTAGTCAAGTTGTGGTACAAACTCCACTTCTCCCCAATTATATTCAGTACCTCCTCATTAGTTATGTGATTTACCCATCTAATCTTCAGCATTCTTCTGTAGCACCACATTTTGAAAGCTTCTATTCTCTTCTTGTCTAAACTATTCATCGTCCATGTCGAACTTCCGTACATGGCTACACTCCATACAAATACTTTCAGTAACGACTTCCTGACCCTTAAATCTATACTGGATGTTTACAAATTTCTCTTCTTCAGAAACACTTTCCTTACCATTGCCATTCTACGTTTTATGTCCTCTCTACTTCGACCATCATCAGTTATTTTGCTCCCCAAATAGCAAAACTCCTTTACTACTTTAAGTGTCTCATTTCCTAATCTAATTGCCTCAGCATCACCCGACTTAATTCGACCCCATTCCATTATCCTCGTTTTGCTTTTGTTGATGTTCATCTTATACCCTACTTTCAAGACACTGTCCATTCCGTTCAACTGCTCTTCCAAGTCCTTTGCTGTCGCTGACGGAACTACAATGTCATCGGCAAACCCAAAAGTTTTATTTCTTGTCCATGGATCTTAATACCTACTCCGTTCTTCTGTTTCCTTTACTGCTTACTCAGTATACAGATTGAATAGCATCGGGGAGAGGCTACAACCCTGTCTCACTCCCTTGCAACCACTGCTTCCCTTTCATGTCCCTCGACTCTTATAACTGCCATCTGGGTCTGTACAAAAATTGTAAATAGCTTTTCGCTCCCTGTATTTTACCCCTGCCGCCTTCAGAATTTGAAAGGGAGTATTCCAGTCAACATTGTCAAAAGCTTTAAGTCTACAAATGCTATGAACGTAGGTTTGCCTTTCCTTAATCTTTCTTCTAAGATAAGTCGTAGGGTCAGTACTGCCTCACGTGTTCCAACATTTGTACGGAATCCAAACTGATCTTCCCCGAAGTCAACTTCTACCAGTTTTTCCATTCGTCTGTAAAGAATTCGCGTTAGTATTTTGCAGCTGTGACTTATTAAACTGATATTTCGGTAATTTTCACATCAGTCAACACCTGTTTTCTTTGGGATTGGATAAATATAATGTGGAAACTCTAGCTATAGTGACTTCTAACACTGAGTGTGGTAACATGTACGTGAATGAAAGTCACCTGAAGACATGCACATGCCCGAAACCGTTTTTTGCTAAATAAAATCATCTTCCATTGTGAATGGTAGCAGTTATTATCCTACAACCTATGAACTAATATTTAATGTGTTCTTACTCGATGGCCCTTATCCGAGAGCAACCATAGATCCCACAGTACTGGCGAAAAAAAAGCGATTTCGCCAGGTGAATATTTTCAGTGCTTCACAAACAGAAACTGCTGATCTCGTCGAGCTGTGAAACAGGTACACTTACGTCTAGCGCTGTACCCCGGCGGCGTCAACACAGCAGGTTAGGGAAACAGTAGGAGAGTACCGGGAACGGCACACTCGGCAGCAAAAATGCGGCGTCCGGTGGCGTACGAAATGAGTGCCGCGGGCGTGCAGCCGCGGGAGAGGGCGCACGACGTTCGAGCCGCAGGTGCGTCATTCCTCACGGCGCAAAGTGCGCGCAATACATCGCCGGCCGCTCCACTTGAAAATGTGTTTCCGCGCGCAAAGCTGCGCGCCGCGCATCAGGATGGATAGCGGTCGTTTGTTTGCAGATTAAAAACAATGTTTCAGAGTAGTTCGCTCGCAAATGGCAGTCATTCATTTCTTGGCCGCTGCGCCGCCGCCGGACGTGTGGTGCGTTGCCGGATGTAGCAGGTAGCAGCTAGCGGGCAGCAGGTAGTGGGTCAGCCCTGTCCGTTATTTACCACTCGCCGCGCAAGAAGTAATAACGCGCATTTGTTTGACTATTAACGCGCGGCGGAAGGCTGCCGCGTCGCTTTCACGTGAACAGCTTTTTCCCTCGTCCGGCGAATGTCCGAAAAAAATAAAATAAAGAACTGCAAGCAAAATCACGAAATGTCCACAAATGCAGAATGAATTATTTATGAAAGTGGAAAAACAAAACAAAATATACTGTGGTCCTCTTGAATCTCCAACGCCCTGCCCCCCCTCCCACCTTCCCAAAATTATTCTGTATCTGTGAGCGAGTGTGTGTGTGTGTGTGTGTGTGTGTGTGTGTGTGTGAGAGAGAGAGAGAGAGAGAGAGATTTTTGAGGGGTTGGGGCGAGGTACAGTGAAACGGTTCGGAGGAAACAAAACGCCCAGCCTTTGCACACATATTTTCTGAGTTATGATCATACTACGTCTACAAACTCTATCTGAGAGCAATACACCTGTATTTTGTTCATTCAGTAATACTTTTTATTCCAATATCTCCCTATCGATATACACTCCTAGAAATGGAAAAAAGAACACATTGACACCGGTGTGTCAGACCCACCATACTTGCTCCGGACACTGCGAGAGGGCTGTACAAGCAATGATCACACGCACGGCACAGCGGACACACCAGGAACCGCGGTGTAGGCCGTCGAATGGCGCTAGCTGCGCAGCATTTGTGCACCGCCGCCGTCAGTGTCAGCCAGTTTGCCGTGGCATACGGAGCTCCATCGCAGTCTTTAACACTGGTAGCATGCCGCGACAGCGTGGACGTGAACCGTATGTGCAGTTGACGGACTTTGAGCGAGGGCGTATAGTGGGCATGCGGGAGGCCGGGTGGACGTACCGCCGAATTGCTCAACACGTGGGGCGTGAGGTCTCCACAGTACATCGATGTTGTCGCCAGTGGTCGGCGGAAGGTGCACGTGCCCGTCGACCTGGGACCGGACCGCAGCGACGCACGGATGCACGCCAAGACCGTAGGATCCTACACAGAGCCGTAGGGGACCGCACCGCCACTTCCCAGCAAATTAGGGACACTGTTGCTCCTGGGGTATCGGCGAGGACCATTCGCAACCGTCTCCATGAAGCTGGGCTACGGTCCCGCACACCGTTAGGCCGTCTTCCGCTCACGCCCCAACATCGTGCAGCCCGCCTCCAGTGGTGTCGCGACAGGCGTGAATGGAGGGACGAATGGAGACGTGTCGTCTTCAGCGATGAGAGTCGCTTCTGCCTTGGTGCCAATGATGGTCGTATGCGTGTTTGGCGCCGTGCAGGTGAGCGCCACAATCAGGACTGCATACGACCGAGGCACACAGGGCCAACACCCGGCATCATGGTGTGGGGAGCGATCTCCTACACTGGCCGTACACCACTGGTGATCGTCAAGGGGACACTGAATAGTGCACGGTACATCAAACCGTCATCGAACCCATCGTTCTACATTCCTAGACCGGCAAGGGAAATTGCTGTTCCAACAGAACAATGCACGTCCGCATGTATCCCGTGCCACCCAACGTGCTCTAGAAGGTGTAAGTCAACTACCCTGGCCAGCAAGATCTCCGGATCTGTCCCCCATTGAGCATGTTTGGGACTGGATGAAGCGTCGTCTCACGCGGTCTGCACGCCCAGCACGAACGCTGGTCCAACTGAGGCACCAGGTGGAAATGGCATGGCAAGCCGTTCCACAGGACTACATCCAGCATCTCTACGATCGTCTCCATGGGAGAATAGCAGCCTGCATTGCTGCGAAAGGTGGATATACACTGTACTAGTGCCGACATTGTGCATGCTCTGTTGCCTGTGTCTATGTGCCTGTGGTTCTGTCAGTGTGACCATGTGATGTATCTGACCCCAGGAATGTGTCAATAAAGTTTCCCCTTCCTGGGACAATGAATTCACGGTGTTCTTATTTCAATTTCCAGGAGTGTACTTTCCCTAAATAAGACCACTGCTTTCAAGCGTATTTCGTGATCATTTTCAGGCCTAATGCTAAGAGACAAAGACAACAAAATCGGACAACTACATTGCATTAAAATACAATACAGAATAAAATACACCTTTATCACCGCTTTCCAACCACTAATTACAACAGCCCAATACCTTTTTAAAACCTTTCTTTTATTTATGCGTCCATAACGAAAAGACAGAAGAACCTAACAGGGTATCGTGTTAACTCAGTTCTGTCTTAAGCTGTAGTAATATTTATTTGCCTCGACGGTATTTTACCAGTGACTGAATCAGCAACTCAAAAGAGCCACTATAGCATCGTCTGTAATTTCAACAACGGAAATTATGCAAAAGTTGTTCAAAAATGGATCAAATGGCTCTGAGCGCTACGGGATTTAACATCTGAAGTCATCAATCCCCTAGACTTAGAACTACTTAAACCTAACTAACCTAAGGACATCACACACATCCATGATCGAGGCAGAATTCGAACCTGTGACCGTAGCGGTCGCGCGGTTCCAGACTGAAGCGCCTAGGACCGATAGGTCACACCGGCCGGAGGCCAGCACAACATTTGTCATAAACTTCAAGGTTTCTATGTCAGACTTTCAGATACATAAGTAGAACAGTATCAGTGTTAACAAGTTAACAAATTTCAAAACAATAATGCACAAAAGAGGTGAAAACAAAGGCATTTGCTTACAAATTATGCGTCAGCATAAGGGTATCAGCTATAGCTAGCTCAGACATCACTCGGTTTCTTGAGATGTAAAACACACGAGTAGTAAACTTTAATATCACATAATCAAAAATGGCACCCCAGAAGACCTTAGAAGGATCCTGTATTATAAAAGCAGCAGTTTGCATACCTCGGCACAATAATTTTGAATTTAAAAATAATACTGTAGCAATGTGAAGAAAAACACAATTCAAACCTATTGCTGGCTTTAACACATGGGGCGTTAAACGAAGGCACATAATTTTAAGAAATTAATTTCTTGCAAATTAATGAAAGCATGAATGAGATTTCTACGAGACAATCAACATTAAAGTATAAAATTCTGTTGGCCTTTAACATGTAGGCTTAAGAAAACTCGGGTCTTAAGTATTAACCTGGAATTCTGATCCACACAGAAGTCTAAGAGAAATATAGCTGTGACTGATGAAAACGAAGCAGCACTATAAGTGAGACCCCAGGCTGAATTTCGCTCAAAGAACAAGGAATCTAGTGAATGACGGCAGTCCTTTAGTCCATTTAGTTACAATTAACGAGTGTTCACTTTTTTTGTGTATGTCCTAGTTTGGCTGTAAGAAAACCCGACATCATTCCATCCACAACCAAGGCGGCAACATATGAGAAGCGTAGACTCAGAAGACACGTAACCACGACCATGAACGAAAAGGGAAAGAATTATACTTCAATTAAAATCATACATCAATGTCGCTAAAATTACTTTATTGATAACTAGTTTCAACTATTTAACCAGCCATCTCCAGATCAATAAAAATTATTACTTAATTCACTTTGTATCAGCCACCAGGCGTTACACATCATCGTAGTTCGTAAACTGTCGTATACACACCATTTACACAGTCACAGGTCGCACGACGAATCGGACCTTAGTCGTCGGTGAGTGACCTGACTCACTAAACAGAACACCAAACAATCTGACATAGAGGAGGACGTATTTAACACTTTCAGACATGATTTTTTTCTGGAAGAAGGAAGTTGTTTCTTTATGTGGTAATTCTCTTTGGTGTTTTTTATGATTTTAGAAGCACGATAAATACAAAAATATTTACTCGTTTTCAGAAAATACTTTGTACACTAGGCTTTATTTTATGGATTAAAATAACTAATTACGAAGTATTCTCTAATTTAATAAATATGAAAACGATCTTTCAATAATTACCACGTCGAATAACAATACTCAGTTATACAGTGAAATGCAGTGGACCAACCATATCCGTATTTTCTGGTGGCCACGCGCTGCTGCGCACTGTTGGACTGACTTTCTGATATTTTCATAGTAATGTCCAACAGTTGGCAGCACTTGCACAAGATGAAAAGACTGTATATTCACAAATGTGTACCTCACGTTTCCAATGGGAAAGAATATTTCTGTTGTCACTAAGTCGCAGTAAAATTTAATATACGCAATTGAAGGTTAAGTGAACTCAGCGAGGGACTTCGCTCCCGCTCGCAAGACACCTACCAACCCCTCGCATAGTAGTTTCATGGACGGCAGAAATCCTTTCAAACACGCACATGGCAGGCACATTAACAGTTGAGCACCAATGTTAAGGCCGGCCGGTGTGACCGAGCGGTTCTAGGCGCGTCAGTCTGGAGCCGCGTGACCGCTACGATCGCAGGTTCGAATCCTGCCTCGGGCATGGATGTGTGTGATGTCTTTAGGTTACGTTAGGTTTAAGTACTTCTAAGTTCTAGGGGACTGATGACCTCAGATGTTAAGCCCCATAGTGCTCAGGGCCATATGAAGTTTTGAACCAATGTTAAGATGGACATCGTTTGATACATTTTTGTATTAAGTTCTTTTATTTCATAGCCTGACGATAACCTATGTTCGAAAAGCGTAAATGAAAGAGTTTTAAAAAGTAAACTGTCCATTTTACTAAGGTTTGAAGGACCTCTTTTCGTTCTTCCGTGTTTGCGATTTAAAAACTGGGTTGTTTTGGAAATCAGCTTTATGCAACCACAGTTAATTTATTTTTATATTTACCCAGACATGTTCGACAGCAATGTGTCATCGTCTGTAAAGTACAATATCAGATTTGTAACAATTTAACTGCTGTAGGCAGATATACAATATTTGCAATTTGCTTCGTTTTGGACACTCACCTTAAAATTACTGAATTCTATTATTATTCATCGATTTTAGTGATTTTCGTCTTTTTTTGACAGTATGTTATCTGCAAACTAGCCATGAAGAAAATTATTGCGTATTTGTGGAGAGCTGTTTCGAGGGTAGAGGTTATGTACGTTTCTGTACTTACATTTTCCGTCCCGTTTCGTGTCCCTGGTTGTTGTCTCAATCAGCTGCTATTTAGTACATTGTTTTCACTCAGTTTTCACAAATTTCAGCTCGCTGTTAGACTGTTGTTATTAGAGGCCAAATAGCGAAGATGAGGATGTCCTCAGCATTCGTACAATGATCACAGGCCTCTTGCATGACTTTACTTCGTAGTTAAACTGAAATTCAATGAAATATGCAGAACATATCAAATACCTGTTACCACAGTAATTCGGCTGTTCACTAAATCACAACTTGCCGACTGAGTATTGTACAAACTTTGCGTATTAGTACAGGACAATGCATTCGCTTAGTGGTGCACTGGTTTGAGCAGCTCACCATCACAATTACTTATATCTCAAACGAGAAAAGCAAAATCGTTTGTTAAGCAAATAGTTACATCGACTCTTTAAGCTGAGCTCATTATAAAGTCACAAAATTATATAAACGATTACGAAAAATCAGCAAGAAGAGAACATAACCATAACAACGTTTGGGTAATGCATGTATCGACGATACTGAATGTATATTGAATAAAATCATAAAGCACAATAACATTTCTAAAGCAGAAAACGTTGTCACAATGGTCAGCGTTCAGCTGAATGGCCCAACAGCTCTCACGCCCACCTAATAGGTGTTCAGCTTTGACAGCCCGTGCACATACCACATAGCACGTTTCTGCCTACACCCGTTCAGTGCCTCCCGATGTTATAGAACGTCTCCCTTCTCCCAAGTAAGAAGCAAGCTCTCGCTCGGTTATAGACAAGAACGCAAAAGAATCAGTATCATCAATAAGCACATGACACCATACAGTAAAGTTTTGCAATCCGACTCAAACTTCTTCAAGCGGCCTCTAGAACTGCCACGAGACTGTTTGCCAGGGCTTTCAAACATGTGGCAGCCTGAAAATTGGGATTGGTCAATGGAGCGCTACAGACGCATGCCAGACCCACATAGTGTTCGCTCGGCTGTGATTTTCAAGTGAGAGAGCCAAACAATTTCGCACAGGTTGGCTGAAGGTATCGAAGATGAGAGACGCTAGCTCACCTAATTTCAGCTGCTTGAGCGGCTTGCTCACCTATGAGAAAATCACGCAAACGAGCAAAGGCATTGTGCGCAGGCTCGATGCTCTTCCACACGGGATATACTGTCCGCGCAACGAACTTGTGACGTCACACTAGTGGCCTTGCCCAACATGCATCTCAAACGCTTGGCTACATCCGGGACCAGGCGGGGAAATCAGTGTGTCAATGAAAATGTACCTAGTGAAGTCCTTAACTTTGCCATACGTAATCGAAAGCGAGAGTGCATTTAAATGTGCAGCTACGAAGTATTCAACTTGTCTGAAGTAGTAACTCATTCCCCGCTCTAGTCGGTTGCTGTAACTAGAAAGGCCTGTTGTGTCACGTGCTGTGTCGTACGGCACGGGGTCTGGGTTTCTCGTTGGCACCGTCGCGCTGCGCCATGACTTAGACAACCGCCATGTCTCCTTAGCTGCGTGGAAGAGGCCGAGTCTTCACCCGCTTTGAAGCAAGTGAGACGGAATGCGTGCATAGCTAGTGATTGGGAACCACTGCCACTCATGCAGTTCTAGGGCTGCCAACACTAGAAAACATTTTATGCCTAATCTATGTTTAGGAAATGCCATAAATATGCTAAGTAATAAGAAAAAGGCTCC
The DNA here is from genome assembly GCF_021461385.2 of Schistocerca piceifrons. Classification (NCBI taxonomy): domain Eukaryota; kingdom Metazoa; phylum Arthropoda; class Insecta; order Orthoptera; family Acrididae; genus Schistocerca; species Schistocerca piceifrons. The sequence goes on along the minus strand of NC_060140.1, from coordinate 356,825,664 downwards.
AAACATGGTAACACAATTACCGTAACTACCAAAAAGATAACTAAACCAATAAATTAATCTCAAAAAAGCCTCAAAGATTTTCCGAAATATCTGACCGAAGTGCCTAATAGTTTTCTCATTGAAAAATCCATTGAATCATCATTTAACTCGCTGGGTTATACGGTTGTTTGCAGGTTTCAAATCCGTTATTATACTGCCAGCTGTGAGACAGGCCGTGCAGCTATAGCTTCTTCTTACTAGTAGTTCTTATTTGTTGATAGATGGCAGGTATGTCGTATACTAGGGCGATGAGTGGCCGCGCGGTTAGAGGCGCCTTGCCACGGATTGCGCGCACACTCCCGCCGGAGGTTTGAGTCCTCCTTCGAGCCTGGGTGTGTGTTGTTCTTAGCATAGGTTAGTTTAAATTAGTTAAAGTCTGTGCACCGATAACCTCAGCAGTTTGGTCCCTCAGGAATTCACACACATTTTTGCTGTAAACTATTGGAAAGCTGAGAAATCTGTCTGTGTAGTGGTGTCTAACGCAATCAATTTCTTTCCATATTTTTGCGAGTTATAAGCAACCGTTTTCATGTTTTGTTAGGTATAGCCCATCCCTCCTCAACCCAGTAAGAAATACCCTACAGGAATTGAATTGTGTGCAAAACAAGGAAGAAGAAAAGTGATACATGTCATGTGTGTGAGAAACGTCTAGAGGCGTTGCACGTGCCTGTACATTTTCGAGTATTCCACACCAAAAAAAAAAGCTTATGAAACAGTATTACCTTTACTCTTCATCATTTCAAGAAATAGTACGGATAGAGGTATAAAAGATTTGTATCAAAATATTATATAATTTTGAGAAATGTCTGAAAGACAAAGAATACCGATTTTCCTAAATTTTAATATTGTATTCCCAGTCTCCAATGGCGTCTACTAATTCTCGATAAAAATTTTGTGTCAATACGTCCTTGATTATATCTGTGTGTTTCATACTTTGTAGTCGTTAAGTCAGCACTTTGGCTATTGTTGAATGCTTTTTAGCAGTCTTCTTATAACAAGTCAGTGGTCTAAACAGAAGCATGCGCACATATAAAATATAGCTAGTGGGTTTTCAGTCTTTCGAATGACAAGGTATTTTCTTCTTTTTTTATTCTCAGAAATTCCATCTTTTTTTTACCTTTTCATGATTCCAAAGCTTTGACTTGTTTTGTCGGTAATAGGTTTTGATTTAAACAGCAGATTTTAATCGTAACATTGTAGTTGCCATACTTACAGTATGCTGCCGTACAGTCGGTTTCGACGGGTTGCAGCCACTCTGGACACTCGGATATCAACTATCAGTCTGAACGATAATTTCTGTTTCGCGCTCACTGTCAAAATGTTAGCGGTAAACTCTAATTACCAATCGGACACCGCCATCCCGCACGAATTAGTTATTAACGAACAGAAAAAAAATCAGGAAATAATATTCGATATGCATTTATATGTAAGTTTCGGCCCGAAACTTCCACGATTTCCGTATCTGACGACAACGAACAACGTAGGGTGTCCAGCAAGTGGAACAGTGCCACGAGATGGTACGTCGAATGACAGAAAAGTGTTGTGCTGGGGTGGTAGAAACTAAACCGGACTTGATAAACCGATTTTTGTTTTCGATCAAAAACATACAATTATAGACTTTTAAGGAAAACATGCTGGAAAAAGCTAAGCATGCTAAACTGATTTTTTTCATGTCGCATCACTTGATAACATCCTAAATTTAGCCACAAAAATGGCAAACTGACAGCTCGAAGCGAACGCAGTGCTCTAGCTCTCATTTTAACCTCAGTAAGGCTTCGTGCGAGCCGAAAACTTAACTATCGAATTCCCAGGCTTCAGTCTTTCCCTCATCAGCTCGTACAAACTAATATAATCTGACAGGGGAAACAGCAGGTACTCTCCACAGCAGGGTTTGATGAGTCTCTGAAAGCTTCACCCGCAGTGAGGTGGATCAGGCTGTGCCACATGCCGTTCAGGATTTCGTAGATTCCCGGGATGAACTACGCTCAGAAGAACTTCAGTTCTTGGAAAACGTGGACACAGATTTTTTATTTTGTCATTTTGTTTACGTACCTGGTCTGTAACGCGCCAGACTGGTGTCAGACCGCCTTTTCACTCTCATTGTCATTAATTAACCATCAGTCACGTGACAGATTTTTCCTTTTCCTCGACTTTTCAATCTTGTGTTATTGTTGTGGTCTTCAGTCCAGAGACTGGTTTGATGCAGCTCTCTATGCTACTCTATGCTACTTTATCCTGTGCAAGCTCCTTCATCTCCGAGTAACTACTGCAAATTACATTCCTCTGAATCTGTTTAGTGTATTCATGTCTTGGTCTTCCTCTGCGGTTTTTACCCTCCGCGCGTCCCTCCAATACTAAACTATGAGCCCTTGATGCCTCAGAACGTGTCCTACCAACCAATCCCTTCTAGTCAAGTTGTGCCACAAATTTCTCTTTTCTCCAGTTCTATTCAGTACCTCCACATTAGTACATTAGTTAAGCGATCTACCCTTTTAATCTTCAGCATTCTTCTGTAGCACCATGTTCTCTTCTTGTCTAAAGTATTTATCCCCATGTTTCACTTCCATACATGGCTACACTCCATACAAATACTTTCAGAAAAGACTTCCGGACACTTACATCTATACTCGATGTTAACAAATTTCTCTTCTTCAGAAACGCTTTCCTTGCCATTGCCAGTCTACATTTTATATCCTCTCTACCTCGACCATCATCAGTTAGTTATTTTGTTCCGCAAATAGCAAAACTCATCATCTACTTCTTTAAGTATCTCATTTCCTAATCTAATTCCCTGAGCATCACCAGATTTATTTCGACTACATTCCATTATCCTCGTTTTGCATAGGCTACAATCCTGTCTCACTCCCTTCTCAACCACTGCTTCCCTTTTGTGCCACTCGACTCTTATAACTGCCATTTTGTTTCTGTACAAACTGTAAATAGCCTTTCGCTCCCTGTATTTGAGCCCTGCCACCTTCAGAATTCTACCTTAGATATCAAAATAGATGATACAGACGACTGCAGTGATCAAGGCTTATAAAGTAAATTTGCTTAACTCTGTTATTTATTTTGCTTGTACGTAGAATTGGGCTGGAGAATTAGGTCAAATCTTAGGAGCCATTTTCATAGAGTAGGCTTGCTAGTGATGGCCCGGAGAGGTGTTCCCTAAGGTACAACTTACCCTGGAATCCGAAGACCCTCGCCGCACGGTGCAGGATAATGCCCTTGAGTGTGACCGGTCACTGAGGCTGGTAAACAGTGCCACGATGCGCAGCCCGTTCGTTTTTGGAAACAACTGAAAAGATATCTGGCGGACGGGCGTCGTAGAATGTCCCTTATTAAATAGCACTAAAGAGGAAACTGAGACTGTGTGGAACCTGTGCATCTGTTTGCGTGTTTCCCTATTCAGCTGAAACTGCCTCACTGCCTTGCTGACCACAGGTCGGAAATTTTTCGTAAGAGAATAGAGTGAAGCCGGGTTCGTGAAAGTACGAAACTCGTGTTTAGGAATGGCATGTCGGCCGCACTTTGTAAAGAGGCGGTGTGGGGAATCTGTTGATCCGAGCTCGGCAGAAAATAGCGGGAAGAACACCGGCTAGACGATGCCTAAAAAAAGAGGAACATGAGGGGGTTATCGGATGCCGTTTTTCGTGAAAAGTAAGCAGAGGTGTCGCTCACATTGGTTAGCGTAGAAAAATCTCAAGAATAGGATATTGTTGCCAAACTGCCAAACTGTTAATATTTTGCCAACTTGGAAAAATAAGAGGTTGGTTGAGATTGACAAGCGCTTAAACAAATATTTTCGGAGAGAGCAAGGAGACTGATTATCTTATTACTTTATGTCTCTGTACAAATTACCGAACACTGCAAAAACCTCTTTTTGTCGTTTTAACGTGGAAACAAACTAATTTCTGGGAAATATGTTCATATTAAAAGAAAATCTGCCAGCCCTATAAGTGAGTAATACGAACTGTGAAACTTCCTGTCTCATCGGTACGTCTATCTATTCCGACCACTTATACATTTTTATGTGAGAATGAAGATGAGTCGCATTCGATAGTACGACTTAGGAAGAGTACTGTACAGGGCAAGTATAAATATAATTCTGTCGTTTTTACAGTTTGCGAGTGATTTTGGACACGAGGCGGAAAACATTTTGCAACTAAACCACTTCAGTACACAGTGAGTGATTATTTTCATCAACAGTGTTAATGTCTTACAAAAACACTTAACAGCACGATGGACTGGTAGCTATTGTCGTTAAATTATAAGGACTTACCTGACATTTCCGTTCTAATAGTGAATGGTTGCTCATTGTAAGCGGCGAAGGTGTCTACTAAATCCTTTCCGACGTAGCTAAATTGCTTAGTGTTTCACAGTTCCACTCTATGGATGTGAAGTGAAATGAGCACGACAAAAATTGTTTCTTAGAAGGTATTCTGGAAAGCTGTGAACAATCCACAAAAGAGACTTACGTCTGCAAGGATATGGGTTCGAGTCATCAGTTCCAACTATCACTCAACACTCTCGATTTACGTTTTCAGATGATTTCCTAAATCATTTCTTATAAATATTGGGTGGATTTACAAACAAACGACCGCCACCTTTCTCTCCCACATTTCAAAACCGGAGATGCTGTTTTTTCATTAATGATATCGACATCGACGACACGTAGAACAGCAAACTTGTTTCTTTTGTTTCGCAGAGATGTTTAACCTACTGTCGGATCTGGGACTCTGTGCAGCACTTTATATCAGTAAAGGACGTACAGTAATCCTAGCAATTTCATGACCATCAGCTGTATCTTCAGTCAGAATTTCTAGTTAGTCCATAATGAAGCAGGACGACTTGTTTGAAATTCCAGAAGCTGTGAACTGCGAATTGCTCTATCATTTCCCTCAAAGTGTAACACGTATTGAGTCTGGAGAACGTCTCTGTTCCGCATTAAGCTTCCCCAGAGCTATAAAGGAAATTCAGAGAGGTGCTGTGCGTCGTCTGTTTTTCCACACTTTCATATACCTCTCGAAGCAAAGATACGAGGGTGGGTCAAAAAGTAATACCTCCTGTGTCATAAGAAATTTAATAATGATCTTACGGCAGCCGAGTTGGTTCAAATCGTAGCCTCGACTGTCTGCACAACACTACAGTCCAAAAAAGTCAACATGCATTTGTACAAATTAGTGCATAGACATGGAAACCAGTCTGGTAAATTTCAGCGTTTTGCTTCTTGACCCATGATTTTAGAGCTGCTTTTACCTTAGCCATGAAGAAAGAGTACGCCAACACTGCAATGGGCATCAACAATGTGTAGCGTTGGGTGAATAAATGTAACAGGGAAACGGACGTTATGGATAATCTGTCCCAAGTTCGTATAGAGAAAGTGCTGGTGAAGTGATTCGAGGAGAAAGATGCGTTGTAGTTCGCAATCGAAAGATTTAAAATCATTCTGAGAAAAGTGGGTGAAGAAGAAAACCCCTGAATTTTTCCAAACTGGGTTCAACGATAGCGCAAATGCGTACAAATACGTGGTGACCATTTCGAACAGTAGCGTTATGCAGAGGACAGTTCACGCTAATATCCGTACTAAATCCGCGCTTGTATGTTCATTATCAAATTTTTTGTGTGAGACACGAGGCATTACATACTGAAACAAGAAAGTCGTATTTCATTTGAGTAGATTTCAAGACATGAATGTGCACCGTTCAAAATAATTTTCTGAACGAGAAAATTCAGTGCTAACGTTTATCCAACTATCATTTTGAAGCATCATTCAGTTTCAAAAATATCATACGAACCATGGAGTAACATGAAAAGTGATGAAGCTCGAAGTTTCTTCCTTACCTCACAATGGTGACAAAAGGAAACTAAAGGAATAAAATAAGAGGGGAAAGGGGGGTGGGGTTGAGACGGCACCAACAAACAGAAGAAAAGCATCCACTAATGGGCTTATTCAATTTACATCTCAGAGGCTCCAGGCCTCTACAAAGGGAGGTCGGCTGTCTAGGACTATGACCGAGCACTCCTTGAGCCCCACGAAGCTGTCCTGGGGCTCTCAGACGCTTCCTTTTCCCTCCCTGGCAGTCACAAAGCAATTAATCGAATTAAAATTACATCCGGCGCGCACTGTGGTGTTGCTTGTGTTTTTCTTGCGACCGCCCGCCGCGCCGATGGGAGGGGACTGCGGTAAGGTAAACACTGGGCCCCGGCCTCCAGGTCGATAGCCTGCTTCCGCGGCCGGCCGCGCGGGGCGCTAGTGCTCGCAGACGAGCTTCGATCTTGCTGCATAGCGGCGATGCGCGCGACATCCGTTGGCCGATGCGGAAACCGCTGCCGACGACCGGCTACTCCGTCGCCTTCGCGTCGTGGCGCTGCGTGACGGATGCTTGCGATTGCAGGCCGCAGAAACTGCGGAGATTAGGGTCGGCACGAGGGCGACACAGTCACATCGGCGCTCATTTGAAACACTGTGTTCATGCATGTTACACCCCCACGAAGAAAATTATTCTCATTATAGCGGTTTTAGAGTACGCTGACCATACATCGTGGTTATAAGTGCAAATACGTACATGATAAGAAAACCACCGCTCTTGGAAACTGCCACAAGTATGAGCAGACACTGCTAAACGTTCACAATCACGTTATTGAATTCATTGTTATTATTCTTATTGTAAGGTTGTGGCATGTATCATATTGCCATTTGCCTTCTTGCTTCCCAATACAATGTCGTTAAGTCTTAATTACAATCAATTTTGTATGCTATTTTAAATGTTCTTACTACATGACCGAACCAGTCTCATGACACAGAAGATATTCTGGAGTCTGCAGGTTGGGTATCTCATGCAGATGGGCGGCCAACTTGTCAGGTCCAGTAATCAAGCGGAATATGGCTACTGCTTCTCTTCTTGGTCCATCAGACACTAGAGAATGGCTCTGAGCACTATGGGACTTAATATCAAGGTCATCAGTCTTCCAAAACTTAGAACTACTTAAACCTAACGAACCTATGGACATCACACACATCGATGCCCGAGGGAGGATTCGTACCTGCGACCGTAGCGGTCGCGCGGTTCCAGACTGAAGCGCCTAGAACCGCTCGGCCACAGCGGCCGCCTAGACACTACTGAGTCGTCTATGAAACTATTCCAGATTATTCCTCACATGATATTCTGTTGGATTGTTTTAATTCTTCTCGAAATGTGTTGTTGGTAATGTGTTTCACTGTTAAATAAGACACGTCGCTTTTTCCAGACTGTTTCGTCTTTGTGCCTTTTTTTGGCAAGAAAATCTGCTTCTTCATTACCATCTAAGCCTAATGAGATTATATCCACTCAGCTGCAGTTGTATTGTCCTTCTGTTGAAGATATTTAATTACCTCTTGGACTTCCTTAACTTGAGCGATTTATGGATCTTGTGTGTTGATAACTTACGATATTGCTGCCCAGGAATTACAAAATACATATAACTGCTTTGTCGTATGTGTGTAATTACACTGAGGGAAAAAATAATCGCAGCACACAGAACGAGTTGTTTGACGTAAACGAAAGTTGGTAGGCGTGTTTTAACATCTGAAATACGATGACTGTTCAAATTTCGCGCCATTCGCGCAAGGTTGACGCTGGTGGTGCCACTATGAAGGTGCAAAACTAAGTTTACTTTAAGTAAGCGCTGTACTGGTCGTGAGCGTTAGTTACTTTTGAGACTGGACGTGGTGAATCGATATTGATCAGGAAAGTCTTTAAGGCGACAAAGACGCCATTATCAGTACCTCACTGAGTTTGAACGAGTTCGTGTAACAGGGATACGAGAAGCTGCATGTGTCTTCTGCCACATTGCAGAAAGATTTCGCAGGAATGTAGCCACTGTGCGTGACTAATGACAGCGGTGGTCACGAGAATGTATGCTCGCAAGAAAACCAGGCATGGCAGTCCCAAGAGAGAAAACTACCGTGTTCGGTTTATGGTTCTACCACGGTGTAATGCATCTGCAGCAGCATTTCAAGCAGCGGTGGCACCCCACTGACACAACAAAATGTTACAAATCGGTTACTTCAAGGACACTTCCGAGATAGACGCCCTATAGCGTGCATGCCATTGATCCCAAACCACCACCATTTGCAACTTCATCGGTGTCTGGCGAGAACTCATTGGAGGGCATGATGGGGGGGGGGGGGGGGGGCGGGGTCAGCTGTGTTTCCTGATGAAGCTGGTACTGCGATGGTGCTAGTGATGGCTGCGTGTTGGATAGGAGGAGGCCAGCTGAAAGGCTCCAATAAACCTGTCAGCTTGTTGCACACTCGACCTACACCTGGAGTTACGATTTGGGGTGCGATTTCGTATGACAGCAGAACCAGTCTCGCGGTTATACCATGCAGCCTGTCTGCAAATTTGTACGTCAGTCTGATGATTCGACCTACTGTGCTGACATTCGTGAACGGCTTTCCAAGGGATGTTTTCCAACAGGGTAAATGTCGCCCACATGCCACTGCTGTAACCTAACATTCTCTACAGAATGTCGACATATTGCTTTGGCCTGCTAGATCAGTAGATCCGCCTCCAATCGATACATTATAGATCGACAACTCCAGCGTCATGTGCGAACAGCATTAGCCGTCTCAGTATTGACCGACTAAGTATAACTCCACTCCACAAATTGACAACCAACACCTGTACAACAAAATGCATATACGTTTGCATGCTTGCATTCATTATTCTGGCGGTTACACTGGCTATTTGTGTACCAACACTTCTCATTTTCCATGGATTATCTCTCACTTAAATTAATCTGTGATCTTGCAATGTTAAACACACAAATACCTTACAAAGACTAATGTATTCCCGTAATTTTATTGCTCCACAGTAATTATTTTTGTGTTGGGATTCTTTTTCCGTCAGTGTAGTCCTTCAGTTAATCTGTTGAGATTATAATTGCTTCAATCTCACCGTCAGAGTTTTGAATGCTGTGGTCCTAAAATATGACAGAAAGAGAAAATTGTGCTGCACATTCCTACGCTAACTTTTCCTTTTTTTCCATTGATGAACCACCTCTGTAGATGTGAAGCCACTGATTTCTGGGGTGCCTCAGATTTATTATTTCCATTGCTCTAGCTCTCGTTATTGATTTATCTTTTCCACTTCTTTTATAATTATCCATTATGGCTAGTTGGTATTGCAACTGAAGAAGCAGAATTGACGAGGACTGGAAAATCAATTCTTGAGCATCTACCTTCGGTAGTTGATATTGTGATATTATGTCTTCTATTTTTTGGATGGAACCGATGTATTTTCAACAGTGTTCTATTATTTTACAATAATCTTTATATTTTAGCCATTTAATATGACTGGGTAGAAGAATCAGTACCTCGTACAAAGCAGTGCTAACCTTTGAATACTTGTTTCAACAGGTTCTACCCCTGTTAGAATTCTTGTAGGTACTAAAGGTGTTTCACTCCACCTGTTATAATTCTTATTGCTTGGTTCTGGACATTTTATAACCTGATGCTATTTCTAGTAGTAACTGTAACATGTACTTCGTTACCAGATATTAAAATTGGTCTTATGTATGTTTTGTAGGTGTTGTTGACAAATGTCCTTGAACATCCCCATTTAGTACCAGGTATTTTCTTCAGAACGCTGAGTCTCTTTTCTGCCTTATCAGCAGTTTTTATGTCTGTCTTTCAGTTTCATTTTGATACATACGTACCCCTAAATATGTAGGGTGTTCAATCTACTATGTACCTTCCCCTCGAATTTTTAGAGTTACTTCTGCATGAGAGTGACACGAATAAATTTTAATTTCTTACTAGCCATATTTTTGTTGGCGTTTGTTGTACATAAAAGGTCGGATTTGATGACTAAAAAATTGATGTAAGGACTAACAAAACACAGCCGACAGCAGATGATGATAACACATCATAGTAAGAGACAAAAAACTTAATTTCTCTAGTGAGGAAAAAACGGAAAAAAATTTGTGTTAACAGTGTTCTAAAAAGAAGTTTCCACGTAATCTCCTAATTAGATTTCCCAAAGGTGAAGAGTAATCAATATGAATTGATGGTATTATCGCTTGATAATCCACAGGAAGGTACAGAAGCTCTCCTTCTGAATGCACACTCAGTAAAAACACGAGTACCAAATTTTAAAGTGTTTAGAGGTGATAGAGGGAAACACTACATTATGTGACAAAAATGTCCCCACTAGGCATCCTAGAAGGGCCTGACGCTGGCCTTCCCTTAGGCCAAAGATCTCGGTAATTTCGACCGCTTCGAATGTAATACGTTAACTCTGGAATCTCATTTGCCAAAAAAAAAAAAAAAAAAAAAAAAAAAAAAAAAAAAAAAAAAAAAAAAAAAAAAAAACTTGCTGCTGGGAACGGTGATTTTTCATTACTGCTAGGCAACGTCTACTTCCCTGAATAAGCCGTAGCTTCTTCCTAACACTTTCAGTGGAGCAATTTACCGTATCTTTCAAAGTGAAGTATTTATGAATATGTTGTAGAACGACCTGGTAGCAGTCAGGCTACGAGTTTAGTTCAAGGATCACGGGATCCAATCGCAATTTGCCGTTGACTTTAGAAATCACATAAGTTTTCGTCAACTATTGTATTGGGTTGGGAGGGCCCGTATTGTGGCCACCACTTTTTCCCGAATTCGCTTCTAAGTATTTCTTTTTGTGGGCGGAGATGAAGCTTTTGGTGTACGAGAAACCGACAGACACTCCAGAAGAGCCGGTTGCCAGTTTAGGCATTATTCGTGAAACGCCTGGCTGTTTGGTGCGTTCTAGACAGTCATTGCCACGCAGATTATAATAATACAAGATACAGTCACCACTTAAATGTAATAAATATTTACATTGAATTCCTGTGAAAAAGGTGGAATTTATTCTGGGACACTGTGGAATGTTCCCGCGTCAGCCCTATAGTTTCATGAAGTTCCGATAGACATCGGCGCTATACGTAGCCTTTAAAGTGGCATTTGTAACAGACGTGCATTCCAAGCAGAGAGCTGTCTTTGAGTTCTTTTGGTGGAAATATAGAGCATCGTAGACATTTATAGGCGCTTGTAGAATGTCTTCGAGCCCCTGCGGTGAACAAAAGCGCGGTGAGTCATTGGGCGACGCGTCTTTCATCATCGCAATAAGGTCGCGCTAATCTGTCCCATCTTCCGCGGGCCGGTCGTCGGCACACAGCTGTGACCCCTGCAATGTTGGAACGTGCGGACACTCTCATTCGAGGTGATCGACGTATCATAGTCAAACACCTCGCTCCACAACTGGACGTCTCTGTTGGTAGTGCTGACACACTCGCCACCAGTTGGGGTACTCAGAAGTATGTGTCCATTGTGTTCCTCGCCGCATAACAGAAGACCATAAAGAGCAACAAGAACCAGTTGTGCGGATTGGCTGTGCTGATTGTGACAATTGCTTGCGCTGATTCTGACAATTTTTGTAAAATATCGTCACAGGTGATGAAACACGGTTTCATAACATGGAGCCTCTCAGGGTAGCCGCGCGGTCTGGGGGGAGGGGGGGGGGGCGGGCTTGTCTTGGCCCTTGCGGCTCACCACATCGGAGCCGCGCAGGGTAACCGTGCGGTCTCGGGCGTCTTGTCACGGTCCGCGCGGCTCTCTCCCCCCCCCCCCCCACCCATCAGAGGTTCGAGTCCTCCCTCGGGCATGGGTGTGTGTGTGTCGTTCTTAGCGTTAGTTTAAGTAGTGTGTATGCTTAGGGAGCGATGACCTCAACAGTTTGACCGCATAATACCTTACCACAAATTTCCAAATTTTTCCATAACTTCGAGCCTGAAACAAAATAGCAATCCATGTGGCGCCACACCATCTTTCCTACGAAGAAAAAGTTCAAAGTCATGGTGGTAAGGTGTTATGGGACCAAACTGCTGAGGTCATCGGTCCCTAAGCTTACGCACTACTTAATCTAACTTAAACTAACTTACGCTAAGGACAACACACACACATCCATGCCCGAGGAAGGACTCAAACCTCCAACGGAGGGTACCGCGCGGAACGTGACAAGACGCCCTAGACAGCGCTGCTACCCCGCGCGGCGCTAAAGTCACGGTGACTGTCTCCTGGGACTCTGAAGGGTTATTCTGTCTGATATCCTCTCTCCTCGTGCAACTATCTACTTTGGAGAATATTACGCTACCTTCAGGAAATTAAAGAAAAGACATCAGTGTGTTCCTTCCCAATTCCTTCAGCTTGGCTTAATGAAGGATGCACTCTGCGGTAAGCCGTACGTAGATGATTCTGAGATTAATGATGCAGACAGACGTTGGCTCCGACGTCGACCAGTAGGGCGATACCATGCGGGCATGTAGGCCTTCTCAGTAACGTGACAAAGGCCGTCGCATTGATCCTTGATTAACTTGAAAAATAGGTTCTTGTCGTCAAAAGGGTGGGGAATAATATGGTGTATTGGAATCCTGCAAAAAACCAACTGTCTTTCAGAAACAAATGTGTTGCATTTCCTACTGAAAGTCCCTCGTATTATTGTGGAACATCAGTAGTGTGTACTGAAATATTCAATGCAATTGTTTTCCTTATGCGTCGATATCAGCCATTCTAATGGAGAAATTTACATCGCAACTTGCTTAGTGTTTTCCCAAAGTGACTTGATACTCGTGATATTACGCGTACAAAAATAGTAAGTGATATCGATCGCTTACTAAAGAGAGGTCGAACGAATAAGAGAGTCTTTGACGCTTATTTTGATGAGGAGATTGGGTAAACAGAATCGTTGTGGTGGACAGTACGTGTTGTTAACAGCATATCGAACCTACAAATCACGATCAGCTAGTGGATCATCGTGATCCATCCAGCACTTCCAGAGGTTTGTGACTTAACCGACTGATGGTTGCCAGGGGCTTTGTACCATCGTCTTGTCGTAGAAATAGGGACCATAGTTCTTCAGCCAACAAAATTTCAATTACTGTCATCCGTGTTGAGTGACACTACACAAACTTGAGTTAGCACAACGTCGATAGAGGAGATTTCTTAGTTACGGTAGTGCCTTTTAGTTGGTAAGGGACGGTGTTCAAATCCTGCCACGGCCATGCTGGATTTTTTCCCCAAAACTATATCACGTAAGTCCACATGTTTCGTTTGAGAAATGGACAACACGGATTTAACGCCCCGCCACCGTTCACTCGAGATGTAATGTATATGGCACGCATCTCGTGGTCGTGCGGTAGCGCTCTCGCTTCCCACGCCCGGGTTCCCGGGTTCGATTCCCGGCGGGGTCAGGGATTTTCTCTGCCTCGTGATGGCTGGGTGTTGTGTGCTGTCCTTAGGTTAGTTAGGTTTAAGTAGTTCTAAGTTCTAGGGGACTGATGACCATAGATGTTAAGTCCCATAGTGCTCAGAGCCATTTGAACCATTTTTTGTAATGTATGTCGGATTATGGTTAGGTGCAGTCGATGAAGTGTTGCACTTTGAAAGGCATCTTTAAGAGGGAAAAGTGTAACTACTTCGAGATCTATTAAATGGTAGACATCTTCCATCCAGCGCTGACATTTAAACCGCTGGGCAAAAATTCGATGTATTCATACCTGACTTTAAATATGCGCTCATGCATGGCAGTCGTATCACTGTTTGACCATCACACAATCTAATGATTCGGTGATACTGAAACAAAGACCCCTGTGCTGAAAACCAAGCAACGCTGATCGAGGAGAACATGGTAAGCGGTACCGCCAGAGTATCAATTTTTATAAGACGTGGAATGTACGTTATATGTTAATGTGCATGGGTCACTAGAAGTAAATTATTTTTATTGTTGTTGTTGTGGTATTCAGTCCTGAGACTGGTTTGATGCAGCTCTCCATGCTACTCTATCCTGTGCAAGCTACTTCATCTCCCAGTACCTACTGCAACCTGCATCCTTCTGAATCTGCTTAGTGTATTCATCTCTTGGTCTCCCTCTACGATTTTTACCCTCCACGCTGCCCTCCAATACTAAATTGGTGATCCCTTGATGCCTCAGAACATGTCCTACCAACCGATCCCTTGTTCTGGTCAAATTGTGCCACAAACTTCTCTTCTCCCCAATCCTATTCAATACTTCCTCATTAGTTATGTGATCTACCCATCTAATCTTCAGCATTCTTCTGTAGCACCACATTTCGAAAGCTTCTATTCTCTTCCTGTCCAAACTATTTATCGTCCATGTTTCACTTCCATACATGGCTACGCTCCATACAAATTCTTTCAGAAACGACTTCCTGACACTTAAATCTATACTCGATGTTAACAAATTTCTCTTCTTCAGAAACGCTTTCCTTGCCATTCCCAGTCTACATTTTATATCCTCTCTACTTCGACCATCATCAGTTATTTTGCTCCCCAAATAGCAAAACTCCTTTACTACTTTAAGTGTCTCATTTCCTAATCTAATTCCCTCAGCATCACCCGACTTAATTCGACTACATTCCATTATCCTCGTTTTGCTTTTGTTGATGTTCATCTTATATCCTCCTTTCAAGACTGTCCATTCCGTTCAACTGCTCTTCCAAGTCCTTTGCTGTCTCTGACAGAATTACAATGTCATCGGCGAACTTCAAACTTTTTATTTCTTCTTCATGGATTTTAATACCAACACCGAATTTTTCTTTTGTTTCCTTTACTGCTTGCTCAATATACAGATTGAATAACATCGGGGAGATAGCTGTTCCCAGTAAGAACCGAAATTACTAATGTTTTGTAGGTCAACAACGCACCATTTTTAAACCACGGAAACTTGGCGCCACGCACTCCGATTGGCCGCGGGTTTGGCCTGTTGACGGATGCTCTAGACAATGCATGACCGTGAATGCTTTGCCTGCTGGAGATCGGGGAGAGGGACGTTTGTAAGTGTGAACCGACAACCATAGCGGTGCCTGTCAATCGACGAACAACAGGCAGTTCCACGGCCAATCAGACCGCGTGGCGCCAAGTTTGCGTAACTTAAAAATGATGCATTGTCGACCTACACAGCATCAGTAATTTTGGTTCCTACCGGCATCAGCTATCCAGGGTTAAAATTTCGTGACACAATTTTTCTCCACCCTGTGTATATGTTGTATATTAGAACAGGCCAACCATGCGAGCGCCATCTGGAGGAACTGCTTTCCTTACGCCATCAGAGGCGCATTTAAACCAGTTTGTAATTATGCTTCATGACAGTAACTCTGACGAAATACAGTGCAACTATATTTGCTGGGTAGATGTCAGTTCTGGTAAACTCACATTGTACGTCGTTTGTTTGTTCACGGCATATTCGTTACATTTTATTGCCATTGTCTGAGAGTGCAGTCGTCGTAATGTGGAAACGGAGCGATTTATCTTATATCATTGACTTTCGTGTGAAGGATAGAAGATTTCCGAAACGGCTAAGGCTGTGAACTGTTCGCTTACCGCCGTAGTCACATTAAAGCGACTGGATGGCGTATGGCGTGGAGAAATGACCGCAACGTCTCAAAGAATTTATGCAGCATATGTTTAATATTTGTTACTTTTTGAACTCAGTACGCCGAAGAGTTAGCCAGTTTCAACCTCATTTTCAACAGACGATCCCTCTCGCAATTCTGCGATAAAAGCGCCTCAATGTTGCACAACACTGAATTCACATCTTTAAGGTCTGATAACAGTAGATAACCTTCTCCATTCAAAAATTACGTCGTTTCCGGTCTAATACAGCTGCTTCCAAAGAAACATCACGGGTTTGTAAAAACTGTTAGTGTGAAACAACGCATTTCTATACCTTAAACAGAGAATGTCGATAAACAAACATACTGGATTTCCGAAAGACGTTCGTAGCTCTACCAAATTCTTCACTGCCAAGCAGTGCATAACCGTTTGGAATTTTTGATTGAGAGTACACGTTTCGTTGGACTAGATGACAAATAAGCAGCACAAGAGTCAGTAACTTCGTATGTCCTCAAGTGTCTATAATAGGGCCGCTAATGTTTTCAGTATTCGTAAATATGACGAAGGAGAAGCAGGACTATCAGGCTGTCCATTGTCGAAACTGTGTGTGTGTGTAGCAAAATTATCTTCGCTCAGTTTCCGTAAAACTACGGAAAGACAGAAGAGTATTCCCAGTGCACGTACTGAATGGGAGTTTGTCTCAAATGTGTCAGATGCGACACAATGCTTGTAATGAAGGGAAATAATGCGATAGTGTCCTACTAAAAGATTACGGAGAATCTTCTGAAATTTGCCAGATTTTTTAAATATCATGCAGGTAAAACGCGAAGTGACATGAAATGGGACGAAAGCATGAAACCAATAGGAGAGGAGGCGAATGGAACACTTTTCTGTGTTTAACGTACTCTGCGGACGTGGGCCATATATATCAAAGTAACCCGGTACAGGACAATAGAATAGAATTCTACAATACTGCTCCAGCTTTTCGAGACCTTATATCACGTATGGGTGAAAATAGACACCAAATCGAGAAATTCACTGTTAGGTTGGTTGGTTGTTTTGGAGAAGGAGACCAGACAGCGTGGTCAGCGGTCTCATCGGAGTAGGGAAGGATGGGGAAGGAAGTCGGCCGTGCCCTTTCAGAGGAACCATCCCGGCACTTGCCTGGAGTGATTTAGGGAAATCACGGAAAACCTAAATCAGAATGGCCGGACGCGGGATTGAACCGTCGTCCTCCCGAATGCGAGTCCAGTGTCTAACCACTGCGCCACCTCGCTCGGTCACAGTTAGGCTACTAACAATGTTCAGAAATGCTCAAAGACATTAAACGATAAGATAGATGATGATGTTGTCTTGAAACATGGTTGAACAAATAAAGAATATGTATTCGAGAAATATTGTGGAACATTCCTACCATCTGCAACGTTTACGTTGCGTGGGTGGCATGGGAATGAGAGAGGTAAGTGTGTGTATAGAGAAATAAAAGCAGTCACTATCCTTTATTCCACATTTCGTCCGAACAGGCCTTGAAAGCCAGAACGGCTTCGACCGACCACCGTGGCATCCTCAGTCGATAGGCGTCACTGGATGCGGGTACGGAGAGGCATGTGGTCAGCACACCTCTCTCCTAGCCATTGTCAGTTTTCGTGACCGGAGACGCTACTTCTCAGTCAACTAGCTTCTCAAAACGGTTGAAAAGGTGACTCTAAGCACTATGGGACTTAACATCTGAGGTCATCAGTCCCCTAGACTTAGAACTACTTAACCTAAATAACGTAAGGACATCACACACATCCATGGCCGAGGTAGGATTCGAACCTGTGACCGTAGCATCAGCGCGGTTCCGGACTGAAGCACCTAGAACGGCTCGGCCAAGTAGCTCCACAATTGGCCTCACAAGGACTGAGTATATCCCGATTTCTAACAGCTCTCGGCAGACCCGAATGGTCACCCACACTCACGCTAGCCAAGTCCGACAGTGCTATGGCGGGAACCAGTGTTACCACTGCGGCAAGACCGTTGGCATCACTCGTTCCATACGCTATTCCAAAAGCACACAATTTTCTAAAAACTGGTACGTAGTATTCTCCATCACGATCCGTCCAGTGCCTATTAGATGTACAGGGGTTGGGCAAAAATATGGAAACAAGCGACAAACGCGTCGTTGGAAATAATTGCAGATGCTAGCCAAGTTGTAGATTGCGGTGTTGTATTTGACGAAGAATGGCACCTATGTCGACACGTCATGGTCTGAATAGTGTTCTCTGTTGTAAGTGGATCGTGTAGCATCTAAGTGAACTCGAACGTGGACAGATTGTTGCAGCTCGTATGGTGAGTGCTTTCGTAACGAAGGCAGGCAAAGTGTTTGATCTTTCAAAAGGCACT